>NC_090384.1:46095108-46770108 GCF_036365525.1 Heterodontus francisci | reverse complement strand
CACTAGCACATGATATCAGAGGGTTTCGGTGGACTATGAAACTGTACCCTACAGTAATTACTGCCTTCAGGAAAAGGAGGGGAAAATTCAGGGGGGGGGTGGGAAAAGAGTGAAGATAAAGGAGAAAAAGTACATCTCCAATGTCACTGAACATGCAAATTGCAAAGACTGTACAGAATGGCTCCAGGGAAGGGGAATTTTAGTTGTTAGGTTGGAAAAGCTGGGGTTGTTCTCCTTACAAGGGAGATTGAGATTGATAGAGGTGCACAAGATTATGACAGGCTTAGATAAGGAAAAAAACTGTTAACTGATGGTACAAGGACTAGAAGACACAGATTGAAAGTTTTGGGTAGGAGATGCAGGGTGAATGTGAGGAAGGACTTTTTTGTTACACAGCGAGTGGCAATGACCTGGAACTCGCTGCTTTCGAGAGTCACAAGCAGAGACAATAATTTCAAAAGGAAATTGAGCACTTGAAAGAAATAAACTTGCAAGGCTATAGGGATTGAGCAAGGGAGTGGGAGTGACTGGATTGCTCCGCAGAGAGCTGGCACGCCTGCATAAACTCAATAGGCTGAATGGCCTCCTTTTATACCGTAAATGACTATATCCTCCAAAATAAATAAAGATCTCTTTAAACAAGGGACAAAAAGGAGCAATCACAATTAGGCAGTGCTAGAAACAGACCACAAGAACATTTAGTGTATTGGTGTGCATGTCTCCATCTGTGCCTCTTTTTCTCTGGCCTCTTATTTGTCTCTCTAGCTCCGAATTGCTATCAATGTTTTGCTGCTTAGGGATAAGCTTCAATGGCTGAATACCCTTTCTCATTCTGACTTTTCTAATGTTTTTGTGTTTTCCATTTCCATCGGTGTATCTCAAGCCAGGTGATAGATGATGAGCTCCTCATTAGAAGTCACAAATGAGCATCGAATTTATACTTTCACTGTATTAGAGTCTGAAGCACATCATTAAACAGCAGCTTGCAATCATTTCCAGAGTTAAAACCAGGCAGTTAAAAGCAGGACTTACACCATTTAATACACAAACACTGCCGTAGCACGGTTTCTCATCCCACTCATTTCAAGCTCACTGACTACTCTAGTCCTCTAAGCCTCCCCTCCCCAGTACATTTCCTGCCAGAGACACCACCAAGTCTGCATTCAAACTGGCGACGGCAGAAGCTTCCCTGCTGCTAGCACAGGAAAGCTGTAAATCAACAGGATTGAGACTTACCGTTTCCACATAGTGCCGAGGGCTTCCCCCCTCACTCCTCCACATCTAACTATCCAGTACAACGCGTTGCAACTGTAGCTCCATTACACACTGACACGCAAAGAGCCAAGATACCAGCTTCTGGCACTGAAACACTGGAAGAAGCAGCAGCTCCACTCTGCTCTCAACAATCTCTCTCCCTCTTCACTGCATTCGACAGCTCAGCAGCCGAGACTCAATATCACATGATCAGATGCTGCGAGCTCACTTAGTCTTTTCAATAAGAGAAACATGTGACCCTCCCTCCAGCATCTGATGACAAACAGGCAAGCAAGCAGCTCCAGAGAGCTAGGAAAGAAAATAGCTGTCTGAAAACTGCTTACTTTCATTCAGGATTCCTGGGAGCAAGGCTTCCCTTTCCAAGTTAATTTGACACCCATCTGAATAAGAGAAGTTGCCCAGACAACGGCTCCGAATCTATTCCCACACTTTACTCTCAACCCAGTAAGGTTTCCCAACTGGTGAAACAGTTTGTCTGCAGGCTTTCGGCAGCTGGTTAAGAAGTCACAGCCTGAGAAAATAAACTGAAATGAAAACAATCTAACTTGTCAGTTCAATTAAAAGGCCAGAAGTGTCTCATTCTAAGATTGAGCCATTTTTGCCAACTATATCTCTCCTGAAGGCATTACCTCTTGTTGGTGTATATAGTTGCACAGGCACTGGTCACTCTCTGGTACTGCAGTCCATTCTTCATGTGATCACAGAGTTTTGCCACATTATCCACCAGTGGTTGGATCCTGTTCTCTCCCAACATCCACATACTTCCAGCAGGAATAGTGATCAGCAGTAGAGTGCCTTGTTTGATTTTCCTAATGCCGGGGCTCAGAGATCAACTGTAGCACTCATACCCCAGCTGACTCACCCCAGAAGGCGACCTGTGGCTCAGTATACCCCAATATATCAGGGTAGCTGGTGAAAGTTAGCAGTTTGCTGCATTCCACTGCACATGGTCTCACAAAGACCAGCACATAGCTTATTAGAAATGGTGCGAGGGGACACAAAGTAAAAGCAGAAAGTGCAGAATTCCTGTCAATGCCTGGGCACCTCTATGAGAGAGCCCGCTGCACCATGATGACGGTGAACACTCTGCTGTCATGGACATGCAGGGAATATGGACCTCCATCTTGATACTCTGGGCTTCAGGAATCCCTCCAGGACAGCTGGAGCACTGTGATAGCACATATGCACAGCACACTTGCCAAAATCAGCACATAGCAATACAACAGAGCCAACTCTCAGTGCAAAACATGGCCTTCAATGGGTTTCAATAAAGAGCAGTAGCAAATAGAAGAAAAATCTTTTATAACACATGTTTTAACTGTGGCTCAGTTGGCAGCACTCTTAATCCTGAGTTAGGAGTTTGGGGATTCAAATCCCACTCCAGAGATTTAAGCAAAAAAACCTAGGCTAACACTCCAGTGTACCACTGAGGGAGTATAATGCTGCCTTTAAACTGAGGCACTGTCTGCTCTCCCAGGTGGATGAAAAGATCCCATGGTAAAATTTCAAGGACGAGCAGCAGAGTTGTCCCAGTATCCTAGCCAATATCTTTCACTCAGTCAACATCACAAAAAGAGATTCTCTGGCTATTATCACAAACATGTGCGATGCCAAATGAATTTTTAATCCATTGGCTGGAAACCTGTATTAAATTTTTAAAAAGGAAAAAGGAACAGACAAAAAGGTGACTGCTACCAGCTAAAATGACCACCAAAATTTGCACCAAAATCCCCTGCATTTCAATGCATTGGGAGGAAGTTGAATTGTCTGGCCAGTCCCCTCCAGAACAATGACTTGAGAAGTCTGGAGTCACTCACCTGGCCAGTCCTCATTAAAGACAATCTTGGGACATTAAACTACTGGAGATGAACCATTCAAAGGCAATCACTTAAACACTGGGAGCCTAACTGAGAGAAGGGAATCTCTAGACATGAACTAATTGCAAGAGGAAATATACACTCAGCCATCATATGACATGCCCACCAAATGTGTGTTTTAATCTGGGGTTTTTGTCTCTGCAGGAGACAAGCAACTGAACACTGATCAGGAGAAATCCAAGTTGGGACCCTCTCTCTCCCCAGTCCACCAGGCAAGTTTCGAACCCTGCCTGCTGGTCGTAACCACCTAAGTCTATCACTTGCAGCGGACAGAGACCCCAAGAAGGAACTCATCCGCATCACTGTTTTCCAGAAGGATCACCAACTCTGCTGTCCACATCTACAAGCTGGAAGCCTCAAGACAACTGAGTTCATCCAGCAGATAACCAAGTCACCAAACTCCACAGACCTTTTTATTGCTCTGGACTTTTAAAAAGAAATAAACCCTGTTACAGTCAAACAAGGAGAGGGAAAAGAGGGGAGACCTTCGACCCCTCCTCTCTGATCTTAACACATTGCTGTTTGTGGGAGTTTGCTGTGTGTGTATTGGCTGCCCTATTTCCTGCATTGCAACACTGACTACACTTTAAAAGTATTTCATTGGCTGTAAAGTGGGACATCCTGAGATCATGAAAGGTGCTATATAAATGCAAGTCTGTATTTTTATATCCCCCCATGCAAGGGACATTAAACACTAGTACTTCATTTAATCCTTTTGGCACATTGTTCACACACAACATGGAGGGTGGCTATTTACAATAACTTTCTTCCTCTCTATCCAGGATAAAAGAATACTTACAAACCCCCTTTTTGTCATCTAACTTAGATAGTATCTTCCAAACCCGCAACCTCTACCACCTAGAAGGACAAGGGCAGCAGATGCATGGGAACACCACCACCTGCAAGTTCCCCTCCAAGTCACACACCATCCTGACTTGGAACTATATTGCCACTCCTTCACTGTCGCTGGGTCAAAATCCTGGAACTCCCTTCTTAACAGTACTGTGGGTGTACCTACCTCACATGGACTGCAGCGGTTCAAGAAGGCAGCTCACCACCACCTTCTCAAGGGCAATTAGGGATGGGCAATAAATGGTCTAGCCAGCGACGCCCATACCCCATGAACAAAAAAAAAACTGTATCTTGAGTGAATTTACTATTTGGAGCTGCATTATACTATGCAGAAAGTTAATTCCCAATGTTAAGTTCTTCCTGACATTAGACATATATTGTTTTGTGACCAGTTTTTGCTCATGTTCCCTTGTTATAGTGAATTAGCTGACCTTGTCTATACTGATCAATATCTTGTATACCTCTTGGGAAATTCCTTCTCACTCGCAGAATCAAAATGGCACCCAATACACGATCCAATTTAACGGTATAAATTAGAAAAGGCCAATAAACCTAGAACAGATTCTCTGAACATTCCCCAGAAACTGGGATACACAAGATAAGGTTACCAGGCTCTCGTAGCAAAGTAGTACAAGCTGATACCTACAATACCTTTCACACCCTGATTGTCCCTCATTGTGACAGTGCCCACCTCCCCTCTACATTCTACACAGAGGGACATGGAAACACTACCAGCTCACAGACTCTTTCCATGTTTGTAAATCACCAACCTGATTCTCAAGGATGCAAACTGGTTAAAATTGCAATCTTTGGACAGGATAGGGCATGCCCAGAAAAGCTCAGCCTCTAGCTCGGTTTCCACAAATTACAACTGCTGGTTAAAGGTGATACAGATATATGGGAAAAAAGATTCATATAGTCCTGGGCCTTGACAGTGAGCCACAATTAATTTGTACAAATTCAAACATTTAGTCTGAAACAAGTTGAATCCTCCTTAAGAAAACAGTTCAGTGACTCCGCCCAGCCAGCACTATGTAGACCACACCTCCAGTGACATTAATCCAGTTTCTTCACAGAGTCAGACTCAATAACTGCTTCCAGCCAATACTGTATTATTGACTGTATCAAGACAGCATGGAGTGGGCTTCACCATCAAAAACTCTTTGCTCAGCATGATACAGCCACCTTCAAATGGCTCAGAACGCACACTGTCCATCCAACTGCTCATCGCCTCTGGTCCAGTACACCTACTCAGCATCTATGCTCCAACACTCTGCTCCTCACATGAAGTTAAAGACCAGTTCTACGAGGAACTCCATAATATCATTAGTGGCATTCCTAGTACCGAACATTTGTTCCTGCTGGGGGACTTTAACGCCAGGGTTGGGGCCAACCATGACTCATGGCCCGCCTGCTTTGGGCACTATGGCATTGGAAGGATGAATGAGAATGGACAGAGACTGCTGGAGTTGTGTACCTATCATAACCTCTGCATCACCAACTCATTCTTTCATACTAAACCCTGTCACCAAGTTTCATGGAGACACCCAAGATCACGTCGTTGGCACCAGCTGGGCCTCATCGTCAAAAGGCGAGCCTCTATAAACAGTGTCCAAATCACATGCAGCTTCCACAGTGCGGACTGCAACACCGGCCACTCCCTGGTGTGCAGCAAGGTTACACTCAAACCAAAGAAGCTGCATCACTCCAAGCAGAAGGGCCGCTCGCGCATCAACAGGAATAGAATTTCTTATCCACAGCTGTTACATAAGTTTCTAAATTCACTTGAAAAAGCCCTTCAAAACACTCCTGCAGGAAATGCAGAGACGAAGTGGGCCCACATCAGAGACGCCATCTATGACTCAGCAATGACCACCTTTGGCAAACGTGAGCAGCAGAATGCAGACTGGTTTCAATCTCACTTTGAAGAGCTGGAACCAGTCATAGCCGCTAAGCGCACTGCACTGTTGAACTACAAGAAAGCCCCCAGCGAGCTAACATCCATAGCGCTTAAAGCAGCGCCTTCAGATCCCCATCTAGGGAGGGGGGAGGAGGTAAGCTTCTCAGTGCAGGACGGGGGAGGGCAGCGGGGAGAATGGGGTCAAAGTGACATCATTGGTGAAGGGGATGGTGGGAAGGGTTTTAGGTTGAAGTTTATGCACTTTGTGGGGGGGAGGTCAGGTGGACAAGGTAAGTGTTTTGGGGGGGAGGGCAAGTAATTAATTTTATGGTTAATGGGAGGGTGGAGAGGGGCAAAATAAATGTATTTATTTCTTTTCATTAACAGTAGCTTTAAATATTTAAATTTAACGGTAGGGTTCAAAGCCCTTCAAAAATTGTTTCAGAGCCTGCGCACCATTGCCAGGGACGGACAACATGCCGTCTCCATATCATCGGGGGGACAGCCTACCCTGGCTATTTAAATGAGCTGCCGCGCTTAGGATTGCAGCAGCTGCACGACAAGCGGCCCACCCGGGTGGGCCGCCACTATTTTCACCCACCACCAATTTCGGCGGCGGGAATGTAAAATTCAGCCTCGTGTATGTACCAGAGAATGTGTGGCATTTAATGCATTGTAAGTATAATGGCAAGTGTAGTGAGGCACCTCATGTACCCCATTGAAAGAAACTGATCTGTATTGCATTTTATGTAGTGTCCCATTTGAATTGTTACGTAATGTATCTTTACAAATTTTATAAATAAAGTATATTTTTGGAAAAAGAAGAGTTACCGCAGGGGAATAGAAGGAAACCTAAAAACAATACCAGTCTATCAGTCTCTGTAGAATAGAAATCTGAGAGTCTCCACGTACTTGAAAGAAGAAGTCCACAGGTAAAAGCTCAGGCTACTTCTGCCCACTTTGCCTGTAAACATGGAAAGCTCAGAGAAGTGTGGGGGGAGGTGTGGTGGAATAGGAAATTTTCAGCAACTGAGCGTTAAGCCCAGGAATGCTGAGGGAAGTCCAGAGTCACTCTTTGCTGTTGGAAAATGGGATAATGGAATTACTGATGTTTATTATTTAAAGAAGAACCCGTGTGACATCGTTCCGAAACACTAGTACAGGCTTCTCTTCTGCAGTTGGTCTGAGGCCTCGTTTGACATCAAGGGTCTGAATGGCACTGGAGCTTTGCACAGGATCAACGCAAATAATCTGTGGTTTTAAACAACAAATCTTGTGGTTTACTTTACTCCCATTCTCTCCTCACAACACCAACTCCCCATGGGGTATGGTTCCACAGGTGCCAGCTACCCTCTGACATTCTGTATATTTAAAGTTAGACAGCAAGTGGCAGCAGATATTCAGTTAGGCATCATAGTCATGCCCAACCCTGCCCATTTCAGAGGGAGCTCTGGATAATGATCAGCGACAAGATGCCAGGCTGATTGCTTTCCTTTCTAGCCAGGTCACTGAGCTCCACTGTAGAGCCTCCACTGCTGAAATTAACTAACTCAGCACAATCTAGGAATTGAACCAGAGATCTTCTATTTGGTGCACTCAGTTATACACAGTGCAGTTAACTCACTGAGCCATCAGGAGAGCTCATCTTTCAGGTGCTAACTAAAAAAGAGACACCCCATTATTCTGGGTAGAGAAATGTTAAGAGAGCCTGACACAAACGTGATAAAGGCCTTAGTTGGAAAAGAGTTTGAACAAACTTTGTCAGCACATGCAATCTTGCAACACCACCCAGACTTCAGCCGGAGTCAGTGAGTGCAGTGTTAGAACATTCTAGAGCCTGATAAACATGGTAATTATTACAAGTTACGAAGCTGGAACATCCAATAATGCACCCACATCAAAAACGGAAGTGAGATTAATCCCTCTCCCACTGTTACAAAGGTGCAACATAGTGTGAAGCTGACCACCAGTTCAAAGCTTTATTCATACAGAACAATGATACCTCAGAATGGAGACTGAAGGAGTATCGTGAGAGCAAAAACAAACACAAAATGGATGAGCTATGGGGAACGATTGGCAAAGTTTAAACTATACAGTATAGAAAGAAGGCTGTTAAAGGGGAGGGAATATTACTATATTAAGTGATACAAAGAAACTGATGTGCCAGAATATTACTTCAAAGTAAAGCAGATTAAGACCAGAATTTGTACATTTCAATTAATGAAGAGCAATTTAAAACAGACGTTTTATATTTCAAAATCCTGGAACTCCCTCCCTAACAGAGCTGTGGGTGAACCTTCACCAGATGGACTGCTGCAGCTCAAGAAGGTGGCTCATCACCATCGTCCCAAGGACAAGTGGGGATGGGCGATTATTACTGGCCTCACCAGCGATACCCACATCCCAGAAATAAATAAATAAATAAAAATTAAAATTCTTTACTCGGTATAGAATAGTCAAAGCAATCTGCCAGGTAAGGTAGTACAGGTCCGATATCCAAAATCTGGCTCTCCGTAAACTGTACATTTTTGAAAATATTCAGATGCAACAACAGTTTAGTGTCAATTGATCATAATTACTTGAATTAAACTTGAAAAGACTGAAGACACAGCTTTTTTATAGTCTCCTCCTTAAAGAGTAATGTGAAGTCACTGCTTCTCTTACATTTAATTTTCTCTTTCAGTCAATTTCTACCCGATTTGTTTTAAAATTGTGAAATGTCAGCGATGACTGGCAACAGTTCTGAGGAAAGGTTACAGACGTGAACATTAACTCTGTTTCTCTTTCCACAGATGCTGCCTGACCTGCTGAGAATTTCCAGCATTTTCCATTTTTATTTCCGATTTCTAGTATCCGCAGTATTTTCCATCTCACGATCGATGCTGTGAAGGGGGACTGAAGGTTATTCTGGTTGGACAAGTTAACATCAGCTGAAAGGTTTTCCTCATCCAGATCCATCTTGGACCATGGAAGGTCTAAGAGAAAAACTTCAATCTGCCCTCATCTGACAACAACATTTGAACTTTCCAGCCAGGCTTACTGGATGATGAACTGTAGCAGGAAATTTGGCTGATATTTTCCCCCTTCCTTGTCCAGGAATGCTGATGCCAGTTGCCCCAGATGAGTTCAGATAACTCAACAACAACTAGGAATCAAATCTGGATCCAACTAATCAATATAGCTCAATATCACGTCAGTTAGTCCTTTTAACCATATGACCATTAGGGGAACTGAACTAGCAATGAAAGCACAGGAACAGAGAACAACTCAAATGCTGATAACTCCAATTATCTTACTTCATACCATTTAGAATGTAACCATTATCAGATTACATTTCTCCTTTAAAGTTGATTTTTTGTGATCTTATATGTTTACTGAGACTTTACACTTCATAGTCATGCTCAGAACACAAAGAACTCTGAACTAGCTTTCTATTTGCAAGGGAGCTGATAAGGATATCTGAAAAGAACTCGCCGTCCACTATATATGATATCTATATGGCTGCAGGCCAAAGCTCAGTGAATGATGGCAAGTTAACCCAATTGTTTGAATAAGAACAAATCAGCATTAGTCAAGGTGAATTTGGGACCATTCGCCTAATGTGAAGTGCAACTGTACAACCTCGGTGGAAATGATAATTTTACACCTCAAGATGTATATATAATCTTAAACTTTTCTAAGCAATGTATTTTCTTAATCTTTTCTCCTCATCCTGTGGTGGATCTCAGAGACCAGGGAACAGATTCTACTCCTCCTCCCATGTTTGGCAGGGCACAAAATTGCATTGTCGTTACCCTACAGCTCAGATTGCACCACACTCTACATTCAGGGTGTATTCCACACTGTATTTCTCCTAATAATCAGCTAAGCAAGAGTCACACATCACATTCCTCCTACCCTACAGCTCAGGGCACATCATGCATTGCATTCTGCATAATGTATAGCCCAGGGAACATCACAACCCAATCTACAGTTTACTGTGCATGTTACAAGTTTTGGGTCTGCTTTAGATATTCTTCTGCAATGTGGAACTCGCTGCCACATAGAGTGGCTGAGGCAATTAACATTGCTACATTTAATGGGAAGCTACATAAGTACATGAGGGAGAAATGAATAGAAGGACATGTTGTTAGGATAGATGAAGTAAGTTGGGAGGAGGCTTGTGTAGGGCATAAACACTGGCATAAACCTATTGGGCCAAATGACCTGTTTCTGCACTGTAAAATTCTATGTAATTCAATATAATAAGTGGTCCAGGTGTCTTGCACTCAGCAGTATGCTAATACCACTCAATATCTAGTTATAAAATAGCATAACTCAGGGTGTAACAATGGTACCTCCTTGTGATCTGAGCGGCATGTGTGTCTTTCATGCGTGCCCTTCTCCAATCTTTGGCCTGCAACACTTGGTGAGACATAGCCAGATATAAATCATTAAGCTGTTTTAGTTCAGATAGCAAGCGAGCACAGCAACAGTCAAAGCAAATTCCACTTAACTTAATCTTGTTCCTCTCCTTGAAAATGGGAACAAAAAGGCTAATCCCTATTGTGAGCTGACTAAACTATTTTTTGATATTACCATTCTTTCTAGATTGCTCCAACTGTAAAAACTGCACACTATGTTTGCCCCCAGCACTGGGCCTGAGACCTACACCTAATCGTCCCTTGTTAAAAACCTGACTCCGTGTCCCTTTTTTCTGTGCTCCCAGCAGGGGAGGGCTGCAATGAAGACTTCCTCCCTGGGCAGTTTTTCATCAGTAGGCATATCATTAAACCCAGCTACCGCTACTCCACCTGGGGTTTGGGTTTGGGTTTAAAAAGAACATCCATCTGCTGTTCTCAAAATGAACGGGGGCCATCCAGTCTCATGGGCCTAGGATAAGACGATTAAATCAATTTGGAATAAACAATGAGCTGTGACACCCCACAAACTAGCCCATCTGAATTTAATACATATGTTCAAGCCTGAAGCTGTTTTTTACACCTGTGTAAATTTAATTTGTTTTAAAGCACAACACTTTTAATACATAAACTGTCTAGGCCACAAGCTCCACAATTCCCTCCCTAAACCTCTCAGTGTCTCTCTCCTCCTTAAGACCTACCTCTTGGGCAAGCTTTTGATCACCTGTCCTAATATCTCTTTATGTGACTCAGTGTCAAATTTTGTTTGATAACCCTTGGGATGTTTTACTGCGTTAAAGGCGCTATAAAATGCAATTTGATGTTGTTGTTGTAAAATAGTCCCAAAACCCTTTTCTATTAAGAAATAATTAAAAATCTCGAAACATGGTGAGTGCATTCGCATAAACCGACAGCTTAGTGTGCATTACCTGCTGCAATACCCCTAAACAGACCATCGTGCATCACATACTACAATTCCCCTAAATCACACCTCAGGGTACATTGCATTCCCCAAAACCTACAGCTCAAGCTGCATCACTTACCTCACTCTTCTTCACAGAGAGTTACACAAGAAATAGGAACAGGAGTAGGCCATTCAGCCCCTCAAAGCTGTTACATCATTCAATAAGATCATGGCTGATCCGATCGTGGCTTCAAATCCACTTTCCTGCCTGTCCCTCATAACCATTGATTCCCTTACAGATCAAAAAGCTGTCTAACTCAGCCCTTAATATATTCAATGACACAGCCTCCACTGCTCTCTGGGGTAGAGAATTCCAAAGATTAATGACCCTCTGAGAGAAGAAATTCCTCCTCATCTCTGCCTTAAATGGCAGACCCCTTTTTCTGAAATCCTAGGGCGAGATTCCCCCATGAGGGGAAACACCCTCTCAGCATCTACCCTGTCAAGCCCCCTCAAAATCTTATGTTTCAATAAGATTATGCAATGTGAATCTTCACTCATGAACACTACATCTTCCATAATAGTGCAAATTTGTACTTACAACCAATGAATGATACCAAAGTATATTAAAACCATCTGTTAGTGGTGCAGTGAGTTAAACACAGGCCTTTCACCTCTGGGATTTGAGGACAGGTCCAACACCAATGGGCTGAAAGCCTCTTCTGTCTGCTGGCTCCAAGATTCATATAAGAAACAAGTTTGGACATTCTCAATTCAGTTCCTAGAGGGAATGGGACCTACTGTATCAAACTGCCAATCTCACTCATCAGGGTTGATAATATGATGGCGGCTCCTTGATGTGCCTCAGCACATTGATGCACACTTTCCGAAAATTCAGACATGTAGGCAGGAGTCCTACACCACGGCAACGCATCCCAGTGTACAAAGGAAACTGAGGAGCTTCCCACTAAGACATGTACTAGGCTTATTAAGCCCCCAACCTTTATTGTAATTTTGTAGCATCTCATAATGAGCCTGGTGCAACTGAACAGTTCTACAGTCACATACCTCCCAAATAATTGCACTGAATGGGAGGCTTTTAAAATAAAATCACACACATACACACCCCTATCCCCTGTTAACCTTTGCCCCTCCTGCCACACCTGCTTGCTTGGTGCCTCTTCATGCTCCTTGCCCCCACTGCAATTATTTCCCCCCTTGTGCCAGGAAAGTGCCTGAAACACATAGAAAGCCAGCCAATGATGCAGCCCTGGTGTTTGTGGTGTACTGTGAGAGATGGACATTGAGTGGCAGAAAATGAGGCAAGTAGGCTGACATTACCTGATCTGGTGAGCTCCTCAATGGTAGCAATTGAGCCATTTTTATTCGGTGGGGAGGGGAGGGGCAGGTGGCAAAGCATACAGGGAGCATTACTCTGTATCTAATTGTATTATGCCTGACCTAGGATAGATTGATGCTGATATCAAGTTCCTGACTAGCCCTCCGATGTCGGGGGTCATGGCGGCGGGAGTGGGGGGGAGCCTGGAAAATTCTTCCAGGAGAGGCCCACCAAGGCCCCTGAAGGCCCGGGAAGGCCCCACCGCATTTTACTGGCGGTGGCGAGGCCTCGGTGCACCCCTCTTGCCACCGAGCAGCAGGGCCTTCATTTCACTATGCAAATGATAATGCAATTAAAAAATAATTACTTACCCAGTCGCAATGGCCATTCCACACTGATAATCCGGCCGCCGGCTGGAACTCCCGCACCTTTGGAACTCCGTTCAGGGTGGGGAAGCAGGGGAAACCACTCCAATTGGTTGTGGAGTTGGTGGGAAGGGGTTGAGGGTCAAAGGTGCTGAAGTTGGGGGGGGGTGAAAGTTCATCATTTAAAAAATTGGTTTTCCGGAGGGATAGATTTTATTTATTGAGAACTCAGTGGGGTGGGGGGGCAGCGGGGGAGAGGGGCAGCCGCTCCGCCCCCTCCATTTAAATGAGCTCCCGCGCAAAATATTGCGGGGTCTCAGCGGAGGCCGTTCTGCGCGGGTAGACTGCAGATTTCAAAGCGTACGGCCACGATTTGCGGTGCGCTAGTAAAATTCAGGCAGAAGTGTTCAATTCTCAACCTCTAACATTACACAACCCGATGCACACAAAATTTACGATTAAAAGATCAAATCCTGTTTTCTGTCGACTTTAAAGACGTGCAACAGAATAGGGAAACTAGATTTATTTTCCATGTCTTCATCAGTGCCTCAACTCAGAATGTGTGTTAGACAACTCTCAGTTCCTCTTCTGGCCTTAGATTGGGCAGGCAGAAGGAAGGCTATTAATACCAGCACTAAACCATCAGATTATAATTGTATATCACATCCATTTTTTTTCTAATTTGTGTAATCTGTGGTTGGACTTAATTACACACAGGTCAGAGTCTGCTTGCAGCCCTGCAGGTGCATATCTGGTCACTTTACTGGTAGGAAGCCAATTTTTGACCAATCCAAAAACCCCTTACCCTTGTAAAGGGAATGCAGAGCAACTGAGTTGCTTTCATTACAAAATTCTGGGATCTCACTGCAGTTGAGGTTACTGGCTGGTACCTTATACCAAATCCAAAAGCCACCGGAGTCCTTAACATAATAATACTCCACATCTGGAGTATTGTGTGCAGTTTTGTTCTCCTTATTTTTTTTTATTCATTCATGGGATGTGGGCATCGCTGGCCAGGCCAGCATTTATTGCCCATCCCTAATTGCCCTTGAGAAGGTGGTGGTGAGCTGCCTTCTTGAACCGCTGCAGTCCATTTGGGGTAGGTATACCCACAGTGCTGTTAGGAAGGCAGTTCCAGGATTTTGACCCATCGACAGTGAAGGAACGGCGATATAGTTCCAAGTCAGGATGGTGTGTGACTTGGAGGGGAACTTGCAGGTGGTGGTGTTCCCATGCATTTGCGGTCCTTGTCCTTCTAGTTGGTAGTGGTCGCGGGTTTGGAAGGTGCTGTCTAAGGAGCCTTGGTGCGTTGCTGCAGTGCATCGTGTAGATGGTACACACTGCTGCCACTGTGCATCGGTGGTGGAGGGTGTGAATATTTGTAGATGGGGTGCCAATGAAGCGGGCTGCTTTGTTCTGGATGGTGTCGAGCTTCTTCATGTTGTTGGAGCTGCACCCATCCAGGCAAGTGGAGAGTGTTCCATAACACTCCTGACTTGTGCCTTGTAGATGGTGAACAGGCTTTGGGGAGTCAGGAGGTGAGTTACTCGCCTCAGGATTCCTAGCCTCTGACCTGCTCTTGTAGCCACGGTATTTATATGGCTACTCCATCAATATTGGCGACCACGCTCTGGAAGTGGTTCAAGAGTTCACCTACCTAGGCTCAACTATCACCAGTAACCTGTCTCTAGATGCAGAAATCAACAAGCGCATGGGTAAGGCTTCCACTGCTATGTTCAGACTGGCCAAGAGAGTGTGGGAAAATGGCGCACTGACACGGAACACAAAAGTCCGAGTGTATCAGGCCTGTGTCCTCAGTACCTTGCTCTACGGCAGCGAGGCCTGGACAACGTATGCCAGCCAAGAGCGACGTCTCAATTCATTCCATCTTCGCTGCCTTCGGAGAATACTTGGCATCAGGTGGCAGGACTATATCTCCAACACAGAAGTCCTTGAAGCGGCCAACATCCCCAGCTTATACACACTACTGAGTCAGCGGCGCTTGAGATGGCTTGGCCATGTGAGCCGCATGGAAGATGGCAGGATCCCCAAAGACACATTGTACAGCGAGCTCGCCACTGGTATCAGACCCACCGGCCGTCCATGTCTCCGTTATAAAGACGTCTGCAAACGCGACATGAAATCGTGTGACATTGATCACAAGTCGTGGGAGTCGGTTGCCAGCATTCGCCAGAGCTGGCGGGCAGCCATAAAGACAGGGCTAAATTGTGGCGAGTCGAAGAGACTTAGTAGTTGGCAGGAAAAAAGACAGAGGCGCAAGGGGAGAGCCAACTGTGCAACAGCCCCAACAAACAAATTTCTCTGCAGCACCTGTGGAAGAGCCTGTCACTCCAGAATTGGCCTTTATAGCCACTCCAGGCGCTGCTTCACAAACCACTGACCACCTCCAGGCGCGTATCCATTGTCTCTCGAGATAAGGAGGCCCAAAAGAACTCCAGTTCAGTTTCTGGTCAATGGTAGCCCCTAGGATGTAGATAGTGGGGGATTCAGCGATGGTAAAGCCGTTGAATGTCAAGGAGAGATGGTTAGATTCTCTCTTGTTGGAGATTGTCATTGCCTGGCACTTGTGTGGCGCGTATGTTACTTGCCACTTATCAGCCCAAGCCTGGATATTGTCCAGGTCTTGTTGCATTTCTACACGGACTGCTTCAGTATCTGAGGAGTTACGAATGGTGCTGAACATTGTGCAATCGTCAGCGAACATCCTCACTTCTGACCTTATGATTGAAGGAAGATCATTGATGAAGCAGCTGAAGATGGTTGGGCCTAGGACACTACCCTGAGGAACAGCTACAGTGATGTCCTGGAGCTCAGATGATTGACCTCCAACAACCACAACCATCTTCCTTTGCGCTAGGTATACAAAGAACAAAGAACAAAGATAATTACAGCACAGGAACAGGCCCTTCGGCCCTCCAAGCCTGCGCCGATCCAGATCCTCTCTCTAAACATGTCGCCTATTTTCTAAGGTTCTGTATCTCTTTTCTTCCTGCCCATTCATGTATCTGTCTAGATACATCTTAAAAGACTCCATCGTGCCCGCATCTACCACCTCCGCTGGCAATGCGTTCCAGGTGCCCACCACCCTCTGCGTAAAGAACTTTCCACGCATATCCCCCCTAAACCTTTCCCCTTTCACTTTGAACTCGTGTCCTCTAGTAATTGAAACCCCCACTCTGGGAAAAAGCCTCTTGCTATCCACCCTGTCTATACCTCTCATGATTTTGTACACCTCAATCAGGTCCCCCCTCAACCTCCGTCTTTCTAATGAAAATAATCCTAATCTACTCAACCTCTCCTCATAGCTAGCGCCCTCCATACCAGGCAACATCCTGGTGAACCTCCTCTGCACCCTCTCCAAAGCATCCACATCCTTTTGATAATGTGGCGACCAGAACTGCACGCAGTATTCCAAATGTGGCCGAACCAAAGTCCTATACAACTGTAACATGACCTGCCAACTCTTGTACTCAATGCCCCGTCCGATGAAGGAAAGCATGCCGTATGCCTTCTTGACCACTCTATTTACCTGCGTTGCCACCTTCAGGGAACAGTGGACCTGCACACCCAAATCAGCCTGCCATGGGGAACCTTATCAAACGCCTTACTGAAGTCCATGTATATGACATCGACAGCCCTTCCCTCATCAATCAACTTTGTCACTTCCTCAAAGAATTCTATTAAGTTGGTATGACTCCAGCCAGCGGAGGGTTTTCCCCCTGATTCCCATTGACCTCAGTTTTGCTAGGGATCCTTGATGCCATACTTGGTCAAATGCTGCCTTGATGTCAAGGGCAGTCACTCTCACCTCACCTCTTGAGTTCAGCTCTTTTGTCCATGTTTGAACCAAAGCTGTAATGAGGTCAGGAGCTGAGTGGCCCTGGAGGAACCCAAACTGAGAATCACTGAGTAGGTTATTGCTAAGTAAGTGCTGCTTGATGGCACTGTTGATGACACCTTCCATCACTTTACTGATGATTGAGAGTAGGCGAATGGGCGGGTTGGACTTGTCCTGCTTTTTGTGTACAGGACATACCTGGGCAATTTTCCACATTGCAGGGTAGATGCCAGTGTTGTAGCTGTACTGGAACAGCTTGGCTAGGGGTGCGGCAAGTTCTGGAGCACAGGTCTTCAGTACTATTGCCGGAATATTGTCCGGGCCCATAGCTGTTGCAGTATCCAGTGCCTTCAGTCGTTTCTTGATATCACGCGGAGTGAATCGAATTGGCTGAAGTCTGGCATCTGTGATGCTGGCGACTTCAGGAGGAGGCAGAGATGGATCATCAACTCGGCACTTCTGGCTGAAGATTGTTGCAAATGCTTCAGCCGTATCTTTCGCACTGATGTGCTGGGCTCCCCCATCATTGAGGATGGGGATATTTGTGGAGCCACCTCCTCCAGTTAGTTGTTTTATTGTCCACCACCATTCACGACTGGATGTGACAGGACTGCAGAGCTTAGATCTGATCCGTTGGTTATGGGATCGCTTAGCTCTATCTATCTCATGCTGCTTACGCAGTTTGACACACAGATAGTCCTGTGTTGTAGCTTCACCAGGTTGACACCTCATTTTGAGGTATGCCTGGTGCTGCTCCTGGCATGCCCTCCTCCACTCTTCATTGAACCAGGGTTGGTCTCCTGGCTTGATGGTAATGGTAGAGTGGGGGATTTGCCAGACCATGAGGTTACAGATTGTGGTTGAGTACAATTCTGCTGCTGCTGATGGCCCACAGCGCCTCATGGATGCCCAGTTTTGCATTGCTAGATCTGTTCGAAATCTATCCCATTTAGCACGCTGATAGTGCCACACAACACGATGGACGGTATCCTCCATGTGAAGGCGGGACTTCGTCTCCACAAGGACTGTGCGGTGGTCACTCCTACCAATATAGTTATGGACAGAAGCATCTGCGGTAGGCAGATTGGTGAGGATGAGGTCAAGTATGTTTTTCCCTCGTGTTGGTTCCCCCACCACCTGCCGCAGACCCAGTCTAGCAGCTATGTCCTTTAGGACTCGGCCAGATCGGTCAGTAGTGGTGCTACTGAGCCACTCTTGGTGATGGACATTGAAGTCCCCCACCCAGAGTATATTTTGTGCCCTTGTCACCCTCAGTACTTCCTCCAAGTGGTGTTCAACAGGGAGGAGTACTGAGTCATCAGCTGAGGGAGAGCAGTAGCTGGTAATCAGTAGGAAGTTACCTTGCCCATGTTTGACCTGATGCCATGAGACTTCATGGGGTCCGGAGTTGATGTTGAGGACTCGCAGGGCAACTCCCTCCCTACTGTATACCACTGTGCCACCACCTCTGGTGGGTCTGTCCTGCCGGTGGGCCAGGACATACCCGGGGATGGTGATGGCTGTGTCTGGGACATTGTCTGTAAGGTATGATTCCGTGAGTATGACTATGTCAGGCTGTTGCTTGACTAGTCTGTGGGACAGCTCTCCCAACTTTGGCACAAGCCCCCAGATGTTAGTAAGGAGGACTTTGCAGGGTCGACAGGGCTGGATTTGCTGTTGTCGTTTCCGGTGCCTAGGTCGATGCCGGGTGGTCCATCCGGTTTCATTCCTTTTTATTGACCTCGTAGCCGTTAGGTACAACTGAGTGGCTTGCTAGGCCATTTCAGAGAGCGTGTAAGAGTCAACCACATTGTTGTGGGTCTGGAGTCACATGTAGGCCAGACCAGGTAAGGACAGCAGATTTCCTTCCCGAAAGAACATTAGTGAACCAGATGGGTTTTTACAACAATCGACAATGGTTTCATGGCCATCATTAGAATTGCTTTTAATTCCAGATTTATTAATTAAATTCAAATTCCACCTTCTGCTGTCGTGGGATTCGAACCCATATCCCCAGAGAAATACTCTGGGTCTCTGGTCCAGTGATAATACCACTATGCCACCGCCTACCCTTATCTGAGGAAGGATGTTCTTGCTATGGAGGGAGTGCAGCAAAGGTTCACCAGACTAATTCCTGGGATGGCCGGACTGACGTATGAAGAGAGATTGGGTCGATTAGGCTTGTATTCGCTAGAGTTTAGAAGAATGAGAGGGGATCTCATAGAAACCTACAAAATTCTAACAGGACTGGACAGACCAGATGCAGGAAGGATGTTCCCGATGGCGGGAACACATGAGGGGTCACAGTCTAAGCAGAAGAGGTAAGCTATTTAGGACTGAGATGAGGAGAGATTTCTTCACCCAGAGAGTGGTGAACCAGTGGAATTCTCTACCACAGAAAGCAGTTGAGGCCAAATCATGAAATATATTCAAGAAAGAGTTAGATATAGTTCTTAGGGCTAAGGATATCAAGGGATACGGGGAGAAAGCAGGAACAGGGTACTGAGTCTGGATGATCAGCCATGATCGTATTGAATGGTGGTGCAGGCTTGAAGGGTTGAATGGCCTCCTCCTGCCCCTATTTTTTCTATCTTTCTTTTCTTTCTATGTTTCTAAAACATTCCAAGGCTCTTCACAGGAGCATTATAAAACAAAATATGGCACCGAGCCACATAGTAGGAGATGAGGGAGGCTGAGACAGCTATGGGCAGTCTCCATCAGAGGATGGAGGACAGACACAGCCATGCTCAGCTGGGAGGAGATGTGCAGCCTCGGGAGTCACACACAAGAGGGACCTGGAGGTTCATGTGCATAGATCTTTCAAGGTGGCAGGACATATTGGGCAAGTGGTTAGTCAAGGATATGGGATCTTGGGCTTCATAAATAGAGACATTGGGCTGGATTTTACCTTAGGGGGAGGGGAATTCACCACCGACGTAAAAGTTGGTGGCGAACCCGCTTCCGCCCAGCCTGGGGATCCGTCCCGCATTTTCCAGGTCCCCGGCTTTAATTGTTCCGAGGTGGGACTTCCACCCGCCTGAGGGAGGAAGTCCCACCTCATTGAGCTGCCGGCCAATCAGAGGGCTGGCAGCTCTTAGTCCCAGCAGCACCACCAGGAGTGGTGGCTACTTCTGGGACTGCAGCCCAGCCGACCAGATGGATCCTGGAGTGAAGGTAAGTTGGGCATGCCTCACCAGGGGTTCGATCCTTCCCTGGTGAGGATGGAGTGGTCGTTTGGGGGAAAGGGGGCATCTTGGATCCCAGGGGTGGGTTGGGGGGCAGGGGCGGCCCTCAATTGGGCACCCTGTACCCGACTGCCATGGCCCCCCACCCCCGAGGCCGGAAAGGCCAGCAGCTATCGCTGGGTTGCCTTTCACTTCTCCAGCATGTCCGCTTGCCACAGTTAAAATACCTGTGGAGGCGGGTGCGGGCCCTTAAGTGGCCATTAAGTGGCAACCTAAGGGCCTTGATTGGCCTCAGGCGGGCGGGCAGTTCCCCCGCCCACCCAACCACTGTAAAGTTGACCAGAGGCGGGAGCAGTGCGGGTAGGCCTCCCGGTGCATTCCACTCAATTTTACGCCGCCACCATCCGGCCTGTCGGGGCGGCGTAAAATTCAGCCGATTGAGTACAAAAACAGGGAAGTTACGCTGAACTATAAAGCTCTGGTTAGGCCCCAATTAGAGTACTGCGTCCAATTCTGGCCACCACACTTCAGGAAGGATGTGCGGGTTCTTGAGAGGGTGCAGAGGAGATTCACCAGAATGGTTCCAGGGATGGAGGATTTTAATTACAAGGTTAGGTTGGAAAAGATGGGTTTGTTCTTCTTAGAAAAAAGGAGATTGAGGGGAGATTTAATAGAAGTGTACAAGATTATGACAGGCTTAGATAAATTAGACATGGAAAAGCTGTTCCCATTAACAAATAGTACATGGACTGGGGAACACAGATTGAAAGTTTCGGGCAAAAGATGCAGAGACAATATGAGGAAGCACTTTTTTACACAGCGGGTGGTAAAATGACGTGGAACTTGTTGCCCACAAGGATGGTGGAATGGGAGACGATCAAAGACTTCAAGAGGAAGTTGGATGGCCACCTGAGAGAAATAGACTTGCAGGGCTACGGGGATCGAGCTGGGGAGTGGGGCTGACTGCATAGCTCCGTTGAGAGCCGGCATGGACTGCATGGGCCTAATGGCCTCTTTCTATGCCATAAATGACTCTATAAGGAGATATTAGGTCAGATGACCAAAAGCTTGGTCAAAGTGGTAGGTTTTAAGCAGTGTCTTAAAGGAGGGAAGCGAGGTAGAGAGGCAGAGAGGTTTAGGGAGGGAATTCCTCAGCTTAGGGCTTAGACAACTGAAGGCATGGCCACCAATGGTGCAGTGATTAAAATAGCTTGCAGCAAGGGTGGAAGAGGGTAGGATTGTACTGAAGGTTGTAGCAGGATCAGGATAGGAATAAAATAGAATAGAGGTGGGTCAGAGGGCTGAAACCATGACTTGAGTATGGATGATTGCTTTGCTGCAGATAAAAAAAATCATCAAAAAACAATTCATGTCTCCACATCATGAGACGCAACAAATGTGTTAACACAGCAAGTGATAAAAGTGGGCTTTGAACAGATTACTGTACAATTTACATTTTGGAAGTCACTCCATGCAAAAGTTTTGTGACACAGTTTGGTGATTTGGGGCTTCCTTTGGATTATGGAGAGTCCTTGCGAATCGTGTGGGAGTGCAAAAGGTAGCACCCAGCGGCCATTTTAACTCCTCCCCTGGAGTGCATCCATTCCTGCCTTGTGAACAGAGTTAAAATCGGAGCTAGTGTCTCTGAGGCATATAAATTCTGTGTTAAGTAAACTGAGCTGTAGCATTGATCGGACTCTTGTCCCAAAACACTGCACTGTGTAAGAATTAATTATACACCTCCCCTCCCCGCCCCAACCAGGCCTCTGTGTTTCTTCCACAATCTTTCCTACCTGTCACTGGTCAACTGCTCTCCACTGTGTAACAATATGAAAGATTCCAGGCACTTGGTACCTTCTGGGCAGGGGTCTGTGGCGAGAGACTCTAGCTGATTGTGAGGGGCAGAAGAGGTACAAACCCCTATCTCAGCTTTTCCTGTGATGGCCAAGTCCATACTCATTCTCTGGGAGGCAAGTACAGCTGCATTTCCACATTTATAAGACTTCCCAGAGTGTGAACTCCTCATGATCCAGGCTCTATCTTGCAGTCCCTCACTCTCTCTCTCTCTTTGTTTTCTTCTCCCACATAAGAAGGCAATCGAGACCTTGTGCAGCAAAAGAAACTTGGGAGCTTCTTTGAAAGTTAGTTGGTGGGTTGAGAGGAAACAACAAATACAAGCTACTC
Organism: Heterodontus francisci; assembly: GCF_036365525.1. Classification (NCBI taxonomy): domain Eukaryota; kingdom Metazoa; phylum Chordata; class Chondrichthyes; order Heterodontiformes; family Heterodontidae; genus Heterodontus; species Heterodontus francisci. Next base: position 46,747,968 of record NC_090384.1, on the reverse strand, counting down.
ATATTCTTAGTGAACTCTGCTCCAGGCTTTTTTACTGAAGCAAGGCCACACTGCCAGACACTCTGACCCTTGGCCAGTCACACACAGACTGTAATAAGAAATTAGCTTTATGAAGTTATTGCCCTGTAATAACTAACTCCAGGCTTTAATGGCTGAGCAGTAAAGCACGCTCAGGGAGTGGGAGAGTGTAGAAAGAAAATAAAGGGAGAAAAAACTCCAAGACTACCCAGAGGTTTAGGATGTATGTTTATTTGAAGTTATAAGTTTTTACCTAGCTCACTCTCAGAGATTGCAAGGTTACCAAGGAGAACATATCATTGGCTGGCCGTCAAGAGCAGGAAATCATGCAACCACAGGCTTGACCAAGGCTCAAGAAAACTGGCTCCAGCAAACTAAGTGAGGAGATGGAGTCCGACGCGATCACAGTTGGGGGAGGCAGTAAAGTCCACGACAGAGGAAGTCCAAGATTTCCACTCCTGTTCCTCCAGGCCCCAATTCTGCTTGCCACCGGGATTGTGTGGGATTCATGCATCTCAGTGTTAATTTGGCAATGGGGTCTGAATCACATCATTGGACCCCAACTTTTAAATATTTGGGGCCCTGCCTATCAGCAGAAGGTGAACTCAATGCTCCGAAAAACCCAGTGGTTAAAATAGCGGGGGTGCGAATCGTGTGGGAGTGCAAAAGGTAGCACCCAGCGGCCATTTTAACTCCTCCCCTGGAGTGCATCCATTCCTGCCTTGTGAACAGGGTTAAAATCGGAGCTAGTGTCTCTGAGGCATATAAATTCTGTGTTAAGTAAACTGATCTCAGTCAGGACCATTACACTTAGTCTCAGAACATTTAGATTACAGGAAAGTTGGAACCAACCAGGGTTCCTGCTCTTGATCAGATTCCAGTGATTTCGACTGAAAACAGATTGTGTGTCGAGGTCAAGATCATGATTGGCGTCTGGTCCTCCACAGCCTGACAAGGCTCATGCATGAATTATTGCCATTTGAGCAAGGAACAGTGGCGTGTCAATAGTCCAGGATAAGAATCAGCACCTTCAAGAGAGAAGAAAATTGGAAGGGAACAAAAATAATTCTTTGTTATCTAGTTGATGTCAGGAAGGCACTCTCTTTGACTACAAGCATCAATTAGGCCCGTAATTCAAGGGCAGGGCCTTTATGGGTTTTGTCTTTCTGCAATTTGCTGTTCATAAACCAGTGGTGGACACCCCAGCCAAGCTGTAACAATTCGACAAAGCCCAGCTGTGAGCCACATGTCCAAGCAGTCAAAGCATAACACACAAATAAAAAGAACAAAATCTACCCATCATATCAGCTGCAGGGACAGCCAGATAACTTTAATGTATTCTTTTTTCCATCTCTCTCCCTACACCTTTATGTCTCTCCTACTTTTGTTCCTTTTTCATATTCCTCTTTGCAACATGTCTGTTTGTGGGATTTCTAACTGTTTTATAGTGTTAGTCTATGATAGCTGGAATGAAAGTCCCTAAACAGGAGTAGGCCATTCAGCCATTTAAGCCTGTCTCACCATTCAATTAGATCATGTCTGATCTGTTACTTTATCTACCAGCTGTGGCTCAGTGGATAGCACTCTTGCCTCTGAATCCAAAGGTTGTCGGTCCCACTCCAGAGACTTTGAGTGCAAAAATTTAGGCTGCCACTTCAGTGCAGCACTGAGGGGGTGCTGTCTTTTGGATGTGCTGTTAAACAGAGGTCCCATGTATCGTCTCATTTGAATGTAAAAGATCCCATGACACTATTTCAAAGAAGAGCAGGGAAGTTATCTCTGGTGTCCTGGCCAAATTTTATCCCTCAATTAACATCACAAAAACAAATTATATGATCATTATCACATTGCTGTTTGTGAGAGCTTCCTGTGTGCAAATTGGCTGTCACATTTCCTACATTACAACAGTGACTACACTTCAAAAGTACTTCATTGGGACACTCTGAGGTTGTGAAAGGTGCTTTTTTTTTTGTTTCCATAATCTTTAATACCTTTGCCCCAAAAATTTAACAATCTCAAACTATCGAGCTTGCAGTTTTAACAATGGCGTTCACTGCCACTATGAGTGCTGGAGTAACCCAGCTTCTGTAGGGATAGTCCAATTCAACTTGCTGTGCTACTTAACTGGAAAAAGTTGTAGGTTCAACCCAGGTCTGAGTTAACTTAGCTGAGTTAGGGCAGTGGTATGGTTGTGGCAATTGGCTCCCACATCCCTGATTTAGGGAGTAGAATATGCACTGATAGTCTCTATCCAGTGATTACTGCCAGGAAGTACATGTGTGAACACTGTTTAAGGACAAGAGCAGACTTGACTGTGATGTCTTCCACAGCCGAATAGATGGGTGCTATTCAGTGCCTAGGTTTACTCATGAAGAACGGTGATGTATTGGAAGGAACCAACCGTTTATGGAATTATATCCCAATAACTGCACCCTCATTAGATAAGGATAGGAAAAAACATTATTTAAAAATAATATGAGATTAAAGTTAACAATGCCTTTGCCCATTCTAATGAAAAATACAAACAGAAAGTGTGCTGCCAATGTTCAAACTGCAGTAGGGGTAGTACCTGCTGCCCACATTCCAACAGATAAACATATGAGGGAGAAAAGTACAGAAGGATATGTTGATGGGATTAAATCAAGAAGGGTGGGAGGAGGCTCATGTGATTTGGGTCAAATGGCCTGTTTCTGTACTGTAAAGTTTGTAATACTTTGTAGGATGGTCAACTTTCAGTTCATTCCTAACTTTTGCGTGAACTCTTGGTTACTCCAAATAAACTGCACTACTTACCCTTGAATGCCTGGTCTGTGGTTACAGGTAAGGCATACTTCCAAACATTAACACATCTATTAAAATCTTTACTGATTATACAGCACACTTGCCACACATTATTACTGGGAAAGGTGCACAACCACTAGCTGCCCATAACACTCAATGGAAGCAAAACATGCCAGTTGCACTGTATGTGTCACACTGTCCTCCAATGGCCTCATCTGAAGAATGTGTTCAATCTGTTAAGCCTGTGGAAACTGTCACTGAGAACAATTTTCATGCACTGATAAACCATGGTGAAGAGTAAAGGCCCATAGTACAGGAGAGCAACAATATTAAGGAGGGCAGGGGGATAAGAGAAGGTGAGGTAAATCAGCAAGCAGTGATTAGGTAATGCCAAATTTGGCTGTTAAAACATATAATTGCAGGACGGAGGAAGACTGAGAGGGATAAGAACCTCCAAGTTCCAAGGCTGATTTTCATGAGTCCCTGTTGTCCATTCACTCCACACAAAAGTATAATGGATTACCTTTGTTACGGCCAGGTGGGTGATGGCGTGGGTCAGTGTTCATCTCCCAACTGATCATAATCGTGTTTTGTTTAAAAGGATGAGTTAGCCCTGAGTGTTTTACTTGCCAAATAAACAGACAGTGACAAGTTTTCTTGTAGCTTTAAAAAAGATGAACTATTCATTGAACAATATCCATTCCCCGAATGTTCGCAACATCACTCACGCACGCATTCACACTCACAGGCACTCTCAAGAGAAGACAGATAGAAGGAAAAAGGATAAGGGTTCAAGGCATGGTAGGTGTTCGTGGTTTATGGTAAAGCTGTTGAATCTTCTAAGTAGAACAGTCTCTTTTTAAAGATGCAGACCTGGGTTGTTCGTAGTCTTGACTTGCTAAGGTGTTATAGATTTCTGGTGGTTAAGGTTGCAGACTGGAGTTGGTGAGTTACTTTCAGTTCTCTGCTGCACCAAGTTGAAGTGTAGAATTTGCAGCAGGGCTCTTTCCTTGTTTTGGCTGGATTTTTCACAGTCCCTGGCTCGACTGCCTTCTCTGATATTGCTGTCATCTCCCACCACCCCCACCCCCCTCCCCACCACCCCATCTCTCTCCCCAGAGAGTTACCTTTTAAGGTAAAAATCTTTCAAATCAGCTTGTTAGGAGACGCATGGCCCTCACCCCTGTTGTGACCACACAATGGACCACAATGCCGAATGCATGGCCATCCATTAATGTCTGGTTGAGAATAATCCAGTTATAATGTGGCGACTTCACACCTTTGTTTCAGAAGAATCCAATCAATTCAGGAATGTTTCTTGATGGTTTCAGGATGGGTGTAATTGATACCACTTAGTCTGGAATGTATTCATTTGTCCAATACAGACAGTGAGGCAATGTTCGAATACACAGGCCAGGCTGTCTGACCTTCGGCAGCCATTTTCTGCAGCATTGTCCACCTTTTTTTAAAAGGTAATGTCAATTTTAAGGAGTCCACTTTGAATAAAGTTCTTATCTTAAAAGTAGGAATATGATATGTCTTTACTGGGCATGACACCTCCTTGGGAGGGGGCATTCTGCAACTGTGCATAGGGGCAGATTGTGCACAGGATTCTAGCACACAGGAAATAGCTGGGCAGGTCTTAAAGGTCTGCAGGCAATGAAAGGGCAATACAGACTTGTTTGTCTGCGAGTAGGCACTGGATAACGTTAACAGAATTGTTGAGGTTTTTCTCAAGACTTAACTATTCATGTGGTTAACCCATTTTAGAAGCAATGCCATCAATTTGTGTTGGGCCGGGAGGGAGGAGAAGGAGAAGGAGATCTGGAAGAGGTAACCACAGATGGTGAAGCAGGAGGTGTGCTCCTGTAAGAGGGCTGGTCAATCACAAATACTGACTGTTCAGATTAGTATTAAAAGCAGCAATAATCCAAGAGAAGAAATTCAGCCAATAGTGCAATCATAGGGTCACAGAAGTCATCAATACAAAGCCTACCAGGGCCATTTCTCTTTTATATCTTACCAGTTATAGAGGAAGATGCAAGGTCCAGTCCTTCACAAATACATCTCCAAATATCACAGCACCCACCTCATCTGCCAAGCACTAGCACCTGTCCATCCACCTTGCAGGCTTGTAGTGAGTTCACTCAGAGTGGAATTATTTGTAACTCACGAGGATGGGAAAGAAGAGGAAAAGGAGATGAAGAGGAAAACAAAGCGGATAGCCTCCAATTACAGCTACTTGTTACAGTGACCAGATTTGTATGGCCTTGCTTTCAAATTACAGATGCTTTCAGAGGCCAAAGAATCGGCCTTTGGAGGATGTGCCACATGGCAGTATTTGTGGAGCAGTTCACCACCCTCACATGTGGGGCCTTTATGTAAGGCATTAAGAGCATTAAGAGCAGTCATGGAGCAAGCAACAGTTCCTGGCCCATCCGCAGTCCAGCCCCTTACAACTGATGCCAATCTTTCATGAAAATCCACGGTTTTGAGCTTCTGGGAAGGAATGAGGTGGAACAGGACGTGATTTTCCATGTCCTCACCTTGGACAAAGACTACAGCAAATGTGAATCAAAAAAAATTATTCATTGCTTTCAATGGGTGGAAATTTATGAGTAGTGGGTTCACAATTTTCTGGTTCATTCTCACAGCAAGCCAGGAACCATGCCAGGACTTGGAAAATTCCACCTTTTGCTGTAAACAGCTCCATGGAGTCAGCCATGACCCATTTGGTAGCACTCTCACCTCCAACCTACGGGGTTCTGGGTTCAAGTCCCACAACAGAACTTGAGCACAAAAATCAAGGCTGACACTCCTGTACACTACTGAGGGAGTGCTGCACTGTTGGAGGTGTTGTCATTTGGATGAGATGTTAAACTGAGGTCCCACCTGCCCTGTCAGGTGAACGTAACAGATCCCATATTTTGAAGAAGAGCAGGGGAGTTATCCCTGGAGCCCTGGCCAATGTTCATCCCTCAAACAACGTCACAAAAACAGGTTACCTGGTCATTATCACACTGCTATTTGTGGGAGTTGCTGCACGCAAATTGGCTGCTGCATTTGCTACATTAATACAGAGAAATGTGAGGTGATGCATTTTGACAGAAAGGATACAGAGAGGCAATACAAACTTAATGGCAGCATTCTAAAGAGTGTGCAGCAACAGAGGGACCTGGGGGTTCATGTGCATCGATCTTTGAAGGTGGCAGGACATATTGAGAGAGTGGCTAGTAAAGCATATGGAATCTTGGACTTCATAAATAGAGGTATTCAGTACAAGAGCAGGGAGGTTATGCTGAACCTTTATAAAACTCTGGTTAGGCCACAAATAGAGTATTGCATCCAGTTCTGATCACCACACTTTAGGATGCGAGGGTCCTTGACAGGGTGCAGAAGAGATTTACCAGAAGGGTTCCAGGGATGGAAGATCTACAAGATTAAGTTGGAGAAGCAGGGGTTGTTCTTCTTGCAACAAAGGGGATTGAGGGGAGATTTGAAAGATGTGTGGAAGATTATGGCAGGTTTAGATCAGGTAGACAAAGAAAAGCCGTTCCCATTAGCAGATAGTACAAGGACTAGGGGACAACAAATTCAAGGTTTTTGGCAAGGGATGCAGAGTGGCTGTGAGGAAGAGCTTTTTTACATAGCAAGTAATAATCACCTGGAATGCACTGCCTATGAGGGTGGTGGAAGTGGAGATGATCAATGATTTCAAAAGGAAATTGGATGAGCACTTGAGGGAGATAAATTTGCAGGGCTATGGGGTTAAAGCAGGGGAATGGGACTGATTGGATTGCTCTACAGAGAACTGGCATCGACTTGATGGGCCAAATGGCCTCCGTCTGTGCCATAATGAATCTATGACTGTATTACAACAGTGACCACTTCAAAATTACTGCATTGGCTGTAAAGCGCTTTGAGACGTTCTGTAGTCATCAACAGTGCTACATAAATGCAAGCCTTTCTTTTTCATAGGATGCTTGTATTTGAATTAACTGGCTTGAGCCATTGACCTGTTCCAATCACTTTGATACCAACCAACATGTATGAAGGGTTTCCTGAAAAAGTTCTATGCCTTAGCCCAAAGTGTGTACATCAACCAGCCTGGAATATGTATTCTCTGAAATTTGAATAAGTGGCTAGCAGTAACCAATTTTAACCTTGAGTGGGTTGTGACCAGCAAGAATCAATAATCCATCATGGACAAAAATGATTTATGCCTGTTATGCCATCCCACATGTGTACAGCAATGTTCCTGTTTTCACGCCAGAGACAGCAGGATGCATTAACCCTCTATTTGCCCCAATGAGGGGAACTGTTGCCCTATGCACTGTCACCTCATTGTTTGCACCTCCGTCTTGTCAATCAAACCATGGTTTGGCAGTGATGGTGTACATGGCTCATCACACCCCAACTGAAGCTGAGAGCTACCCACAAGAAATTCTTAAAATTGGACAACTTTGGAAAACAGAGAGGAGTAAAAACCGTGATTGGTTTTGTTTGTTCAAAATGATTAGTTTTGTTGTGAAAAACAACAACTACTTATATTTATATAGACCTTTAACGCAATATAACATCTCAAGGCACTTCACAGGAACATTATAAAACAAAATATGACACTGAGCTGCATAAGGAGATAGTACGTCAGATGACCAAAAGAGGTAGGTTTTAAGCAGTGTCTTAAAGGCGAAAAGTGAGGTAGCAAGGCAGAGAGGTTTAGGGAGGGAACTCCAGAGCTTAGAACCTAGGCAACTAAAGGTGAGGCCACCAATGGTGGAGCGATTAAAATTGGGGATGCTCAAGACAACAGAATTAGAGGAGAGCAGATATCATGGAGGGTTGTGCGGCTGGAGGAGATTACAGAGATAGAGAAGGGTGAGGAATTTGAAAACAAGTTTGAGAATTTTAAAATCAAGAGGTTGCTTGACTGGGAGACAGTGAATGAGACTTGGTGCGAGCTAAGACCTCAGGTTTACAGAGGATAGAATGTGGGAGGCCAGCCATAAGCACATTGGAATAGTCAAGTCTGGAGGTAAAAAAGGAATAAGTGAGAGTTTCAGCAGGAGATCAGCTGAGACGGGACGAAGTCAAGCGATGTTAAAGAGGTGGAAATAGGCGGTCTTAATGACCGCACGAATTGTAGTCGGTAGCTCATCTCTGGATCAAATACGACACTGAGGTTACGAACAGACTGTGTGAAGAAAACCCTATATGCCGAATGAGAAATATTAATTAATCGGTTGCAAACTTACATTAAACTTTAAATGGAGAAAATCTTACTGTTGTTATGAAAATACTTCATTTTTTGTTAAATTTTGAGGATTTGTGTTTTATTTGGGAAAACTGAAAAGGATTCCATTGATGTTTTATTCCCTCTGGTCATTGAAAGGAGAGAGGTCTTGTTTATAAACAACATGTACTGGAAGTCACCTACTTCAGATAAATACCCAGCAGGAGTTTTTTGACTTGAGGGAGATGTTTACAGAGAAGTGACATGTCAAGATTTATAGGCGGCAGGAAGCTTGACTCTTGAGGTATTGTTTTTGGTTTCACTTTGGACAGTGAGTTAGAATGTGGACACTGTTTTGAAAGCAGTTGGAGTTTTAAAAATCAACCTGAAGGACAAAACCCCAGCGCAGCCTGTTCCATCTCTTTGAAAAGCCTGCCAGTTGTTCCATCTCTTTGAGAAGCTCTTAGAAGCAAGTATAAGAAGTAGAGAGATTGATGTTACATTCGTTCTGAAGGCCTGTTTGAAACCACTGTTGCCGTATTTCTCCTAAGACACTGGAAAAACCTGTTGCATAAATCCTCGACCCACCTGAATGAATTGCTCCAGAGAAAAATTCAAGTGATAGCCGTCTATGCATATTTGAGACGCCAAAGCAAAAAAGGGACAACTGACATCTTTCCATATCTTCTATTTTTTCTTCAAGAATTAGCATGTATTTGGCCAAAGTATTCCTTTCTGTCTTTTTTTTGTAACAGAGCTCTAAAAAGAAAATCTCTATTATTTCTGGTTAAAGTGTGTGTGTGTGTGAGAGGGGCTAAGGTAAAAAGGGAACTTTCATATTTCAATCTGTATGTTAATGCTTTGCTTCATTACTGCTTAAGTCTTGTTTTTTAATAAACTAATAATTTTATTTTTTATTGAAAAAACCTGGTTGGTGTATTTTATTCTGGGATAAAGAGTAGAGTCTATGATTGACTGTATTGGTAATTGGGTAAACATTTAAATATATGTTGTCATAGAGAGATACAGCACCAAAACAGGCCCTTCAGCCCACCCCGACCATCAACCACCCATTTATATTAATCCTACATTAATCCCATTTTTCCCTCTCACATCCCCAACTTCTCTCAATTCTCCTACCTACACTAGGGGCAATTTTTACAATGGCCAATTTATCTATCAACCCGCAAGTCTTTGGCATGTGGGAGGAAACCCAAGCAGTCACAGGGAGAACTTGAAAACTCCGCACAGGCAGTACCCAGAAGTAAACCCGGGTCACTGGAGCTGCGAGGCTGCAATGCTAGCCACTGTGCCACCCCTGTGTTGTGACCTGTGGAGAAGTGGAGCTAGAAACGACTCTCACCTCGGTCGTAACATATAACTGGGACTCGTTCGGGTTAACCCATGCTGACGATGTACAATTGTAAGTGGGGTAATAATAATTGAAAAGAGGAAAAGTATTTTAAAAAACAGGTTTCTTGTGCATTAGAGTAAAACTAACACTACCATAATGTCTGTGTCAGTTGCCACGACCTTTCTGGGGAAGGAGGATGTATCCCTGAGTGATTTGAGAAACTTAACCAAGGCTAGGCTAAAGGATTTGGCGGAATTGCTGGTGTTAGAGTTAAAACCAGGAGCAAAGAAAGCATACATAATTGCAGTAATAGCACAGCATTTGCAATTAGAAGTAGAAGAAGGCAAACCACATGGTAGTACAGGTGAATTAGCTAAAATTCAGTTGCAGATGAGGCAACTTGAACTTGACAAAGAATAAGAAAAAGCAATAGAATTCGAAAAACTTAAGCTTGAACTTCAAGAAGAAAGTGAAAGAGAAGTGAATCCAAATTAAAAATGATGGAACTAAGACAAAGGGGTGGTATTGACTCCAGTGAAAATTTTGGTGGGGAAAGATCTGACTCCAGCAAATGACCCAATGGAGAGCTGTTTAAATATTTACAAGCACTCCCATAATTTGAGGAAAGGGATGTAGAGACGTAGCATTGAAAGGGAGGAAGTTTTAGCGGTTTTAACAGGCTTAAAAGTGGATAAATCCCCAGGCCCAAATGAGATGTATCCCAGGCTGTTATGTGAGGCAAGGGAGGAGATAGCAGGGGCTCTGACACAAATTTTCAAATCCTTTCTGGTTACAGCAGAGGTACCAGAGGACTGGAGGACAGTGAATGTGGTACCATTATTCAAGAAGGGTAACAGGGATAAATCAGGTAATTACAGGCCGGTGAGTCGAACATCAGTGGTAGGGAAACTATTGGAAAAAATTCTGAGGAACAGAATTAATCTCCACTTGGAGAGGCAGGGATTAATCAGGGATAGTCAGCATGGCTTTGTCAGAGGGAGATAGTGTCTAACAAACTTGATAGAATTTTTCAAGGAGGTGACTAGATGTGTAGATGAGGGTAAAGCAGTTGATGTAGTTAACATGGGCTTCAGTAAGGCTTTTGATAAGGTCTCGCATGGGGGATTGGTCAAGAAGGTAAGAGCCCATGGGATCCAGGGCAATTTGGCAAATTGGAACCAAAATTGGCTTAGTGGCAGGAGGCAGAGGGTAATGGTCGAGGGTTGTTTTTGCAAGTGGAAGCCTATGACCAGTGGTGTACCACAGGGATCGGGGCTGGGACCCTTGCTGTTTGTAGTGTACATTAACGAGTTCGACGTGAATATAGGAGGTATGATCAGTAAGTTCACAGATGACACGAAAATTGGTGGTGTCGTAAATAGTGAGGAGGAAAGCCTTAGATTACAGGACGATATAGATGGGCTGGTAAGATGGGCAGAACAGTGGCAAATGGAATTTAATCCTGAGAAGTGCGAGGTGATGCATTTTGGGAAGACTAACAAGGCAAGGGAATATACAATGGGTGGTAGGATCCTAGGAAGTACAGAGGGTCAGAGGGACCTTGGTGTACGTGTCCATAGATCACTGAAGGCAGCAGCACAGGTGGATAAGGTGGTTAGGAAGGCATATGGGATACTTGCCTTATTAGCCAAGGCAAAGAATATAAGAGCAGGGAGGTTATGATGGAGCTGTATAAAACGCTAGTTAGGCCACAGCTGGAGTACTGTGTACCGTTCTGGGCACCACACTATAGGAAGGATGTGATTGCACTGGAGAGGGTGCAGAGGAAATTCACCAGGATGTTGCCTGGGCTGGAACATTTCAGCTATTAAGAGAGACTGGATAGGCTAGGGTTGTTTTCCTTAGAGCAGAGAAGGCTGAGGGGGGACCTGATTGAGGTATACAAAATTATGAGGGGCATTGAAAGGATAGATAAGAAGAAACTTTTTCCCTTAGTGGAGGGGTCAATAACCAGGGGACATAGATTTAAGGTAAGCAGCAGGAGGTTTAGAGGGTATTTGAGGAAAATGTTTTCACCAGAGGGTGGTTGCAATCTGGAACACACTGCCTGAAGGGGTGGTACAGGCAGGAACCCTCACAACATTTAAGAAGTATTTAGATGAGCACTTGAGGAGCCATAGCATACAAGGCTACAGGCCAAGTGCTGGAAAATGGGATTAGAACAGATAGGTGCTTAATGGCCGGCACAGACATGATGGGACGAAGGGCCTGTTACTGTGCTGTATAACTGTTATGACTCTATGAGAGCTATTTATCATTTCTTTTGAAAAGATAGCCTGAAAGATGAAAAGGCTGAAGGGAAGCTGAACACTGCTTATACAAAGCAGGTTGATGGGCAGAGATCATGAGGTTTATGCCATGCTTTCTGAGGAGGCTTCTGCAGATTATGATATGGAAAAAAAGGCTATTCTCCCTGCATATGAGTTGCTCCCTGAAGCTTACCAGCAGAAATTTCAGAACCTCCAGAGAAAGTCTGGGCAGACCTAAATAGAATTTGTGAGGGTATTTGTGACCTCGTCAGCAGACGTGGTCTCTTCAGACTACTAGAAAAGATCGGATGTCCACCAAAGCTACTAAGTATCATCACCTCATTCCATGACAATATGAAAGGCACAATTCAGCATAGCGGCGCCTCATCAGACCCCTTTCCTATCCTGAGTGGCGTGAAACAGGGATGTGTTCTCGCACCTACACTGTTTGGGATTTTCTTCTCCCTGCTGCTCTCACACGCGTTCAAGTCTTCAGAAGAAGGAATTTTCCTCCACACAAGAGCAGGTGGCAGGTTGTTCAACCTTGCCCGTCTAAAAGCGAAGACCAAAGTACGGAAAGTCCTCATCAGGGAACTCCTCTTTGCTGACGATGCTGCATTAACATCTCACACTGAAGAGTGTCTGCAGAGTCTCATCGACAGGTTTGCGGCTGCCTGCAATGAATTTGGCCTAACCATCAGCCTCAAGAAAACGAACATCATGGGACAGGACGTCAGAAATGCTCCATCCATCAATATCAGCGACCACGCTCTGGAAGTGGTTCAAGAGTTCACCTACCTAGGTTCAACTATCACCAGTAACCTGTCTCTCGATACAGAAATCAACAAGCGCATGGCAAAGGCTTCCACTGCTATGTCCAGACTGGCCAAGAGAGTGTGGGAAAATGGCGCACTGACACGGAAGACAAAAGTCCGAGTGTATCAAGCCTGTGTCCTCAGTACCTTGCTCTACGGCAGCGAGGCCTGGACAACGTATGTCAGCCAAGAGCGACGTCTCAATGCATTCCATCTTCGCTGCCTCCGGAGAATCCTTGGCATCAGGTGGCAGGACCGTATCTACAACACAGAAGTCCCCGAGGCGGCCAACATCCCCAGCTTATACACACTGCTGAGTCAGCGGCGCTTGAGCTGGCTTGGCCATGTGAGCCGCATGGAAGATGGCAGGATCACCAAGGACACATTGTATAGCGAGCTCGCCACTGGTATCAGACCCACCGGCCGTCCATGTCTCCGCTTTAAAGACGTCTGCAAACGCGACATGAAGTCCTGTGACATTGATCACAAGTCGTGGGAGTCAGTTGCCAGCGATCGCCAGAGCTGGCGGGCAGCCATAAAGGTGGGGCTAAAGTGTGGCGAGTCGAAGAGACTTAGCAGTTGGCAGGAAAAAAGACTGAAGCGCAAGGAGAGAGCCAATTGTGTAACAGCCCTGACAACCAATCTTTTCTGCAGCACCTGTGGAAGAGTCTGTCACTCTAGAATTGGCCTTTATAGCCACTCCAGGCACTGCTTCACAAACCACTGACCACCTCCAGACACTTACCCATTGTCTCTCGAGACAAGGAGGCCAAAGAAGAAGAAAAGCAAATTAATTTTGATTGTTAGCTGCGGGCACTAAAGGCCGAGGCCACGTATGAGAACCTGAGGGAAATAATTTGCCTGGAAGAATTTAAAAATTCACTCCCTCTCTTAGTAAGAACCCATGTAGAGAACCAGAAAGTTGCAACAGCCAGACAAGCAGCAGAAATCACTGATAATTACGAGCTTATTTACAAGCTCAAAACCCCCACAAACCCAAGAAGGATAGAAGGTGGAAAGGTGAAAGGAAGGCAAGTAGCTGGGGACAAGAAGGGATAGCTGGGAATGCCCCGGGTGCTCCTTCTCAGGCCAGGAAGGAAGGTGCTAAGGGTGGAAGTGAGTTCCGAAAGCCTAAGTGTTTCCATTGCCACAATGTGGGACACCTTTGTGCAGAATGCTGGAAGTTGCGGGGTAAACCCATGGGATATATTGTGGTACACAAAGCCAATGTAGAGAAAGGGGCCCTAACTGAGAGTATGACAGATCTGGCTGTAGCGCTGACTGCAGCTGTAAGGCCAAGTACAAAAACCGCTGTGAGTGCGGGGACACGCGAATAATATACCTGAGAGTTATAGGGAATTCTTGTCAAAAGGAAAAGTAACACCTTATCCCTCAAATGAGGCAGGTAAACCTATAATTATACTTAGGGACACAGGAGCCACACAAACTCTTTTGGCTGAGGAAGGCATAACTTTTCCACCAGACAGCGCACTGAATGCCAAGGTTTTAGTGAATGGTATTGGCGGGGAGTATATCAGGTGCATCTAGAGTGTGGCCTGATGTCTGTAACGGTAGCTGTAGGAGTTGTCCATATTTTGCCAGTAGACAGAGTTGCAACCTTATCACTTGAAGATTATCCACATAGTGGATGCTCTGTCAAAGATTTAACTTTGCTTTGAGTTATCTGAGTGCAAAGATGGTACAAAGCAGAACTGTATTAGCTACAGGCAAGGTGTGAATGAGTATGAGTGTGAAAATGTGTTTTAAAATATTATGCACCTTCTGTTTTTTTCCCACTCTTTGTAATGAAATGCATTTTAAAATGGCGTTTCATTCCTCCAAGGCTGGAGGTGTTATGAAAGTACTTCCAATTTTTGTTAAATTTTGAGGACTTGTGTTTTATTGAGGAAAGCTGAAAAGGATTCCATGGATTTTTTTTTTCACTGGGGTAATTGAAAGGTCTTGTTTGCAAACAACATGTTCTGGAAGTCACCTGTCTGCAGATAAATACCCAGCAGGGGTGTTTTGACTTGGGGGGGATGTCTCCAGAGAAGTGACATGTCAAGATTTATAGGGGACAGGAGGTTTGACTCTTGAGATATTGTTTTTGGTTTTGCTTTGGACACTGAGTTGGAATGTGGACAGTGTTTTGAAAGCAGTTGGAGTTTTAAAAATCAACCTGAAGGACAAAACCCCAGCTCAGCCTCTTCCAAATCTTTGAAAAGCCTGCCAGTTTTTGCATCTCTTTGAGAAGCTTCAGAAGCGAGTGTAAGAAATAGAGAAATTGATGTTACATTCGTCCCGAAAGGCCTGCCTGAAACCCTAGTTGCCGCATTTCTCCTAAGATGCTGGAAAAGCTTACCGGATAAATCCTTGATACCGCCTGAATTAATTGCTCCAGAGAAAGATTCAAGTGAAAGTCATCTATGCATATTTGGGATGCCAAACTAAAAAAGGGACAACTGACATTTTTCCATATTTTCTCTTTTTTCTTCAAGAATTAGCAAGTATTTGGCCAAAGTATTCTTTTTTGTCTTTTTTTCGTAACTGAGCTCTAAAAAGAAAATCTCTATTTTTTCTTGTTAAACTGTCTGTTTATCTGTGAGGGGCTAAGGTAAAAAGGGAACTTTGATATTGCAATCTGTATGTTAGTGCTTTGTTTCATTACTGGTTACATCTTGTTTTATAATAAACTGATAATTTTTGTTGTTTATTAAAGAAACCTGGATGATGTATTTTATTCTGGGATGAAGAGTAGAGTCTATGATTGAACGTATCGGTAACTGTGACCTGTGGAGAAGTGGAACTAGAAAAGACAGTGTACTCCTCCCACCTCGGTCGTAACGCTGTCAACTTTTTAAAAAAACAGGCAACCAAGATGGCCACGGCAATTTGCATCTGAAACACCTTTGCACATTATAAGGCCCCAACTGGAACCAGAAGTCTAACAAGAAGCCCAGCTAGATCAATGCTTTGGCTAAATGAGTAGATTACCAAATCATCCTCGTTAGCAGGATGTTTAATGCCATCTCAAGGCATTCGTAAGTGGAGACATCCCTCCAGGCAGTAAGCACTGACAACTCCACCTGAGACAGCTTTTGGGGTTTAGACTTTGGACTTCATTAAAAACAAAGGGGATTGAGAGAAACATGTGACTATCTGTCCATCTCTGAAAAAACTGGGAGTTTTGTTACAAACAGAAGAGACAAGCAGTAACTGGGTGTGTAGCAGCAGACAAAGCTTGTGCTTCCCTTTCTTTCTCCCACTCTCTCTCCAGAAAACATTAAGTTTGAAAATGATCTGCGACTGTGCACCCTCCAAACCTACAGACCACTACAGCCAGAGACCGGGGAAGAGAACCACCTACCTGTCTGCCTTCAAGAAAACCCTGAGCAAAACAGGTCAGCCAAAAAGTGACTTCAAGAATACAACTCCAGCCGGACAACCAATCTCAAACTGTGTATTTAACTTTTATTTGTTCTGGACTTTATTTTTATTTAGAGATACAGCATTGAAACAGGCCCTTTGGCCCACTGAGTCTTTGCCAACCAACAACCACCCATTTATACTAAACCTACATTAATCCCATATTCCCTACCACATCCCCACCATTCTCCTACCACATACCTATACTAGGGGCAATTTATAATGGCTAATTTACCTATCAACCTGCAAGTCTTCAGCTGTGGGAGGAAACCAGTGCACCCAGCAGAAACCCACACAGTCACAGGGAGAACTTGCAAACTCCACACAGGCAGTACCCAGAACTGAACCTGGGTTGCTGGAGCTGTGAGGCTGCAGTGCTAACCACTGCGCCACTGTGCCACTCAACCAATTAAGCCAACCAAAAACCTACTTTCCACTTTGTAATCTATTTGTGTGTGTGTGTGATTCTTGTGTGAACGTGTGCATGAATGTATAGCGTAATTTTTTTTATTATTTTTAAATCAGGGTTAGATTGTTAAGTATAATAAACTTACCTCTTTCATGTTTAAACTCAAGAAAACCTGTCTGCTTGGTTCTTTCAAGATCACAGTAAAGGAAAAAGGTAAAACACTCACAGAGGTGGTAAGCACAACCACTGTTTAAAAAGAATAAACCATGTTGCGGTCAAATAAGAGGAAGGGCAAGAGGGAAGCCTGAGACCCCCTCCTCATCTGGCCATAACAACTGCTTTAGTCTCAGATTGTTGCCAGGGAGAGGTTTGGGGTCAGCAGCTAGGGAACGGAGTTTGGAGTATGGACTGAAAACAATGACTTCAGTATTCCCAATATTTAATTGGAAGAAATTTCTGCTCATCCAGTACTGGATGTCAGATAAGCAGTCTGATAACTTAGCAACAGTAGAGGAGCCAAGAGAGGTGGTGGTGCGGTATGACTGGGTATTGTCAGCGTACATGTGAAAACTAACACTGTGCTTTTGGACGATGTTGCTGAGGAGCAACATGTAGATGAGAAATAGGAGGGAGCCAAGGATAGATCCAAGGAGACACTAGAGGTAACTGTGTGGGAGCAGGAAGAGAAGCCATTGCAAGTGATTCTCTGGCTATGATTAGATAGATAAGAATAGAACTAGGTGAGAGCATTAGAGGTGGATGGTATGGTCAACCGTGTCAATGGCTGCAGACAGGTCGAGAAGGCTGAGGAGGGATAGTTAACATTTGTCATATATGATGTCATTTGTGACTTTGATCAGAGACATTTGTTTCAGTATATGGCAGGGGAACCCTGAATAGAGGTATTCAAACATGGAGTTCTGGGAAAGATGGCCATGGATTTGAGAGATGACAATACGTTCTAGGACTTTGGAGAGAAAAGGGAGGTTGGAGATGGGACAGTAGTTTGAAAGGATGACGGGGATCAAGGGTTGGTTGTTTGAGGAATGGGTGATGACATCAGATTTAAAGGAGAGAGGGACAACACCCTCAAGAGACAAAACTATTAATAATATAGGCTGACATGGGGACCAGGAGGGGCAGATGGGTGGTCAGGAATTTAGTGGGAATAGGGTCAAAGGAACAGGAGGTGGGTCTCATGGATAACATGCACTTTTGAAGTAAGTACAGAAAATGCTGAAAGTACACAGCACGTCTGTCAACATCAAACAGAATTGTTTTACATTTCTGGACTGCAATTCTGACAAAGGCTGTAAACTGTTTTTTTTCTTTTAAATGCTGGTGAGCTTGCTGTGTAATTTCAGCATTTCCTTTTCTATCTGAGTAATAATGAAATAAATTATCAGCAATCATTGAGGCTGGATAAAAGTTTGCTTCAAGCAATCATCCAAGGTAAGGCCTACAGTCACCATGGGGGCAATAACAGCTGATGTGTGCAGTTTGTTTTCTAGCTGTGGAAGACCCTACCCCTGCTCCCCACTCCCGCCACCCAACACCCACCCACCCCAGTTCATGCACTCTATAACAGCAGATTGAGAGTTAGAAATGAAAAAGTGTGTTTTTATTTACAAAGAAACTGAGAAAGTGATGAATATTGAGTCTGCCTTTCAATGACATGTTGGAATGAGTTGGCTTCCTAGCCATGGGACTGACTGGGATGCTCTATAGAAAGCCAGCATGGACTCGAAGGGCCAAATGGCCTCCTTCTGTGCCGTAATAACTCTATGACTTTAAGATGAACTCAGAGCGGGCATGAGAGAAGACAGGAAAGAAACTAGAGAAAGATGCAAATGCAGGGCTAGGCAGTGGGTAACTTTAAAGGAAATTTGGCCCAGTGGACTAGTGGAAGGGAGGGACAAGGCAGTGGCAGCTGTTTGGATGGTCTTAGTGACAAAGATGTTCAGAAGCTCCTCACACTTAGTGTTAGAGGTGAGGGTGGAGCAGATAGGGAAGAGGGGTTTGATGATCCTGGAATAGTGAGCAGGTTAGCAGACAACAGCAGGACCTGATAGTGGTTGAGCCAGATCTGCTGATGGATGACTAAACCAGTTGCCCACTATAGTCTTTCAAGTCTGCATCCCTTGGATTTAAGGGAGCAGTGATGAGGGGGAACAGCCAGGATGAGAGAGAGTAATGGTTTTACTGGGGACCAGGGCATCAAAGGTGGAGGAGAGGGTGCAGTTGAGCAAATCAATAGTTGCAAAACGTTGTGGTGAACTGAGGGCCAAAGGCTAGATAACTAGGATTTTGAAAGTGCAGAAAGTGCAAAGATTTATGTTTTTGATGACCTTAACAGTCAAAAATTGGTTTGGTAGTTTATGATTTAGCATGCCCAACCAGTTTGTGTTGTGAAATGGCAATAAAAACTTAAGAGAATGTCAGAGAAAGAGATTAACACAAGAATAAAGCAGTGTTGTAAATTTGCGGATTAGCTGATCAAGTGACCACTGCTACTTAAAAGGGTTTGGAAATTCCACACACTTTTCTTTTGCTGTATTACCACACACACAAAAAAATGAACCTTCAAGAACCTTCTGGAAATCGGAATATGAACATAAAGAAAAAGAAGAGCCTGCAGCCATAAACCAAAGTAAGTACCATCTGTAAACTGACATCTGATTGTGTATCTAACCAATACTACCAGCATCCTCACTCGTGCTCTGTCCAACAAGTAAAGCTGAGTGACTGGGAAGATTTCAAAGCATACCTGAAGAAAGATATTTCACATCTGTGGATTTCCCTGAAATTTCAATGCGTCATATCCATTTTGGACTTTCAATGGTGTGTGTCACCTGGTGCGGGTAAGTCTGCTTTCAGAAGGTCAAGCCAGAAGAACGAAGAACCTTACATGTAGGAAATTATCCCAAAGGGAAAGAAATTCATGTTCAGATTGCCAAACTGAACACTGCATTCACTATATTCAAGGAAACAACTGGATTAGAATCTGTCTCAGGCTTGTCCGAATGTGCTGTCTACCCATTTATCACTGTGTTACATTCTGATATTCTTTATAAGTTACAATCTTACTTCATTCTACTAACACTGTTATACTCTGATATTTTCAGTGTGTTAGTTGGACACTCTCATTCTATTACAGTCTGATTCTGTTACATTCTTGATGTATTATGATTTGACATTCCTCATGCTACTTTCATGTGTTGCAAACTAATAATCTGTTACAATTTAATTCTCTGTGTTGCCATAGACACTGTATGTTACTCTTACTGTGCTACACTCTTGTTATAATTGCTTAGGCAATATTACAATCTGATATTCTTCCAGTCTCTGAGCAGATGCCTGACACTCTCCAAGTTAAACTGCAATATTGTCTCGCTGTACAGTCTAAATCATAGAATGTCCATAGAAACATGCATCTGTTTAGAAAAGAAGACTTGCATTTATATCGTGCCTTTCACGACCTCAAGATGCCCCAAAGCACTTTACAGTTGAAGAAGTATTGTTTGAAGTGTAGTCACTGTTGTAATGTAGGAAAAGTGGCAGCCAATTTATGCACAGCACGCTCGCACAAACAGCAATGTGATGATGTCCAGAAAATCTGTTTTTAGGTGTCAATTTAAGGATAAATCATGACCAGTGGCACCGGGAAGATCTCCCTTGCTCTTCTTTGAAATATTTCCATGGTATCTTATCTGTCCACCTGAGATGACAGACGGGGCCTTGTTTTAATTTCTCAAAATGTTTTTTTCTGAGCTGGTCACTAACTCAGATGGCAAATACACCACCTGTTGTGGTTTTGAGCCATGCCAAGCTCAGTCCTCAGTCGGTGCTCAGTCAGCTAATCTCAGCGTGGGTAACACTGCTTCAATACCCTTGTGCTGGGTTGGGGTAAAAACCCAGCCAGAATTTCAACTATGAATTGACCCTGCTAGACTACATGTGTGAATTTCAACTGAGGACAAGATTAGACTCATGTTGTGATCATCTCCCTCATGGTTGAATGACACTCACAAAAAAGGTGATCCGTTCATGATGGCCGGTGTCTGTGGAACCATATCCCAGTGTGAATCGACACCTTCAGGACCAGGGCAGGGGAGAAAAAGTGAAGGCAAAGAAAATAAAATATGTTGCACCTTCTCAGATAATCATTTGCTGGCAACAGTTCACTTTTGTTCCTCCCTCCAGGCCGTGGTATGACGGTGACATACACAAGTCGCGTGGCTAACGCCCGCCTGTGCGGGTTTTCCAAGTTATTGCTACAGTGGAAGGGCAGCATATACAAACTGCTGTATAAGGAGTTCCTCATCTTTATGCTGCTGTATCTCACTCTCAGCTGCATCTACAGGTAAAAGCAGTCTACTGTGGGGTGGGATACAAGGCTTCAGTGACAGAAAATCACCTCATCATGTTGATGATTCTCTTTGCATTTTATGCAGATTATTTTATCCCATTTTCCTCCTCCCTCTCATCTACTTTTTGTTTACTCATCCCATTGTTTTGCTCCCTCACCAGCATTTTCTTTTCCTAATCTTCCACTTTGCTTCCAGTACAGACTGCAGAGGAAAAACAAGGACGACTTGAATTATGTGGCACCTTACCGCCTCTCTTAGTGCTTCACATACAATTCGTTACATTTAAACACAGTTACTGTTCTTCTTCAAGCAAGCAAAGCACCTATTTTGGACGCAAGGTCCCCAAAACATCAATGAAATGAATGATTAGGTTAATGTTGGTGTTGGTTGAGGGAGGAATGTTGGCCAGGTCACATCGCTGCTCTTCTACAAATACATCCACCTGAGCAGAATGGGCAGACAAGTGGCAGATGGAATTTAATATAGAGAAATGTGAGGTGATGCATTTTGTCAGAAGGGATACGGAGAGACAATATAGACTAAATGGTACAGTTCTAAAGAGTGTGCAGGGACAGAGGGACTGGGGGGGTTCATGTGCATAGATCTTTGAAGGTGGCAGAACATATTGAGAGAGTAACTAGCAAAGCATATGAGGTCTTGGGCTTCATACATAGAGATATTTAGTACAAAAGCAGGGACATTATGCTGAGCATTTATAAAGCTTAGGTTAGGTCACCACTGGAGTATTGCACCCAGTTCTGGTCACTACACTTTAGGAAGTATGTGAAGGTTCTTGAAAGGGTGCAGAGATTTACCAGAATAGTTCCAGAGATGAGGGGTTTTAGCTACAAGGTTAGGTTGGAGAAGCTGCTGCTGTTTTCCTTGGAGCAAAGGAGATTGAGGAGAGGCTTGATAGAGATGTACAAGATTATGACAGGTTTAGATAAGGTGGACAAAGAAAGGCTGTTCCCATTAGCTGATGGTACAAGGATTAGGGGTCACAGATTTATAGGTTTTGGGCAAGAGAGACAGCGGTAATGAGAGGAAGAACTTTTTTATGTAGCGAGTGGTAATGACCTGGAACTCACTGCCTGTGAAGGTGATGGAAGCAAAGATGACCAATGATTTCAAAAGGAAACTGGATAGGTACTTGAGGGAAATAAATTTGCAGGGCTATGGGCATGAGCTGGGGAATGGGATGACTAGTTAGCTCTATAGAGAGCCAGCATGGACTTAAGATGGGCCAAATGGCCTCCTTCTGTGCTGTAATGACTCTATGACTCTCTATGGTACTGCCATCTACATGTTCCTCCTACTTGCTGACAGTGTGGCAATCAAGACTCATTGCACCATCTCGTAGTCTTAAAGTGTAGAAATATTTAGAAGGATGTTACCAGAATTGAGGAGATGCAACCATCAGGAAAGATTAAGCAGTCTGAGACTCTGGAAAAGAAAAGAAAAAGTAAGACGAGACCTGATTAAGCTCTTTAAAATCTTGAAGGGTTTCATTAGGGTGAACGTGACAAAACCATTTCTACTTTTGGGTGTCAAGAACCATAGGGTTTAAATATAAGATAGCCACTAACAGAGCAAATAATGTAAGAAGAATTACTTTAAACAGAGAGTGGTGAGAATGTGGAACTTGCTGCCATGTGGAACAGTTAAGCCAACAGCATTGATGGATATAGGAGACGCTTAACTCGATCAAGAGGGAAAAAGGAATCGAGGAATACGGGGACAGGATGGGAATTGATAATTAGAATGGGTTGAGACTCTTATGGAGTATAAACACCAGCACCAGTTGGGGCAAATGGCCTATTTCTCTGCTGTAGATTCGTTGTGATTTTCTCTCAGACCTCAAAACTGGAATTCATTACCTCCTGTCTTTCCTCTCCAACATTCTAGGCACATATCCAGGACTATGGGTCTTGGCCTATCACATAAGTTTTTCAATTAAAACAATGTACCTAGTACAATGCATTCTGAGCAAGTTGTGAGATCTGCTTAACGGTTGTGATGCTTTGATTTTATTCCTCGGATGTCTGTAGGTTTATGCTGAAAGAGAGCCAAAAGCGCTTCTTTGAGAAAATGGCCATCAACTGTAACAATTATGCTGACCTGATCCCAATGTCATTTGTGCTCGGTAAGAATTCGATTGAATTTAAGCGGGTTCTCGCTTGATCTTCCCTCTGCTTGTAGATTAAGGTTGAAATTTTGTGCCAGAGTTTTCTCTGAGATCATTTTCCCTTGTTAAGTCCTCCTCAGTCCAACCCATTTTGAGACTGAGGGACCCAAACTCAACATGGTTACACCTAATTTATGGGCCTAAAGCAGGCATAACAATAACCAATTTGGCAATGCAGAGAACCACAACAGATCTGCACGGGTGTTTGAGCCACTGCTAAATTGGTCAGGGTCTGTTTTAGGTGCCCCTGAGGATGTTTGAAGTGACCTCTTTTCAATATTAAAATGAGTCCCCTATACTCACCTCAGACCAAGATGGGTAAATTCATTTGCCCTCGTCGGAGCCTGCATTTCCAGATCTTGAACAGCCTAACCAGCAGCTGCTCAAAAAAAGGTCCAACCTCAGGTCCAATTGGGACTAAAGCAGGCCTAAGGACCTCTCCCGCAAAACAGGTGAAAGCTTTATTTTACTATGCAAAGTCATTTCAATTGGTGATTCTCATCAAGTGTGTGCTGAATAAACTAGATGATGGCAGCACACAAATTAATAGGACCTCTGAATATAAAGGGCACACTGTGTTTTGATATTATGTGTTACTTTATCCATTCAAGTAAAGAAATAATTCTGATATAGGAACAGGAGTAAGCCATTTACTGCCATAGGGCAGCACATTTGTGCAATGGTTAGCACCACAGCTCCAGCGACCCGGGTTCAGTTCTGGGTACTGTCTGTGTGGAGTTTGCAAGTTCTCCCTGTGACTGTGGGTTTCCTCCAGGTGCTCTGGTTTCCTCCCACAGCCAAAAGACTTGCAGGTTGATAGGTAAATTGGCCATTGTAAATTGCCCCTAGTGTAGGTAGGTGGTAGGGGAACAGTGGGAATGTGTTAGGAAATATGGGATTAATGTAGGATTAGTATAAATGGGTTGTTGTTGGTCAGCACAGACTCAGTGGGCTGAAGGGCCTGTTTCAGTGCTGTATCTCTCTATGACTCTATTTAGCCCCTCAAGCCCGTTCTGCCATTTAATGAGATCATGGCTGATCTGTGACCTAACTCCTACCCTTTGCCCATATCCCTTAATACCTTTGGATAACAAAAATCTATCAATTTCAGATTTAAATTTAGCAATTGAACTCGCATAAATTGACATTTGTGGGAGAGAGTTCCAAACTTCAACCACCTGTTGTGTGTAGAAGTGTTTCCTCATTTCAGTCCTGAAAGGTTTGACTCTAATTTTGAGACTATGCCCCCTGATACTAGACTCCAGCAACCCGATCTGTTCCCCTTAATATCTTGAAAACTTTGATCAAATCACCCTCAACCTTCTAAATTCCAGGGAATACAACCTAGTTTGTGTAATCTCTCCTCTTGGAAGCCAAGTATCATTCCAGTAAACGTGTACTCCACTCTCTCCAAGGTCAAAATATCCTTCCCCAGATGTGGTGCCCAGATCTGCTCACAGTACTCCAGGTGTGGTCTAACTTGGGCTTTTTACAGCTGATGCATAACTTTTCCCCCCTTGTATTCTAGTCCTTTTGATATAAAGACCAGAATTCCATTGGCTTGGTGGAGGCAAGTTCAATTGAAGCATTCAAAAGGGAATTAGACTGTTATATGAAAAGGAAGAATGTGCAGGGTTATGGGGAGAAGGCAGGGGAATGGAACTGAGGGAATTGCTCTTTCGGAGAGCCGGTGTGGACACAATGGGCCGAATGGCCTCCTTCTGCACTGTAACAATTCTGTGATTCTGTGGCTTTTTAAATTACTTTCTGTATATGTTCATGACATTTTAATAATCTGTATACCAGGATCCCCTCCACCCTCCCCCAAGTCTCTTTGGACCTCTACTGTTTCTAGCTTTTCACCATTTAGAAAGTATCCTGTTCTATCATTTTAGGTCCAAAGTGGATGACCTCACATTTGCCTACATTGAAATCCATTTGCCACAGTTTTGCCCATTCACTTAATCTATCAATATCCCCTTGCAATTTCATGCTTCCATCTACACTGCTTACAATGCCTCCCATCTTTGTGTCTTCAGCAAATTTGGATATGTTGCTTTCTATCCCATCATCTATATCATTAATATGGTGAATAGTTGAGGCTCAACACAGATCCTTGCAGCACACCACTAGTCAAATCATACCCATTATCCCTACTCTGTCTCCTGCCACACAACCAATTTCCTAACCAGCTCAATAATTTTCCTTCAATTCTATGGGCTTCACTTTAGCTAACAGTCTTCTTTGAGGAACTTTACCAAACGCCTTCTGGAAGTCCACATAAATAACAGCCATAGATATTCCTCTGTCCATTGGTCACCTTTTCAAAAAAATCAATCCTTTACATATCCATGCTGGCTCTGTCTGATAGCTGAAAAGTTGCAAGATGTTCAGCCACCTTATCCTCTAGCAATTTCCCAAGTAGTAACGGTCTCTCTTCCTAGGTTTCTACGTGAGTCTGGTTGTATCTCGTTGGTGGAACCAGTACCAGAGCATGCCATGGCTGGACCGCCTCATGTGCACCGTTTCCTGTCATGTCCAAGGCACGGACGAGTATGGCAGGATGCTGCGGAGAACGCTCATGCGCTATGCAAACCTCGCCTCCATCCTCACCTTCCGCTCGGTCAGCACCGCCGTCTACAAACGCTTTCCTACTATGAAGCACATGATGGAGGCAGGTGAGCAAACACAGCAGGGCAGCCGACAGGAAAAAGACAGCGTCAGAGCCCCTCCCCAGACACATCTCCATCCATGTCTGGGGATGGGGGGGGAAGAAATGAGTGGCAGGTAGGTGAATCAAAGGGGGGGCACAAGGTGAGGAGGAAGAAATTCGAGGTGGGAAGGGAGATCAAAGGTGGGAGAGGAGATATGATGGGGGAATGAAAATCAGAAGGATACAGGGAAAGAAAAGATGAGGAGACGGAGAGGAAATCCAAGAGGGAAAGGGAAATCAGAACAAAGAGTTGGAACAAGTGGGGAGGGAAAATCAGATAGGGGAAAGAGAAACATCACAGATGAGAATCAGTCCTCAATGCCTCCTAAGGGGCTGTTAACAGCAGGCCTTGGCAGCAGCCAGCCATGCACTTGCAGAGATGTCAGCTCAGGTGGATAATGGAGGTGGTAAAAGTACAATACATGATATACAAAAAATACTCCCATAAAATGAATGGAAAAAATGCCCATCCAGTATAGTACTGAGCCATACAGGCCACAGGGTATCATGTTCAGTCCCTGGTCTGTTGTGAGTTACAAATTTGAATTGGGGCAGCAGCTGTGGAGATAGTTGACCTCAGTACCCTTTGGCTACAAGGGAAAATCAACCAGAATTTCTGCTCCTAGTTATTATTCATTGATCCATGTTGAAAATATTTGTGTGGGTGTTGACGGAGAACAGGATTGGGTTTGTTTGTGATGCCCCTGTATTGGAATGTTTTGATGATGCTCACCATCTCAGTTCACAATTAATGATAAGCACTTGAATGAGGCTGTAGAAGGCAGCCAGCCTTCAGCTTTAGTTAATGCCTCCAGAGAATGAGGAATATAATTGGAACAGAATTATTCACCAGGGTTTCCGCTTTTGGGCTCGCCAACATTTAATTTCTGCCCATTAAAATGAGAAATTAGGGATTGTTGGCTGCAATAGCTGAAAATCCCAGCCATGATGTACAGCAGCTATTCAGTAGATCATAGAGTGATTTCCACATCCTTTCCTTTGTCTGTCGGCTTTGCGTTTCCAGGTTTCATGACTCCAGATGAGCACAAGAAGTTTGAAAGCCTGAATTCACCTCACAATAAGTTCTGGGTTCCCTGTGTATGGTTCGTCAATCTAGCGGTGAAAGCAAGGAAGGAAGACCGGATCAGTGACTACGTGTCTTTGGCGCACATCTTCAGAGTGAGTGTCTACACCTGGTTGAGCAGTGTTGGCAGCTGGGCCCTTCCTCAGAAGAGTCTCAGCAGTCACCTCTCCTGGCCCTTCCCTGCGTGAAAGATTGTGTCCCAAAAGTTATTTATAACTCTGCTGCTTCTGGGTTTCGGAGAAGTGGATGAGAATGAGGGAACAATTAACAAAGTGATTACTGACAACGCAGCCAGCAGCTTACGTCATCCGACTGCGCCAATCTGCGCGCATGGTTCCTACCCTCTGCGCATGCGCTGCGTTCCGCAGGGCCAGGACTGGTTGGCGCATGCACAGATGATGTCATTGCGTAATGCGGGCATGTGGGGTTGGCGCACGCGCAGATAACATCATCATGTAACGCGGGCAGATGATGGGGGGATCCGGGCCAGAGAGAGCAGGGGTGGGGGGAGAGGGGGTCTGGGGAGCGGGGGGAGAGGGTCTCTGGAGAGCGGGGGTCTGGGGAGCGGAGAGAGAGCAGGGGTGGGGGGGAGGAGGTCTGGGGAGCGGGGGGAGAGGGTGTCTGGGGAGCGGGGATCTGGGGAGCGGAGAGAGAGCAGGGGTGGGGGGGGGAGGGGGTCTGGGGAGCGGATAGAGAGTGGGTAGGCGGAGAGCACGGCCGAAGACCTTGCTGGTGGCGGATGCGCTCTCCTCCTTCCCCCGCCGCCCGCTCCCGACCCCTGCCACCCGCCCGCTCGCTCACAGTCCCCGGCCCGCTCAGTCACCGCCCCCGGCCCGCTCGGTCACCGCCCGCTTGCCACATCCCCAACAGCTGGTTCACCCGCCCGCTTGCTCCGTCCCCTCCCCGGCCCGCTTGCTCCCTCCCCTCCCCGGCCCGCTCGCTCCTTCCTCTTCAGCCATTGTGTGCTGCCATGTGTTTAGGTTGCCATCGTGTGATTATTTGAGCAGCGCCATCTTTAATCCTGGCAGCTGCCTGATGTCGCAGATTCCTTCACGTGCTGGAAATGTGTCCAGCTGCAGCTCTTGTTAGACCGCATGACGGCTCTGGAGCTGCGGATGGACTCACTTTGGAGCATCCGCGATGCTGAGGAGGTCGTGGATAGCACGTTTAGCGAATTGGTCACACCGCAGATTAGGATTGCTGAGGGAGAAAGGAAATGGGTGACCAAAAGGCAGAGAAAGAGCAGGAAGGCAGCGCAGGTGTCCCCTGCGGTCATCTCCCTCCAAAACAGGTATACCGTTTTGGATACTGTTGAGAGAGATGGCTCACCAGGGGAAGGCAGCAGTAGCAAGGTTCATGGCACCGTGGCTGGCTCTGCTGTTCAGAAGGGCGGGGAAAAGAGTAGAAGGGCTATAGTCATAGGGGATTCGATTGTAAGGGGAGTAGATAGGCGGTTCTGTGGTCGAAAACGAGACTCCCGAATGGTATGTTGCCTCCCAGGTGCATGGGTCAGGGATGTCTCAGATCGGCTGCAGAACATTCTGAAGGGGGAGGGTGAACAGCCAGTTGTCGTTGTGCACATAGGCACCAATGAGAAAGGTAAAAAACGGGATGAGGTCCTACAAGCAGAATTTAGGGAGTTAGGAGCCAAGTTAAAAAGTAGGACCTCAGAGGTAGTAATCTCAGGATTGCTACCAGTGTCACGTGCTAGTCAGAGTAGAAATGAAAGAATAGTCAGGATGAATGCGTGGCTTGAGAGATGGTGCAGGAAGGAGGGGTTCAGATTTTTGGGACATTGGGACCAGTTCTGGGGGAGGTGGGACTATTACAAATTGGACAGTCTACACCTGGGCCGGACTGGAACCAACGTCCTTGGGGGTGCTTTTGCTAACGCTGTTGGGGATGGTTTAAACTAATGTGGCAGGGGGATGGGAACCAAACGAGGAGGTCAGTGGACAGTAAGGAGGTAGTAACTAAAGCCTGTAAGGAACTAGATAATGAAGTCAGTGTGACTAAGGGGAAGAGTAGGCAGGGAGTAGATGATGAACGCAAAGGGACTGGTGGTCTGAGGTGCATTTGTTTTAATGCAAGAAGTGTAGTAGGTAAGGCAGATGAACTTAGGGCTTGGATTAGTACCTGGGAGTATGATGTTATTGCTATTACTGAGACTTGGTTGAGGGAAGGGCACGATTGGCAACTAAATATCCCAGGATATCAATTCTTCAGGCGGGATAGAGAGGGAGGTAAAAGGGGTGGAGGAGTTGCATTACTGGTCAAAGAGGATATCACAGCTGTGCTGAAGGAGGGCACTATGGAGGACTCGAGCAGTGAGGCAATATGGGCAGAACTCAGAAATAGGAAGGGTGCGGTAACAATGTTGGGGCTGTACTACAGGCCTCCCAACAGTGAGCGTGAGATAGAGGTACAAATATGTAAACAGATTATGGAAAGATGTAGGAGCAACAGGGTGGTGGTGATAGGAGATTTTAATTTTCCCAACATTGACTGGGATTCACTTAGTGTTAGAGGTCTAGATGGAGCAGAATTTGTAAGGAGCATCCAGGAGGGTTTTCTAGAGCAGTGTGTAAATAGTCCAACTCGGGAAGGGGCCATACTGGACCTGGTGTTGGGGAATGAGCCCAGCCAGGTGGTTGAAGTTTCAGTAGGGGACTACTTTGGGAATAGTGATCACAATTCCGTAAGTTTTAGAATACTCATGGACAAATACGAGAGTGGTCCTAAAGGAAGAGTGCTAAATTGGGGGAAGGCCAACTATACCAAAATTCGGCAGGAGCTGGGGAATGTAGATTGGGAGCAGCTTTTTGAAGATAAATCCACATTTGATAAGTGGGAGGCTTTTAAAGAGAGGTTGATTAGCGTGCAGGAGAGACATGTTCCTGTGAAAATGAGGGATAGAAATGGCAAGATTAGGGAACCATGGATGACAGGTGAAATTGTGGAAAAAGGAAGCATACATAAGGTCTAGGAGGCTGAAGAAAGACGAAGCTTTGGAAGAATATCGGGAATGTAGGACCAATCTGAAACGAGGAATTAAGAGGGCTAAAAGGGGTCATGAAATATCTTTAGCAAACAGGGTTAAGGAAAATCCCAAAGCCTTTTATTCATATATAAGGAGCAAGAGGGTAACTAGAGAAAGGATTGGCCCACTCAAGGACAAAGGAGGAAAATTATGCGTGGAGTCAGAGAAAATGGGTGAGATTCTAAACGAGTACTTTGCATCGGTATTCACCGAGGAGAGGGACATGACGGATGTTGAGGTTAGGGATAGATGTTTGATTACTCTAGGTCAAGTCGACATAAGGAGGGAGGAAGTGTTGGGTATTCTAAAAGGCATTAAGGTGGACAAATCCCCAGGTCCGGATGGGACCTATCCCAGGTTACTGAGGGAAGCGAGAGAGGAAATAGCTGGGGCCTTAACAGATATTTTTGCAGCAACCTTAAACACGGGTGAGGTCCCGGAGGACTGGCGAATTGCTAATGTTGTCCCCTTGTTTAAGAAGGGTAGCAGGGATAATCCAGGTAATTATAGACCGGTGAGCCTGACGTCAGTGGTAGGGAAGCTGCTGGAGAAGATACTGAGGGATAGGATCTATTCCCATTTGGAAGAAAATGGGCTTATCAGTGATGGGCAACATGGTTTTGTGCAGGGAAGGTCATGTCTTACCAACTTAATAGAATTCTTTGAGGAAGTGACAAAGTTGATTGATGAGGGAAGGGCTGTAGATGTCATATACATGGACTTCAGTAAGGCGTTTGATAAGGTTCCCCATGGTAGCTTGATGGAGAAAGTGAAGTCGCATGGGGTCCAGGGTGTACTAGCTAGATGGATAAAGAACTGGCTGGGCAACAGGAGACAGAGAGTAGCAGTGGAAGGGAGTTTCTCAAAATGGAGACATGTGACCAGTGGTGTTCCACAGGGATCCGTGCTGGGACCACTGTTGTTTGTGATATACATAAATGATTTGGAGGAAAGTATAGGTGGTCTGATTAGCAAGTTTGCAGACGACACTAAGATTGGTGGAGTAGCAGATAGTGAAGGGGACTGTCAGAGAATACAGCAAAATATAGATAGATTGGAGAGTTGGGCAGAGAAATGGCAGATGGAGTTCAATCCTGGCAAATGCGAGGTGATGCATTTTGGAAGATCCTATTCAAGAGTGGACTATACAATAAATGGAAAAGTCCTGGGGAAAATTGATGTACAGAGAGAATAGGGTGTTCAGGTCCATTGTTCCCTGAAGGTGGCAACGCAGGTCAATAGAGTGGTCAAGAAGGCATACGGCATGCTTTCCTTCATCGGACGGGGTATTGAGTACAAGAGTTGGCAGGTCATGTTACAGTTGTATAAGACTTTGGTTCGGCCACATTTGGAATACTGCGTGCAGTTCTGGTCGCCACATTACCAAAAGGATGTAGATGCTTTGGAGAGGGTGCAGAGGAGGTTCACCAGGATGTTGCCTGGTCTGGAGGGCGCTAGCTATGAAGAGAGGTTGAGTAGATTAGGATTATTTTCATTAGAAAGACGAAGGTTGAGGGGGGACCTGATTGAGGTGTACAAAATCATGAGAGGTATAGACAGGTTGGATAGCAAGAAGCTTTTTCCCAGAGTGGGGGATTCAATTACTAGGGGTCACGAGTTCAAAGTGAGAGGGGAAAAGTTTAGGGGGGATATGCGTGGAAAGTTCTTTACGCAGAGGGTGGTGGGTGCCTGGAATGCGTTGCCAGCGGAGGTGGTAGACGCGGGCACGATAGCATCTTTTAAGATGTATCTAGACAGATACATGAATGGGCAGGAAGTAAAGAGATACAGACCCTTAGGAAATAGGCGTCATGGTTAGATAGAGGATCTGGATCGGCGCAGGCTTGGAGGGCCGAAGGGCCTGTTCCTGTGCTGTAATTTTCTTTGTTCTTTGTTCTTTGACTGTGACGTCTTAGTGGCACAGGCTGCATTTTCGCATGTGCCATTGCAGCGCCACCTATTGGTGGCGTTGTCAGCAAATGCACCAACAATTGATGAGAAAAAGGCACTATATAAATTTAAGTCTTTCTTTCTTTCTTGGAGCAAAGGAGATCAAGGCGAGATTTGATAGAGGTGTACAAGATTCTGACAGGTTTGGATAGAGTAGACAAAGAAAAGTTATTCCTATTGGCTGATGATACAAGGACTAGGGGACACAGATTTAAGGTTTTGGGCGAGAGATGTAGGGGGTTATAGAGTCATAGAGTCGTACAGCATAGAAACAGGCCCTTCGGCCCACCGCATCCATGCCGACCATAATGCCTATCTATACTAATCCCATCTGCCTGCATTAATTCTATATCCCTCTATGCCTTGCTCATTCAAGTACCTGTCCAGATGCCTCTTAAATGTCGCTACTGTTCCTGCCTCCACCACCTCCTCAGGCAGCTCATTCCAGATACCCACTATTCTTTGTGTGAAAAATTTACCCCTTTTGACCCCCTTTAAACCTCCTCCCTCTCACCTTAAATCTATGCCCTCTAGTTTTAGTCACCCTTACCATGGGAAACAAACTCTGGCTATCTACCCTATCTATGCCTCTCATAATTTTATATACCTCTATCATGTCCCCTCTCAGCCTCCTTCGCTCCAGGGAAAACAGACCCAGCCTATCCAATCTCTCTTTATAACTCAAGCCCTTCAAACCAGGCAACATCCTTGTGAATCTTTTCTGCACCCTCTCTAGCTTAATCACATCTTTCCTGTGGTGCGGCGACCAGAACTGCACACAGTACTCCAACTGCGGCCTAACCAGCATCATGTACAACTGTAACATGACGTCCCAACTCTTGTACTCAATGCCTCGGCCAATGAAGGCAAGCATGCCATACGCCTTCTTCACCACCCTGTCTACCTGTGTTGCCACTTTCAGGGAACTATGTACTTGCACCCCAAGGTTGTGAGGAAGAACTTTTTAACACATCCAGTGGTAATGACCTGGAACTTGCTGCCTATGAGGGTGGTGGAAGCGGAGACGATGAATGATTTTAAAGGGAAATTGGATGGGCACTTGAGAGAAATAAACTTACAAGACTAAGGGAATCGGACTGATTGGATTGCTCTGCAGAGAGCCGGCATGGACTCGGTAGGTCAAATGGCCTCCTTCTGTGCCGTTATGACTCAATGACTCTATGAACCCTGTGCTCATTGACTTACATTAGGTCCCAGTCAAACAATATCTTGATTTTAAAATTCTCATCCTTGTTTTCAAATCCCTCCATAGCCTCGTTCCTCCTTATCTCGGTAATTTCCTCAAGTCCCACAACCCTCTGAGATATCTGTGCTCCTCAATTTCTGGCCTCTTGAGCATCCCCGATTTTAATTACTCCACCAATAATGGCTGCGTTTTCAGTTGCCTAGGCCCTAAGCTCTGGAATACCCTCCTTACATCTTGCTGCCTCTCTACTGTACTTTCCCCCTTTAATACGCTCCTTAAAACCTACCTCTTTGACCAAGCTTTTGGTCATCTGCCCTAATATCTCCTTATGTGGCTCAGTGTGATATTTTTAGTTTTATAATGCTCCTGTGAAGCACCATGGGACATTTTTATACATTAAAGGCGCTATATAAATCTAAGTTGTTGTTAGCCAGTTTCATTTCCATGCAGCCCTTTAATACCATAGGCCTCTATTTTGCTAACAAGTCTATTATCTTGTACTTTATCAATTACCTTTCGAACATCCATATACACACACTATCAACCACACTCACCTTATCAATTCTCTCCGATACTTCATCAAAGAACTCAACTGAGCTACTGAAACACAAATTGCCTTTAATAAATCTCCACTACTAATGTTAGGTTGACTGGCCTGTAGTTGTTGGGTTTATCCCACTCACCATTTTTGAACACAGAATCACAGAATCATTATAGTACAGAAGGAGGCTATTCGGCCCATCGTGTCTGCACCAGCTCGTCAAAAGAGCAATTCACTCAGTTCCATTCCCCGCCTTCTCCCCTTAACCCTGCACATTCTTCCTTTTGAATGCTTCAATTGAACCTGCCTCTACCACACTCTCAGGCAGAGAATTCCAGACCTTAAACACTTGCTGCGTGAAAAAGTTTTCCTCATGTCACTTTTGCTTCTCTGACCAAATACTTTAAATCTGTGCCCTCTCGGTCTTGAACCTTTCACAAGTGGGAACAGCTTCTCCCTATCTACACTGTCCAGATCCCTCATGATTTTGAATACCTCCATCAAATCACCTCTCAGCCTTCTCGTCTCCAAGGAAAACAGTCCCAACTTCTCCAATCTATCTTCATAACTGAACAGGGGTGTAACATTTGCATTCCTCCAGTCCTTTAGCACCACTCCCACATCTAAGGAAGATTGGAAGAGCATTGCCAGAGCCTCTGCTATTTCCACCCTTACTTCCCTCAGCAACCTCAGATGCACCCCATCTGGACTGGGTGACTTTTCTACTTTGAGCATTGCTTCTGCTTTATACCCTAGTCAATTTCTCTACTACCTCTTTTACTGTGACATTGGAAACTTCCATTTATTTTGTGAAGACAGATGCAAGGTACTCATTTAATACCTCAGCATACCCCTTGCCACCACAAAGAGATCTTCTTTTTAGTCCCTAATTGGCCCCACCATCCCTTTGACTACCCTTTTTAGTGATTTATATGTTCATAAAAGACTTTTAGGTTCCTTTTTATGTTACCCATGAATCTATTCTCATACACTCTCTTTTGCCTCCCAGATTTCTGTTTTCAGTTCTTCCCTGCAATTTCTGTACTCAGCTTGGTTCTCGACTGATTTATGGGCCTGATATTTATTAGAAGCCTCCTTTTTCTCCTTCATTTTAAATTCCATTTCTTTAGTCATCCTGGAAGCTCTAACTTGGATGCTGTTCCTTTCCCCCTCATGGGAATGTGTCTAGTCTGTACCTGAACTATCTTCTCTGTGAAAGCTTCCCATTTCTCATTTACTGTTTTACCTGCCAAACTTCATTTCCAATCCATCTGGGCCAGCTCCCTTTCAGCTCAGTGAAATTAGCCCTCCTCCATTTGAGTATTTTCACATTTTATTTTTCTTTGTCCTTTACAATAACTACTCTGAACCTAATGATATTGTGATCACTGTTACCCAAATGCTGTCCCATAGAAACATGCTCCACTTGAGAAGGAGGGAGGTCCGGGCACAGGCAGCGGGAGATCAGCAACCTCAGGGCTAACAGGAGAGCGTGCCTCGAGGTGGGCACGCAAACAGCCTCCTGTGTGCAAAAGAGGCTACCCTCCAGAGATGGTCTACCATCTGAGGCTCAACTACATGCATATGTCCAAGCGGCAGTGTCTCCAAAGACTGTGCCTTTCCAGGGAGTCCATCACTGATCTGTGTGCCATGCTGCAGGATGAGCTGAGCTCCATGGGAGATGGTGACACCCAATGCCAGTGGCACTGAAGATCACTGCGGCACTGAACTTCTACACCTCTGGATCTTTCCAGGGATCCACTGGAGATAGGTGTAGGATCTCGCAGTCTGCAGCACATAGATGCATCAAGATGGTGATCAATGCCCTTTTCAAGAGGGTCGGGGACTGTGTGCATAACCATCACTGGATTCCCCCAGGTGCAGGGTGTGATTGACTGCACGCATGTGGCCATCAAGAATCCCACAGACCAGCCAGTGGCCTTCATCAACAGGAAGGGCTTCCACTCTCTTAATGTACAACTGGTCTGCGACCACCACAGAAGGATCTTCAGGTGTGTGTACAGTTCCTGGGAAGCAGCCACGATGCTTACATACTTCGGCAGTCCCAGGTGCCACAACTTTTCTGGCTCCCTGCGTGCCTTCAGGGATGGATACTCGGAGACACTGAGGACATTGCTACTTACACCTGTGAGGAATCCACATACGAATGCAGAGGTGGGGTACAACAACTGCCACGGGGCAGGTGATTCAGGTGCCCCGATCGATCCACTGGAGCCCTACAGTATGCCCCTGTGAGGGTCGTGTATTGTGGTGGTCTGCTGTGCACTGCACAACTTGGTGCCGCAGATGGTGGGGGGGAGGTATTGAACAATGAGGATCTCGTGGATCACGATGCCTCCTCCAACGATGAGGTTGTGGAGGAGGCTGTTGACCAGGCTAAGCAAGATGAGGTACCCCAGGGACCATAGGCAAGCTGCAATGAGATACATGCAAGGAAGGCTTGGGATGAGCTTACATATAGTTTCTTATGACCCTTCCTATCTGTTGGAACCATACCAATAAAGCCTTAACTTTATGCAGCCCTGCTATCGCCTCCTTCATTTTGCAATCCATCGTCCAGCAAACAGTGGCAAGGCTGAAGCGCTGACTGCATGCGGCTAAGTCCATCACTTCCAGCCCATTGAGGGAGCCAGACTGTAGATGAAGTCCCAAAGGGCAGCAAGAATTGGAATGAGATGTAGCAACAATACATTAACCCTTTATTATGCGGCACAACAAATGTGAGGCTTAATACTTAGATACACTATTCACCTGTGAAGCCTAAGTGCTGCTTGGTGCTCTTAAATTTCATATACATGCTCCTGCATGGTGCTCCCCCTGCACTTGCAGCTGAGGTGCAGCTAGGCTGCTAACCTTGTTTCCCTGTGGCTTGGGATGATGTTGGTTGCCGTGCTCTGGCTGCTTGAGGCCTGGAGGGCCCCGGCATGCTGAGGGGCTCCTCTGCAGGTGCAGAACCCTCCTCTGTTGTCTCAGCTAATTGAGGCACTGGTGACACTGGCAGAGGGGCTGAGGAGCCACTCTCCATACCAGGAGCTCCTTGAGAGGAGCCACCAGATGCAGAAGGCAGTCACTCGTTCTCCCCAACAAGGCATTCGTACCTCCCTGATGACTAGAGAAGTATGAGGACCTGGCGGACACTCCAGGCACTTCACACCCCTCTCAGCTCACCACTGCTACATAGAGCTCATGGACAAGGGGATCCACTGACTGGTCTGATGGATCTGGCTCTCCGTGAGAGTTTCCAATCTCTCCATGAAGGAAGCCAAGTGCGCACATGGCAGAGACAGGGTAGCCTGGATGGACTCCTCCATCATCCATGCTTGGGTGTGCATAGCTTCTGGCAGCTCCACTATATGTTCCCTTACCTCTCGCTGCAGCTGCAGCAGTTAACATGTTGCCATCGACTCAACATCGGCTTGGCCTCCCACAATCCTCCGAATGTCAGTGGCCTCACCTGTCACAGCCTCCGTCAGTTGCTCGGGTGCATCTGTGCTGTACTCACCAGGTTGTGTCCCCAAATCTAAAGGTGAACACATACCCACCAACGTGAGAGTATCTGCGCTGGTGAAGGATGCAGGATAATGAAGTGACGGTGCATCCTCCGAGGTTCCCTCATCCTCCTCAGAGGCAGCTTGCTGTCCCCTGGTCTCTCCAGCTCTCCGCTCTTTGGCCTGACTCAGATCTGCATGAGAGAACATAGATTGATGAGTTATAAGCTTTACATTGCATCATTCAAACTATCCCTACATTGGAGCTCCAGTGATAAATACATGAGCACTACGCCTTGTCTGTGCCAGATGCACCCTTGTGCTGCTGCACTCAGTCACTCACTTCTTGGGTGGGCATGCTTTTCTTGCCATCAGTGATGGACCAGCTGCCATGCTGCCCTGCCAGCTCTAAGGCCTTCTCCTCCATGAGAGTCAGAATGGAAAAAAATGGCACCCTCTGCCTTTCTTGACCCTTTCCTTTATGTTATGGGCTGTCTTCTCCTGCAAGCACATAGATGAACTCTGTTAGTTTCCTCACAGGCACAAGCACAATGCCTATGCTGGTGGCAGCCCAGCCAGTCATGATGGGGGCAAACAAAAACCTCCTGCATGGGGCCATTCTTGAGGGACCTTGTGGGTGTTAGCAATGACAGACGGCTGCCTTTCACATAGTTACAGTCATACCTCTGATAGGATATGCTATATATGCTGACCCCATTGCCACCATCTGGGCATGGAGGGATCACTCCCTCGCCACCAAACACACCCTCTCACGTTGCCACATGCAAGGCCCAAAGGGAAAAGAGGCATGGAGTACTCACTGAATAAGATCATTGACATACTGCAATGTATCCCGGTTCTTGGGGTGACTCCATGGCTGCTGACTTCTTCTGCGATCTCCATCCAGGCTTGCTTGGTCAGGCATGCCTGTCTTCTCCTCCCATCCCTGGTGAAGAGGACCTCCCGCCTTGCCCTTGCAGCCTGGAGGAGAGCCTGCAGGGAGGCATCAAAACCGTGGGGCCACCTGGTGACTTCCTTCTGCCATTGTGGCTGCAGGATTGCTTTAAATGTTCAGCTGTCCAGGCAGGCAGTCAGCAGTAAATGGCAGGGCGTCAGCAGTAGATGCAGCCCTTTAAAAAAGCGCTAGCACCTGCCAAGGCATCAGCTGATGCCGCCTCCTCCACCTTGCTTCCCCCCTCCACGGTTTCAATGATAGTCCCTGCTGCACCCACTGCTAATTGGCCACCACCAGAAGATCACATGCGGCCGGCTGCTCCCCACCTGAACAAAAGCAGCATCGGCTTCCAGTCTCGACATCAGGATCTGCAGTCTAGCCGCAAAATTCAGCCCATTGTCTGTAGGACCTCAACTCTTTGCCGTCCATAAAAGTAGTGTCCATAAATTTTATATAATTGTCAGTTGTCATTTAAGATTAATTGTACTTCGTTAGTCTCTCACTTGTTTCCTTGAAATTTAATGTTGTTCAAAATAAAAATTGATCTCTGCTAATTTTTTTTTCTGAATTCACCCTAGCTTTTTCAGCTCTTTTTTGTCCCTGATTTTGATGCAGTTTAAATTGTCCATAAAAACTGAAGTTAACAATCCTTATCTATAATGTATTAAAAATCTTATGAATCCGTGCGCTTCCTGTAACATTTTTCTGTCATGGCTATTTCTGTCACGTTATTTTCATTACAATTAAATTCAGCTATCTATTTTATTAACCTCTAAATGGAAATTGAGGACGCTCGTTTGCCACAAGAGAAGAGGTATAAAGTCCACAGTATATTTATCCATACAAAAGCAAAATACTGCAGATGCTAGAACTCTAAAATAAAAATGCTGGAAATACTCAGCAGGTCTGGCAGGATCATCGACCTGAAACATTAGCTCTGTTTCTCCCTCCACAAATGCTGCTGAGTATTTCCAGCATTTTCTGTTTTTATTAATGTATATTTAACTATGTTGTTTCTATAGGAGGTGAACAACTTGCGCAGCCAGTGTGAGAAGCTATACAGTTATGACTGGATCAGTGTCCCACTTGTTTACACACAGGTAAGAAACACTATTTCAGGTGTATGGCTCAGTGTTACAGTGGGCAGATACATCCAAACCACACGAGAAAATGGCAACTGAGGTTGACAGATCAGTTAGGGTCATTGCTCTGTTTCGGGGACGAGAATGACTTCTACCATCTCACAGGAGAGCAAAATGCCTTCCGCTGTTGCTTCAAGGGAATTGTAGCTAGGATTTGATATCAGCACAGGCACAATGCCAGACAGAGAATAATGCCAGGCAGAGAACCTCCATTCCTCTTGGAGAGATAAACAACTGCATTGCAAAACTTGAAGTAATTCTGATTTTAGGAAATCTGCATTTTTTTTTAACAGTTTATCGCAAAGTTAGACACCTACACAATCTTAACATGAGATTGATTGGCCAAATCAAACTGAGCAGGATTTTACATTGCATGTAGGTCATTAACATAGTTGAGGCCAACATGATTAAAAACTTGAGTGTTTATTAATTCTCTGTTCAGTGCAGACTGCACGTCACCCAACTATCAGTGTTGCCAACAACAAAAACTGATTGTCTCATCCCCCACCACCCCCATGTCAGTAAAATGGAGATGTAGGGCAGACGGCATACTGTTCTTGGCCATGCAATATATTTGCTCAACTATTTTCAGTTTGTGTCATTCCTGTGCCAGCATCACAAACAATTGTACAATATGTAATTAATTCATGACTGGTTTGTAAATAAAAGACAGTGACTCTCCAGATATATTTGGTGTCTGATTCTAACTGTAATGATGTGGTCTGACTCGCATCGGTCTTACAGTCTGTGTTTGTCATGTCCCAGGTCGTCACCATTGCCGTTTACAGCTTCTTTCTGGCCTGTCTGATTGGTCGGCAGTTTCTCGATCCCAGTCAGGGTTACCCAGGCCATGAGCTCGACCTCTACATCCCTGTCTTCACCCTGTTGCAGTTTTTCTTTTATGCTGGCTGGCTTAAGGTAATGACAAACTAGACGTGCTTTGAAAAAAACTACAAGTGTATCTTGGGTGGATATATAGGGGCCATCAGAGAATCAGTGCCCTTCTCAGGAATCCTGTTTTGAGGCTCCCAGATGGCTGTATTGATAAATGCACTGCCCAGTGTAGGACTGAATCATACAAGCAGGTCTCAGGTTCAAAATAAGGCCTGTGCTAAATTAGGTAATCTTATCCAGAACAGCAGTCGGAGTGCTGCAATAAACCTCCGCACTCCTGGACTAGGGAGAAAAAAGAGGCGAGAGAGGAAACAAAAATTGGCCAGAGTTCCGACTACTGATCATCATCCAGTGACTCGAGCTGGAAAATATGTGCATCCAGACAACAGATGAGGGCAGCATCAGGCCTGGTTATGTTGGATTTCCTGCCAGTAGTTTTTCTTCAGACTCACAATGAATGGGTGAGGTACAAGAGGTGATTGGTACCTGTGCAGCAGTGTTTAGTTTAGATAGTTTAGCGATACAGCACTGAAACAGGCCCTTTGGCCCACCGAGTCTGTGCCGACCATCAACCACCCATCTATACCAATCCTACACTAATTCCATATTCCTACCACATCCCCACCTGTCCCCATACTTCCCCACCACATACCTATACTAGGCAATTTATAATGGCCAATTAACCTATCACCCTGCAAGTCTTTGGCATGTGGGAGGAAACCGGAGCACCCGGAGAAAACCCACGCAGACACAGGGAGAACTTGCAAACTCCACACAGGCAGTACCCAGAATTGATCCCGGGTCGCTGGAGCTGTGAGGCTGCGGTGCTAACCACTGCGCCACTGTGCCGCCCTAAGTGTCTTTGGTAGAAGAGGGCAGAAAGAATTACAACAAATTAAACCCCATTATTTCTTTTGATTGTGTAAAATTTCCCCCTTGTGATCTGCTCCAACAGACTTGAGTTGTGAATATTGATCAGTTATAGAAAGAACATCTATATGATTGAAGAAGAGTTGGGATTCATTCCAGAGGATTTGATAGGCAAGTAGGAGTGATTGTTGAAAAAAAGGTTTCACCGAGGAGCTCATTGAGAGTGATTAATGGAGAAACACTGTGATTTATTTGAAATTATATAAATCCTTGTTATTTATGTGTTTTTTAGTTTGAAATCCATTCCACACTGGCAGCAGTTCAGACACTGATGGTCACTGTGCTTCCTGTGTTGATCTGTGATAACATCCACACTGAGGGATTAACAATAGTAACAAAATTATTGGGTTTGTGAAGATAACCATAGAGCAGTCTGCAATTATTACATAGAAATAATCTGGCTAACTCAGAGACAGCTAAATATGTTAATGGTATTGACCCGTACAGACCACAAGGTCCCATGACCCCTGGTCTGTACTGAGTTAGTTGGTCTCTGCTGGAATGACAATGCAGCTGCTACAATTGGCTTTGATGTCTCTGTGCCAATTAGAATTAAAATCAGCCAACGGTCATGGTCCTGATCTTTATCTATTGACCTCCGCTTGAAAGGGCATGTGTGTAGATGTCAGATGAGATAGGATCGGCTTCGCTATAACTGTATGAACAGCCTGCTGAAACTTGCTGTTTAGGCTCACAGATGAAGATTGGCTCATTTAGATGAGATTATGAACCCCATCAAGAATCCACATCCTTGGGAAAGGAGAGGAGAAACTGAAAATACGGACAGTCTTTTATACATATATTAACTTAACAAGGGAAAGTATGAAAAAAATCAACCTTAAAAGTCATTTTCATTGTTAACATGAGATTGTTTGAAACTACACAGGTAGCTGAGCAGCTGATTAACCCTTTTGGTGAGGACGATGATGACTTTGAGGCGAACTGGCTCATTGACAGAAATTTCCAGGTAACCAACAAACTGTCCCAGAGACCCAGTGTTCAGAAACCGACACATCTACCATAGCCACATCAGAGTTACAGGGGAATTTTCAGAAAAATCAGTCAATTGTTACGGTGACAGGATTCTGTTCGTGAGCAGTTAACTGTACAATAATGATTTTCTTTTATAATAGATAATACATTTATAGATATTAAAGTCTTGCATACAATGAAAATGGCATAAACAGCCAAAAGGGAATGGTTTCAAACTTACAATTTAATCGCAAGGTCAGACAAGTTACAAGCTGTTGAGCCTGGCTCATGATTTAGTGGGACCAATGGTTTAGATAAGGTAGACAAAGAAAAGCTGTTCCCATTAGCTGATGGTAGAAGGACTAGAGGACACAGAACAAAGTTTTGGGCAAGAGATGCAGAGGGATGTGAGGAAGAACTTTTTTAATGCAGCGAGTGGTAATGACCTGGAACTCACTGCCTACAAAGGTGGTGGAAGCGGAAATGAACAATGATTTCAAAAGGAAATTGGATGGACACTTAAGGGGAATAGGGTTACAGGGTAGAGCAGGGGAATGGGCTGACTGGATTGCTCTACAGAGAGCTGACATGAACTCGATGGGCTGAATGGCTTCCTTCTGTGCCATAATGACTGTATGACTCTGACACTATGACATTAATGTCCTGATAGTCCAGCTGATGGAACCTTAATCTCTACCGAGTTGGGCTGATGGGATCTTAGGCTGTGCGAATGCGATTATAGCATTCAGCTAAAGTGGCTTTAGCTTCCAGCTTATTGGGCTGATAGGTCTTTAGCTGCCAATGAATGAACCCAAGAAGCATCAAACTCCAGTGTTGGAAGTTGGTGGGACTTGCTGCCTTTAGCAAGACTGTTGAAATTTTAACTTCCAAAAGTGGTGTAATGTAACCTTTGCACCATGTAATGGAAGTCTGTCTCTAACTGATGGCCTGGAGTCTTGGCCACCAGAGGGAGGTTGAGGTGGCCTTGTATCAAACACAGCTGTGATTAATGCATTAAATTATGGGTAATATGTTTTCCACAGCTGTCTGGATTCTCCTGATTTGATGACTGAATGCAAGAGAGTGTGAGGCTTAGGGAGAATAACAAGGAGCTGTGAACATTTACACAGTGCTTAACCTTTACACTGCTGAATAAACAGTAATCCATACACTTGTTAACAATTCTATACAGTTTATGCTTAGTCAGCAGGTTAAAAATTAGTTTCACATGTAACTATGTGGAATTTGTGCTTATTCAGCACTGTAGGGATAACTCACTTTATTCGCAGAGTTCCTGCTTATTCAGTGTGTGAGAGTTACTGATTATGTAATTGAACAGAGGTTTAGTTTTTCAGCGGGTTGAGAATTCATATATTCTGATTTTTTTTTTTAGGTTTCTCTCCTGGCAGTTGATGAGATGCATTTGAACTTACCAGCTCTTGAAAAGGATAAGTACTGGAATGACAATGATCCTAAACCCCCCTACACTGCAGCGACCACTGAACACCGGAAAACTTCCTTCCTTGGTTCCACTTTTGATATCAGGTTAATTTGACTGTTAAGTTTTTGCAGTGAAATTCTTTAGGAAGCTGGAAGAAGCAAATGTTACCAATTATCGCAGTGGTGCTGGTGACCTTTTTGACAGATAAGGCATAGCTATACATGCTTAACCATCAAGCACGTTACTGTGGCAATTGGCCCTTTGTGCATGCACAATGTGTTTTTTTGTCTATAGCTATCTTTCATTATAAGAAGGAAGCAAGATCAAACAAAAGAGAAAAAAGCAGTAAACACATGGGAGGTGAGGGGCAATAATTACTTTGGCAAAGCCAGCTCCTTTCCTTGAACTTGTTCTTATCAATGTGCACAACATAAGCCTCCATCCCTCTATCTAATCTTACAGTCCAGGCCTCTCCCCCTTTTGCCTCACACCTCCGAGCTAGCCTGTCACTCCCTGACAGCCCTTCTTG
Source organism: Heterodontus francisci (assembly GCF_036365525.1). Lineage (NCBI taxonomy): Eukaryota > Metazoa > Chordata > Chondrichthyes > Heterodontiformes > Heterodontidae > Heterodontus > Heterodontus francisci. Next base: position 46,704,200 of record NC_090384.1, on the reverse strand, counting down.
TGGAATCCAACCACTACAATGTAGAGCATGATCCCACCACTTGGCTTCATTCTGCTCACCCAGGGCTTGAACTGCTGCCAACAGCCACACCGACTCCTGCTCTCATGCACACACACAAAATTCTAGTCACTCAGCAGATCAGCTACCTCTGAATATCAAGGTTCAGATGTTTTGGGAGAACATGAGGAGATGGCCACATGATAACATTATAGTTACCAAATCAGGTCTGCTGTAGGTACCTTCATGGTTTTAGTGGTGTCAGTTAACAACATACAATATTAGTCCATTTATTTTAAATAGCTTAACACCACTTAAAATAGTGGATAGAGCAATGTGTTACTAATGCATTGAGAGTACACTACTTTTGTTATAGTTTTAATAAAACTATCAATCCTAGGGCCTTCTTTTCACTTTCCTGTGAGAAATGACCTGGCTGCTATTTGGCAGCAGTCTGAGGTGGTACACTTGAATTCTGGAGCTCAGTGTGTGGAGAATTTCCAGAACAGAACTGCATTCCAACATAGTGCAGCAGTCTCAAGAGTGGTCTTCAAACAAGGCAGTGCTCAGGGTTGTAGTTGTTAAGTAAAGCTTAGCAAATACACCTGACTCTATGGTGAGTTCCTGGCTCATCTCTGCATTCAGGGTTAGGTGCTAAACATGGTCTACAGACTTCCCATATTCTAATACAATGAGCTCCAGTTACTCTAGTTTTGCCTCATAACTAAAGCCTCTCATCCTTTCGGAAATCTCGTTTGCATACTTTCCATAACCCTAACATAATTCCTGAAGTAAAGTGCTCAAAACTGTACACACTTATTCCAATTGTGGCCTAACCAACAATTTGTATAGATTTAGCAACACCTCTCTGCTTTTGTACTCTATACTCTTATTTATAAGGTTTAGGATCCCAAATACATTTTGGACAAGGAGGTGAGTTAGGTTGATCTGAAGCAACTCCACCTCTTATTTCCAATTTTTAAACTTTCCTGCCAACTTTTTTGACCTCCATCCCTCTCTCCTCTAGTACCTCTCCTAACTGCTCATTCTTCTTGTGTTAGACATTGAATGGTGGTAGGATATTCAACTACAGGGGCTTCACAATCAATATCTTCACCTGATGCCCACACATACACATTTTCCAGCAGGTGGGTCACTGGGATGAGAGTAAAAGCAGGAACCATGACTGAGCTGACTACCCCATGGCATTGAAGCCAATTGTAGAATCCCAACTGTTTTCCTGTGGATTGAAGTTGAGTCCTAAGCAACATCTGCACTTTCCAGCAGGACACTATGCCTCCCACCTCCTCCTGGCACTTCTCTGATGTTCATAGTTTTCACAAACAGACTATGGACTGAATTCAGTGCTGATCTTGATCCAGAGGATTAACAATTACCCTTTATTATGATATCAGTCACTGGAGAGCATGCAAAATGCCACATTTTCCTCATACGTTTCAAAAGGCAGAAAACCCCACTCCGTAGACTAAAACGTATACACTAAAGCTAATAGTTACGTTTATCTACTGTTACGACTAGGTGAAAAAGAGGTCTAGGGGTTCCCTCTCAGTCTTTGCCTAGTTTGACCGCAACAGGGTTTAATTTTTAAAACACCGTGTTTTTAGCTCCCCCTCAGTGAATCCTTGTTCACTGTTTTCCAATTGTAAGGCAAAGAAATCAACCAGACAGGTTTTCTCAGATTTAAACAAGAAAGGTGGAAGTTTATTAACCTTAAACTCTAATTCGGTTAACGACTACAAATTTGCATTGCAACCAAGCTAGCAAGCATACGCGTTCTGCTCATGGGTGTCGACAGTGGGTGGAACCACTCTGAACTCTCTTTCAGTGCTTTGATGAGTCATGCAAGGGCTTTTCAGCTTAGCAGATGGTTGGTTCCCTTTTCTCCTGACTGTGGGGGAGAATTATTTGCTAATCTCCCCTTTGTCCTCTGGGACACTCCTGCTTGCAGGTATTTGCCCAGATTCTATTGCACTCCCCTGCGGCATTTTGACTAGGTGAGGCATCACCCTCACGGTTTCTCTGCCCTCTTGAGGACTTTCTTTGTCTTTGAAGGATATTGGTAATGCTGTTAGCAACTCTGGTGGGGTACTTCTGATGTCCGCATTTACATAGGAGGACATGGGGTCTAATTTTCCAAACATTTCGGGGTTGGCTGACCAGACAGTAGGGGTTTCAATTTGGGATTCCTTCCTGACTTCCTTTAACCTGCCCTCTTTGTCCCTTTTTCCCTTTTCCTCTCTAACCTTTTGCCGGCCTTGTGCCTGCCTGTCCCCTTTTGTTCTCGACAGGGGTCCCTTACAGTTCACCAGTCCTCTGCTGGACGGTCCTCCAAACACCAATACAGGACTTAGGGGTGCAGAATTCACTGTAGGTTGAGGTTTCCCATCAACCTGGCACATGTGGCAACTCCCGCAGTACTCCACCACATCTTTCTGGAGTTTTGGTCAGTCAAACTGCTGTCTTATGCGGGCTTTGGTTTTTTGTATACCGACATGTACAGGCACTGTAATCCCATGGGATATTCTTAACATTTCTCTCCGGTACCTCTGTGGCACCACTAACTGGTGAACCACTGTCCACTCCTTGCTCTCAGGTCTGCGAGGAGAACTCCATTTCCTCATCAGTACCTCATTCTTTAAATAGTAGCAGTCAGGGACTCTCTCTGCTTCACTTTCAGACTGGACAGCCCGTGCTAACTCCCTTAATACTGGGTCGGCTCGCTGAGCCTCGGCTAGGGAAGATTCATTTAATTCATTCCCCGAGTCTTCTAACATTCCAAAGAAAGTCTCAGACAGACAGACCTCATGGTCATCTGCCTGTAGTGCTAATTCAGTCTCCTCTGGGGGAGCTGGTTTTATCATGGCCTGATTCACTACACATTCAGGGAAACTGCAGGGGACCGTCTCCAGCCACTACCCTGTTTCTCCGACCTCTGGCAGTCTCTATGTCACTACTGGGGAAGCTACCACCTTCACCCCCGCCAGATCATTACTTAGGAGCAGGTCAACCCCGTCCACAGGCAAACTAGGGACAATCCCTACGGTCACCAGTCCCGAAACTAGGTTGCACTCCAAGTGCACCCGGTGTAAAGGTACAGGCATACACTGCCCTCAAATACCATTCACCACCATTCTGGTGTTTACTGCACTCTCTGGGGGAAAGGTCAGGCCTTTTCCCAGTAAAAGGGATCTAGTGGCCCCTACGCCCTGAGCATTACTATGGGCTTGCTTTCCCCACTCGAGGGATATGAGGTTACTCTCCCTTCAGACAAAAAATCCTGATAACCCTCAGGAATCCTATTAAATTTTCCTGCACTTGCTTCCTGGGTCTTACTGCTACTGCAGTTAAAGCCACAGCTTGTTCTGCTGTGCTTTCCATCAGGGTCCTGTCTTCGTCACTGAGCAGGTGTGCCCTGATTAACCTTACAGGTTTTCCCTTTAGTTTCCAGCAGTCAGCTCTCAGATGCCCTACTTTATTACAATGGAAACACACAGGTCTCCAGGTCTCACTCCTACTTACAGCACCTTCCTTTCTGGCTGGAGGAAGGCCCCTTCTGTCTCCTGCTTTTCCTTCTCTCCCAGGACTGCTTGGGCTTCCATCACCTTCCCACCCTTTGTCCTTCTAGGATTTGTGGGGGTGACGAGGAATGGTTTTCCCCTGGGGAACTGACTTATAAATGAGAATAAACTCATCAGCCAGCACTGCAGCTTGCCGGGCTCTATGAACTTTCTGTTCCTCTACATGTGTCTTTATGGCGAGTGGGAGAGAATTTTTAAATTCCTTGAGCAAAATTACCTCTCTGAGATTTTCATAGCTGGGCTGTACTTTAACAGCCCTCAGCCACTGGTCAAAAGCCGCTGTTTATTTCTCTCAAAATCCAGCTAAGTTTGATCAGCTTGCTTCTTGACGGTTCTAAACTTTTGGCGATAGGCTTCCGGTACTAACTCATATGCCCCGAGGATAGCATTTTTTGTCAGTTCATAACTGGAAGAACTCTTATCTGGCTACAGGGAATAAATCTCATGGACGTTTCCCCCTGTTGGACTCTGCTGCTACAAAGCAAGCTAAGTCTCAGCTGGACACTTTAGCTGACTTGCCAGTTTTTCGAAAGATACAAAAAATGCTTCCGCGTTTCCCTCATTGAATTTTGGAATCAATTAGGAAAGTTTTAACAATTCTGTACCCAGCCCTGAATTACAATCCTCCATATTAGACATGCTTTCAATGGGGTTACTCTGTCGCCCCCTAGTTAACTCAAGTTGCCTCAGCTCTCTCTCTTCATATTCCTTCTGGAAGACTCTTTCTCTTCTCTCTTGCTTTCTCTCTCTCCTCTCTCTTTTTCTTCATGTTCCTTCTGAAAGGTTCTTTCTTTTTCTCTCTCCCCTCTCTCTTTTTCTTTCTCCTGTCTTTCTCTCTCCCTTTATCTTTCCTCACATTCCTTCTGGAAGGCTCTTTCTTTCTCTTTCTCCTGTCTCTCTCCTTCTCTTTCCATTTCTTCAAATTCAAGCTTCCACTATTCCAATTGTATCTTTGCTAGCAGTACCCTGTCAGAGTCTGCTTCTAACCCTGTTTCTGCTTCTTCAGATTCAAGAGAAAAATGGTTGGCCACTGGTCTTAGGAGTTCAGAGTTTCTAGCCTTGGCACGAACAGTGATCCCACACTGCTCAGCCATATTTCTCAACTCCTCTATTGACAGTGCTTTTAACTTATCACAAGTTACTTCACTCTGGCTTGGGAAGCTAATGGCTTCAGTCACAGACATATTAGTATTCTAGCACACAAAACCACAAGAAAACATGTATTGAAATCTTTTCTCTTTTTGATTGGGATCAATTTGGCTTCCCACTTCCAATTTCTCATTGGTCTGTGGGTCAAACCCAGGACACTAGCCCCCCAAATTTCTGTTATGACCAGGTGAGAAAGGGTTCCAGAGGTGCCCGCTCAGCCTTTGCCTAGTTTGACAGTAACAGGGTTTAATTTTTAAAACACCATGTTTTTCACTCCCCCTCAGTGAATCCTTGTTCATTGCTTTCCAATTGAAAGGCAAAGAAATCAACCAGCTAGGTTTTCTTAGATTTAAACAAGAAAGGTGGAAGTTTATTAACCTTAAACTCTAATTCAGTTAATGACTACGAATACGCGACACGACCACACTAGCATGCATACACGATAAACACACACGCAGATAGAGACAGAAAAGTAGAAAGAATAAAGGGGAAAGGTTTGAGGCAATAGCTGGGATTTATTTACGGTTCTTTGAGTTCGATGTAGAGTCTTTGATTGCTGGTAAGTCTTGCCGTTCCATTGGGGCCCAGTACACGCTTTAAAACTTGCTTCGATGTCAGAGTCTTTTCTCTCTTGAGGTTTAAGTGACTTCAGTGGATCCGGAGATTCGTGAGAGAGAAAGGGCTAGGCAGGAGAGAGGCTCTCTTCTTCCAAGCTCAGTTGCAATCTCAATCTGTGCTGTGAGCAGTTCAAATAAAACCTGGACCAGCAGGTTAGTCATGTGATTAGTTGTTTTAACAAACTCCTGCATTTGTGGATTCTCCATCTTAGCAGACACCCTGGAATGCTGGCTTTCTTACACATTCAATGTCTGGTGATCAAAATCCATTTGGGTTAATTGGATCAGGGAGTTGTTCTAATGTCTCTTAATATGCAAATGTTTTCCAGCCACTGCTGATCTCTTTAAACAAGTCATTTCTTCATTGCAGCAACAGTTTAAAATGAATGTTCATAGGATGAAATTAATATGCCTCATTCTTGGCAGCTGGGGTCGTCATGATACTACTATATAATGCTACACAGCAGCAGCTAGGACAGCAAATTACTGAAAGTATAATGTTTAAAATAATAAAGGTAGGTTCAATCCACACAAAGTTAAAAATAACATTTTGGAACATATTTCTTACATTTCTTGATAAGTTACCAGGCATTTGATGAAACTGTCTTTTGTAGACCATCATGATGAAAATTGCACATGATTTATATGGCTGTCCAATCCCTGGAGTTCAGATCTCCAAATAGAACCAAAGCTGAGTAATAACAGCCATGGGGACAACTTTCAGGTTATAATCATGCCACGGAAGTTTCTAAGCAGCCTAATAACACAACATAACATCTATGTTGTGGAGTGGGCACTAATGATAGGCAATTACTGTTTACAAAAACATCTTTCTTTAATGGTTCACCATCAGGATAACTAAATTCAACTATCCCAAGTCATGAACTGCAAATATTAACATTTCAAAATAGCCAGTAGTCACCTTGCAACTTTTGACTTAATTAGTTTCTGAACAAATGTATTGAGACAGACAAATAAACTTCACTGAAGACAGACATCTCCCATTGGCAAGCTCCAATTGTGCTGCAGCACAGTCTATTCCAAATTTGTTTTTGTATCACATTTACCTTGTTCATTTAAAAGTGTGTAATATATCATTTAGTTAACTCATATTTCCATGTAGGAATTGTTGAATAGTGATCAGGACTTCAAATCCTAGCTGATTTACTTTTCCCTAATCAAACAGCATGGAGGCTAATGCCACCCCAGCTGAGATTAGCTAAGGATGAGCTGAGAATCTAATTTTGGACAATCTGGTCTGTCAGCATCAGTTGTACAGTAACTTTGCCAACTGAGGCATTGGGGAAATAGTCAGAACACTAGTTCTTATGTCTTGTGAGGCACAGCATACTTTGTTTATGTGGATGTTATGTTTGCTTACTGAAGACTTAAATTTGCAACCCTTACAGCATGCTTAAAGAAGAGATGGAGTTTCAGCCCTTGGAACAGATCAATGAGAATGAAGAAGTAAACCATGCCACTCCTCTTCTGAGTAACTTAGGCCGACTGCTGGGAATTCCATCAACAAACTTGCAGAACATTTCCAGATCGACTCCTCGAATTAATCTAATGAGGAAGAGGAATGGTGCATTATCGCAGGCTGCTATGTACAGCTTCCTGAGCTCAGAATCAACACCTAATGGGTTTCATAAGCCAGGATGTCTCCCTCCAAATAGGCCCTTTGCAAGAATTCACCGAGCCTCCTCCTCCTCTCATTCGCCATTAGGATCCACGCAAGGTTGTGTTGCCTTGGATAGTGAGGCAGGGGATTATGACAGCTTCATTTCCTCTTCACTTTATGACAGGCCTGGCTACTATAGTGCTCCTCAAACACCCATCCAATCCATTCCCATGACTTTTCCACTCAAACGGATTCCTTTAAAGAAGCCCTCTATGCTTGCGAATATTTCTGTCTCTTCTGCTGGAAACCAAGGGAGTAATAGCAGTGTGTCAGCATCAAAAGCTGATGAGTTGGACAAGGGAAACAGTATTAGTGACAATAAAAGTGCCTCCCTGAATGAACCATCTGAGAAGGTAATAGTACTGGACAGCAATCAGACTGCAACTGAAGTCGAAGGTGCTACAAGTACCCACTCCTTAAACAGCAAGGAAGTTCTTATACGGTCATCCAGCAGCTTGAATCCTGGCAGCAACAATAGTCTATTATTGGTTCCCGAAAGTCCACACTGTCTCCTCACAGACAGCTCTTCAGACACAGATAAACTGAATGAAATGAAGCAAAAGCTCAATACAAGCATTGGTTTCCGAGCACGCAAGCATCCTAGACTGACCCTCGAGTCCCTTGGACATGCCAACAGTCCAGACCTTTCAAATCCTTCACTCAACACTCCAGGCTATGGCACAACCATTTCCACCTTCTCATTCACACCAGTGTCTTCCCCAATGCTGGGCAGGTCAAGGATACTAAGTCACAGTGGAACCATCTCTGGCACCGATTATAAGGCAGGAAGCACACCTTTTTCTGAAATGGGGACCTCCTCCAAGCTTCCCAATATTTCCACTCAATCCATGACCACTGCTGAATACACCAGTGATGCCAATATGAAGCCACATCTGAAATATGAGACCGTGCCTCCAAATGATTCAAGATTCTCTCTCAATGATGGGGACCTAGTCAACTTCATGGATATCATAATTGAAACTGCAGAAAACATTACTGAGAATGGGAAGATGGATAAGCACTCAGAAACAAATGATTGAGATGAAACACTAAAGACTACATTTGTCATTTCCTTTTGTTAGCCCTTTATACCTTTACATTGAAGCCGTATCTTGAACATTGCAAATTTTGAATGCAGCTCCAAAGAAGCACATCATGAAGCAGGTTTGCACAATGCAACACAATGTTTAGTGCAGGCTTGCTGCACAATGATTTCCCCTTGCAGAAGCTTTAAGAACTCATTATTTCTAGTCGGACTAAATACGGCATAGGGTTTTAGATTGGCTTTTCACCTTTGAGTATCCCAGCCTGCTAGCTGTAAGAGTCCTACATCCAATGAGTCTAGGCAGTTTCAAACTAGTTCCTAATAAACATGGACACACAGCGCAAAATTGCCCCTAAATTAGCAGCCTCACTCAATTAGGCCGCAGGATGGCTGGTGTGGGAAATGGAAATTGTCACACTGGTGCAGTAAAGTGTTCTTCTGGGTTGAGGCCGCAGATTATTAAAGAACAAAGTAGAAAAGGTTTTACTCGCCTGTGTTATGCCCGCCCTAGGAAGTGTTTGATCCTGACAGTACATGCCAAAAGGCATTCCATTCTCCAATACTAACTTTCCTCTCGATGATGGATGAACATTTCACCAGGTGTGTCTCATTTTTTTTGAGAATGACATTTCCAAAGCTAGGCTTTAGACAGTTATTGGATCCACAGTTAAAATCCAGGATTCAAAAATAAATAGGCTAAATTTCGCGGTCAGTGACCTTGTAGAAAGCTGTCCACAAAATCTAGTGTCATGTGGGTTTCCCCTTTCCCAACGTCGGTTTGAATCTGGCGCCATTAATGAGATCACCATGCATCCAGCAACAGTGATGTCATCAAGCAGGGTAAGCAGCCATTGACACTGAAGTGTTCTCAGACATAAAACCACTGAATCACTCCACTTTTAACTTTACGTTTTACAGATAGCAAAATAAATGATTGGGACATACACACGGGATTAAAGTAGAAGCAAAAGAAAAACAACTTAAAAAATGATTATTTTAAATATATGTGGAATCTCTTATCACAATGGAGAAATTTGACATTCAACAAATATAAAATTACACTTTCAGGGCCAGTGAGGATGTTCAGCAATAATTATGAACCTGTACACTGTTAAAAACCCAGTTACAACTCATTCAATAAGGTATAACTTTTCCAAGAGTTTTTACAGCGAGACTAAGCGTAAAAGTGGAAGTTTTCATCAGTTCAATGATTTCTAATTGTCGTTTGGTAGTACAGAACTTGAGTATTGCTGAAAACAGAGACATTTTGTTGAGGCTTTTTGTCTTGCACACATCAGGACAATTCGCAAGGATACCAATGTAAGGGAAAGCAACAAATTTATACTGTATGAGAAGAGAGTGCCAATTGTTTGGCAACTGGACTCTGATTGGAAGAGGCGTTGCCATGGAGAATGCACCCGTTTATGGTGACTGTCAGTTAACTGCCAAGATTTGTTTGAAATTTAAACCAGGCAGCTTGACTCTGATTGGTCAAGGCATTGCCCTGAGGAATGAACCAGCGAATGGCTGTTACTTATTTTGTTTGCAAAGAACAGGACCCTGTGTATTAATATAGGTAGCTTCCAGTACACGCAAATGTGCCACACTGTGAGCCCAACTGTTCTTTGCTTGTTTCAGCCAATCAGCACTCTCTAGAACAATATAAATATGTTGCTTTCCCTTACATTGGTATTCTTGCGAATTGTCCTAATGAGTGCAAGACAAAAAGCTTTATGTCTCTATTTTCAGCAATACTCTATTTCTAATTGATTGCAGTCTTTGGGGAGATCAACCAAAATAGTGCTACTTTTATTTAATTTCTTTCTGATAGCAGGGGAGACACAATGAAGATGAAGACAGAGACACAGTCGGGGATTGGAAGTGGAGATAGAGACACATTGAATGACTGGAGATGGAAGCAGAGATATGCTGAAGGGGGGGGGGGGGGGGGGGTGATGGAGGCAGAAACAGACTAAATAACATGGAAGCAGAGTAATGTTTTGAGCAGCAGACTATTGGACCACTTAGGCTCTGCTTGCAAATCTCCCATTAAATTCCTTTCTGGAACTCTCGAACTAATAGCCTTGTATCCCATCTAGTTGTCTTTTTAACCTGCCATGGTTTTATGTTCAACAACCTATAATAGTAATTTTTAACCACCTCTTGCAAAAAAAGTTGTCTAACTGTACTTGTTTCTTTGTTAGCCTCAATTGTAAACTGTTTCTCCCATCATTGAATCCTTTGCCAGACAGAATAATTCTGCTACATTTAAAATTCTCCATATCACTGAAAATCTTTTAGGCCTCTATCCTGTTCCTAAAGAGAGCAAGGATGTCTTACTGCAGTTATACAGGGCCTTGGTGAGACCACATCTGGAGTATTGTGTGCAGTTTTGGTCTCCTTAGCTGAAATAGGATGTTATTGCCATGGAGGGAGCGCAAAGAAGATTTACTAGGCTGATTCCTGGGATGGCAGGATTGACGTATGAGGAGAGATTGGGTCGACTAGGCCTATATTCGCTAGAGTTTAGAAGAATGAGAGGGGATCTCATAGAAACCTATAAAATTCTAACAGGACTAGACAGGCTAGATGCAGGGAGGATGTTCCCGATGGCTGGGGAGCCAGAACCAGGGGTCACAGTCTCAGGGTACGACGCCATTTAGAACCAAAATGAGGAGAAATTTCTTCACTCAGAGGGTGGTGAACCTGTAGAATTCTCTACCACAGAAGGCAGTGGAGGCGCAGTGGTTAGCACCGCAGCCTCACAGCTCCAGTGACCCGGGTTCAGTTCTGGGTACTGCCAGAGCGGAGTTTGCAAGTTCTCCCTGTGAACGCGTGGGTTTCTGCTGGGTGCTCTGGTTTCCTCCTACAGCCAAAGACTTGCAGGTTGCTAGGTAAATTGACCATTGTAAATTGCCCCTAGTGTAGGTAGGTGGTAGGAGAATGGTGGGGATGTGGTAGGGAATATGGGATTAATGTAGGATTAGTATAAATGGGTGGTTGTTGGTCAGCACAGACTTGGTGGGCCGAAGGGCCTTTTTCAGTGCTGTATCTCAAAATAAAAATAAATTAAATATATTCAAGAAGGAGATAGATATATTTCTTAATGCCAAAGAGATCAAGGGATATGGGGAAAAAGTGGGAACAGGGTACTGAATTAGACAATCAGCCATGATCTTTTTTGAATGGCGGAGCAGGCCCTAAGGGCTGAATGGACTTCTCCTGCTCCTATTTTCTATGTTTCTATAATATTTCCTCATAACTCAACCCTCTTAGTTCAGAAATCAGCCTTGCAGCCCTCCTCTGACTCCCTCCAATAATTCTACATCTTTCCTGTAATGTAGAGACCAAAAGTGAAAATAATACCCCAGATGTGGCCTCACCAAGGCCAAATACAACATCAGCAACTCCTCCTTTAACTTATATGTCACATCCTTAATTATAAATCCAAACACCTTATTTATTTTCTTGGCCATCTATAAACATTTTTCTCCTTTCTACCTTCCAGGTCAATGTAAAAATACAAATTCTCAGTTCCTTCCTCTTAGCAATATATAAACCTTCCCTGATAAACAGTGACACCCACTTTTTCTCTTCCTTCTCTACGCAAGCAAACATAGCCCTCCAGATCCTCTTTTCACCAGAGATCAGCAATTCCTATTAGGACCATCAGCATAACTCATCAATTGTAAAAGTTAATGCCTTGCCACCCTTCCTGCATTCACATTACATCTTCACAAAATTTGATTCATAGTTATCTTCTCTCTGGCTTACCTCAATTGTTTTATTTATCTTTTTAACCAAGACATATATGCCTCCTCAGTTAAGATGAATGCCATCCCAATGATAGTGTTTCTCTCCCACCACAGCATTGGGCCAAGAATTTGAACCTTTCCCTCTGTTTGTCTGCAATAGGTTCAGCACATGGCTTGGAAAATAACCCTGGCATAACTACCCCAGAAAACCTTCAATTCAATCTTTTCCCTAGTTCCTGAAATGTCCTCCATTTTACAGCTACCCACGTCATTGGTTCCCACATGAACCACAACATTTGGTTACCATCCTTTCCTCCATAGAATCGTAACCACCTGCTCAGCCAAGTCCCAAGCTCTGGCACCTGGGAAACAACATCCATTCAAGACTGCCAATACTATCAATGCCTTTTATCAAGGAGTCCGCTTTAACTACAGTTCCCTTTAATCTTATTCATTCCCTGTTTGACTTGTGACCAATGCTAATGCCCTGCTCATGGTTACCATCATCTGTGGTTCAATGCTTGTCCACCTTCGGTGCTGAAAATCTGTTGGACAACTCTAGTTCAACATAGAATCATAGAAAGTTTAAGGAACAGAAAGAGACCACTTGGCCCATCGTGTCTGTGCCGGCCGAAAAACAATCCGCCTATTCTAATCCCACCTTCCAACATTTGATCCGTAGCCCTGCAGATTACGGCACTTGAGGTGCATATCCAGACTCCTTTTGAATAAGTTGAGGGTTTCTGCCTCTGCTACCCTTTCAGACAGTGACTTCCAGACCCTCTGGGTGAAAAAGCTTTTCCTCATCTCCCCTCTAATTTTTCTACCAATCACTTTAAATCTATGCATCCTAGTCACTGACCTCTCTGCTAAGGTGAATAGTCCCTTCACCTCCACTCCATCCAGGCCCCTCAAAATTTTGTACATTTCAATCAGATCTCCCCTCAGCCTTCTCTGTTCCAAGGAGAACAACCCCAGCCTGTCCAATCTTTTCTCATAGCTGCATTTTTCCTGTCCTGGCAACATCCTCGTAAATCTCTTCTGTGCCCTCTCTAGTGCAATTACATCCTTTCTGTAATGAGGTGAACAGAACTGCACACAGTACTCAAGGTGTGACCTAACCAATGAGTTATACAGTTCCAGCATAACCTCCCTGCTCTTATATTCTATACTTCAGCTAATAAAGGAAAAGATTCCATATGCCTTCTTAACCACCTTATTGACCTGTTCTGCTACCTTCAGAGATCTGTGGACATTCACTCCAAGGTCCTTAGTGTCATCTACACTTCTCAGTATTTTCTCATTAATCGTGTATTCCTCAACAGGCTCCATCTGTTCCTCCCTACTCAATTTGCATTCCTTTGGTCTGCCATCCATATCTTATTAAACACATTAACAAACTGAAACAGCAGAGAGAGACATACACTGAAGAATTGGAGGTGGAAGCAGAGAAAGTCTCAAGAATTAGGGATTGAGGTGAATGTACTATGAAGGGATACAGATAGAGTGAGATTCACTGAAGGGCTGGGACTGGAAAGTGAAAGTACTGAAAGTTTGGAGATGCAGCAAGACATATGAAAAGCTCAGATATTGAAGCACAAGGGACACAAGTAGTAGAAATGGAACAAGAGAGACACAAAATAATTGGAAATGAAGGATAGATATGCAGGACTAGAAAAGGAGATATAGTTGGATTAATGATGAAGAAAGCAACACATGGTGGAGATACGGAGGATTGGAGATGGAGACACTGTGAAAGATTGGCACATGGGTTAGAAATGGAAGGAGACACACACTGAAAAGTTAGATATTCAGTTAGAGATATTAATAGGTTGGTTATAAACAAAAACCTGAATTTAAATAGCATCTTTAACATAGAAAAAGGTCCCAAGGCACTTCACAAGAGCATTACCAAACACTATTTGACACCAAGCCATAAGGAGACATTAGGTCAGTTGACTAAAAGCTTGGTTAAAGAGATAGGTTTTAAGGAGTGTTTTAAAGTAGAGAGAGGCAGAGAGGTTTAGGGAGGGAATTCCAGAGCTTAGAGCCTAGGCAGCTGAAGGCATGGCCACCATTGAGAGAGTGATTAAGATCAGGGATACTCAAGAGACCAGAACTGCATGAGCACAGAAATCTTGGAGGATTGTAGGGCTGAAGGAGATTACAGAGATAGGGAGGAGTGAGGCCATGGAGGGATTTGCAAACAAGGGTGAGTATTTTTTAAATTGAGGCGTTGTTGGACCTGGACCAATGTAGGTCTGCGAGCACAGGGGTGATGGGTGAACGGGACTTGATGCAAGTTAGGATATGGGCAGAATGGATGAGCTCAAGTTTATGTAGGGTAGAAAATGGGAGGCCAGCCAGATGAACTTTGGAATAGTCAAGTCTAGAGGTAACAAAGGATGAGGTTTTCAGAAGCAGATAAGTCATGGAGGTGGAAGCAGACAGTCTTGCTGCAGATTATATGGTTGGAAGCTCAGCTCACAGTCAAATATTGCCAAGGTTGCGAATGGTCTGGTTCAGCCTCAGACAGGTGCCAGTGAGAGAAATGTAGTTGATGGCTAAGGAATGGAGTTAGTAGCGGGGATCGAAGACAACGACTTTGGTTTTCTCAATAGTTAGTTGGAGGAAATTTCTTCTCATTCAGATGTCAGACAAACAGTGTGACAAATCAGATACAGTGGAGGGGTTGAGAGAGGCACTGGTGAAACACACTGAAAGTTAGAGATGGAATGCAACACATAATGAGAGGTTAGGGATGTAGGGAGACATACAGACAAGATAGAAATGGGGAGAAGAAATATTCTCAAGGTCCAGAGATGGGAAGAGAGACATGGAGGAAGAAAAAGGCAATAGGTCAGAAATGAATGGAAATACACTGAATGGCTGTAGATAGAGGGAGATGCAGACTAAAAGGTTGGAGACAGAAAGAGAAGTAGACTGAAGGGTTGGAGATGGAGGGAGATAGACAAAAGGGCAGAGGACAGAAGGAAAGACATACTGAAAAGTTAGAGAAAGCGGGAGAATCACATTGAAGGTCTGGAAATAGGGGCAGAAACATAGTGAAGGACAGAAATGGATGGAGAAATATATTGATTATAACTCACAAGTTAGCAAGTTGCTTTGAATTTCAGACTCTTATAGATGGAACGTAGTTCTCTGGGTTGGTTGGATACCTGGAATTTTTCACTCCTGCCTGTAAAATGTAGGTAAAGTTCCAACTGAGGTCACCAGCAGCAGAAAGACTTGTTTTATTCAAAATGACAATGTCTCGATTTCTTCAGATTCCAGAGACTCCTTCCATGGATAGATTTAAATGTAGTCAGTTGATTATTACTAAATTTCAGCTAGAGGTAGAATTTCTTCAACAAAATGATATAATCTTTATGTCGCATAATGTTTAATGCTTGATTTTTAGGCATCTGTAATTTTGCTTTATATATTTTTTGCCTGTTAAACAATATGCAAATACAGTGCATAGTTATTCTATTGAGAGTTAAAGTCACCATAACTTGATTCACTGGGATTACTAATGTTGCCTTGTTTGATTGTTACTTACTGTGTGCAAATAATTTAAAATATAACGCTAGTGAAAGTGCAACACTGTTGTTAATGTTCCTTAACATTGTCAGTTTACTATTGTCATATCAATAATATGCATACTTGAGGGAAGGACTGTGAATATGCATGCATGCTTATTTATGATAGGATGTGTGAATGAGTGCATATGTGACTGTGTGAGTGGGTTAGTGACTGAATGTGTGTGAATGAATGTATGTGAGGAGATATGTAAATGTGTCTGCGTGTGGCTCTGTGAATGGGAGTGGATACGATTGCACGTATGTACAAGAGAGGGCATGTGTGTAGGAATGTATATGAGTGTGTACATATTTATGAGGAGGCATGTATATGAATGTGCATATGTGTGTATATGAGAGGCCATGTGTGTGAATATACATGGGGGTGGGGGCTGGGGCCACAGTCAGATTATTTCTTCAAATCCAAAGAATGATATTTGCTAAATAAGACACATAATGATCAGCTTCTGAATTGGTCTCTGGCTTATATTGGAACATAATTATTGCTCGTACAATATTTCCATCTTGAATGTTTATAGTGCCTGTACAACTGAGCCAACTGGAGCGCAGGCAGAAATTTAACTGTCAGTGAAGTATCCTATGGTTCCCACTATTTTTTACCCTTATCTGGTTCTTCTGATTCCATGGACACCACCAACTCTCCACTGGTAATCATTCTTCATGTGTGAGGCTATGTATATTTTGACCTAATGTAGTTCATAGAGTTTATAAATTATGTATTCACGGGGTAATTAAGCAAGCTAAAATGGTTAACACCTCATCAAGGGCTGAACTGTTACATGTACCACCCAGTGTGTAACTGAGTCACACAGACAGGGAAATCCCAATAATTTAGTCCTGGTTTGTGCTAAGTTATTTGTCCTCAGATGGTGTGGCTGTGGCAATGGTACAAATGGCTTTAGCACCCTTGAGCTACATAATGTAAAAAATTGAGGCAGAATACTAGATCCTGACTACTTTCAAGTGACCCCTGCTACAGTGTGCTAACTGGATGTCAAGTTTTAGTTTGGCTGTGATGCCCCCATAGTCAAACAGCCTATTTGCAAAATACTGCCAATGCTGGAAATCTGAAAATAAAACTAGTAAAAGCTGGAAATAATCAGCAGGTCAGGCAGCATCCATAGAAAAGAAGTTGACGTTTCAGGTCTTAGAATTTTCTTTGGGACTGGAAGATACACCAAATGAACAGCAGTAGAAAATAAGCAACAGAACAAGGGGAAGATAGTGAAGGAAAAAAGCACATCCAGGAAATGAAAGAGAATGACATACAATGTGCTTGGATGGAGAACAGGAGATGATTAAATGACAAGTGATATTAGTAGGAGGCAAAGTAAGAGAAATAAAAGGCAGATACAGCAGCCAAAATGAGTGTGAATAGTTAGAGGGGTCAGTAGTAAGGGAAGTAAGGCAAAGCAGGCGCCAGTGGCCAAGGGGTCCACTGGCAGTAAAAAAAAAGCTGGTTGACACCTTTCGATATAAACTCATATATATTCACATACAAAGACTGGCCACCTGAGAGTGGTAGTGGAGGGCTGGCATCATGTGTGGAACCCGAACCCAGCAAAGGTCAGCAATGTCAGGAAAGGAGGGGAGAAAACTGGACAGAAAAGAACAGTAAAATGAAATGTGTATTATTTTTGCTGGTTTAAATGCACTTTAGTTGCAATTATCATGTTTATTCAGCACTGCCCTCAACCCATGATATTAGGAGATAGGCAACCGCTACATAGACAGAGATACAGCCAGAGAAACATTCTCGGAAAGCAAACAGATACAGGGAGGGGTGCTCAGTCCACCCAGATTGAATCAGAGGTTTGTACCACCCATTCCAAGCTGCATTCTTTGGCCTCAAAGATAAATCTATGGAGTGGTTCTAATCAGTTCCTGCACACCAATCCTTCAAACTGGAGCCAGCATTAACAAAGCAAGAACCAATTCCTGTACATCACAAATGTTCTCACTAAGTTATTGAAGGTAATCTCACACTGATGGCTTAATAGGTCAATGCATCATGTGGATGATACAGAGACTAATAATCCAGTCCCTGTACAGAACAGTCCAGGAAAGAGCCGACCTCATCCAATAATGCAAAGTCAACTCATTCGAATAATTCTGTGGCGCGCCAGGTAGGTGTTCCAGGACAAGCCAGGGATGCCTTGGCCGTGATTTCAGGCACCAGCAGGAAGTGCTTCTGGCTTTCAGGTCTGTGCCAAGAGGATTTTCTGGTGTGTGAATAAAGAGGCACTAGGCACAAGGACAGTAGTGACACAAGATCCGAGGGTAAGTGGGCAGGGCAGCATCGGACAGGGTACCGGGTTTATTCCAAATGAACTTCCCCTTGAGCCTCCATTCTAAATGAGCACTGTGCAGCTAGAGTGCTGCTAGGCACTTGAGTCATATTAAAGGGTAAGCACCTAATTGTAATCATTTTCAGGGCCCAAAATGCCTTGTGCACGACTGCTAGCAAAATAAACTACCTCAACTTCCATCCTTTATTCTACACATAAACTATCCAAAGCTTATTTCCAATTTGGAACTCAGTCATGGATAGCCATCATTCTACAATAAATTATGTGTTTGGCATCCTTTCATCTGCGAGAGATGATGGGAATACAGCCTCAGAACTTTGGTGACTTCAGACGAGATCATCTGCTGCATTTCTTTTGATGGCTGAACAAGCTGATTCTGGAAAGGCAAAGTCTATCACAAATGCCACACATGACATTGTCCCTTGCTGGTGGTGGGGAATGATCTCTGCTGATGCCTTGTTTGCAAGATGGCATCTGCTTTGGAGCTTCTGAAACCACATATCGTCGTGGCGAATTCCTGCCCACAGCTGATGTTGCAATTTGCATCGATCATCAGCTAGAATTTCCCACTTGTTGTGATTGAGGTTGAGGCCTTTCATATCCCTTTTGATAGCATTCTTGAATAAGAGCTTTGGGGCCGTACTGGATTCTTGGTGCAGGCTAACTCCCCGTAAGCATATCCTTGAGGATGCGGCCATCTTACATCCAGTGCACATGCGCAAGCCAGCAAAGTCTACTTTGCTTGATTAGCACTAGCATGGTTGGTATGCTTGCCCTAGAAAGGACTGCTTCATTAGTGACTTTGTCTTTCCATGCGTTGCCGAGGATGCTTTGTAAACACCGGAGATGGAAGTTATTGAGCCTTTTTTCTTGGTAGGTGTCAGTTGTTCAGGCTTCACTCCCATACAGCAATGTGTTGAGGATGCAGGCCTTGTAGATAAGCATCTTGGTCCTGTGTTCAGTTTGTTGGTTATCCATGGCTGTTTTGTTAGGTGGCCAAAGTTGGTGTTTGGCTTTCCAATTTGTTTGCTGAGCTCTTCGTCAAGAGACAGGTTGTCTGTCACCATAGATCCAAGGTAGCAGAATTTGCTGACTGCTTCCAGTGGTGTGTTGTTGAATCTGAACACAGGCAATGCCCTGTCCCCTAACTACAGTTTTATTGACACTGACGATGAGGGAGGACACAAGTTGTGAGGAGGACACAAAGTGACTGCAAAGGGATATAGATAGGTTAAGTGCTGGGCAAAATTTTGGCAGATGAAGTATAATGTGGGAAAATGTGAGGTTGTCCACTTTGGTGGGAAGAACAGAAAAGCAGAATATTATTTACATTGAGAAAGACTGCAGATTGTTGCGGTACAGAGGGATCTGGGTGTCCTTGCACATGAACAGCAAGTAGTTAGGAAGGCAAATGAAATGTTGGCCTTTATTGCAAGGGGGATGGAGTATAAAAGTAGGGAAGTTTTGCTCCAACTATATAGGGTGTTGTTGAGACCACACATGGATCACATGTACAGTTTTGGTCTCCTTACTTAAGGAGAGATATTTGCATTGGAAGCAGTTCAGAGAAGGTTCACCAGGCTGATTCCTGAGATGAAGGGATTGTTTTATGAGGAAAGATTGAGCAAGTTGAGCCTATACTCATTGGAGTTTAGAAGAATGATAGGTGATCTTATTGAAACATAAGATTCTGAGAGGGCTTGACAGGGTAGATGCTGAGAGGATGTTTCCCCTCATGGTGGAAATCTAGAACTAAGGGGCACAGTTTCAAAATGAGGGTCTCCCTTTTAAGAGATGATGAGGAATTCTTCTCTCAGAGGATCACTAATCTTTGGAATTCTCTTCCCCAGAGGCAGTGGAGGTTTGGTCATTGAATTTATTCAAGGCTGAGTTAGACAGATATTTTATCTACAAGGGAGTCAAGGGTTATTGGGGGGGGCAGGGGTGCAGACAAGAAAGTGGAGTTAAGACCACAATCAGAACAACCGTGATCTTATTGAATTTGAATGGTGGAGCAGACTCAAGGGGCCAAATGGACTACTCCTGTTCCTATTTCTTATGATCTTATGAGATGATGATACAGGTATGAGACAGACAATCCATGGGCCTCTGGAGCTGCTCTTCTGTCTGGGCAACTAGTGCAACATCATCAGTATTTATAAGTTCTCTGATCAGGACATGCTGCACTTTTGACTTTCAGTCTTGATAGATTGAGGAGTTCCCTGTCTGATTATGTGTGGAGGTACAGTCCTTCTACGTTGGCAGGGAAAGCATTGGTCAGGAGGGTAGAGAAAAAGATACAGGACAGAGTAGGGGCTAAGCTGCAGCCCTGTTTCACCCCATTTTTTAACTCAAAATTGTCAGAGGTGGAGCCATCAAACTGAATGGTGCCATGCATGTTACCATGGAAGGACCGTATGAGACTGCAAATCTTGGGAGGACAGCCGGTTTTCTTTAGTATCCAGTAGCAGCCTGTCCTGCTCACGGTGTCAAATGCTTTTGTGAGATCCATAAAAGCAAGGAAAAGACGCATTTGCTGCTCTCTGCACTTCTCTTGAAGCTGACACAGGAAGAAGATTATTTCTACCGTGGATCTACCTGCTCTGAAGCCACATTGTGCCTCCGCGTATTTTCTGTTGGCTAGTTTAATGTGTGTGTCAGTGGCTCTGCCATAGGGTGATGTTATGCGTCAAATGCAGTTGCATGATCCACTGTCACTGGCTAGCTTACTGCGAAGAGGGAGTTGAGTGCGTAAGTCTTTCCTGCCAGTACACAGCCTCTGCATCACCAAAACCCCCTGTAGTGCCTCCTTGCGGCGACACACAACAACTAGGCACCCTATGGCCCTAGGCTGAACTGCGTTGGATGTCAGAGGAACTTTGGCCCCCAGAGATACGATATACAGGCCCACTGGCGTGTGGACACACCCTAGCGTCCATCAACCAGCTCCCAGCTATGGGAGCCTCATGGGTCTGGCTCAGGAGAGTCAAAGGCACTGAAGTGGAGTCCTCTAGGCAGCTAGTGATCCCTTTAAGCTAGCACATTAAACTATGTAAACCCTGTGATTCCAACCTTCAGTGCAATACAGGAGGAATGCTGCATTGTCAAAAGTGCTGTCTTTTGGATGAGAGGTTGAATGCTAAATCACAATGTACTTTGCTCTCTTCTACCGCCTCTCCAAACTTTTCCTTGTAAGTCTCAATGAAGGCAGCTTAATAGTCCTGTTCAGATGGATGTAAAAGATTCCTTGGTATGCCAGAAATAATTAATTGTATGTGAAGCACCTTGGGACATCCTGAGGATGTGAAAGGTGCCATATAAATGCAAGTTGATACTTTCTTCAGCCTGTAACTAACTCCTGGGTATCTATTAGGTGCACATTTAAAAATGCACATTATCACAATAACAGCAATATTTCAGCTCCCATAGAATGCAGAATGGAACAGGTCCTGCTGGTAGCTGCAAGAAGGTGCACCTCACCCCCACTTCCTCAGAGTGAAATTGAAATTTAGCTAAGGGTCTGTAGAATATATGCCAGTGCCAATGAGTAACATTCTACTTCTGCCAGGAGCGGGAGAAATAATGTTCTTGAGAGATCCATGAAGCAGCCCTCCTAGTACACACACAAACACACACAGAAACCAATTCAAACCCCAAACCACATCCCAGGGGAAGATCATGGACCAACACAGGAGGGGAAATCAGCCAGAAACAGCAACTGACCTCTCGAGAGACCTGTGACTGCAACTAACAGGACCACAAGTGGGTAGGATGTTCTTGCTCCCCAGCCCAATAAAACCTCCAATACTAACAAAAAAGAAACAGCTTAAACGTGCATTTTTCCCACTGCACACAAAAGAACCCTTAATGTATTATTCTCTCACTATGCACCATGGCTAATCAAAAATAGGTGACACTTCTGAATCACAATTAACATTTCTAAACAGTTGCAATGACTTAGTGTTTGGAGCACATTTCCTGTTATGATTTTTGGGCTGTACCAGATATTGTTCTCATACTGAACAGCAGGGACCACTCCTATAAACAAGACCTCACTCCCCATGAAGTGAAATATGACTGTACATTCATACTAACGAGTAATGAAGTGCTTCTTGTGATGAAACTGAACAGGCTTGTTGCTGTGGTCACTGGAACTGACATGTGTCTCCTCAAATGCTCCTGACTCATCAGATAATGGAACAATATTTACTCTGTCAGACCATAGGCTATAATCTATGAATTGGGCTTATTCAAAGTAAACTTTAAACAGCAACAACAAAATCAACAGCAGATTCCACTCGAATACAACTTGCAACTCCTCGGTCCACAAATCACAAGATATGATGCGTCACACTAACACTCCTAATAATATTTAACCTGGACAGCACCTGTACCAAGAAACCTTGTGCATAGTGTGTCAGCCATGGCTTCGTTTGTCGCACTCCCACCTCTGGGTTCAAGTCCCACTGAAGGCTTGAGTACAAAAATCTACATTGACACTACAATGCAGTACTGAGGAAGTGCTGCAATGTCAGAGGTGCTGCTTTTTGGATGAGGTGTTAAACCAAGGCCCCATCTGCCTGCATGTAAAAGATCCCATGGCACTATTTTGAAGAAGAGCAGGGGAGTTATCCCCAGTGTTCTGACCAATATTTAACCCTCAATAAACATCACAAAAAAACAGATTATCTGGTCATTATTACATTGTTGTTTGTGGGAGCTTGTTGTGTGCAAACTGGCTACCACGTTTCCTACAGTACAAAGTGACTACACTTCAGAAGTACTTCATTGGCTGTAAAGCACTTTGAGCTGTCCGGTGGTCATGAAATACGCAATATAAATGCAAGTCTTTTTTTCTTTCATAGGAGAGAAGAACATCTCCCCCCCACTCCCCACCCCCACCACACCCCTATTCAAAAAGCAGGAAAAGTTTGCTGACAATCACTTTCCAGACATAGGCATGAAAAATGGGTGAAGAGCTGAAGGGCAACCAATGGAATGAGCACCTCCAAAAGAAGTTGGAAAATTGAGGGAGGGGAAAAATTATAAAAACTGTCTAAAATATTTTTATTTACCTGTGCTTTGAAACCTTCAGCATTTTAGACACTTTTAGAAGGACTCTTCTTCTTTGGCCTCCTTGTCTCGAGAGACAATGGGTAAGCGCCTGGAGGTGGTCAGTGGTTTGTGGAGCAGCGCCTGGAGTGGCTATAAAGGCCAATATTAGAGTGACAGACTCTTCCACAGGTGCTGCAGAAAAAATTGTTTGTCGGGGCTGTTACACAGTTGGCTCTCTCCTTGCACTTCTGTCTTTTTTCCTGCCAACTGCTAAGTCTCTTCGGCTCGCCACACTTTAGCCCCGCCTTTATGGTTGCCCGCCAGCTCTGGCGATCGCTGGCAACTGACTCCCACGACTTGTGATCAATGTCACAGGACTTCATGTCGCGTTTGCAGACGTCTTTAAAGCGGAGACATGGACGGCCGGTGGGTCTGATACCAGTGGCAAGCTCGCTGCACAATGTGTCTTTGGGGATCCTGCCATCTTCCATGCGGCTCACATGGCCAAGCCATCTCAAGCGCCGCTGACTCAGTAGTGTGTATAAGCTGGGGATGTTGGCCGCCTCGAGGACTTCTGTGTTGGAGATTCGGTCCTGCCACCTGATGCCAAGGATTCTCCAGAGGCAGCGAAGATGGAATGAATTGAGACGTCGCTCTTGGCTGACATACGTTGTCCAGGCCTCGCTGCCATAGAGCAAGGTACTGAGGACACAGGCTTGATACACTCGGACCTTTGTGTTCCGTGTCAGTGCGCCATTTTCCCACACTCTCTTGGCCAGTCTGGACATAGCAGTGGAAGCCTTTCCCATACGCTTGTTGATTTCTGCATCGAAAGACAGGTTACTGGTGATAGTTGAGCCTAGGTAGGTGAACTCCTGAACCACTTCCAGAGCGTGGTCGCCGATATTGATGGATGGAGCATTTCTGACGTTCTGTCCCATGATGTTCGTTTTCTTGAGGCTGATGGTTAGGCCAAATGCGTTGCAGGCAGCCGCAAACCTGTCGATGAGACACTGCAGACACTCTTCAGTGTGAGATGTTAAAGCAGCATCGTCAGCAAAGAGGAGTTCCCTGATGAGGACTTTCCGTATTTTGGTCTTCACTCTTAGACGGGCAAGGTTGAACAACCTGCCCCCTGATCTTGTGTGGAGGAAAATTCCTTCTTCTGAAGACTTGAACGCGTGTGAGAGCAGCAGGGAGAAGAAAATCCCAAACAGTGTGGGTGCGAGAACACAGCCCTGTTTCATGCCACTCAGGATAGGAAAGGGGTCTGATGAGGTGCCGCTATGCTGAATTGTGCCTTTCATATTGTCATGGAATGAGGTGATGATACTTAGTAGCTTTGGTGGACATCCGATCTTTTCTAGTAGTCTGAAGAGACCATGCCTGCTGACGAGGTCAAAGACTTTGGTGAGATCAATGAAAGCAACGTAGAAGGGCATCTGTTGTTCGCGGCATTTCTCCTGTATCTAACTACTGACATACTTGGACATACTTTGTATTAGGAAACGGATTTGTTTTTCTCATATTTGCCTGCTATAAGAATCTGTACAATTTTGTCTATATATTTATTGCTGTACAGGAAGTTACTGCTCTCTTCCTGATTTGTGCCTTGGGAAGCTCCTGTTGCTGAGAACAAAACATTTGCATGAGGTACTGTGTCCCCGGGCAAACAATGTGCCCAGACTAGTCCCCGGTTCACAAAATCATTCCCAAATACCATTTTTTTGAATAAGCTCCATTCATCCTAATTACACCACACAGAAATCCACACCTGCTCTCAGAGACAGACCAATCAACAGGGTCTATTATTAGTGATTGACAGATTCTGTGCCCAATGGCAGTGATGGACCAATGAAAAAGCAGATCACAGTTTGTCAATTTGGCTTGAGTTTGAATGTACTAAAGGTTAGCATGGCAGTTCTGTGCTGGCCAATGGGGTGGCTGTGTTTGCATCGAAGGAGTGATAATGTTGTATGTGTGAGCCGGAGCCTGGAAACAAAGAACACTGAGGGTATGTTAATACACAGAGTGGAAGGGTTTTCATGTCTACCTTTGTAACTGGGCAAACAGGGCTTGGTATCTCAGCCTCACTCAAACCTATGAGAACAATGCCAGTCTGAGGCTTAACATGGCCCTGTGTGTATGTAGATGCTCTGTTCCCACCCTGTTGTGTCCCTAGATCTGGTTTAGAAAACATGGTCACCTTATGCCAGATTTGCTTTTTGCGATGAAGACGATGCGTAATTCACTAATTTCAAATAGATAAGTGGCGAGTCGAAGAGACTTAGTAGTTGGCAGGAAAAAAGACAGAGGCGCAAGGGGAGAGCCAACTGTGTAACAGCCCTGACAAACAAATTTCTCTGCAGCACCTGTGGAAGAGCCTGTCACTCCAGAATTGGCCTTTATAGCCACTCCAGGCGCTGCTTCACAAACCACTGACCACCTCCTGGCGCGTATCCATTGTCTCTCGAGATAAGGAGGCCCAAAGAAAGAACATCCTGTTATATCCAATAAGCACACAAGCTGGTGTGATAATTAATGGCCGGTTTCATTTCCGAGTCCCTGGAACATTCTGTCAAGGATATAACAAAAAACATTCCAGGAGACCCTGGAGTTCAATTGCTGCAGGACACCAACTCCTATTAGCGAGGCCCCCTAGTGCTCAATTAACAATTTGCAAGTACAATATATAGCACATACAAATAGGGACCTACCAAATTCACGGCCGTGAAACATGTGCCGTAAAATCTCGGTTCCTCCATTAAATCGTCCATTTTGCACACATTGCATGTTTTCTTGATTGACACAAAGTTCAACTTGCTGATTGGTAGATGGAGGGAGGGCTTCCGGTGCAATTTTGAGAGAAGCAGCCTCAAGTGTTAACAGACAAGTGAGAATGCCAAGATGAGCAAATCCAAAAAGCCCACAATGATTAACTGCAACAAATCAAGTTAAAGAATTTTGAAGCCAGTGAGTAAAGAATGCAAGCTGGTTATAGTCAGCTTTTTACAATAGTTTTTCAGTATACATTAGATGCCATTTGAAACCAGAAACCTCCTTGTCTTTTCTTTGTTTTAAATAGATCATTTTAATAGTATGTTGCAATACCGTGAAATTTACGATTTAAGTATGTAAAATCGTGAAATGCATAATTCTTAAAATATCATGACCGTAAAATTAGGCCCTGAATTTGGTATGGCCCATCATAAAAAGAATAGAAACTGAACAGAGTCTGAAAAGGCGAAGTCAATGAGCAATAGAGACTCAGAAAAAGAGAGACAAATAAGAACTGTGGGGAAACACTAACTGAATGAAATTAGAGGCAAAAGATGAAAGTGTCAAATTAATTAAGGTAGAGTGGAAATGAATGAACAGAGAGGACCAATGGTGAGTAAACAGCAGACCGTAAATGAGAGAAAAGCAAGCAATAAGATTGAGAGATGGAATGAGGCTTAGAGAAAACTGTAACGTAGAAATTAAGAGGCACCCAGAAAATTAAAGCCTTGGATTTAGAGAGTTATACAGTCTTTACGGCACAGAAGGAGGCCATTTGGCCCATCAACTCCATGCCAGCTCTTGCAGAACAATCCAGTCATTTCCATTCTCCTGTTCTATTCCCATAGCCCTGTAAGTTTATTTCCCTCAAATGGCCATCCAATTTCCTTTTGAAATCATCAATTGTCTCTGCTTTCACCACCCTCATAGGCAGCGAGTTCCAGGACATTACCACTTGCTGCGTAAAAAAGTTCTTCCTCATATCCCCCTGCATCTCTTGCCCAAAACGTTAAATCAGTGTCCGCTGGTCCTTGTACCATCAGCTAATGGTCTTTGTCTATCTTATCTAAACCTATCATAATCATGTACACCTCTATCAAATCTCTCCTCAATCTCCTTTGCTCCAAGGAGAACAACCCAGGCTTCTCCAACAAACTTTGTAACTAAATATCTCTCATCTCTGGAACCATTCTGGTTCAGAACACATTCACTAAGATGATATCAGGGATTATAGTTAGGGTATAATAATGCAAAAAGACCAGAGAAACTGGAGTTCTTCTTACTGGAGCAAAGACAGTTAAGAAGGCTTCTTGGTCTATGCTGGGCAGCCCAGAGTTTGCCGCACCTGTGGCAAATCTGGTCACATGGCAGCCAACTGCAGCACGGTTGTTTGCAAGAACTGCAAGGAGGAAGGCCATCAGACCAAGGACTGTAAGCAGACTAAGTGTTGCAACTTGTGCGGTGCGGCAGGCCATCTCTACAAGACCTGCCCCAAACGTTGCCTCAGCTATGCTCAGGCGGCAAGGTCCAAGGAAAGGCCGGGAGAAGGTTCGACGAAGGCGTCCGCTGTTCGAAAGGAGACCAGCAACCTTCTCCGCAGTGAGGAACTTCAACCTGAGAAGGAAGGGGAGGCAGCTGAAACCAACGACCCAGCACCTACCCAGCGCCCGGAAACCCTTCCTCCACAGACAGAATCAATGGAGGAGGAGGCAGCAGATGGACAAACAGGTCAGTGGCAAGTGGTCCAGAGGAAAACCACAAAGAAAAAACATCCCAAAGCCACCACCCAAACCAGTGGCAAGAGGAGGCTCTCTTCTGAATCAGACTGCAACAACTGCTCTTCACTGGACGGGGAAATGCTGGAACGACAGCCCCTTCAAAAGAGGCGGCAGAACTCCGAGATGGATGATAAAGCATCCCAGCCCCCGGGCACTGGAAGCTGTGATGGGCCCGGCGTGCCCCAACCCCAATGCCCTACACGTAACGACGTGGCCAACGCATCTCAGCTCCGGGACACCGGGAGCAAAGACACGTCTGGCGCACCTGAGCTCCGGGAGACCGGGAGCTGTGATGTTTTCGAGGAGGAACAGATGGAAGCAGCTGAGGACAACCCAATCCTCTCTGCCTACAAGACCCCCCCGATGTCACCCGAGCGGCACAAACCCTGCAGGAAAAATCAGGAGGGGTTTCTGAGCCCAACCAACGTGAAACTGCTTGCGCACACGATGGGTATGCAGGAACATCCCGAACGACTGGGACTAGCGAGGACAAATGGTATGGGAAGCAACAACTAATTTTTAGTAAAAAATGGGTGTAAGAATTGCTTCCATTAATGTGCGTAGCATTAAATCTACTACGCGATGTGTTTCAACCTTGGATTACCTTGCCAAGGTCAAAGCTAACCTCTGTTTCTGCAGGAGTGTGGAATACCACACCTCAGCACCTACAGGCAGTGGTCGCGATGGTGGTCCCACGGGCCATCGATCTGGTCGGGGGGAAATGACTGCCGTTCCTCCGGCCTGGGTATTCTGCTGCGGGGAGGTAACTTCACCATCTCCGAAGTTAAGGAGGTGGTGGGCGGCCGCCTCCTCGTAGCAGACGTGATGTACAACAACGCTCCGCTCCGGTTGATCAACGTGTACGCCCCGGTACGACGCAGCGAGCAGCTGACTGTCTTCCAGCAGCTCCCACTGCTGCTGGTGACGTCCAGGCCGGTCATCCTAGGCGGTGACTTCAACTGCATCATCGATGCGGCTGGACGATCCGGCAGTGACGACAGCAAACTGGACGCTACGTCCAGTTTCCTGATAGAAACAGTTAAAGATGCCAAACTGCACGACGTCTTCAGCAAACCTGCAGACGGAGCGCAGCGCAGATACACATGGTCAAGATCGGACGGGTCTGCCCGTTCCAGGATTGACTTCCTGTTTGTGTCCCGTGCTGTCACGGTCAGATCCACCGACGTCAAGCCGGTGTTCTTCTCCGACCACTGCCTCTTACTGGCCGACTGTCACTTACAGGACGACCAGCGGGTTGGCAGAGGGACGTGGAAGCTCAACGCGACACTGCTGACCCCAGAGAACGTTGAGGAACTCAAAAGGGATTACAAAGGTTGGAGGACCGTGAAACCCCTCTTTGAGTCTCCAGTTCACTGGTGGGAAGCGATAAAGGAGAACATCAAGAAGTTCTTCATCCACAAAGGTGTTCAGAAGGCGAGAGAGAGACAGAGGGAACTGTCCCGACTCCAGAAAATTATGCAAAATCTACTCCGGTTGCAGTCAATGGGGGTCGAGGTCAAGGAGGACCTCCAAGAGGTGAAGAGCCAGCAGGCCTCGCTCTTTGCCAAGGAGGCCTCCAAGATCATCTTCCATCCAGAGTCCGCTCCATCGAGCAGGATGAGACGTGCTCGCGTTACTTCTTCCAAAAGGTACACAGAGAGAGCTCTGTTATCAGCAGCCTGAAGGAAGAAGATGGCTCGGTAACGTCTTCGCAGTCCGACATACTAAGGATCAGCAAATCCTTTTATGCTGGGCTGTATGACGCGAAGCCCACAGACAGCAGAGCCTCCCAGTCCTTCCTGTCATCTGTCACAGAGGTCTTAGATGACAGCAGGAGGGAGAGACTGGACAAGCCGCTAACTCTGGACGAGCTGACAAAGGCCGTCGAGTCTTTCGAGACGAGTAAAACTCCCGGGAGCGACGGCTTACCGGTCGAGTTGTACTCGGCCCTGTGGGACTGGGTCGGCCCGGACCTGCTGGAAGTATACGAGAGTATGCTCCTGGCCGGCAGCATGTCAGAATCCATGAGAAAAGGCATCATCACCCTCATTTACAAGCAGAAGGGGGAGAGGGCAGAAATCAGAAATTGGCGGCCCATCTCACTGCTTAATGTTGATTACAAGATTCTGTCCAAAGTCATAGCCAGTCGAGTCAAGTCTGCTCTGGAGTTGGTGATTCACCCCGATCAGACCTGTACTGTACCCGGCAGGAAGATCTCTGATAGTCTCGCGCTACTCAGGGATACGATCGCCTACGTACGGGACAGGAGGGTGGACACCTGCCTCATCAGCCTGGACCAGGAGAAGGCTTTTGACAGGATATCGCACACCTACATGATGGACGTGCTTTCCAAAATGGGGTTTGGGGAGGGAATCTGCAATTGGATCCAACTGCTCTACACAAACATCAGTAGCGCAGTCTCAATCAACGGGTGGGAATCTGAAAGTTTCCCGATCAAATCTGGAGTCAGACAGGGCTGCCCTCTGTCCCCGGTCTTGTTTGTTTGCTGTATTGAACCCTTTGCTGAGTCTATTAGGAAGGATGCGAGCATAAGAGGGGTGACAATCCCAGTCAGCGGAGGCACTCAGGTCAAAACCTCCCTGTACATGGATGACATCGCCGTCTTCTGCTCGGATCCGCTGTCCGTGCGCAGACTGATGAGCATCTGCGACCAGTTCGAACTGGCCTCGGGAGCCAAAGTTAACCACGGCAAGAGCGAGGCCATGTTCTTTGGCAAGTGGGCTGACCGATCCTTTGTCCCCTTCACCGTCAGGTCAGATTACCTGAAGGTGCTGGGGATATGGTTCGGAAGGGCCGGGGCGTGCACCAAAACATGGGAGGAGCGAGTAGCCAAGGTACGACAAAAGTTGGGCATGTGGGGGCAGCGATCTCTCTCCATTGTGGGTAAGAACCTGGTCATCAGGTGCGAGGCGCTCACTTTGTTGCTCTACGTGGCGCAGGTCTGGCCCATACCCCACTCCTGCGCCGTGGCAGTCACCCGAGCCATTTTCCGCTTCGTCTGGGGATCTAAAATGGACCGGGTCCGGAGGGACACGATGTTCAAATCTCTGGACAAGGGCAGGAAAAATGTACCCAACGTGGCCCTCATCCTGATGACCACCTTCGTGTGCGGCTGCATCAAGCTGTGTGTAGATCCCCAGTACGCAAACTCCAAGTGTCACTACGTGCTGAGGTTCTATCTGTCCCCGGTGTTGCAAAGGATGGGCCTGGACACATTGCCGCGGAACGCTCCGTGCAGTTGGGACGTGCCATACCACCTATCCTTCGTGGAGCAGTTTCTGCGGGAAAACACCTTTGACCACCGGTCCATCAGGCAGTGGTCTGCACGGAATGTCCTCAAGGCCCTACGGGAAAAGGAAACGGTGGATCCTGTCGGATGGTTCCCCGAGCAGACTGTCAAAGTCATTTGGCGGAATGCCTCATCACCAGAACTTTCAAACAAGCACCAAGACGTAGCTTGGCTGGTGGTGAGAAGGGCCCTCCCCGTCAGATCCTTCATGCACACCCGAAGTCTCGCCCCCTCCGCACAGTGCCCCCGCGTTGGCTGTGGTGGGGAAGAGACGGTCGCACACCTCCTCCTGGAATGTGCCTTTGCAAAGCAGGTGTGGAAAGAGATGCAGTGGTTTTTGTCAAGGTTCATCCCAAGCAGCTCTGTAACACAGGAGTCTGTGCTCTACGGGCTGTTCCCAGGGACGCACACCGAGACAAACATCAACTGCTGCTGGAGGACTATCAATTCGGTGAAAGACGCCCTTTGGTCTGCCCGAAACTTGCTGGTCTTCCAGCGCAAAGAGTTGTTCACCACCGAATGTTGCAGACTGGCATATTCCAAGGTCCAGGACTACGTGCTGAGGGACGCACTAAAGCTTGGGGCAGCCGCAGCAAAGGCTCAATGGGGAAAGACCACAGTGTAAGGTTCCCCCACCAAGCTGGACTGAGGGGCTGGATCCATGGGAAACCCCTCGAACTGTATCGTTAATATTCTCAATTGCTGTAAATGTAAAACTGTAATTGACATGACAATTGTGAAACGGAAGGGTTGGGAAGAAACTCATGACAGTATTGAAGGAAACTGATTTCCCTTGCAATGTTTGTATTTTTTGGTGCTGTTTGGAAACTGTTTGGCAATGTAATTTTTACAGATTTTTATGAATAAAGTATATTTTGGAAATAAAAAAAAATCTGTTCTTATCAGTTTAATATCTGATACGTCCCCTATCTGGGGACCAAATATTAAATTGATTTTTGGGACAGGGAGATGGAACAGGGGCTTGCCCCGTCCACTCCATGCATCCACCTGGTATTGCAGTGTTTCCAGGAGCGGTGCAGCTTCCCCCCTGCAGGGGGGCGAGACCCCTGCTGAAAAATAGAATTCGCAATAGCAACGGCGCTGCTGCTCGGCTGACTTTGCTGCAGTTTTCCGTGGGCGCTACGCTGCCCCCTGTTGGATTGCCGCGCAGTTGCAGGCCGCCATTTGCTGCCCAGCGCGCGCGTCTTTTTTCCTGCGCAATGCCTCGCGCAGAAGCGCAAGGAATGGCTGCGCGTGGCATGCACGCGTGCTTTCCTTTCTGCTTGCAAGGCCCGGCAACAAAAGGAGCTCTGGCTCAAAGACCGCCCGCCGTCGCCTCTTTCGCCCTTGGCTCGCCCACCTGGCGGCTACTTTGACGTAGAGGCCGCACGCTGGGCCTGACGCGCGCAGCAAACGCAGTTTTACGGCCATCGCTTCTCGGCCTTTTGGCTAAGATCAAGTGTAGTATCTGTTCTTATCAGTTTATTGGTCTGCCCGAAACTTGCTGGTCTTCCAGCGCAAAGAGTTGTCCACCACCGAATGTTGCAGACTGGCACATTCCAAGGTCCAGGACTACGTGCTGAGGGACGCACTAAAGCTTGGGGCAGCCGCAGCAAAGGCTCAATGGGGAAAGACCACAGTGTAAGGTTCCCCCACCAAGCTGGACTGAGGGGCTGGAACCATGGGAAGCCCCTCGAACTGTATCGTTAATATTCTCAATTGCTGTAAATGTAAAACTGTAATTGACATGACAATTGTGAAACGGAAGGGTTGGGAAGAAACTCATGACAATATTGAAGGAAACTGATCTCCCTTGCAATGTTTGTATTTTTTGGTGCTGTTTGGAAACTGTTTGGCAATGTAATTTTTACAGATTTTTATGAATAAAGTATATTTTGGAAATAAAAAAAAAGTTTAAGAAGAGATCTGAAGAGGTGCACAAAATTATATAAGTTTTGATAAGATGCAACAGTAAACAAACTATTTCCACAGTTAGTGAGTTGGCAACTAGATAGCATGAATTTAAAGACCATTTCCAAAAGAATAGAGGGAGTGGTTAGAAGAATTATTTTAATGCAGTGTGCTGTTAGAACATGGAATTCCCCACCAGGAACATGGGTGGAGCCAATTCGATTCACTCCCCGTGATATCAAGAAACGACTGAAGACACTGGATACTGCAAAGGCTATGGGCCCTGATAATATTCCGGCAATAGTACTGAAGACCTATGATCCAGAACTTGCCGCACCCCTAGCCAAGCTGTTCCAGTACAGCTACAACACTGGCATCTACCCTGCAGTGTGGAAAATTGCCCAGGTATGTCCTGTACACAAAAAGCAGGAGAAGTCCAACTCGGCCAATTACCGCCCCATCAGCCTACTCTCAATCATCAGTGAAGTGATGGAAGGTGTCATCAACAGTGCCATCAAGCAGCACTTGCTTAGCAATAACCTGCACAGTGACGCTCAGTTTGGGTTCCACCAGGGCCACTCAGCTCCTGACCTCATTACAGCCTTGGTTCAAACATGAACAGAAGAACTGAACTCGAGGTGAGGTGAGAGTCACTGTCAAGTCATCATTTGACCGAGTATGGCATCAAGGAGCCCGAGCAAAACTGAGGTCAATGGGAATCAGGGGGGAAACCCTCCACTGGTTGGAGTCATACCTAGCACAAAGGAAGATGGTTGTGGTTGTTGGAGGTCAATCATCTGAGCTCCAGGACATCTTCAGCTGCTTCATCAATGACCTTCCTTCAATCATAAGGTCAGAAGTGGGGATGTTCGCTGATGATTGCACAATGTCAGCACCATTCGTGACTCCTCAGATACTGAAGCAGTCCGTGTAGAAATGCAGCAAGACCTGGACAATATCCAGGCTTGGGCTAATAAGTGGCAAGTAACATACGCGCCACTTGTGCCAGAAATAACAAGAGCATGAAAAGTGCCAGGCAATGACCATCTCCAACAAGAGAGAATCGAACCATCTCCCCTTCACATTCAATAGCATTATCATCGCTGAATCCCCCAATATCAACATCCTAGGGGCTACCATTGACCAGAAACTGAACTGGAGTAGCCATATAAATACCATGGTTACAAGAGCAGGTCAGAGGCTAGGAATCCTGAGGCGAGTAACTCACCTCCTGACTCCCCAAAGCCTGTCCACCATCTACAAGGCACAAGTCAGGAGTGTGATGGAATACTCTCCACTTGCCTGGATGGGTGCAACTCAACAACACTCAAGAAGCCTGACACCCTCCAGGACAAAGCAGCCCGCTTGATTGGCACCCCATCTACAAACATTCACTCCCTCCACCACCGACACACAGTGACAGCAGTGTGTACCATCTACAAGATGCACTGCAGCAACGCGCCAAGGCTCCTTAGACAGAACCTTCCAAACCCGCGACCTCTACCAACTAGAAGGACAAGGGCAGCAAATGCATGGGAACATCACCACCTGCAAGTTCCCCTCCAAGTCACACACCATCCTGACTTGGAACTATATCGCCGTTCCTTCACTGTCGTTGGGTCAAAATCCTGGAACTCTCTTCCTAACAGTACTGTGGGTGTACCTACCCCAAATGGACTGCAGCGGTTCAAGAAGGCAGCTCACCACCACCTTCTCAAGGGCAATTAGGGATGGGCAATAAATGCTGGCCTGGCCAGCGATGCCCACATCCCATGAATAAATAAAAAAAAGAATCCATTATAAAAGATAATTGCCTGATAAGCTAAGATTGGGGAAGTTTAAAATATGGTTGGATGCTAAGATGCAAGGAGGTTGGGTACTAGCATAATGAGATTTAATAGGGTGAATGACCTTTTCATGCTCTTGTTATTTCTCTAATACTTAGTTCTTTACAGACCAATCACTGTAAGGCTGCGAGTCTTTTTCCCCTCAGGTACTGCTAAGATAAAACATAAGCTTCACACGCTGAACCCTTGCAGGTGGCTGGCTCCCAGGCTCTAAGACTTCACACCAATGGTACAAGTGGATTCCCTTGACTCAGCTCAATCTACTTTCCAGTCCCTAAAACATTACATGAATGAATGGAGTAATGATGTAAATGTAATCACTTGGAATTTCCGTGAGGGTTCTTTTGACCTGCTGCTGTGACTTTGGCTGAAGGTTGCTGCTTCTCCAGAACTTCCAGCAAAGAACTCCACAGAAAATCTGCCCCAGTATAAAAAAACATTTTTTTGAAAAATAAATCCAGGGAGGTGTCCTAGAGGTAAATAGTTTCAACTGATTAACATCAACAATGGGAGTTTTAAAAATGCAATTTTGTTCAAAATAAAATCTTTGAGATCGAATTTCTCCTTACTATAAAACTTACTTGCACCTAATTCTTCAATTTTGTTTTTGTTGTCTGAGGAATTCTTATAAAGATTGAATGAAGGTAAGCTAAATTGATCTTATTAATCATAAACATCTCCATTTTTCATATGGGTTCCACCTTTGTGTTGCCAGGCAGCTTATCTCTGACTTCAAATTGTGGGAGAGCTAGAAATTTTCCCAGGCAAACCAAAGCAATGTTATTTGGAGCCTGACAAATACTCCATACCCTTGTTCCCAACTCTATCTCCCTCCCCAGCTGCTCACTCAGGCTGAATCAGATTGTGCAACCTCAAATGTACCGCTTAACCTTAAGCTGAGAGTTAAATCGCATCACAAAGACAACACACTTTCACTTCACAATATTGTCCAGATTGTTTTCCTATTTCACTCCTTCTGTACTTGAAGACTCGACTCCTTGAGTAAACGCCCATGCAAAATCAAACTTTTCTAAAACTCTACCAGTGTCTTGAGTCTCACTCGCCTGTCCTCATTGACCTTCACTGATTCCCTCCCTCCACATCAAACTCAAAATTCTTCCCCCTGTTTATAGATTCCACCATAGCCTTACCCAATCCTACAAATCTAAAGTCCAAATTTCAACTCCTCCCACAATCATCTCACTTTGGACTCCTGCGTATCCTTCCCCTTCCAGCATTCTTCACTTGAAAACTTGAAGTTTTCAACTGCCTTGGCCTCACCCCCTGCCTCTCCTTCCTTAAACTGTTTCACCTTTCTCATTCCCTTCCCAAGTTTAAACATTTTAAAGCCTTTTAGATTGTGCCTTCTGTCAGCTCTCCTAAATGATCTACTACTCAGTCCATATCTTTTCTATGTAAAGCGCCTTGGGATGTTTTACTACATTAAGAACACTAGACACCATTGATCATCAATTTTAAAAAGTCGATGTAGTCAGGAAAATAGACAAGGAGGTAATACCACAAAACATTCAAGGAGACATTTATAACAGAGCACAAGACAATACTAGATTGGCCTTATTAAGATCCTTGTTAAATCTGACACATTTAGTGCACTAGATCACAGATTAGCGGTGGATGATAACCCCAAAAACCCACAGACAATAGCATTTAATTGCTGACACAAAAAACATTCTCCTCTAGTTACCTCCACAAGCACTGCACCATGGTAACAAGTGATCAGGCTAATTTTCACTGTGTCACATCCTCTAAATGCATATAACTCTCTCAATAATGCAACGTGCAATGATGCTTATGCAAATAAAATAGCAATGAAACCAATCTATATTTACTTGCTAAAGTTATAAAACATATGCTAAAAAACCCTAACCACAGTCAGGTACATTAAGAGCAAGAGGATAACTAAAGAAATCCGGAGAAGTATGAGGTAATGCATTTGGGGAGGACAAACAAAGAAAGGGAATACACAATAAACGGGAGGATATTGAGAGGGGTAGAATAAGTCAGAGATCTTGTAGTGCATGTCCACAGGTCCCTGAAGGTGGCATGACAGGTAGATAACATGGTGAAGGCAGCATATGGAATATTTTCCATTATTGGCCGAGGTATAGAATACAAAAGCAGGGATGTAATGCTGGAACTGTATAAAATGCTGGTTAGGCCAGAGCTGGAGTATTGCATACAGTTCTGGTCACCACATTACAGGAAAGACATAATAGCTCTGGAAAGAGTACAGAGGAGATTTACAAGAATGTTACCAGGAATTGAAAATTGCAGTTATGAGGAAAGATCGGCTAGGCTAGGGCTGTTTTCCTTAGAACAGAGGAGGCTAAAGGGTGACTTAATTGAGATGTACAAAATTATGAGGGGACAAGATAGTGTAGACTATGTCATAAGAGTTTTGTTTTTAAAGAAAAACTAAGAGGTCTGTGTGCCTTTAAGAGTAGGAAAAAAAGGACTTTCTGTGAGCAGTGACTGAATGTTGACCTGGTATTTGAAGTGCAGCTGTAAATTTGTATCCAAGCAGCCAGTAAGTTTTATGACTATCTTGTGACCTAGGTTGTTGTTAAAATGCTAGTATCACTTTTGGGTTGTTTGGTTACTGCTGAGATTGGCCAGGAATATAGCCCAGAAAACTCACTCTCCTGAAAAGAAATGTCCTGTATCAAGTAAAATTCAAATTTCATGGGGTTAAAAGAACTTTGAAAGAGTTGCAAATCTAATGTATGGGAGCTAAAACCCTTGTTGCTGTTTATGCCTGAAGAGAAAGGAAAAGGCCCAGAGAAAGAGGGGTTGCTGCTGTTTGTGGAGAACGGCTTCTTTGCTGAGAGGAAGCCTGCATGGTTAAAGGTTAATAGTCCTATTGTCTCCAGTCTCTGGAAAATCTCTGCTCAAGTGTGAGTCCTGTTGCATTTTTGGATGTTCCTGAAGTCTCAAGAAAGTTTCTACTGTAAGACTGCTACTTTAAAATCTAAGTAGACCTGTTGCTGAAAGATCAGTGTGATGTCTGCTGCAGACGATTTACTTTGAACGCCTACCCACCACAGTCTGTTTATTAATTTCACCTGGAGACTTCAGGTGGCATCTGACTGACTATTTGAAATAAAAACAAGAAATGCTGGAAATACTCAGCAGGTCTGGCAACATCTGTGGAGAGAGAAACAGAGTTAACTTTTCAGGTCAGTGACCCTTCTTCAGAACTGGCAAAGTTTAGAAATGTAATAGGTTTTAAGCAAATAAAGCGCAGGTGGGGCAAGAGATAACAAAAGTAAAGGTGTTGCTAGGACAGGGTCACAGAGAATAACTGACCAGAAGGTCCTGGAGTAAAGGCAAATTGTATGTTAAAGGTGTGGTGAAAGACAAAGCATTAGTGCAGAGAGGGTGTTAGTGAACAGAATAATGAACAGCCCTAGCCCAAAACACAAACATGAAAAAAAACAGTGGGCAGGCACATGGTAAGAAAAAAATGAAGGATGAAACAAACTAAAAGAAAAAGAAAATATAACTGAAAATAAAAAGGGGGGAGGTCTGTCATGCTCTGAAATTATTGAATTCAATGTTCAGTCCAGCAGGCTGTAACGTGTCTAGTTGGTAAATGAGGTGCTGTTCCTTGAGCTTGCGTTGATGTTCACTGGAACACTGCAGCAAGCCCAGGACAGAGATGTGAGCATGAGAGCAGGGGGGGTGGTGCTGAAATGGCAAGCAACCGGAAAGTCAGAGTCTTGCTTTCGGACTGAGCGGAGGTGTTCCGCAAAGCGGTCACCCAGTCTGCTTTTGGTCTCCCCAGTGTAGAGGAGACCATATTGTGAGCAGCGAATACAGTATACTAAATTGAAAGTAGTACAAGTAAATCATTGCTTCACCTGAAAGGAGTGTTTGGGGCCTTGGATAGTGAGGAGAGAGGAGGTAAAAGTGCAGGTATTACCTCTCCTGCGATTGTAGGGGAAGGTGCCGTGCGAAGGGGACAAGGTGTTGGGGGTAATGGAGAAGTGGACCAGGGTGTCACGGAGGGAATGATCCCTTCGGAATGCTGACAGGGGAGGGGAGGGGAAGATGCGTTTGGTAGTGGCATCACACTGGATGTCGCAAATGGCAGAGGATGATCTTTTGGATGTGGAGGCTGGTAGGGGGGAAAGTGAGAACAAGGGGAACCCTGTCGTGGTTCTGGGAGGGAGGGAGGGAGGGAGGGGAAGGTGCGGGAAATGGGCCAGACACAGTTGAGGGCCCTGTCAACCACAGTGGGGGGGTGGGGGGCGGGGGGAAATCCTCTGTTGAGGAAAAAGGTAGACATATCAGAAGCGCTGTTGTGGAAGGTTGCATCATCAGAGCAGATGTGTCACAGACAGAGAAACAGAGAATGGAATGGAGCCCTTACAGGAGGCAGGGTGTGAAGAGGTGTAGTCGAGCTAGCTGTTGGCATCAGTGGGCTTGTGAGTTAAAAACAAGAAATGCTGGAAATACTCCGCAGGTCTGGCAGAATCTGTGGAGAGAGAAGCAGAGTTAATGCTTCAGGGTCAGTGACCCTTCTTCAGAACTGGCAGATATAAGAAACGTAAAAGATTTTAAGCAAGTAAAGCGGGGATGGGGCAAGAGACAACAGAAGAGAAGGTGTTGATAGGACAAGGTCACAAAATAGCTGACCAGGAGGTCATGGAGCAAAGGCAGACAATATATTAATCCTGTGCTGAAAGACAAAGCATTAGTACAGATAGGGTGTTAATGGACTGAAAACTGAACAGTCACAAGTACAAACATGAAAAAAGTGGGTAGGCACAGTAGAAACAAACTGAACTAAAATAAACACAAAAAATAAAAAAATATATAACTAAAAATAAAAGTAAAATGGGGGGCTCGTCATACTCGGAAATTATTGAACTCAATGTTTAGTCCGGCAGGCTGTATGTAGTGTGCCTAATCGGTAAATGCGATGCTGCTCCTTGAGCTTGCGTTGATGTTCACTGGAACACTGCAGCAATCCTAGGCCAGAGATGTGAGCATGAGAGCGGAGGGGGTGGGGGGTGGAATGGGGGGGTTGTTGAAATGGCAAGCAACCGGAAGCTCAGGGTTATGCTTTCAGACTGAGCGGAGGTGTTCCACAAAGCAGTCACCCAATCTGCATTTGGCATCCCCACTAGAGGAGACCACATTGTGAGCAGCGAATACAGTGTCCTACATTGAAAGAAGTACAAGTAAATCACTGCTTCACCTGAAAGGAGTGTTTGGGGTCTTGGATAGTGAGGAGAGAGGAGGTAAACGTGCAGGTATTATCCCTCTTTCGATTGCAGGGGAAGGTGCCGAGGGAAGAGAACGAGGTGGTGGGATAATGGAGGAGTGGACCAGGGTGTCACGGAGGGAACGATCCCTTCGGAATGCTGTCAGGGGGAGGGGAAGATGCCTTTGGTAGTGGCATCACGCTGGACGTGGTGGAAATGGCAGAGGATGATCCTTTGGATATGGAGGCTGATGGGGTGGAAAGTGAGGACAAGGGAAACCCTGTCACGGTTCTGGCAGGGAGGGGAAGGGGTGAGGATAGAGGTGCGCGATATGGGCCGGACACGGTTGAGCGCCCTGTCAACCGCAGTGGGGGGGTGGAATCCTTGGTGGAGGAAAAAGGAAGACATATCAGAGGCGCCGTCATGGAAGGTAGCATTATCAGAGCTCATGCGTCGGAGACGGAGAAACTGGGAGAATGGATTGGAGTCCTTACAGGAGGCAGGGTGTGAAGAAGTATAGTCGAGGTAGCTGTGGGAGTCGGTGGGCTTATAATGGATATTAGTCGACAGCCTATCCCCAGAGATGGAGACAGAGAAGTTGAGGAAGGGAAGTGTCAAAGACGGACTATGTAAAGGTAAGGGTGGAAATTAGAAGCAAAGTTGATAAAAGTTTTCCAGTTCAGGGCAGGAGCAGGAAACAGCACTGATACAGTCAATGTACCGGAAAGAGTTGGGGGAGGGGGCCCGAGTAGGACTGGAACAAGGAATGTTCGACATATCCCACAAAAAGACAGGCATAACTAGGGCCCATGCAGGTACCCATAGCAACACCTTTTACTTGAAGGCAGTGAGTGGAGTTGAAGGAGAAGTTGTTCAATATAAGAACAAGGTCAGCCAGGCGAAAGAGGGTGGTGGTGGATGGGGACTGGTTGGGCCTCTGCTCAAGGAAGAAGCAGAGAGCCCTAAAACCTTTCTGGTGGGGGATGGAGGTATAGAGAGATTGGACGTCCATAGTGAACAGGAGGTGGTTGAGGCCAGGAAACTGGAAATTGTCAAAATGACATTGGGCATAGGTGGGAAGAGACTGGACCAGTGGAGAAAAGACTTTCATGTTTGTGCTTGCGGCTGTTCAGTTTTCAGTCCATTAACACCCTGTGCTAATGTTTTGTCTTTCAGCACACCATTAACATATTGTCTGCCTTTGCTCCATGACCTTCTGGTCAGCCATTGTGTGACCTTGTCCGATCAACAGCTTCTCTTTTGTTATCTCTTGCCCCATCCCTGCTTAAAATCTTTTACATTTCTTATATCTGCCAGTTCTGAAGAAGGGGCACTGACCTGAAGCGTTAACTCTGTTTCTCCCTCCACAGATGCTGCCAGACCTGAGTACTTCCAGCATTTGTTTTTATTTTAGATTTCCAGCATCCACAGTATTTTGCTTTTATTATGGCTTATAATGAATATTTGTAGACATTGGCTTTTGAATATATGTATGTCTGAGGGTTCAAGTCATTGAGGATCAAGTGAAGTGACTGTGAAGGAGCCCTTCAAATGCAATGATGGGTGGAGATTTTCTTTCAAAGGATAAAGAATACCCTGCAAGGTAAGCAATCTATCTTAATTATCTAAACACTTAATGTTTTAAGGCATCCAACTGTTACCCAAAAGACCTAACTGGGCTTGACTCAATGAGTGGGACAATGCTGAAAGAAAAAGCAACAGAGAGTGTCCAACATTGAGGGGTTTAACAGAGATATTCATAGAATCAATCAGAATTCCATTCTGCAAACTGGGTTCCACCACAGCAATCAAGACAAAGGAGACAAACTTTCTTTAACAAGTATCAGTCACACTTATCAGTCTCACTCGGATAGAAGTCAGATAGTTGATATCTTCCTAGATTTCACTTAATTCAGCACAGCAACCAATGCTTGTTCTCGTTTATAACATTTGCATCAGACCTTTAGGTTAGCAAACATCCTGCATTCCACTAGTGTTTTTTCCTAAACTGCATCATGTCAGCGGCTGCAGCTGCCAACCACGTCGGCGTGAACAATCTGACAATGTTGGCATGAATAATAGGGCTGAAAATCCACCTGACAAAAAATTTCTGGGAGTAAATTGTTCCTAAGCAGAGACTTATCTGGTACAATATCCACAGCCCCTTGGTGCACAGCCCAGATAGGTCTCAGTTGTACACATCCCTCACAACAAATGGCCTGCCAGCATACATCAAATTTCATACATGCAAAACGATCGCTTGGGTTGGTAGTGATAGCAGTCATTGCCCATGGAATCATACTCCAGTCTGTCAACTTTATTAGATGGAGAAAATTGGAGGGGAAAAAAACTGCCATTCTTTCCCCCACTCCATTATTTTTTGTTTCTAATTTAATATTTCTAAGCAATAAGAACTGAGTTTTGATTAGTTCATTTAAAAGTAAACTTGTTATCCTATGCATTTCTGTTCTGAAGCTGGGATCCTCACCTTCAGAAATTGCCTCTCCCATTAGCTGAAAGCCATCTCCAAAATGTAAGGTTTAAAAAGTGCAGAACAATGAGCTTTGACCTTGTTGGTCCAAGATTTCAGCAGTTATCTTGATGGCGCTGTTAGGGATTAACATGCAGACCTACATTTCAAAGTACGTTAAGCCAGACTCGTTGCCATAGTAATGAATTTACAGTTAAACCTCTGTGCAATACTATTTAACGTTTTGTATTTTTCCCATCCCCCTCTCCTGATCCACATCAACCTCTATGGCACTTGGCTCTACATCAGGAATTAAGCAATTTACAAAAGGAAATCAGGAGACGAAGCAAGCATTTGCCAAGAGATAAATGGCACTTTACTGGATTCAACCATTTCCATTCATTCTCCCCCTCCCACCCTCAAAAAAAAAAACCAAACCTGTAATCCCAAATGCATTTGCAAAACAGAATCAAAAAAGGAAAAATTATAAATGCTACAAACAAGTAATTCAGTATTGTAAAGATTCAAGAAAGGGCATGATGTTTCAGGTAGGCACCCTTCATCAAAAACTATACCTGATTGCCTAATAG
Organism: Heterodontus francisci; assembly: GCF_036365525.1. NCBI lineage: Eukaryota > Metazoa > Chordata > Chondrichthyes > Heterodontiformes > Heterodontidae > Heterodontus > Heterodontus francisci. Next base: position 46,661,476 of record NC_090384.1, on the reverse strand, counting down.
GGTAATGCACCAAGTTTAATACCAAGCTATACAGACCAGGAACATCCATATAAATTGCTGGAAGAGAAGAGACAAACGAAAATCCCAGAGAGAAGAGCAGAACTTCAAGGTAGGCATTCCTGGAAGAGAAGAAACAAACGAAAATCCTGTCGAAGAGCAGAACTTCAAAGTAGGCATTCCTGGAAGAGAATTGCTGGTCTAAGTAGTTGTGGTGCTAGAATTTTCCTCTATGCACTGGGCAAGAGGAAAGGTAAAGCAGTTCAGTTTTTCAGGGATGAGGGTGATTGATGTGCAGGAATCAGGGGACTTGGGTCACTTTTAAGTCTCCATTTTCAACACAATGCCCTTTTTCAGACTGTTTTTAATCTGATTATTAAGAACAGGCAATGGATGCAAGTCTGATAAACCCAAGATTAAAAGGATTAGTTCTATGCCTGTGTTTATTACATGCCAACAGGCGAGGAATAAATAATTCCAGTGAAAAGCATGAAGCATTGCTCCAATTAATCTGCAGTACAACTCCAATGCAGTGCCGAGCTCCCTCCCAATGCTGCACTTCAATAATTTACATCATATTTAAATAAAGTTTACAAAAACAATCATAGGAATTTCTAGTACATAAAAGTAATTGCAATGATAGGAATATGATCTATACTGGACATGACTAACTAGTGTTAATGACTGAAGCTGAAGTGCGCGGTCTTCCTCTAGTTCCACTTCTCCATGGGTCACATTTAAAAGGTTTACCCAGTTACCAATATGGCCAATTATATACTGAATTTTTATTTCAGAATAAAATCCAGCCAGGGTTCTTTAACAAAACAAATTATAAAACAAGACATTCAGTAAAGATGCAACATATGCATGCACACGCAAGAGTTCAGGGAACAAAGATAAAGTATAAAATAACTTAGCTGAAGCCATTCTCACTTAAAATGCCTAAATGCTTAATTTTATTTTTCATGCTTTGGGAATAATGTATAAAGAATGCAATTTGCAATAGAATTCCCTTTAAATTTCAAAAGCATCTTAACCACAGACCAATACAACAAATGGGAGCAGTTCAATAGTGTACATCTCAGAACTCTTACCAGCCAGATGAAGTTTGAATATTGTGAAACTAACAGGAGGTAGAGGTTCTCATTTCTGGGGAATGGATTTGAAATCAACATAAGTGAAATAGATGCCCCTTCTGTTTGCTGGTTAACAACCTACATTAACTAGGTAGTCTTACTTCAGTCCACAGCAGCCTTTAACCTGTAATCTCAGCAAGAAGAGTGCATCAAATGGAAAATCATTGGTTTAGTTCAGGAAATACATGTTGCTGACTGCACTGAAATCTGCAGGCTCAGTATCTGAAGGGTCGATACCTGAAACATTGTTTATTCTCTCCCCAGAAAAAAAAAATGTTGACACAATCTTGTACATCTGCTAGATGATGTAGCCTTTGGCAAAGGAATGTGCAATAAGTTGTGCTGCACCTTTTAGTCTTCAAGAGATTTCCACAACCAACATAACTTATAGGAATAGACACATTATACACTTCCATACAGATCAGCTGCTTCCATTTTGATTCCCAGTCTGCATCAAGTTACCCAACCGTGCGACAAATGTTCAGCAGTCCTACAGCTTTCCATTTCTGAAAGTGACTGATAAATTCTCAAGGGGCACGACAGGATAGATGCTGGCAAGATATTTCCCCCGGGATAAAGTTAGATAGTTACCCATTTAGGTGATATGGAAAAATTTCTTCACTCAAAAGATTGTCAACCTTTGGAATTCACTACCCCAGGGAACTGCAGATGCTCAGAGTAAATTCAAGACAGATCATAGACTTTTGGGTACCAACAGAAGCAGCAAGGGATAAGGGAATACTGCAAGAAGGTGGTGTTGAGGTAGATCAGCTGTCATACTGAAGGGCCTGTTCCTAATGTTCTTAAAAAGGCTATGTGCATGGAAATGCAAGACAAGATCAGCCTCAGCTGTGACACTCCACATACAATAGTCTGCATTCTGTCTAGAATGAACTGTACTCTTAAGACAGTGCTTTTGGAGGAAAGTTAAAAAACAGGCCAAAAACAGCACTTCTGTTCAAGTTGCTTTATTTGGAGCAAAGCTAAAGAACATTTTCTACAAGTACACTTCAATAAACCCACCAATATACAGCTTAATAGAACTCATTCAAGTTATGGTGGTACAATCAATTACATAATTGGGTGGTATGAAAACTGGACGGACTACAAACATAAGTTAAACATGCACTGAGCTTGACAGACAATGCTGTAAGCAGCAAGGGATAGACAGTTCAGGTGTTCAGCTGCTGTCATTACCCAACGTGTGCTTGTCAAATAAGTATTCAGCCATTCCATTTTCAGGAGCACCCAATCTCCGCAAGTTGGTTACATGGTCTCCTAGTAGTTTAATAGACTTGACCTGCTCATCCAGGTAGTGGGTCTCCAGAAAGTCACAGAGCTGTGGAGAAACAAAACATTATGAGGCTAGTCAACAGCATTTAAAATGCCAATAACCACCACCAGGGCAGCAAGATTTCCATTCTATTGTTCTCTAGTAATCTACAACCAGACAAGACCAGAAACACTCAAATGAGATTACCTCCATTTAAACAGCCTGCTAACATTTATCAAGGTTTATATGAAAACTGCTAGTTGGGGGCAGCATTGAAAAAAGCCATTGGCTCAGAATTCCAGTTTAGCATAAAAGTCAGTCAGAAAAAGTCAACAGGTAGGAATGAAACTCACTGTTCTTAACAGTCACTTGCTTAGAACAAGGCCAAATGGAGTATTTACAAAGTGCAATGCAAATTCAAACTGCACATTTGATCTAAAAATATCCATCCAAATCCAGCTACAGCCAGCAAGTTACTGCACAAGTCAGCCAAAGGAATTACGTTGCAGTTACGGCAGGTTTGGAAGGAAAAAAATAAAGGATGTGTTTGCTGACAACACAACCACTAGGTGGTACAGTTTTGGCACAAATGCAGCCTCATTGACAAACTTCATGAGGACTTATGCAGCTGCCAGTAATAAAAATGGTGCTGCTCAATTTGACAAAAAATTGAACCCAAACCCCTTTCAATGACCATGACCACCACCATTGCCCATACCCCCCACCATTAAAACAGCACCCTGCTCCCTCAGTTGCTGCACTCAAAACATGCATCTATATCACCACATAATGACATTGGAGTGTTGCTTTACCCCTCAATGGTTGTGATCGTCACCTCCATCCCCTCCAACATACCACGCTCGCTCCTGCAATCGGCACCTTAACCACCACTTCTCTTCCCCCGCTCCCACCTGTTCTCTCCTGTGCCTGCTCACTTCCCGCCTTGCCACTAGCACACCCTGCCACTTCTCCGGGTGGTGAGGGAGGAGGGAATGGCAAGCAGACAGGTGTGGGATAGAACAGTGGGATGACGCAGTGAGCAATTGGGAACTGTGAGCAGGATACATTTGGGAGAGGATGGTGGAGGTGGTGATGGTGGCCATTGAGGGGCGAAGGGGGTTTGGGTTCAATTCATCGTCAAATTTTTATTACTGGCAGCTGCCTGAGACGTTGCAGACAGTGATATTTCAGTCAACGAGGCTGCATTTGTGCATGTGCCAGTACAGCACCACCTAGTGGTTGTATTCAGTAAATGCAGCCAATGAAAAAAGGTGACATTGCCGGGTGGGGGTGAAATGTAAAAAGATAAAAACTGAGTTACTGAACTAAAAGTGTAAACAAAGTTAAAAATCAGAATATCCCAACTGTAAATAGTTAATGGTCTTGTCCAAAATTCCAAATCTAAGCCAGTTCAAACACAAATCCAAGTCCATGGCTTCAATACAGCAAAAGTGGAATTGTAGCACATGTTACAAAACTACAATTTCTCCCAATTCTATGATTTTTGAATACCACCTGTCTCAAATGCAGTAATGGGTTACTTCAGTAATGAAGTGTTGCACTGGCAAAATGATAGGGACCAGAGATCTGGTGCAAATTCCTAGTACTTTCACCAAGCTTCATATATTGGTCCCAAATGCAGTTTAAAAAGAATTAAAGTGAATATGCTTTTTGTAAGATACTCTGGTCACAAAGTAAACAAAAAAAAACACTCCCATCACAGCACAAGTTTCAAATGTCAAACAGTTTCAAGTAGAACTTTACCCAAGTTCCCATCCACAATTGCACTTAAAAGCCAACTGAAAGAAAACAGAGCATAAATTCGAAGAACTCCTTCAATATTCTTCCATTTACTGAGAGTCACCACACCTAGTTTTCTAGTTAAGACACAGCCTACAGTGCACACTGGCTATGAACTGATAAAACAATCAAGTGACTCACACCAGCAGGCATGAACACTTAAAATACATACATGTGGGTCATTCCTGTCTGTAGCTAGTTTATGCAACTCTAAAAGCGACTGGTTCACACTCTTCTCCAGCTCCAGAGAACATATCATTGCATCCAAGCCACTTCCCCATTCATCACGATCTGGTTTCTAACAAGAGAAAAATGCATCCGTTACTTCACATTCAACTATCAAGTAGTTATCAGTATTGCTAACTTTGTCAAGCACCAAAGCAGCATCCCCACAGAATATTAAACCATATCATAGCGACTCTTAGTAGTGAATTCCTGATTAAAAAACAGGCTGGGCAATTGCCAAAAGAATACCAGACCAAAAACAGCAACTATAGGATAGTTATATTGCAAAAGAACTGTTAAATGCGATGCAAAATTAACCATATTAAATAGCTTTTCTTGTTGCCATGTGCTGAAATGGAAGAGGGAGGAGCATTAAATCCCAGAGGGCAGCTCATGAATTAAAGCCTGGCACACAGAGAAGCAAGCCTGCAGAAAGCCACAGATGAAAAAGGACTGAGCATATGTGGGCCTTGTACTGTATTAGTACCACTGACGAAAGACAATTCAAATAGAATTTAGTGGGTGCCAAAAGCAATGGATTGCCTTCCTAATAGTGAACAGGAGGAAGTTGAGATTCATCCAGGATTTGATGTTAAACAAGCAGCACAGTGGTTAGCACTGCAGCCTCACAGCTCCAGTGACCCGGGTTCAGTTCGGGGTACTGCCTGTGTGGAGTTTTCAAGTTCTCCCTGTGACTGCATGGGTTTCCACTGGATGCTCTGGTTTCCTCCCACAGCCAAAGACTTGCAGGTTGATAGGTAAATTGGCCATTGTAAATTTCCCCTAGTGTAGGTAGGTGGTAGGAGAATGGCAGGGATGTGGTAGAGAATATGGGATTAATGTAGGGTTAGTATAAATGGGTGGTTGTTGGTCAGCACAGACTCAGTGGGCTCAAGGGCCTGTTTCAGTGCTGTATCTCTAAATAAAAGCATTCTGACAGCACAGCCAGGAGTGCTTGGGGTTGCTTTTTGGGCAGCGAATTGATATGTCCGTGGAAATTTTTTTTTAAGAAAGGGACAAGCCACAGAGCAAGAGTGGATGAACAAAGGTGTACAGCATCACCTGACCTACCTCCTTACCTCCCCAGTGACTATTGTATATTAGATTGGAGAAGTACATGTAAATTGCTATCTTGATAGTAGTATTTGAGACTATTGAACAGTGCAAGAGGATGATCCCACACCAAGCAAATCATCTTCTACTCAAGGACATCCTTCAGGTATACTTGTTCACTCTTCCAGAACCCCAATTTTTAGTCGTCATTTCTCTGGTACTTTGCAACTACAACAGATGCCCATTTACCTCCTCACTGGAAAGGACTGCAATTTAGTTCAAAATTTTTAATGTTTACTTCATGAGTCACTATAGACAATCCAGATCCTTTTTGTAGAGCACATGCTATGGACTATGAAACCAAAAGCCTTCAACATTTTACAACAAAACTTCAGGCAGCACTCCCAGGGGGGGTGGGGGAGGAAGTGTAGGGGAAAGCAAAGGCAAAAAAAAAAAGAGTGCAAGACAGTAGTGACCTTTGTGGTGACTGGTAACAAACCACCCATTCTACAGTTTCAGGCATAGCATCACCAAGGGAAACCAGTAAGGGGATTTCACCAGGTAAAGGCAATTAAAAATCTTGTTCCCAGTCCCCCAACCCAAACATCCTACTAAAGAATTTTCAGGTGAAATTTCCTTTAAAAAAAAGTGTAGGTTTCAAACTTAAGCGATTAGCTTTAATGATATCGATAATGCAAAGTGATGTTTAAAAGATTGCAGAGTAGTACAATAGTGAGTTTGCAATTGTGTGTGGGCAAGTATGGGGGGGGGGGGGCAAGGGAAGAAAACTGGAAATTAGCACCACAGGTTTTCAATGAAAAGTGAATTCCTCCTAGGATCCACTTCCACATTTCTATTATCCTCAGCTACATTATAGAATATTAGGTCCAGTCAGCTGTCCATTTGGAAAACTTGCTTCTTGGATTTCAGTGTGGATTGGCTTAAAGATGCAGAACTGTGCAGGTCAGTGAAAAGGGATCTTTTTGTGGGGGTGGGGGGGGGGGGGGGGGGCAGTAAAGGTAGGCAGTTGTGAAGACGACAGTGGATATAAAAAGTCTACATTCCTTATTTGATTAGATAACCAGCCATCACCACTTTATAAAAAGATGTATCAAGTTAAAAGGAAGACTGGCTTCACTGGATGATACCCCTTCAATACAAGGTATAGTTTGTTACATGTATTCGTAATGTTCTATTTTATCACCTCTAGTTAACATAACACTCATGTCTCTATCAAGTGTTTGAACATTCTTTATAATTTACTATTCTCTAGAAGGCAACAACAATGCAAAGACAAACAGGGATTATTCAGTTTTCAGAGTTTTGGACCTGGGGCTTCCTGGCATTTTTTCTTCATGTGCCATGAAGAGCACATATATAGAACTTCAACCTCTGAATGACACTAATGCAAAGGAACTTTGTAATACCAAAAGATACCATGATACACAGGCCTCCTTTAAAAAAAAAAAGTTGGTCTACCATTATGTCCAAGTATGAAAGTGTAAACTTTCAAGGAAAACAAACAGGAAAGAGGCATTTGTCTCTGAATTTGGTTTGAGACCAGTCAACAAAAGCACCTTCCTTTATGATTCAACTTCTGTTTGTCAAATTTCTCTTTTCCCAGATGGGAAAAGGATTCCATAGACAACAATCCAACCAGGTGGTTACTCTTCAACTGCAAAACAAGTGGAGCATAGCAAAGCCCAAACCTGTTTTCTAAACAGCAGGAGTCAACCAATGGTAATTGGACTAGAAACCCTGGGAGATTTTCCCTTTCCTAAACCAGGGATGCAGATGCCAGTTGTAATATCTTCTGCCACCCTAGCAGAGAGCAGCTAACTTGGCACAGATGTGGGGGAGGAGAAATCTTCCCTGGATACTTCAGGAGCCTGAGGTGGTCAACATGGGGTCTTAAACTGAAACTGGTTTAGTGCAAGACACCATCTCAGTAAAGGAGTTGAAGCTTGTGCTGGTGACATCTGTCTGGAAGTTTAAGCAGCTGCCACTTAATTTGCCTGCTAGTACTCACCAACAAGACTGCATGGTGTTTTGATGGCTAGTGCTTGTCCTAATTCCCTCTCTCAACAGTAACCAACTGATTAATTTTGAAGATGGAGCACACTTTTTTTATTTAATTTATTTAGAGATACAGCACTGAAACAGGCCCTTCGGCCCACTGAGTCTGTGCTGACCAAGGACCACCCATTTATACTAACCCTACAGTAATTCCATATTCCCTACTGACACTAGGGGCAATTTACAATGCCCAATTTACCTATCAACCTGCAAGTCTTTTGGCTGTGGGAGGAAACCGGAGCACCTGGCGGAAACCCACGCGGTCACAGGGAGAACTTGCAAACTCCACACAGGCAGTACCCAGAATCGAACCCGGGTCCCTGGAGCTGTGAGGCTGCAGTGCTAGCCACTGCACCGCCCCTTTTATTCTTGGCCTGCTGCTAGAGATTTGAAGCAGAACCAGAAAAGGTCTCCTAATGTGAAACTTTGTCAAGACTTGAACACTATCAACATCCAGGTAGAGGGCATCATCCTCCTCTGGATTGCCTGTACCAAAACCTGCAGTGTCATCATGTTTGAGAACCTATGTACCCTTTCACTCAGTCTCAGTCATCCTGAAACCTGCTGCTGTGCATCAGGCAGCAGGACCACTTCCAGCACATGCCATCTATTCAGTCTACACATACTGCTCCATTAAAACTGCATCTAAATCAGCACTTGAAAGTTAAATCTGGAGGTGGCTGATTTAGCACCTCCAGGGAAGTTCAAATTATGGTATTCTGCAATTAGGCCCAAAATTATGTGCTAAAACCATACTTTTAAACAGATATTTTATTAGCACAGCATCCATTGAACACGTTTTCACTCTCAACCAATATACCCACCCCCGAGTCTGTTTAGTACAACTCAGCTGAGCCAGTCTAAATTCTTAATATAGATTGAACTAAAATTAATTGCTTTAACAAGCCTACAGAGACATCGTAGGGTACTACTAGGGAGCTTCTTAAACCTTGATATCCTGGAGTAAGATGCGCCCTCCTCGCTGGTTCTGTAGTTTCATCAGTTTCTCAGCATGTTCACGCTCTTCATGGGATTGCTCCAGAAAGAATTTGGCAAAATTCTTCAATGCAATGTCATCTCTGTCAAAGTAGAAGGACTGAAAAGAAAAGTGTGTGTATATTTGTATACAGTTAAATATTGAGTATGTGCTCCTAAAGTAACAGCTCAAGTATCAACTGTAACATCTTAGCATAATCCACCTCTGGTTTCAGAAACCAAATTCAACTTGAAAAAATTGAACTTGTCTACTTGTTCTAAGAAAATTGAATGTACAACCAAATCAATACCCACTGGGCTCCAATCCACACTGCAAAACATTTATTGCCTTCTGCAGGTGGTTATCCACATGTGCACAGAGTTTTTCAGCAGCATGAGATTTTGTTAAGTTGTACTCCAGCACATCCCATAATGAAAGCACTTCAAAAAAATTGAAAACTAAAATGGACACCAAGGATAGGATGAAGGAGGTAAGTTTTTAAAAGAGGCTTTTTAAATGCTAGAGCTTTCTAAAGCATGTGGCCAACAGCTGAAGGCTTTGTCAAAGGATGAAGGTATAAAAGATGCAGCCAGAACCAGAAGAGTAGAACGCACATACTAGAACACAGGTCTAGAGTACACTGAAAAGCATTGGAGGGGCTGAAATAAGGATGAGGATTTTGAAAAGGAATAAAAGATAGTCTTTAGGTACAGAGATATGGAAAAAAATTGGAATTAATGCTACCAAAGCTCAAAGGTTTGATGGTTCTAATTGCCTAATTCTGTTCCTTCAACAGAAGGAATGCTCAACTCCAACCCATAAAAGTGAATGCTCTGGGTCATTATTCTGGTGCTTGAATAAAGCTATAAATAAAAACAAGAAATGCTGGAAATACTCAGCAGGTCTGCCAGCATCTGAGGAGAGAGAGTTTTGAAGGGTCACAGACCTAAAACATTAACTCTGCTTCTCTCTCCTCAGATGCTGCCAGATCTGAGGAGTATTTCCAGCATTTCTTGTTTTTATTTCAGATTTCCAGCATCCACAGTAATTTTGCTTTTACTTGAATAAAGGCAACAGCCAAACTTTCAGACTTCTCAACGTCAGGCTGTTTTGGACAGTGGAGTTTTCAACTCAGCCTAAGACATCCGCATTGTTTGAGACAGATACCAAATTAGAAAAACACTGGGCCTTTGAGGAGATGTGCCCAACCAATATCAGCTTAAGTTACAGAAACAGGTCAGAGGTTTTCTCCAAATATTCTACACTTCATTATGATTTTTACACTATACCAATCTTTGAGGGGATAGACTCCTTGTGGATGCAAATACCTAATTTAAAAAGGTTAATATTCACACTACAGCACAGGAAACAAATCAGTAGGTGCCAATAACTAAATTTACTTAGCACTCTTATTAAAAGAGAAATGCAATGCATCACAGTACAATTGCCAGATGGGAGGCTAAGAAAAGGCATTCAAACAGACATGTTCTAAAGGAAACATTTGAAGACAAGGGTAAAAAAAACCTGAAGGAACATCCTTTGCAAATGAAGCAGTCAAGCAGCCACCTAGCAGAGAGTTAACTAGTCATTTATCTCTTATTAGTGGAACCTTGTTGCCATATTTACACAGAAAACAGTCACTGTACTTCAAAAATAATTCAGACTATAAAGCATTTAGGAACAGAGGATGGAGGGATACAGTTGCATAGTTGCTAAACTAGTAATCCAGAAACACAAGTGCAAACTAACCACAGCAACTGGGAATTTTAATTAAATAAAACCTGGAATTAAAAGGCTAGCATAAATAATGGTGGCCATGAAATTACTGGATTGATGTAAAAACCCATCTGGTTCACTAATGTCTTTCAATAAAGCAAATCTGTTGTCTTTACCCAGTTTGGACTACATGTGACTTCAGACCCACATCAATGTGGTTGACTCTTAATTGTCCTCTGAAATGGCCCAACAAGCTACACAGTTGTATTCAAGGCAGCAGCTCACCATGATCAAGGGCAATAAATGCTGAGATGACTTTAGCAACAATGCCCACAGCCTGCAAATGTATTAAAGAAAATATAGACTGGTATCTACAAGAGACACCATCCAACCAATAAGATATTACAAGCACACTCCTTGCTCCAATGGTTCAGATGAATTTTGAACAAAAGCAGGGAGCTACCAGGCGTCTGGCCAACATTCGTTTCCAACCAACATCTGGCCTTTCATCTCGTTGTTTGAAACAGATTTCGCTGCATTTACCCACATTACTACACTTCAAAGTAATTCAGTGACATTGCAGTGATGCAATAAAGCACTATATAAATACAAGTGAACCAGCTTTTTCACATTGCACCCATTTTTTTTCCATCGTGCTGCTAAGCTACCATGGAAATATCATGTTTCACCCACAGGGCTCGAGACAGAGAGGGGGAGGGGAAGGGAAGAGACAAAGGAGGGCAAGAGAGGCGTTTTACTCTGTAATTCCCTCCCCCACCCTGGGCATGGCCTCCCTCTCACTCTGATCTCACCATCGCCCTTCGAGTCACGCAGAACTCTCGCCCCAGTCAACCAGAAATAGTAACCGCCTTCCATCTCTAACCTGCGGACGGTACTCACCATGGAGAGATAGACATAAGACGCGTACAGTTCCAGGTTGATCTGGCGGCTGATGGCGGCCTCGCAGTCAGGGTGGTAATTTTGTCGCACTTGGGAACTCATGGCGAAGGACGGAGTAGATACGTAACAAGATATAACGATACTGTGTATGTGGAGAGAGCCGTGCGTGGCAAACGGATAAAACAGCTGGGAATAAAGGTTCCGTTCAATCACTGTTGAAGCAGGAACACTATCTCTCCCTCACTGATTGCACCCTGTCTCGCAACTGACCCTTATGTAAAGACATGGCGCGCATGCGTATTGTTGGGGCCGCCCGTGGTTGGGGGGAACTTCCGGAACTTTCAAAAACAATTCGCGCCCCGCCCCCAACCCCAGGAGCGCGCGCCCTGCCTTCAACTGCTAGGAACGTGCGGCTTCATTGGCTGCTCGAGATGCCATTCTTTGTCCAATTCTGAAGTGGGGTCTCGCGCCTGAAGCAGTGACCGCGCGGAAGGGCCGTTAAAGGCGAAGGGGGAAGGAGAGGCAAGGGCAAAGCATGTGCTTTCTTTCCTTCTCAAATTCGTTTGTGCTAATTTGCGTTTAAAAACTAAAATGAAGGAAAATCAGGACAAAGAGGTTCAATTTACGCCTCATCATTTTATTAGTAAAACAAAAGGTGTCTGTCGTGGCGGGCCTGCTGGTAATGGAGGGACAGAGTCAGGGCGAAAGCGCATTATCACACTCGGCCGCGACCTTGTCCAGACTGACAGCCATTTTATGGAGCATTTGCCTTCGACAGGAAAATGCGCATCATTTCTGCTAAACCGTTGACTGCCCGTTATCTTTGTTTCGGCCATGAGTCCCCACCGCCACAGCCCTCACAGATAGTTAAAGACACCCCATCTCTGTTAATAGCCTTTGTAAAACAACAGTGATATAAGTATCGCATATAGTGTGATACCAGCATGACAATAACAGGATGAACATAACAAATAGGAGAAGGAGTAGGCCATGCGGCTCTTCGAGCCTGCTGTGCCATTCAGCTAGATCGTGGCTGATGTATTTCAACGCCATATTCCCACACTATCCCCATATCCCTTGATGTCTTCAATATCTACAAATCTGTCAATCTCTTGTCTTGAATATACTCAATGACTCAGCTTCCACAGCCCTCTGGGGTAAAGAATTCCAAAGATGCACAAACCTCTGAGTGAAGAAATTCTTCACAGTCCTAACTGGTAGATCTCTTATTCTGAGACTATGTCCCCTGGTTCTAGACCCCCACCCCCCAGCAAGGGGAACGATCCTGCATAAACCCTGTCAAGCCTTGCAAATATTTTGTATGCTTCAATAAGATCACCTCTTATTCTTCTAAACTCTTGAGACTATAGGCCCAGTCTCCACAATCTCTCCTCATAGGACAATCCCGCCATTCCAGGAATCAGTCTGGTGAACCTTTGTTGCACTTCTTCTCTGGAAAGTATATCCTTCATTAGGTAAGGAGACCAGAACTGTACACAATACTCCAGGTGCGATCTTACCAAGGTGCTATACAATTGAAGCAAGACATCTTTATTCCTGTACTCAAATCCTCTTGCAATAAAGGCCAACATATCATGTAATAAAAACAAGAAATGCTGGAACCACTCAGCAGGTCTGGCAGCATCTGTGAAAAGAGAAGCAGAGTTAACGTTTTGGGTCAGTGACCCTTCTTCGGAACTGACAAATATTAGAAAAGTCACAGGTTATAAGCAAGTGAGGTCGGGGTGGGGCAAGAGATAACAAAGGAGGTCTAGATTGGACCAGGCCACATAGCTGACCAAAAGGTCATGGAGCAAAGGCAAACAATATGTTAACGGTGTGTTGAAAGACAAAGCATTAGTACAGATTAGGTGTTAATGCACTGAATATTGAACAGCAGCAAGTGCAAACCTGAAAAAAAACAGTGGGTAAGCAAACTGAACAAACTAAGATGAAATGAAATAAATGCAAAAAAAAGATTGTAAAAAATGTAAAAAAAAAGAAAAAATAATTAAAAATGAAAGTAAAATGGGGGGCTGTCATGCTCTGAAATTATTGAACTCAATGTTCAGTCCGGCAGGCTGTAGTGTGCCTAATCGGCAGATGAGATGCTGTTCCTCGAGCTTGCGTTGATGTTCACTGGAACACTGCAGCAATCCCAGGACAGAGATGTGAGCATGAGAGCAGGGGGGAGTGTTGAAATGGCAAGCAACCGGAAGCTCAGGGTCCTGCTTGCGGACTGAGCGGAGATGTTCCGCAAAGCGGTCACCCAGTCTGCGCTTGGTCTCCCCAATGTAGAGGAGACCACACTGTGAGCAGCGAATACAGTATACTACATTGAAAGAAGTACAAGTAAATCGCTGCTTCACCTGAAAGGAGTGTTTGGGGCCTGGGACATACCATGTACCTTCCTAATTGCTTGCTGCCCCTGCACGTTGACTTTCAGTGACTTATGAACAAGGGCACTCAGGTCCCTTTGGACCGCAACAATTCCCAATATCTCACCATTTCAAAAATACTCTGCATTTCTGTTTTTTCTACCAAAGTGGACAATTTCACCTTTTTCCACATTATATTCCATCATAGACTGAAATGTTAACTTTGTTTCTCTCTCCATAGATGCTGCCAGACATGCTGAGTATTTCCAGCACTTCCTGTCTTTATTTCAGATTTCCAGCATCCCCAGTAATTTGCTTTTATTTTATCACATTCCCACCCAGTTTGTGTCATCAGCAAACTTGGAAGTATTACATCTGGTCCACTCATCCAAATTATTGATATAGATTGTGAATAGCTGGGGCCCAAGCACTCATACTTTTTTTTAACATTCATGAGATGTGGGCATCGCCGCTAGGCCAACATTTATTGCCATCCCTAATTGCCTTTGAGAAGGTGTTTTTCTTTGAACTGCTGCAGTCCATTTATTTATTATTTATTTTTTTATTTAGAGATACAGCACTGAAACAGGCTCTTCGGCCCACCGAGTCTGTGCCGACCAACAACCACCCATTTATACTAACCCTACACTACCCCCATATTTTCTACCACATCCCCACCATTCTCCTACCACCTACCTACACTAGGGGCAATTTATAATGGCCAATTTACCTATCAACCTGCAAGTCTTTTGGAGGTGGGAGGAAACCGGAGCACCCGGCGGAAACCCACGCAGACACAGGGAGAACTTGCAAATTCCGCACAGGCAGTACTCAGAATCAAACCTGGGTCGCTGGAGCTGTGAGGCTGCGGTGCTAACCACTGCGCCACTGTGCCGCCCATGTGGGGTAGGTACACCCACAGTGCTGTTAGGAAGTGAGTTCCAGGATTTTGACACAGCGATATAGTTCCAAGTCAGGATTGTGTGTGGCTTGGAGAGGAACTTGCAGTTGGTGGTGTTCCCATGCATCTGTTGCCCTTGTCCTTCTAGGTGGTAGAGGTCGTGGGTTTGGAAGGTGCTGTCTAAGGAGCCTTGATGCATTGCAGCAGTGCCTTTTGTAGATGGTACACACTGCTGCCCCTAGGCGTTGGTGGTGGAGAGAATGAATGTCTGTGGATGGGGTGCCAGTCAAGCGGGCTTCTTTGTCCTGGATGGTGTCGAGCTTCTTGAGTGTTGTTGGAGCTGCACCTGTCCAGGCAAGTGGAGAGTATTCCATCACACTCCTGACTTGTGCTTTGTATATGGTGGACAGGCTTTGGGGAGTCAGTAGGTGAGTTACTTGCCACAGGATTCCTAGCCTTTGACCTGCTCTTGTCGTCATGGTTTTTATATGGCTACACCAGTTCAGTTTCTGGTCATTGGTAATCCCCAGGATGCCAATAGTGGCGGATTCAGCAATCATAATGGGCACAAAATGTACTCTGGGTGGGGGACTTCAATGTCCATCACCAAGAGTGGCTCGGTAGCACCACTACTGACCGAGCTGGCCGGGTCCTAAAGGATATAGCTGCTAGACTGGGTCTGCGGCAGGTGGTGGGGGAACCAACACGAGGGAAAAACATACTTGACCTCGTCCTCACCAATCTGCCTGCCGCAGATGCTTCTGTCCATGACAGTATTGGTAGGAGTGACCACCGCACAGTCCTTGTGGAGACGAGGTCCCGCCTTCACATTGAGGATACCGTCCATCGTGTTGTGTGGCACTATCACCGTGCCAAATGGGATAGATTTCGAACAGATCTAGCAATGCAAAACTAGGCATCCATGAGGCGCTGTGGGCCATCAGAAGCAGCAGAATTGTACTCAACCACAATCTGTAACCTCATGGCCCGGCATATCCCCCACTCTGCCATTACCATCAAGCCAGGAGACCAACCCTGGTTCAATGAAGAGTGCAGGAGGGCATGCCAGGAGCAGCACCAGGCATACCTCAAAATGAGGTGTCAACCTGGGGAAGCTACAACCCAGGACTACTTGCATGCCAAACTGCGTAAGCAGCATGCGATAGACAGAGCTAATCAATCCCATAACCAACGGATCAGATCTAAGCTCTGCAGTCCTGCCACATCCAGCCGTGAATGGTGGTGGACAATTAAACAACTAACTGGAGGAGGTGACTCCAGAAATATCCCCATCCTCAATGATGGGGGAGCCCAGCACATCAGTGTGAAAGATAAGGCTGAAGCATTTGCAACAATCTTCAGCCAGAAGTGCCGAGTTGATGATCCATCTCGGCCTCCTCCTGAAGTCCCCAGCATCACAGATGCCAGACTTCAGCCAATTCGATTCACTCCGCGTGATATCAAGAAACAACTGAAGGCACTGGATACTGCAACAGCTATGGGCCCTGACAATATTCCGGCAATAGTACTGAAGACCTGTGCTCCAGAACATGCCGCGCCCCTAGCCAAGCTGTTCCAGTACAGCTACAACACTGGTATCTACCCTGCAATGTGGAAAATTGCCCAGGTATGTCCTGTACACAAAAAGCAGGACAAGTCCAACCCGGCCAATTACTGCCCCATCAGCCTACTCTCAACCATCAGTAAAGTGATGGAAGGTGTCATCAACAGTGCCATCAAGCGGCACTTGCTTAGCAATAACCTGCTTAGTGACGCTCAGTTTGGGTTCCGCCAGGGCCACTCAGCTCCTGACCTCATTACAGCCTTGGTTCAAACATGGACAAAAGTGCTGAACTCAAGAGGTGAGGTGAGAGTGACTGCCCTTGACATCAAGGCAGCATTTGACCAAGTATGGCATCAAGGAGCCCTAGCAAAACTGAGGTCAATGGGAATCAGGGGGAAAACCCTCTGCTGGCTGGAGTCATACCTAGCGCAAAGGAAGATGGTTGTGGTTGTTGGAGGTCAATCATCTGAGCTCCACGACATCACTGCAGGAGTTCCTCAGGATGGTGTCCTCGGCCCAACCATCTTTAGCTGCTTCATCAATGACCTTCCTTCAATCATAAGGTCAGAAGTGGGGATGTTCGCTGACGATTGCACTATGTTCAGCACCATTCGTGACTCCTCAGATACAGAAGCAGTCCGTGTAGAAATGCAGCAAGACCTGGACAATATCCAGGCTTGGGCTAATAAGTGGCAAGTAACATTCGCGCCACTCAAGTGCCAGGCAATGACCATCTCCAACAAGAGAGAATCTAACCATCTCCGCTTCACATTCAATGGCATTACCATCGCTGAATCCCCCACTGTCAACATCCAAGGGGCTACCATTGACCAGAAACTGAACTGGAGTAGCCATATAAATACCGTGGCTACAAGAGCAGGTCAGGGGCTAGGAATCCTGAGGCGAGTAACTCACCTCCTGACTCCCCAAAGCCTGTCCACCATCTACAAGGCACAAGTCAGGAGTGTGATGGAATACTCTCCACTTGCCTGGATGGGTGCAGCTCCAACAACACTCAAGAAGCTCGACACCATCCAGGACAAGCAGCCCGCTTGATTGGCACCCCATCTACAAGCATTCACTCCCTCCACCACCGACGCATAGTGGCAGCAGTGTGTACCATCTACAAGATGTACTGCAGCAATGCACCAAGGCTCCTTAGACAGCACCTTCCAAACCCGCGATCCCTACCAACTAGAAGGACAAGGGCAGCAAATACATGGGAACACCACCATCTGCAAGTTCCCCTCCAAGTCACACACCATCCTGACTTGGAACTATATCACCGTTCCTTCACTGTCGTTGGGTCAAAATCCTGGAACTCCCTTCCTAACAGCACTGTCTGTATACCTACCCCAAATGGATTGCAGCGGTTCAAGAAGGCAGCTTACCACCACTTTCTCAAGTGCAATTAGGGATGGGCAATAAATGCTGGCCTGGCCAGTGACGCCTACATCCCATGAATGAATTTTTAAAAAATCATAATGCCATTGAATGTCAAGGCAGATGGTTAGATTCTCACTTGTTTGAGATATTCATTGCCTGGCACTTGTGTGACGCGAATGTTACTTGCCACTTCACAGCCCACGACTGGAAAACTTAGGAAATAGAGTACAGTATAGACAAGATGTCAAGGTAGAGGGATTCTGGGAGATTATGTCAAGTTTTAGAATGCATACTTGCAGTAAAGGGTGAGAGCTTGAGAGCAGACAGTGAAAACAGCTTCTGTGAGAACAAAATGTAGATTTGCCTCGTAATGAGATAAGGGACGATGAAATGTAAAAGCATTGAGATAAAGTAGTCAGCACAAGGGGGTATTTCTTACATAAATCCAAAAGGTTAGCAAACATCACAAAATGAGTCTTGGTTGGTTAAGAAAGGCAACCTTTAAACACAAAGCTAAAGATGATTTGGAGAAGGAAGGGTTAATTGATAGCAGCCGGGATAAAAGATGTCTTGTCTTTGTCCCTGTACAGCAGAGAATTTTCAAAGAACAAGAAGAGAGGAGACAGAGACTGAACAAAAAACTTGAAGACCAGAAGCTGAAAGAGAAAGAGTCATACACTCTGCTGTCCAGTCTCTAATATGGGTAGTATAATCTTTTAGACTGTTAATCACTGCCTGAGTTTGTGACTATGGTTATCTGAAAACTTAATAAACTTGTCCTTACCTTTATCTCAATAAAGTCGATTCACAAGAAGCTTTGTGCTGCCAAGTCTGTTCCCACTTTAGAAGGGGGTATAAACCACCCCTATCTTAACTAATCTTACAGCTTGCTTGTTGTTACTGTAATCACAACTAAAACATATATAACCAATATTTCCTGAGTGATTTACATGTAAAAACATGCCTACCACACAAATGAGTAATGTGGTATATGAATTCCAGTGCTGGTGCGATGCCAGGTATGTGGGCTATATGTCGCAATGACAGGCAAATCGTATCAAACAGCATGTCGCTTCCTCATCGACACCTTTCCATTGTGTATTTCACTGAGTAAGACGAACATGTGAACTCACAGCCAGCAGGCATTATTGAACTAACTTTATTTACACCTCTGCAGCAGCAAGGGCAGTATAACAAAATACTCAGCTATTACAATATACCAGAAACAACAAGTTGCATTTATATACAACCTTCAAAGTAGGAAAGTTAAGGATTTTTACAGGGAGCAGAAAAATGTAGCAAAAATAATGAGCGACAGTTAGCCATAATGCATATGTTAAGCTAGGTGACTGAAAGTTTACTCAAAAAGAAATATTACGAGGAGTGTTATGATCAGGTGAGGAGGATTCAAATGGTTCCCCTATTTTCCCTCTCCTTGTTTTACCGCAACAGGTTTATCTCTTTTTTGCAAAAGATATACTTTCCAATTAAGTGAGCGTTTAACTGTTTACATGCTGTGATCATAAAAGAACCAATCGGACAGGTTTTCTTGAATTTAACAAAGAAAGAGGTTAGCTTTATTATACCTAAACTGATCTAAGTAAAATAATCAAACACACTCTGACTTTCGGACATGCACACTTGAAGTTCACACAAACACAAATAGCTTACAGAGTGGGGAAAGATAGATTGGTCAAATTAGAGTCCAGAGAAATGTCACGACCAATGCATTATCAATTCAGTCCCAATGCTCCACAGGTCACAGCATATTAATAAAGTTTCCCACCTACTGGAAATTAGCCAAATTAAACACTTTATTTATCCCCCAGAATAAAACACGCCAAACTTTAAGCTTTCTTTAAACAACAACAGAATTAACTATTTGTTACTACACCAAGTTTTAAATGATGAGATAGATCTATATATATGAAAAGAATTTATCACTCCTTATTCTTCCTAACTCTCATGCACACACATATACATTCCAAAACAAAACGGTTAACTGGGGAAAACGGATATTGATTTTGCAAAAGTTTCTTAGGAATAATA
This sequence comes from Heterodontus francisci, assembly GCF_036365525.1. Classification (NCBI taxonomy): domain Eukaryota; kingdom Metazoa; phylum Chordata; class Chondrichthyes; order Heterodontiformes; family Heterodontidae; genus Heterodontus; species Heterodontus francisci. The sequence continues at coordinate 46,642,046 of NC_090384.1, read as the reverse complement.
AAATAATTGGGTTGTAACTTCTGGTAGAATATTTCTGGATCAGTGAGATGTCCCAGAGTGGAATAGTCAGATGCTACTCGATGTCTCTCCAGGTGCATTTGATAAACAGTCTGTGATGGTTAGGCATTCAAGACAATTCGTCTGCAGAAGGCGTCACACAGCTCTTTCAGCAAAAGGCATAACAACAGGTCTACTAAAATTTTAAAGTAGTAATCTAACAGTAGAAACTATCTTGAGATTTCAGGACCTTCCAAAAAAACACAAAGGCAACTGGATTCTCTCTTGAGGCAGGAATCCTTGAGACTGGAGGCAACAGCAACCTGCCACACCTGAAACACAAGGTTTCCTTTCTCCAAAGCAGTGTTCCTCCACAGAATGTAGCAATTCCTCTTCCTCTGGGCCTTTTCTCTCCCTTCAGGCAGGTCAGAAGCACACCCTAAATCTAGCACTTCTTTCCATGAAACGCAAAGCTTATTTTTCAGTGAGAATAGGTCTTTTTCGCTGGTCCAACAGCAAATCACAGCTCCCAGCCAGCTCACTCCTCTCTGGTCTGTTTCACTCTGCAGAACTGACTAAAAGCTTTCAACAACAACCAAGTCATAAGAACAGTCGTAAAACTTTCTGGTTGCTTGGATACCAAGTCAACATTCAATTCACAGAAAGTCCTTTTTTTCTCAGTCTTAAAAGCACACCAACCTCTTAGTTTTTTTAAAAACTCTTATGACAGAAATAAAAGGGGTATACAGTCTGTGGAGGTTGATGACTCAGCTGGCTTCAGGCTGAATTCAGTGGTCATGCAACTTTCCCTTGGTGGTCCCAATTCTTCTGATTTAAAGATGTAAGTGGCTGATTTGGCTCTTTTCCTGGAGACAGTTGTGCGGTGTTGATTTCCTTCAAGGATTCTCTATCTGCAGCAGGGGCATCCCTGGAGGGTCATGGTCAGCAAACAGGGTTCAAAGCATGCAAGGTGAGTTAGAGAGAGAGGGAGGAAGGAGGGACCCCACTCAGGTCTTCTCCTAACAGCATCTAGCTGCTTGTCTCCTTACTGCAGGGAAAACAGAAGCTTAAGCACCCAGTGATTCAAGCATGGTTGTTACTAGTGTATTTCCCCCTTGCAACTTAATTAGTCCATGTATAGGAATTATCTTCTCACAGCTAGGGTCCCATTCTTCAATTGATTTGGTTGAGTTGTTATCTCCAACAGTTGAATATCTCAAGGTGATAGCCTTGATGCCTTGCTAATGAGAACAGGATATGTGGTTCACACAGATTTCCCCAGATCATTGTCCTTGATGGGTTTTTGCAGACCTGGTGTCTCCATCTCAGTGTATTGGAGTATGGAAGGTACCGTGATGCAAACTGAGGTAGCCATCTTTAGTTGCAAACATTGAGTCACCTTTAGTCTCTGCTTTTTAAAAAAAATTCAATTCGGGTTTCCAGCTGGTGGATTAAAAATTATCATTTGACATAAAGCACGTTTTCATGACAAGAAGGCTTTTAAAGGTGAAGAGGCAGAGGGGTTTAGGGAGAGTATTCTAGAAAGTAGGGATGATTATGGCTGAAGACTCTTGTCACTAACAGTGGGGCAAAAGCCCAGAGTCAGAATCTAAGGGACACCAAAACTATGGAGCAGCGTATCTCTTTCAGTCTTCCCTTCCTCCTACAATCTCAAGATTTTTTAAAATCCAAGCTTAGTGTCATCAAATTGTTAATTCTTTATTTACTTCATCTTGTCTTTTACTCTATTCAACCTTGATAGTGCCAACCTTGGCCCTTTAAGAAAAAGTGCATGCAATAAAACCTTTTATATTTGCGCAATAGTTCAGATCATGGGAGTTGGCTCCTGACATTTACACTGTCAAATTTGGTTTCCATAGACCTATGGCAGACTTGTACAGCCAAATAAACTGGATCTACAAGTCTTATGCTAGTCTATGAAAAATGGTTTGATGAATACCTGGCTCCCAGAATATGCATTCAAAGAAAACCAATTTAAAAAAGCATTAACATTATATTTGGTTGCCTAACTGAAGATTTTCATTTTTGGGAGGAATAAAAGGAGAACTTTGATGCAGACACAGGATCCCTGTAAAGACATGAAAAGTAGAGCAATGTATAATACAATGACAGTCAATACAACTAATGCCAGTATCATTGTTTGACACATTTGGGCCTCATGATCCTGAACACACAGTGGAGCAAACACATATGTATTGTTTGCTTTTGTTCTACTGTACCCTACCTCTTTATTTTGTTTCACCTATTCATTATTATTATTATTATTCATTATTATTGCAGCAAAGGTTCACCAGACTGATTCCTTAGATGGCCGAACTAACGTATGAAGAGAGATTGGGTTGATTAGGCTTGTATTTGCCAGAGTTTAGAAGAATGAGAGGGGATCTCATAGAAACCTACAAAATTCGAACAGGCCTGGACAGACCAGATGCAGGAAGGATGTTCCCTATGGCGGGGAGTCCAGGACGAGGGGTCACAATCCAAGGATAAGGGATAAGCCATTTAGGACTGAGATGAGGAGGGATTTCTTCACCCAGAGAGTGGTAAACCTGTGGAATTCTCTACCACAGAAATCAGTTGAGGCCAAATCATTAAATATATTCAAGAAAGAGTTAGATATAGTTCATAGGGCTAAAGGAATCAAGGATTTACGAGGAGAAGGCGGGAACAGGTTACTGAGTTTGGACGATCAGCCATGATCGTATTGAATGGCGGTGCAGGCTGGAAGGGCCAAATGGCCTACTCCTGCTCCTATTTTCTATGTTTCTAAGTTTCCTTTCTCCTGCCACACTGTGCTGTGATCCATGCATCAGTAACCTCTCCATTTCAGGCATTAAAGTGTTAAAATATTAGAAGGCTACAGATATTTTCACATTCAAGGTTTTTATTGTATCTCTAGGGGAAAATATTTTATTTTTAGCCTCCAAACCAGGCATGTTATTTTTACTAACCTATTTTAAATGAGGTCAGGGTGTCATCAAATAAGTACAGAATGTGCTGGAATTGCAGAGACTTCTTCAATGTTTCACAGAAGTCCATTCATGGTCCCCTATCCTTCATCATTTATAAGTGATCCTTCAGCAATATTATCAGGGAGCATAAGGTAAGCTTCCTCAAATTGTCCACAAGTACACACTATCCCGTTTCATGTATGAAAAAGTGGCCACTTGGTTGAGGTACTGGAAGAGTAGAGGCAGAAAGTTGGTGGGGAAAATAAATTGTAGTAAATGGAATCATGCATTAAAAACTGCATTCTAATTCAGAGTGAATCCTCCCTGACAATAACAAAAGAAAAAGCAGGAGCATAACTGTCTGTTTAGTCAGCAGCTTCCAGTGAAGAGGTCAGGACCACACATTCACTGAACCCCCCCCCCTACGTAGTTTGAAGCACAGGTTCCAGCTAAGTAACACCAAGTCCATCCTCTGCTTTGACAGAGTGCTTAAGTTGGGAATTTGGTGAGTGTGGGAATTTTAAGCATTTTCAGGATTGATCTCATTCTAAAATCTAGTCATTTTGCATTTAGCATTCAGCCTAAATTTAACCTTAACTTGTAGTTTCTTTCAGTGCGAGGCCATGATAGATAAGCTGCCTGCTAGTCACAGCTGCAGAGTTAATTAGGTGACTAGTTAGAACTGGTTACCTGGTCAGCAGGGGCTGAGTCAGGAATTTATGTCCTGCTTTGACTAAGTGCTTAAGTTGGGAATTTGGTGAGTGTGGGAATTTGGCACAGTGGGGAAAGAAGTGCTGTTCTAGTCTTTTACAGAACAAGGAATGGTCCGAGAGAGGAAAGGAACTCAATGAGACCTGAGAGCTGAAGTCCAGAGGCATTAATTAGATAAGCAGGTAGGTGATTGGTTGGTGAGCTTTAAGGTTTCTTTCACTTTCTCACAACTGGGGTAGAAGTTTGAACTAGTAATGGGGAGATATAGGTACTGTATTAAATTTATATTCAAGATGGCTCCTGGGCTGGAAGCTCCCTAGGAAGCTCCCTTGCTGTTCAACTCTATCCATGGCCATCTGCTCCCATCCCTAACGTTTTCTCCCCCAATCTGCCCTCTTAAACTGTTTAAATTCCCCTGGCTCTTTAAATCAGTTCATTTTAGCCCTATCTAAAAGTTAACAGTTAGTTTAGTGTATTTTACCTGGGCCCACTGCCCTCCCCCAGCCACACCTGCTCTTTGTTTTCTCAATGAAATTGATCCGGATGAAACTGACGAGCACAGCTGCCGATACTTCAATCTCCGATCCTGCTGTCTTCACAGTCCAGAGTGTCTGCAGCCACGGCATGCGGTAAGTCCATTGAGGTGAAGAAGGAGCTGCGGGACCCGAGAGAAGTCCTGTGAAAAGGTGCCCCGAACACCCAAAACATCCACGAACGGCCCCCCCGGCCGCAACTTCAAAGCGCCCGCGGGAGATGGCTCGGAGAGCATCTGCAGCGCACTGTCGGCAATGCTGCATGCCTTTATTTAAACCACTGCAAAAAAAAAACCCTTAGCAAATGTAATCGCCTCTAAGTCTGCCAAATGATGCTTCACCTCCCGAAGGACGTGGATGAGCTTTCCGGACGTCGATGGTGGGCACTGAGGAAATGGCTTATTACCTGCACCAGATTCCACCCCCCTCCCCCCCCTTTACCCCCCTTCCACCCCCCCCCCACCCCCGTCCCCTTCCCTGCTCCACCCTCTCAGCTCACCCCCTCACAACCCCGTCCCAGCCCGCCCCCCCCCTCGCACCATCTTCACCCCGCACCCCCTTCCCCTGCACCCCCCCCCCACCCCCTCCCTCTACCCCTCCCCCTTGCATCCCCTCCTCCCACCGGCACCATCCTACACCTGTGTAGGGGCCCCAACAACCCCACTGCCTTGTGGGCGTCTCGGGAGAGACCAAGGCTAAGGGAGTAAACCCTAACAGATAATCCGGAGCGGAACCCCGTAGGCGGTCATGTGTCACCTTTGGCATGTTTCCGGCAGTTCCTGCAGCCATACTGGTGCCAAACGTCGTGTCCTGCACTCCTTTGGACCCCACCAGAAAGGCCGAGAGGGGGGTTTTGACGACTGGGCAACTCTCAACCTCCATAAATTTGCCCAGGCATGCGCCATGGAGAGGTCACTCCATAGTTGCCTCACAGCGACTGAAACAACACGGAAGGCAGCAGTTACGGGTTATAAGTCCAGATAAATTGGCGTAGAAACTGGGCGCCACGGGTTGCCTTTGTCGGTGGGAGAGGTCATTGCACCTCACTGGACAGCTACCGCCCGCCTCAAACCGGGCAGCCCCCGGTCAATAAGGTTCTGTCCCGCCACAGTCTGCCTGCTTCAATGGGTGCTTGGAGCTCAGGGTCATTGCCCGAAAGGTGGACTGATACACCGCACCAAACAACATGAAAAAAGGAAAGAAGGTACCAGCCCTTCGCTTTGCAAGCTGGAACGTCTGAACTATGTGTCCTGGCCTGTCGGAAGACCTTACACAAATCAACGATTCTCGGAAGACCGCCATCATTAACAACGAGCTCAGTAGATTCAATGTGGACATTGCAGCACTTCAGGAGACTCGCCTCCCCGCGAGTGGCTCTCTAGCAGAGCAAGACTACACCTTCTTCTGGCAGGGCAGGGATCCTGAAGAATCAAGACAGCATGGAGTGGGCTTCGCCATCAGAAACTCCTTGCTCAGCATGATAGAGCCTCCCTCAAATGGCTCGGAACGCATACTGTCCATCCGACTGCTCACCACCTCTGGTCCAGTACACCTACTCAGCATCTATGCTCCAACACTCTGCTCCGCACCTGAAGCTAAAGACCAGTTCTATGAACAACTCCATAACATCATTAGCAGCATCCCCAACACCGAACACCTATTCCTGCTGGGGGACTTTAATGCCAGGGTTGGGGCCGACCATGACTCATGGCCCTCCTGCCTTGGGCGCTATGGCGTTGGAAGGATGAATGAGAACGGGCAGAGACTGCTTGAGTTGTGTACCTATCATAACCTCTGCATCACCAACTCGTTCTTTCACACTAAACCCTGTCACCAGGTTTCATGGAGGCACCCAAGATCACGTCGTTGGCACCAGCTAGACCTCATTGTCACAAGGCGAGCCGCCTTAAACAGTGTTCAAATCACACGCAGCTTCCACAGTGCGGACTGCGACACCGACCACTCCCTGGTGTGCAGCAAGGTTAGACTCAGACCAAAGAAGTTGCATCATTCCAAGCAGAAGGGCCACCCGCGCATCAACACGAGCAGAATTTCTCACCCACAGCTGTTACAAAAATTTCTAAATTCACTTGTAACAGCCCTTCAAAACACTCCCACAGGGGATGCTGAGACCAAGTGGGCCCACATCAGAGACGCCATCTATGAGTCAGCTTTGACCACCTACGGCAAAAGTGCGAAGAGAAATGCAGACTGGTTTCAATCTCAAAATGAAGAGCTGGAACCTGTCATAGCCGCTAAGCGCATTGCACTTTTGAACTACAAGAAAGCCCCCAGCGATTTAACATCCGCAGCACTTAAAGCAGCCAGAAGTACTGCACAAAGAACAGCTAGGCGTTGCGCAAACGACTACTGGCAACACCTATGCAGTCATATTCAGCTGGCCTCAGACACCGGAAACATCAGAGGAATGTATGATGGCATGAAGAGAGCTCTTGGGCCAACCATCAAGAAGATCGCCCCCCTCAAATCTAAATCGGGGGACATAATCACTGACCAACGCAAACAGATGGACCGCTGGGTTGAGCACTACCTAGAACTGTACTCCAGGGAGAATGCTGTCACTGAGACTGCCCTCAATGCAGCCCAGCCTCTACCAGTCATGGATGAGCTGGACATACAGCCAACCAAATCGGAACTCAGTGATGCCATTGATTCCCTAGCCAGCGGAAAAGCCCCTGGGAAGGACAGCATTACCCCTGAAATAATCAAGAGTGCCAAGCCTGCTATACTCTCAGCACTACATGAACTGCTATGCCTGTGCTGGGACGAGGGAGCAGTACCCCAGGACATGCGCGATGCCAACATCATCACCCTCTATAAAAACAAAGGTGACCGCGGTGACTGCAACAACTACCGTGGAATCTCCCTGCTCAGCATAGTGGGGAAAGTCTTTGCTCGAGTCGCTCTGAACAGGCTCCAGAAGCTGGCCGAGCGCGTCTACCCTGAGGCACAGTGTGGCTTTCGTGCAGAGAGATCGACTATTGACATGCTGTTCTCCCTTCGTCAGATACAGGAGAAATGCCGTGAACAACAGATGCCCCTCTACATTGCTTTCATTGATCTCACCAAAGCCTTTGACCTCGTCAGCAGACGTGGTCTCTTCAGACTACTAGAAAAGATCGGATGTCCACCAAAGCTACTAAGTATCATCACCTCATTCCATGACAATATGAAAGGCACAATTCAACATGGTGGCTCCTCATCAGAGCCCTTTCCTATCCTGAGTGGTGTGAAACAGGGCTGTGTTCTCGCACCCACACTTTTTGGGATTTTCTTCTCCCTGCTGCTTTCACATGCGTTCAAATCCTCTGAAGAAGGAATTTTCCTCCACACAAGATCAGGGGGCAGGTTGTTCAACCTTGCCCGTCTAAGAGCGAAGTCCAAAGTACGGAAAGTCCTCATCAGAGAACTCCTCTTTGCTGACGATGCTGCTTTAACATCTCACACTGAAGAATGCCTGCAGAGTCTCATCGACAGGTTTGCGTCTGCCTGCAATGAATTTGGCCTAACCATCAGCCTCAAGAAAACGAACATCATGGGGCAGGATGTCAGAAATGCTCCATCCATCAATATTGGCGACCACGCTCTGGAAGTGGTTCAAGAGTTCACCTACCTAGGCTCAACTATCACCAGTAACCTGTCTCTAGATGCAGAAATCAACAAGCGCATGGGTAAGGCTTCCACTGCTATGTCCAGACTGGCCAAGAGAGTGTGGGAAAATGGCGCACTGACACGGAACACAAAAGTCCGAGTGTATCAGGCCTGTGTCCTCAGTACCTTGCTCTACGGCAGCGAGGCCTGGACAACGTATGCCAGCCAAGAGCGACGTCTCAATTCATTCCATCTTCGCTGCCTTCGGAGAATACTTGGCATCAGGTGGCAGAACTATATCTCCAACACAGAAGTCCTTGAAGCGGCCAACACCCCCAGCTTATACACACTACTGAGTCAGCGGCGCTTGAGATGGCTTGGCCATGTGAGCCGCATGGAAGATGGCAGGATCCCCAAAGACACATTGTACAGCGAGCTCGCCACTGGTATCAGACCCACCGGCCGTCCATGTCTCCGTTATAAAGACGTCTGCAAACGTGACATGAAATCGTGTGACATTGATCACAAGTCGTGGGAGTCAGTTGCCAGCATTCGCCAGAGCTGGCGGGCAGCCATAAAGACAGGGCTAAATTGTGGCGAGTCGAAGAGACTTAGTAGTTGGCAGGAAAAAAGACAGAGGCGCAAGGGGAGAGCCAACTGTGCAACAGCCCCAACAAACAAATTTCTCTGCAGCACCTGTGGAAGAGTCTGTCACTCTAATATTGGCCTTTATAGCCACTCCAGGTGCTGCTTCACAAACCACTGACCACCTCCAGGCGCGTATCCATTGTCTCTCGAGATAAGGAGGCCCAAAGAAGATTAAATTTATAGCTTAACTCGTTAAACTACCTATATAACTACAAATTATAATTGTGTAATATTTCTAAACTTGTGATCGGTATAACCTACGGTCTCTCTATATCCATTTTGGACACATACCTTAAAGTACTTGAGAGCCAGTAACAGTCCCAGAGTTTCCTTCTCCACAATAGAGTATCTGTTTTGATGTCTGTTTAATTTTTTGGAGAAATACCCAACTGATTTCTCGATGCCTGACTCATCATCTTGGAGCAGGACAGCACCTATCCCAGGTCACTAGCATGACTGCCACTTTAAATATTTTACTCAAGTTTGGAGCTTCCAGCACTGGGTCATTGGTTAAGATAGCTTTCAGCCTCTCAGAAACTGTTTGGCGCCTCTGTGACCACACTACCATCGCTCTTTTCTGTGTTGTGACCGAGGTGGGAGAAGTACACTGTCTTTTCTAGTTCCACTTCTCACAGGTCACAACATATATTTTTTTTAATGTTTACCCAGTTACTGATGCAGTCAAGCATATACTCTATTCTTTATCCCAGAATAATATACACCAACCAAGTAACAAAATTATCAGTTTACTATAAAACAAGACTTAACCAGCAACGAAGCAAAGCATTAACACACAGATTGAAATATGAAAGTTCCCTTTTTAAATTCCCCACACATAAACACACTGAAAAAAAACAGAAATTCTCTCTGCAGAGGTCTGTACAAAAAAAAAGACAAAAAAGAATACTTTGGCCAAATACTTGCTAATTCTTGAAAAAAAAAGATATGGAAAGATGTCAGTTTTCCCCTTTTGGTCTGATGTCCCAAACACGCATAGACAGCTGTCACTAGGATCTTTCCAGGGTGGTTCTTTTCAGGCTATGTTGAGGATCAGTTTGGCCGGCTTTCTAGGAGAAATGCAGCATCAGGGGTTTGTGGCAGGTTTTTCAGGAGAAATGCAGCCAATTTCTCTATTTCTTACATTTGATTCTCAGGAAGTTCTGAAAGAGATGGAAGAGGGTGAGCTGATGGTGGCTGCTGTCTTGGCTGGTTTTCTCCAACTGTCTTAAAAACAGTTCACACACCAACACCCTGTCCAAAATGAAACCAAAAACAACATCTCAAGAGTCAAGCCTCCTGACCCCTATAAATCTTGACCTGATACTTCTCTGTAAACATCTTCCTCAGGTCACAAACTGTCAACAACAAAGCAAAGTCCAACTTCTATGAAATCTTCAGCTTTCCCACGAATCCATCTCTACAAATGAAATGCAAGTCCTCAAAAACATATACTTATTAAAAAAATATAGAAGCACTTTCGTAACATCTGTAACAAGTCCCTCAGTGGGAATGCTATAGTGGGAATCCCTGAAGTTTGGGACCAACTTGTGTTGAATCCACACTTCCCCAAAAATCGCATTATTACTGTTTGGTCGTGGGGATGGGAAAATCCATCAATGCCTGTATCTTCACTGCTTTGGGCAGCACCCACCCTTGACCAACAACATGCCCTAGGTAGGTTACCTGAATTTTAGCAAGCTCGTTCTTTGTGAGGTTTACCACTAGGTCAGCTGACTGTAACCTTCGGAAAAAGGCTTCTAACTGGTCTAGGTGGTCCCCCAGGTGTCACTGCACACTAACGTATCATCCAGGTACACTACACAGTTGGGCAGGTCAGCCACTACCTGGTTCATCAGCCTTTGGAAGGTGGCTGGGGCATTTCTTAATCCAAAGGACATCACTCGGCACTGGAATAAGCCGTCAGGGGTGACAAAAGCTGAGATCTCTTTTGCTTGGAGTGTTAAGGGAACCTGCCAGTATCCTTTTAACAAGTCTATTTTTGTTATTTAGGTGGCATTTCCTACTCTATCGATACAATCTTCCAGGCAGGAATCTTGTAGGAGTCAGCTCTGGTCACTCCATCACCCTTCTGAGAATCAATGCAGGGCCTTGTTGAGCCATCGGGTTTGGGCATGAGCACAACTGGGGAACTCCAGCTGCTCTAACTGGACTCAATCAGCTTGCGTTCCAGCATGTACTGATTTTCCTCACAAACCTGGGTCAGTTTATGGGACCTAGGCGATTGGAATTTTGTTTTATGGGAGGGGTCTCTCCCTATATCGACATCGTGTAGGGCTAGGGTTGTACCCCCTGGTTTGTCCCTGCAGATCTCTTTAAACACTGTGAGCAGCCTTATTAGGTCTCCTCACTGTTCTGCATTTAAATAAGAGAGTACAACGTCTAATCTCCCTAACATTTCAGTGTTAGCTAATCATCGATTAGGGTATCCTCCAGACCTCCCTCTACCTCATCCATGCTGTCCCTTTCGCCCACCGCTTTCCTGGCTGCCGGGCTGCGATACGGCTTTAACATATTAACATGGCAAAGCCTTTGCTTTTTCCTATGGTCTGGGTTGTCAATTAAATAATTCACCTCAATAATACTCTTCACCACTCTGTACGGACCACTGAACGGGGCTTTCAGTGGTTCACCGTGTATTGGTAATAGTGCAGGCTCTTGTGAGCTGCTTATGGAACATGGAAACGTAGTCTAACGTGGAAGGTTTGATGCTATGTCCTAAGAATCTCACCTTGATTAGTGTTAGAAGTGTTAGAGGACCTCTCATATCATGTCCATAAACTAATTCAAAGGGACTAAAGCCAGTGAACTCATTGGGTGATCCCTGGTAGCAAACAAAAGAAATCCCAGTCATGGGGGTACTCATAACAGTATGCCCTGATCATTGTCTTTAAGGTCTGGTGGTACTGATCCAAAGCCCCTTGTGACTGTGGGTGGTAGGTTGAGGACTTTGCCCAGATTACCCTTTTGAAAAACACTGGACATAAAATTCGAGCCCTGATCTGACTGGATCTCAGCAGGCATATCGGGTGATGAATTGAGTTAGCCCCTCCACCACAACCTTGGCAGAGATGGTTCTTAGGGAAATGGTGTCTGGAAATCGGGTAGCCAGATCCATAATAGTGAGAAGATACTGATAGCCCCTTTTGTTTTCGGCTGGGACCCCACACAATCCACCAGCACTCTGCTGAATGGCTCCCCAAAAGCTGGTATGGGAATTAGAGGTGCAGGTTTTATTGCAGATTGGGGCTTCCCCACAACCTGGCAAGTGTGGCAAATCTTACAGAACTCCACCACATCTTTGTGGAGTTGTGGCCAGTGAAAATGCTGTCTTATGCGGGCTTGGATTTTTCGGATACTGCCATGTCCAGCCATTGGAAGTTCGTAGGCTATTCTCAATACTTCCCTACGGTACCTCGGCGACACCACAACCTGGTGGACCACTGTCCACTCTTCATCTGCAGGTCTGTGAGGAGGTTTCCACTTCCTCATCAGCACCTCTTTCTTTAAATATTAGTACTCTGGAGCTCCCTCTGCTTCAGCTTCAATTCGGGCAGGCTGTGCTAACTTTTTTAATATTGGGTTGGCTAGCTGAGCCTCGACCAAGGAAGAGCTGTTTGACACTTCTTTTTTTTCCTCTAAATTTCTGAAGAAGGTTTCGGAAAACCAGACAGCAGGGTCATCTATCTGTAGTACTTGTTCAGCCTCCTCTGACGTAGCTTGTTTAGCCTTGGACCGTGTCATCACAAAGTCAGGGAAAATGCCAGGGATCTTCTCCTGTAACTGCTCTGTCTCCCTAACCTTGTTCGGCCTCTCTAAGACCACTGGGGAAGCTACCGGCTTCACCCCCGCTAGGTCATTACCAAGGAGCAGGTCGACCCCATCCACAGATAAACTAGGGACAATCCCCATGGTTACCGCTCCTGAAATAAGGTTGCACTCCAGGCGCACCTGATAATAAGGTATGATATCCCCGTTACCGCTCATTAATACTTTGGCATTCAATGTGCTCTCTGGGGGAAAGGTCATGACTTTTCCCAGCAGAAGGGATTGTGTGGACTCTGTATCCCTAGCTATGACTGTGGGCTTACTTGCCTCAGTCGAGGGGTATGGGGTCACTTTTCCTTTCGACACAAAATGCTGGTAACTCTCAGGGATTTTGTTAAGTTTTCCCGCACTCACAGCGGTAGGTTTACAGGGTCTTCCTGCTGCAGTTAAAGCCACAGCCTGCTCTGCTGTTCTTTCCATCAGGGCTGCTTTTCCTGCATTGGTCTGTTGTACCTGGTACCCTGACTAATCCTTTGGGTTTTCCCCATAACTTCCAGTAGTCAGCTTGCAGGTGACCTGCCTTGTTGCAATGGAAACATACAGGATTTCGGGCATCACTCCTGTTCTCAGCACCTTACTTTTTAACCTGAGAAGGGCCCCCTGTGTTTCCAGCTTTCCCTTCTTACCCATGGCTGTTCATCCTCCTATCACCCTCCCACCTGCTATCCTTTTCAGGTTTTTGGAGGTGACTAGGGAAGGGCTTCCACTTGGGCAAGCACTTGTGGACAAGCTCATAATCATCTTCCAGGGTTGCCGCCTGCCTGGTTCTTCGAACCTGTTGTTCCTCCATGTGGGTTTTTACGGAAAGAGGAAAAGAGTTTTTGAACTTCTTGATGAGAATCACCTCTCTGAGGTTTTCATAGGTAAACTCTACCATAAGCGACCATATCCATTGGTCAAAAGAGAGTTGCTTAACCCTTTCAAACTTGATGTAAGTTTGTTCTGGCTGCTTTTGGAGAATTTGGAATTTTTGGATCTGCACCTCCGGTACTAGCTCGTATGTGCTCAGGATAGCATTTTTGGTCATCTCATAGTTTGAGGAACTCTTGTTAGACAATAGGAAACAAACCTCATGGGCTTTTCTTGTTAATTTGCTTTGCAGCAGCAGGGTCCAGCCCTCTGCTGTCCACTTCAACTGTTTTGCAAACTTTTCAAATGAGATGAAAAATGTTACTGCATCCCCTTCATCGAACTTTGTTATTAACTGGGAGAACTTTAAAAGCTCTGCACTTAGTCCTAAACTGGGGACAGTTCCCTCACTCGCAGTGCCTACACTGGGTACATTGGGTCTTCAGTTCACCATCCTCCACAGACTGTATATCCCTTTTATTTCTTTGGACTCTAATTTGACCAATATATACTTCCCCACTCTGTAACCTATTTGTGTGTATGTGAAAGTTGGAGTGTATTTTATTATTTTATTTAGATCAGTTTAAGTACAATAAAACTAACCTCTTTCTTTGTTAAACTCAAGAAAACCTGTCTGATTGGTTCTTTTTATGAACACAGCACGTAAACAATTAAACGGCATACAATGCTGCAAAGATTAGTGGTGAGCCAGAAGAGTGGGGAAATTTTAGAAAATTTTAGAAACTAGCAAAGGCTAACTAAAAAAAAAATAAAGAGGGAGAAATTAGAATATGAGAGTAAACCAGCAAGAAATATAACAGACAGTAATAGCTTCTACAAGAATATAAAAAGGGAGAGAATAGCTGAAGTAAAACATTGGTCCTTTAGAGGATGAGACTGGGAAATTAATAGGAACTAAGGAAATGGCAGAGGCTTTAAACAAGTATTTTGTATCTGTCTTCACTGAAGAAGACACAAAGAATATCCCAAGAATAGTAGAAAATCAAGGAGCGAAAGGGAGGGAGGAGCTATCACTAGAGAAAAAGTACTAGGAAAACCAATGGGACGACAGGCCAACAACTCCCTTAGACCTGATGGCCTGCATCCTAGCATCTTAAAAGAAGTGGCTGCAAAGATAGTGGATACATTGGTTGTAATCTTCCAATATTCCTTAGATTCTGGAAAGGTCCCAGCGGATTGGAAAATCGCAAATGTAACACCTCTATTCAAGAGAGAGAGAGACAGAAAGCAGGAAACTATAGGTCGGTTAGCCTAACATCTGTCATTGGGGAAATGATGGAATCCATTATTAAGGAAGTAGCAGCAGGACATAGTTACGACCGAGGCGGGAGGAGTGCATTGTTAATTCAGTCCCACTTCTTCACAGGTCACAAATTTATTAGAGTTCTTTGAGGATGTAACAGGCAGGGTGGATAAAAGGGAACCAGTAGAGGTAGTGGATTTGAATTTCCAAAAGGCATTCGATAAGGTGGCACATAAAAGTATACTACACAAGATAAGAGATCATGGTGTTGAGGATAATATATTAGCATAGATAGAGGATTGGCTACCTAACAGAAAACAGAAAGTCGGGATAAATTGGTCATTTTCAGTTGGAAAACTAACTACTGGGGTGCCACAAGGATCAGTGCTGGGGCTTCAACTATTTACAATCAATATTAATGACTTGGATGGAGGGATCGAATGTATTTTAGCCAAATAGTGTGACGATACAAAGATAGGTCGAAAAGCAAGTTGTGAGAAGGACACAGAATCTGCAAACAGCGATAGATAGGTTAAGTGAGTGGGCACAAATTTGGTAGATGGAGTATAATGTGGGAAAATATGCAATTATCCACTTTGGTGGGAAGAATAGAAAAGTAGAATATTATTTAAATGGGGAGAGACTGCAGAATGCTGCAGTACAGAGGGATCTGGGTGTCCTCGTACATGAATCACAAATGTTAACATGTACGTATAGCAAGCAATTGGGAAGGCAAATGGAATGTTGACCTTTATTGCAAGGAGGATGGAGTATAAAAGTAGCGAAGTCTTGCTACAACTGTAGAGGGTGTTGATGAGATAACAATGAGTGTACAGTTTTGGTCTCATTTAAGGAGGGATATACTTACATTGGAGGCAGTTCAGAGCAGCTTCACTAGGCTGATTCCTGGGATGAAGGGGTTGTCTAATGAGGCAAGGTTGAGTAGGTTGTGCCTATACTCATTGGAGTTTAGAAGAATAAGAGGTGATCTTATTGAAACATATAAGACTCTGAGGGGGCTTGATAGGGTAGATGGAGAGAGGATATTTCCCCTCATGGGGGAATCTAGAACTTTCGGGCGTAGTTTCAAAATAAGGGGTCTCCCATTTAAGTCAGAAATGAGGAGGAATTTCTTTTCTCAGAGGGTCATTAATCTTTGGAATTCTCTACCCCAGAGAGCAGTGGTGGCTGGGTCATTGAATATATTCAAGGCTGAGTTTGACAGATTTTTGATCTACAAGAGAGGATAGGGTTATGGGGGGTGGTGGGGGGCAGGCAGGAAAGTGGAGTTAAGGCCACAATCAGATCAGCCATGATCTTATTGAATGGCAGAGCAGGCTGGAGTGGCCAAATGTCCTACTCCTACTCCTATTTTTTATGTTATGCATACAACTGGAGTCTGGTGGTATAACAAAATTATACAGGGGACAGGGGTCAAACAAATCTTCTGATACTGCTGCATCATGTAAAGACAAAGAAATCAAAAACACAAATCTGAAGAAAAAGAATTAGATTCTCAGAGAGACTGGACCAAAAACAGGATTTCTCTCCTCCTCCTTTCCCGAATTCTCTGAATCTTGATTGTTTGGTCCCAAGGAAATCAATCTTAGTTCAATACTTCATCAAAATGACCATTCTTAATTCATAAATGTAGATAGTGAGTATCAGCAAGCTATTTGACCATCAATGTCAGTCTTTGACTTGAATGTACTCAACTCTATTCCTCAACATCCCGTCCGCTCAGTCTCGGTGCTATCCCAGTCTGGAGCGAGGTTGAAAAAGACATTCAACAGCTAAAGAACAACAAGGCCTCTGAGAAGACTGAATTCCTGCAGAAATCCTGAAGCATGACAGTGACACACTCTTGGCATGACTACACACTCTCATATGCCTCATCTGGGATGAGGAGTGCTTGCCTGGGGACTTCAGGAATGCTGTGATCTTGACTGTCTTCAAGAAGAGAGACAAGACTGATTGCAGCAACTGCAGAGGAATCTTCCTGCTGTCTGCTGCAGGGAAGATATTTGCAAGGATCCTCCTCAATTGCCTCCTCCCAGTGGTTGAAGAGCTCTTTCCAGAGTTGCAGTGCGGCTTTCACCCATCAAGAGGCCCCATGGACATATCTTCACTGTGCAGCAAATCCAAGAAAAATATAGGGAACGATGCCAACTGCTGTACATGGCCTTTTACGACCTCACAAAAGCCTTTGACTCTGTCAACCACAAAGGCTTTTGGAGAATCCTGCACAAATTTGGCTGCCCTCAGAAGTTTGTCACCATCCTCCGTCTACTCCACGATGACATGCAAACCATAATCTTCAGCAACGGAACCACCACTGATCCTATCTCAGTTAGGATCGGGGTCAATCAAGGCTGTGTCATCGCACCAACCCTCTTTTACAGTTTCCTCCTTGCAACCTTACACCTCACCTCTAGCAAACTACCCGCAGGCATGGAGGTAAACTACAGAACAGATGGGAAACTGTTCAACCTACGCTACCTTCAATCCAAAACCAAAATCACTCCAACCTCAGTCGTCGAGCTTCAGTATGTGACTTAAAAACATTATACAGAACCATTTCTTAGTTACATTGGTGAACTAGGTAACTTCTTAGTAAACTGAGAAAAACAATTTTAATAGCTGCCAATTAGTGCTCTTGCACCTAAAAAATAAATAATTTTAAGAGCTTCTTTGAAGGCCTGTAAACAGGCTAACTTATGGGAAACATGCTCTCATGATTAATGCTATCGGTGAGGATGGCCAGTTTTGTGAGTAGGGCTGGCTTCCAATGCCATGTTTTTAAAAGTAGGGCAAAAGATGACAGAAGCTCGATTTGCTCTGAATGTAATTTGCAATTGAAAATCCATAATCTTTTGCATGTTTTGGCCAATTTTGGGTGAATTGCATTGAGAATATCAAAGTAACCTGGAGGAAACCTCAGGCCATTCTATTTATAAGTCTAATTCTCGAAGAGATCATGCTAGGGTGACTTAAATGCCTAAGCTATCCCTATTCAGTAACAACGCTCCTGATGGATTAGGAAGTAAAGAGACCACCTGGTGTGCTAGCAAGCCAGACTTATTAGAACATCCCAATTTTGATCCTCAGACTGTGCTGAATTAACTGATCTCAACTGGGGCAGCAATATGACTGATAACCTTGGAGCACTAAGACGAAGTCTAAGGAGGGAAAATAAGCAGTGTTCCCATTCCTCATCACAACTTAGTAACACCTACTGGAAAGTACATTTGTGAACTTTGTGGGAACAGAATTGAGGACATTTGTGATTCCCCACTGTTGAATAGCCTGCTGATACTGAATCATGATTCACTTATGAAGAATTCAGTCAAGTGAGATATCAGAGGACTATCAATGCCTGTGGAGCAGTACTTTAACATGAAAACATGAAAAGAGAAGATTTGGGGAAATGTTTTTCTTACAATTCAGTCACTATCAACTGCACCTGATATGCCCTCCACTGCATTCTACCTTTCAACACAAACATCAAACGACAGAATTAGTCCTTATAGATGCTATCTATCAGTCATGAGGCAACCTCTAGGTAAAGCAGAAGGGATAAATGACATGAAAGCATATGGACACTAGGAGCAGGATGAGAGATTTGGGATGTTTGCCAGTAACCTAATCATAATATAATTTCACAAATATCCACAGCAACAAAATACCCTACAGCCCTCCAAAAACAAAGGCTATGTGTGTTTGTGTTTGTGTGTGACAAATTGAGAAACAAATCACAGCATACTAATTACACCCATGGTAGTTTTTAATCTGTGTTCCATAAACTTGAGAGAGAAGAGAAAGGAGAGAGCGGAGTAATTTTCACCCTCACTACATGGGCAGTGAACTAGCAGATCTAATTTACCACCGTCTTTTACCTTGCACCATCATCTCTTTTGTTATTTAATCTCTCCTGTCTTCCATCCATCACAGACTTTCCCTTTTGTTCTTTTTCGGCCCGCCCTCATTTTCCTGCCCTTTGTTGTGTATTCCTTGCACCTCTGCGTTACTATTGCTATTTTTCGAGGAAAAAATCACCATTACAGTTTTGGCCTTCAATTGTTCTTTGCGTCAAATCCACCCTTTGTGGGTGGGGCTAAGCCAAAAGTGCACAAATTCGGCAACAGAACCCCAAGCTTGTTCATTTGTGGTACTAAAATAAAAGCAAAATACTGCGGATGCTGGAAATCTGAAACAAAAACAAGAAATGCTGGATTCACTCAGCAGGTCTGGCAGCATCTGTGGAAAGAGAAGCAGAGTTAACGTTTCGGGTCAGTGACCCTTCTTCGGAAGGGTCACTGACCCGAAACGTTAACTCTGCTTCTCTTTCCACAGATGCTGCCAGACCTGCTGAGTGAATCCAGCATTTCTTGTTTTTGTTTCATTTGTGGTACTACAAGAAGTCTCCACAGCAAGAGAGAGTACCACAACCTCCAACCAGTTCACCAGTGGAACTGCAACTCATTATCATTGCAGAAGACAGCACCACATCATCCAAGTCTGTTCAGAGGCAAGTCTGTCTATTATTTGCCTTCATAGCTTATCTTTCCTTCTGTAGGTGCAACACAGAGCTTTTGCAATCATGGCAATACTTTTTCCTACTATTATTTGGAAAGCATCTGACCAGTTTTCAGAATTTCTTCTTTTCAAGCAGAGAGTCGAGCTTTCTTTTGATGACCTAGCCATTGATGATCTACAGAAGCAAGCAGTAAAGATATGCATAGACATTGGCAGTGAACGACTACATCGTCTCCTCTGGTCTTAATGACAAAGAACAGAAGGACCCTGCAAAGATTTGGTCCACTCTAGAAGACCAATTTCACCTCAAGCTCAATTTTAGAGTACACGAACTCCAATTCATGTCTTTTAGCCGAGCGAATCCATAAACCAGCTTTTTAGTCATTGTCATGCTAAAGGCCGAGAATGTGATTTTGCTGACTTTGAACCAGCAGATCACATCATTGAACTTGTGTTTGCAGCTACACTGATGGAACTCTACCAAAAGGATAATGTCCTGGGGATATGGGTTCAAATCCCACCTTGGCAGCTGGTGGAATTTAACTAATTCAATTAAGTAGTAAAAAGTCTGGAATTGAAAGCTAGACTCAGTAATGGTACCATGAAATTATCAATTGTTGTAAAAACCCATCTGGTTCACTAATGTCCTTTACAGAAGGAAATCTGCTGTCTTTCTCTGGTCTGGCTGGCATGTGACTCCAGACCCACAGCAATGTGATTGACTCTTAACTGCCCTCTGAAATGGTGGCAAGCCACTCCGTTCAAGGGCAATTGAGGATGGCCAACAAATGCCTGTGATGTCCACATCTCATGAAGGAATAAAATTAATAGTAGGAAAAAATTGCCCGCCTGTTATAGAAGCTGCTCATTCCAATGAAATCAATGGAAATGAAAATCAGGCAGCTTCAACAGAGAGTGTATGATCCACTCTGCCAGTTTACTACCATGTTGTGAATGTGAAAAATACACACAGAATTTTTGATAAGCTGGTGTTTAATTTTCAATAAAGCTCCCTCAATGAGAAGCCCCATTATAAAGAATTCTACATTTTCATGCAATTACCTATTGTGCCTGCAGGTAGCACTGAGATATGTTAGCACTGCCACACTTTCCATCATGTAAAGCCTCCCCATTACATAACACATTTTTACTGTTTTTATAGTGAGTGCCATTAATAAAACTGAAGTCTTAATGCAGTTAGATGTTCTGGCCCATAGATGACCTGTGTACAATCTTATAAACACTTTCAAATACAGTGAATTTAAACATGGTTAGTTTCACCATTTTTATGCCGGGCAAAAGAGCTGCACCCTCCCAATAGGCTGGAGAGGTATTTAGAGCAATAAAAACAAAAAAAGGCTGGAAATACTCAGCAGGTCTGGCAGCATCTGTAGAGAGAGAAGCAGAGTTAATGTTTTAGGTCAGTGACCTTTCACATCTTCACGTGAAAGGTCACTGACCTAAAACATTAACTCTGCTTCTCCCTCCACAGATGCTGCCAGACCCGCTGAGGATTTCCAGCATTTTTTGTTTTTATTTCAGATTCCCAACATCTGCAGTATTTTGTTTTTATTTTGAGGTATTTACAGCAGTTGCGATTGATGTCAAACCTATGTATAGTAGGGCTAATGTGCTGGTGTGCACGCAAGTTAGAGTGCAGCCTTTAAAATGGCAGCTTTGGTTGAAAATTGCAGCAGCAGGCTGAGGAAGCAGCAGGTCAATAGAAACAAAGTTTGGCATAGTCAGCTAACTTCATGATATCGCCTATAGCTGTTACTATGCCACTTTTCAAGAATAGCTAACACAGGAGTTTTCACAAGCAGGAAACAGAATCTTAAAATAATGAATTACCGATTTCCAATGCACTGTGTCTTTTACTTCAGCTCTCCCATACCACTTTGCACATATTCTTGAATTTCACACAATGTCCAAGAGATGAAGATCAATGGATGGGGCCTCCATAACTTAAAGCACTTCATGGCCTTTGAGAAAACAGCCGTGGAGCTTACGCAGAGACTCTGCTCTAGCTGTGAGAATTGGAAAGTTTAGTGCCACTTTTCCTACCAATAGACCATAGCAATGCCAGGGGCGGGGTAAGGCATAAGCGGAAAAGGTTGATAAGAACCGGACATAATTTTCTTCCTAAATAAAGACAGAAAATGCTGGAAACACTCAGCAAGTCAGGAAGCGTCTGTGGAGAAAGAAAAAGCTCACGTTTCAGGTCTGTGACCTTTCACATCGTCAAGTAAAAGGTCATAGACCTGAAACACTCTTTTGCTCCACAGATGCTGCCGGATCTGCTGAATGTTCCCAGCATCTCCTGTCGTTATTTCAGTTTTCCAGCATCCACAGTATTTTGATTTTGTATAAATTGCTTCCTTGTTGAGTAAAACAATAATGACTAGTGGCAGAATGCAAAAGTCCAAGCCACACAGAGTCCCTGGAAAAATGAGCCTGCCACATGGTCCTCTGACCCAATCCCTTTAATATTACCCACTACATTACTTCCTTTTTCACTCCCATGCACAAGCTCAGAAACTTTCACCCAGGAAGAATGATATAGTGCTTGTGAATTAGATACTGGCGCAATCTCACTGAAGATGAGAAAGTGAATAGAGGGGAAACGTTTGAGGATCCGCTACCTTCTCCCTGTTTAAGTACAGGAGTAGTGAAGTCTTGCTTCAATTCTATAGAACCTTGGTTAGACCGCACCTGGAGTAGTGTGTGTAGTTTTGGTCCCCTTACCTTAGGGAGGATATTATTGCCATAGAGAGAGAGTACAATGAAGGTTCACCAGACTTGTTCCTGGGATGGCAGGACTGTCCTACGAAAAGAGATTGGGGAAACTGGGCCTGTATTCTCTAGAGTTTCGTAGAATGAGAGGTGATCTTATTGAAACACACAAAATACTTAAAGGGATAGCCAGGGTAGATGCAGGTAAGATGTTCCCCCTGGTTGGGCAGTCTAGAACTAGGGGACACAATTTCAAAATAAGGGGACGAGGGAGAAACTCTTTTACTCAGAGGGTTGTGAACCTTCAGAATTCTCTGCCCCAGAGGGCTGTGGAAGCTCAGTCATCGAGTATGTTTAAAGCAGAGATTGACAGATTTCTAAATACAAATGACATAGGGGGATATGAAGATAGTGTGGGGTAAAAAGGCTTTGAACTGGAAGATCAGCCATGATCATTTTGAATTGCAGGGGAAGCTCGATGGGCTGAATGGCCTACTCCTGCTTCTATGTTCCTATGTTCTCAGCAGAGGCTTGGGTGAAAGCCCTTAGTCTTTAACAGCATCATTCCAGTGAAATATAGATAGTGGTACCAGGGTGCCCAGGAACATACAAACACGCGACTTAGGAGAAGTAGGCCATTTGGCTCCTTGAGCCTGCTCTGCCATTCAATAAGGTCATGGCTGATTTGCTTGGAACAGGTTTCCTGCCAATAGCGAGCTGCTGTGAGAGAGAGAGAGCCACCTCTATCCCATGATTCTTTTGCAAAAGACGGGCAATCAATCACCAGTGGTGCTACTGACCTTCAGGCTACACCTAGGAGAAGCACCAGAATTTGTAACAGAAAGTCATCTTTAGCTACCTAGAGAGGAGATGCAGGGTCGAGGAGCAGTGTTAGGTTAACCAGAGTGCACTTTGAAATACAAAGTTACAACACAGAAGCAGGCCATTTGACCTAGTAATCCATGCGAGTGTATATCTGTGTATTCTTTCACAGGATGTGGGCATCCCCAGCAGGCCTGCATTTATTGCCTATCCCTAATTTCCCTCGAGAAAGTGATGGTGGGCTTTCGTTTTGAGCCACTGCAGTGCTCATTAGGTAGGGATTTCCAGGATTTTGACCCTGCTCTAATGAGCCCAGACAATGCAGAGTTTTTCCTCGGATCCTTGTTGATTTCACTTTTTACTAGGGCTCCTTGATGCCGCACTTGGTCAAATGGCTGACTTGATGACAAAGACAGCTGCTCTTATCTCTTACTAGAATTCAGCTCCTTTGTTCATTTTTGGACTAAAGCTATAATGAGGTCTGGAGCCGACTGGTCTTGGCAGAACTCAAACGGAGCATTGGTGAGGTGGTTATTGGGGAGGTTATTGGTGAGTAAGTGCCACTTAATAGTACAGTCAATGACACCCTCTATTACTTTGCTGACAATTGAGAGCAGACTGTTGAGTGGTAATTGGCTGGATTCGATTTGTCCTGCTCTTCGTGGACAGGACATACCTGGGCAATTTTCCACTTTGATAGGTAAATTCCAATGTTGTAGCCACACTGAAACAGCTTGGCGAGAGGCAGGGCTAATTCTAGAGCACAGGTCTTCAGGACTACAGCTGGGATGTTGTCAGGGCTCATATCTTTTGCTATATCCAGTGCACGCAGCTGTTACTTGATATCATGTGGAGTAAACTAAACTGGCTGGCACCTGTGAATAAGGGGATCTCAGGAAGAGGCCAAGATGGATCATCCACTTGGCACTTCCAGCTGAAGATAGCTGTTGTCTTTTGAACTTATGCTAGGCTCCACCATTGTTGAGGGAGAATGTTCATGAAGCCTCCTCCTCTCGTTATTTTAATTGCCCACCACCATTCGCAATTGAATGTAGCAGGACTGCAGAGCTTTTATCTGATCGGTTGATCGTGGGATTTCTTATAGGTTGCCCCTTCCGCTATTGAGCGTGCATGCAAGTCTTGTGTTTCAGCTTCACCAGGTTGGCAACTCATTCAGGTACACCAGGTGCTGCTCCTGGCATGCTCCTCTAAACTCCTTATTGAACCAGGGTTGGTCACCTGGCGTAATAGTAATGGTACAGTGTAGAATATGCTAGGCCATGAGGTTACGGACTGTGGTGGAAAACAATTCTGCTGTTAATGGCCCAGTGTCTCAGATGTCTTGTTCTGCACTGCTAGATCTGTTGTTAACTGAACCTCCTTAGTGCAGTAGTGCCACATAACACAGTGGAGACTGTTGTGTGAAGACAATACCTCACCTCTCCAAGGACTATGTGGTGGTCACTCTTACCAATCATGAACAGATCCATCTGCAACAGTAGACTGGCAACAATTCAATGATTCCACTGCACGTCTGTTCTCTTACCACTTGCCGTAAACCCAGTCATATAGCTATATCCTTCAGACTTCAATCAGCTCCAAAGTTGGTACCACCAAGCCGCTCTTGGTGATGGACGTTGAGGTCCCTCACTCAGTGTACATTGTGACCTTGCTCTATGCAGTACTTTTCCCAAATAGTGTTCAATGTGGAGGAGTACCGATTCATTTGCTGCTTGAAGGAGATAGGTGGCAATTAGTAGGAGTTTTCCTTGCTAATGGTTGATCTAATGCCACGATACTTCAAGATCCCTAGGCAACGTTCAGGACTCTCAACTGTGTACCAAGTGCTGCTACCTCGAGTGGGTCGGTTCTGCTGTTAAGACAGTGCATACTCAGATGGTGCAGGCAGAGTCTGGGATTTTGGCGCATGGGTACGACTGTCAGGCTGTTGCTGGACAAGTCACTAGGACAGCTCTCTCAATTTTGGTACAATACCCAGATGTTAGTGAGGAAGACTTTGCAAGGTCAACTGGGCTGAGCGTGCCTGTGTCATTTGAGTTTGATGCCTAGGTTGAAGTTGAGTGTTCTGGCCAGTTTTCCTCCTATAGTTCTTTGTAACAGTCTTGATAAAACCAAGTGGCTTGCCTAGGACTTTTCAGAAGACCATTAAGAATCAACCACATTGCTGTGGGTCAAGTGTCACATATGCACCAGACCAAGTAATTACAGGAGATTTCCTTCCCTAAGGGACAGTAAATCAGTTAGGTTTTTACAGATAGTGTCATGGTCACCATTACTGCTTAGCATTTTTTTAAAAATCCACTTTTGAAAAAAAATTCAAATTCACAGTGTCATGGTGAGATTTGAATTCATTCATCCAGACCACTGGATTACTAGTCCAGTAACAATCACAACCAGCACACCACTACTTGTGGACAAAAACAATTCTAATCATATTTAGCCATCCTGTTCCCATATCCCTTCAGCTCTTTTTCCTTTATCTACCTATATTCTAACAAAATAAAACATGCACTTATGTCATGCTATGTTACTCATGGAGATTAGTGTCATACAGGAAAGGGTGCAAGTATTTGATGCTGATATGCAATCAGGTGATATTATTGACCATCATGTATCAGATTCATGTGTCATAGGAGCAGGCTTAGTCATCCAGATATAATTTCTCAAGTAGTTAGAAGGCTGAACTTTGAAGGATGAATGAATCACATCACCCAGCATTTCACAGTGAACAAACAATTTGTACAGTGAATGGCTAAGAGGTCAGATGGAGTGTAAAGCTAGCAATGTTATAGGATTTTCACACCAGCCTTCAAGCATCTGTGCAAGTATGCTAATTTAGATTGAATTATGGGCCATTTTACATCAAGCTCTAATTTCACATAGGACTCCACTGAAGAGATAGCATTCATCCATTTTTTTTTTTAAAAAGAGATAAATGACTAAACTACAACTCCTCCCCCACATCAATGTTCAAGAAAAAAAAGCAAATGACCAGCGGGCTGCAGAAACTGTATTCTAGTTTACAGTTTTACATTACAACTATAGCACTATTATATTTTAAGCAATGACATTCAACAGTTTGGTTTTATAAACTGAAGAGTTAATAAAGAGTTTGATATAATCTGTCAAGTACAATACTTAAAAAAAAAAAGAAAGCTTCCCTCATTATTTAGCTTTTGCACATGATTTATTTACAAAAAACACTTTACACCAATATACTCATTACAAAGCAGACACCAACACAGCTTAGACTCGCATTGCATTTGAAGTCATACTGAACCCTGAAGTTTCACCCTTTTGGCAGAATTATAAGTACTACACTACAGTATACTGTTTCAAATATAAAGGGACATTTGGTTATCAAATCTATCTGCTCCTTTCAACACAACTCTTGCTTTGGTATGAATCCTACTAAGTGACCATCCTACACACAAGTCCAAGTAGTGACCATTGGCAGGCGGCTTGAGGTAACAAAAAAAAAAATCACATAAGCCTGATCCTGTTCAGACATCCCCATGCACTTTCCACAAGGGAAAGCAAATCAGAAGTGTGAACTTTGGCCAATTTCCAGTCCCTAGCCCAGAGGTGCTTATACTGATTTCAACACTTAAAAGGGTCACCCTAGCTGAGATCAGTTAACTCAGAACAGACTAGGAACTGAACCTGGTATCATCTTGGTCCACATCCCTGGATGCTTCCAGTGTCTTTGTTAAAATGTGCTATTCTAGAAGCTTCCAAAAACATTAAATGATGGCATAATACACCTAAGATTAATTCGCATTTAGTCAGAAAAGTATTTGTTCCAGTGGAAATACTAGAACCCTTTTTTAAAAAGTGCATTAAAGATGAGGGACAAACATGCTGAGAAATAGAAACCAGTCCATTTCAAGCACCCAGCATATAGCATTTGGGCTAAGGTGTAGAGTCAGATGAATAGCGAAGCTTCTTGTATGCTGCCCCACTGACAATAAAACACCCCATACTGCACTAATGAGATTTCTTCCCAATGACCCACTACCCCCTGCAGCCCCCCCACCCCCAACCCCATTTCACACACCAGACATTGAGCTTGTCAATTTGTGCCAAGTTAGGGAGTTTTGTGCTACAGGCTCATGCCCACACTATGAACAGGATTGGGACTTCCCAAAAGCATTTTGTATACGACCCTTACAGAAGGCAGGCAGGTAGGGACTTTTATCCAGTTCAGATTTGAACCAAGACACCAAATAAAAATCTAAAGAAAATCAACTAAAGAAATCTCAGTGTACTAAGATGCAAAAATCTCAAAACAAACATGCTCAATAAGATTCCTGAGAAGCAGCTGGCTAAGCTGTTCACCTGCAAACTATGAGGGGGGCAAATCAGGCAATTAAGATACAATATAGAGAAAAACAAAAAAAAAAAAACAGAGGGAGACAGTTTCACTCCTTACAATATTTGGAATGTCAATTAAAAATGCAATAGGGACATTTCAGTATTTCATAAAACCATAGGGTACATTCTTAATGCTGTTTGATACAGGTGGTGAATGCCACACTGCAGAACTGGTGCGTTTCAGGTAACGTGGCTTGCTTTTGCCGAAGATGGTCTCAAGGTTGGGGGGTTGAATGACACCGAAAACTTTGTCCACATCAAGTGGGTGGTAATACTGTTTTATGAGTGCTTGCTGCAATTGTTTACCTGATGACAGAAAAACAAATTCCATTACAATTATGGCAAACATGATACACAGAAGCTGGAAAAGCTTTGTTACCACAACTCCTCAGATTGAAAATGCAAAATGATTTAGCTGCATTGCTAATGCCAGCAGGGGTTTACAAATTTCCCCACATGAAGTTGGAGGGAGTGGAGGTAGGGTGGAAGGTGTGATAAGAATCACATTTGGTCCTGATGAGTGGGCTATACCTGAAACATTAACTGTCTGGCCCCTGCACAGAAGCCACCTAACCACTGAAAAAGTTTCCAGCATTTTCTATTTTTAATTTCAGATTTCCAACACTTTTTTTTTTGCTTAAAGAACAGAGTCTGACCCATCTGTCCTAACACTGGTAGACAGAGAAGAGAACAAATGTACTTGACAAATAGGATGGGGCCAATGATAGATTCCTGGGGTACTCCAGAGGCAACAGGGCAGGAGTGTGAAGAGAAGCCATTGCAGGTGATTCTCCAGCTATGACTGGACAGAAAATTGGAATCAGGACGGCAATCCTAACCAGTTAGCTAAGGGAGAGACACTGGAGGGGAATAATGTAGTTGGACTGTGTCAGGTCAAGGAGGGTGGGAGTTTACTATAGTCACGCAAGATGTCATTTGCAAGTTTGATGAGGGGCATTTCAGTACTGTAGCACGGGCAGAAACCTGACAGAAGAGATTCAAACATGGGAGTTCCAGGAAATATGCTCAGATTTGGAGGCAAATTCAAGGACCCGAGATGAAAAGGTTGGAGGAGATGGGACAATAGTTTGCAAGGACAGAGGAGTCAACTGTAGTTTTTCTTGAGGAAAGGGGTGATGACAGCAGATTTGAAGGGGAGGGAGACAGTACCCGAGGAGAAAGAACCATTAATGGATTAATAGATCAGCTAACATAGGGGCTAGGATGGGAAGATTAGTAGTCAGAAGTTTACTGGGAATAGCATCAAGAGAGCAGGAGATGGATCTCAAACAAGAGGAGTTCAGAGTGGGCATGATAACAGAAAAACTCAAGAAAGATGCGAGTTCAGGGCTAGGGGTAAGGGGGGCTTTTAAGGAAAATGTGACCTGGCAGGCCAACTTAAAGGGAGGAAAACAGCAGAGGCCGCTGAAAGAATGGTCTCACTCTTATGTGACAAAGTTGTCCATGAGCTCCTTGCACTTGTTGGAGGCGAGAGTGGAAGAGGCAGGAGAGGAAGGTTTAAAAACTATCTATAATGTCAAAGAGAAGCTGATGGTTATCTTTGCATTCCAGGATGATTTTGGAACAGTAAGCAGTTTTAGCAGACCCAATAATAGTGCTTTGTTGTCCAGTCAGATCTGGCAATGAATGGCTAAACTATATCTCTTGGACTTAAGGGAGTGGAGAGGAGCACTGTACTGGGGAAACAACCAGGGTGAGAAAGTAATGGTTTTACTGGAGATAGGGGCATCAAAGTTGGAGGCGAGGGTGTGATTGAGCAGAAACGTCATGGTGAATGGAGGGCCAAAATCTAGACAGTTGGAAATTTTAAAGTGTAGTTGCAAGTGACTTGGTGGAAGATTTCCCCCCCCACCCCACCAAACCAGACACAAAAGGAAGTGAGCTTGGGTGTTTCATATCAGTCTTTTATATCACAAAGAGGTTACTGACCTCATCCATCACTCTGCCTTCCATAAACCCCCCCAAAAAACTTTTAAACTTGTTCAAATATTTATCCATTTCTTTAAGTCATCAAAATAACTCAACTTTGATCACTTCTATATCTTAAACTTTTAAAAATATTCTATCAAAAGAACCTCATCCTTGGTATAACTTTCTCTTCTGTATTCTCTTCACGTTCTTCCAGAAGAAAGTTGCTTAATACTGAATGCAATTTTGCAACAGTGACTTAATGATTTGTACAGGCTTCACATTCACACTGTGCTTTTGTATTAACTATCTGATTTATAAAACCTAGTATCTCATTTATAACTTTATGAAATAGTACTCTCATTAAGAAATTTATGTATCTGAAATCCAAGTTTGTCTGCTCTACTACCCCCATTAAAATTTTACCTTTTTTTGATTAGTTTATGGGATGGGGGTGTCACTGGCTAGGCCAGCATTTATTGCCCATCCCCAATTGCCCTCTAGAAGGTGGTTATTGGTATACACATCTTTAGCTTTGTCTTCCTCCCAAAGTGCATCAACTCATTTATCAAAATTTAATTTCATCTGACATCGATCTTCCTAGTCTAACATGTACATCAAGTTGGAATCATGTGAAAATTGAAAATGTGTTTTATATGAGAGTCCAGATTACACAAAGTCACACAAACTGGTCTATTTGCATTGTCCCCTTGCTGTTCACCAGGTTTCCTTTACGCTGGTTTGTAATGACATCTCATTAGGTCCTTGACCTATCCTGTAGTTTTCCATTCTTCCCATTGTCCTTGACCCTTGGTTGGTGTGCATTATTTGTGCTACCTTTTCTGAAATGAATGGGACAAAGATGGATAACTAAATGGGAATAGAAAAGTGATAGCTAGTGAAATTGCATATGGATAGTCAAGACCTATTTGAATTTTTCAGGACATGTATTAGTGTTGATGCACTACTGCAGATGGTGGTGTTGTATTATTGACAATTTAAGGATAGGATTGGGAACAACTAATGTTGAAATCAGAACAGCTAGCATTTATATTGTACCTTTAATGTAGAAAAATGTTTTAAGGTGTTTTACAGAAGTGTAAAAACTTTTTTTAAAAAACAACCAAAAAGGAGAAAATATATCAGGATGGAAAACTAAAAGCTGGTTTTAGAAGGATGGTGTGAAAAGAGGACGGAGAGTGGAACTTCCAAAACATGGGGCCTGGGAGCTGAAGGCATGGCTGCCATTGGTGGGATGAGAGGAAACAATGCTCAGGAAGCCAGTCAGGGAAAAAAAAAAAGAGTACCTGCAGTAGAGTTTGAGGCTGGCAGAGATTACAGAGATGGGCCATAAGAATTTAAACATGAGGTTAATAGATAAAAGTTTGAGGTAACAGGGATTGGGACACAATATAGTCAGCAAGAACATGGGTGAGCAAAGTAGGATACAGACAGTAGAGTTTCACATAAGCTGCAGTTTATGGAGGCTGGATGATAGCAGACTAGCCAAAAAAGCATTATAATAGCCAAATCTGGGGTAACAAAGACATGGATATGAAGTTTCAGTAAGCACAGAAGTAGGTAATCTATAATGAGGTC
This sequence comes from Heterodontus francisci, assembly GCF_036365525.1. Taxonomy (NCBI): domain Eukaryota; kingdom Metazoa; phylum Chordata; class Chondrichthyes; order Heterodontiformes; family Heterodontidae; genus Heterodontus; species Heterodontus francisci. Next base: position 46,611,600 of record NC_090384.1, on the reverse strand, counting down.
AGAAGCTCAGGTCACAAACGATGATGAGCTGCAATTCATAAGAAGGCCCTTCAGAGAAAGCTAAAAGGGGTACAGAGTAACTGTGGACTTATTCAAGTTGGGGATGGCAGCAGTGCAAGAGGACAGAGGTGCAGGATTGGGTATGAATAGAACAAAGAGCAATTCTGTCTTTATTAACAAAAAATATGCATTTATTAAGCTAATGTGGGTCTTGGCAAGTTTTTGGAATAATCTGCAGTACAGTTATGAAGTTAGGTCAATGGCATCTCTACCAGTTTACGCACACATCCTCTAAACCTATAAACTCAATCTATATATAAACAAGGTTTAAGCAACACTGAGTGTGGCATTATTCTTTCAATTTATTCATCTGGAATTACCATTTGGTTAGGGGGAGTGAAGAGGAGGGGGGCAAAAAGGAGAGGACAGTCAGTGACGCTGCCAATTTTAAAACATCTGCAACAGGCTGATCTTCTCTACCTTGTTACATACAAGGATTTAGTCTGCAGTGTGCAAACATTGAAGAGGAAGAAATTAACAGTTTAACCCTTTCCTGCAAGCCTATACTGTCAATAGCCCTATCTAAATAGTTGATTGGACTGACCACAGCAAACACTTCAGATAAGGCCACACATTTGTAACTTCCAGCAAGAGTTAAAAACAGAAAATGCTGGAAATACCCAAGCTGATCAGGCAGCATCTGTGGAGAAAGAAACAAAATTAACATCAAGTCCATAGAGTATTGCATTTATTTTTGTTTTTATTTCAGATTTCCAGCACCTGCAGTATTTTGCTTTTGTTCCAGCAAGAGCTACTGAATGATAAATCAAGAGCAGAACTCTCCAGACCCGATCAGCTGTAGTTCTATTGCTGCCCTGACGGAAATCAGGAACAAACTTGAGACTTTGCTGATTTGTGTGGATTTAGCAGTAAATAAAATTGCTGAGCCATTGGGTGCACTTTCAGTACAAGTTATAAAACAGCACAGCTACACCAAAAGATTTCCTAAACACAATTAAAATAGTTTCTCAAAAAGATGAAGCCTGTCTTAATAGCCTTTAAATCAGACATGGCAACCATAGACTATGTTTAAACAAAAAATACACGATCCTTACAACTCCCTCCTAGGCAGAATGATGGTTGAAAATGTGGGTCTTGAATAGACAAATTGGGTAAACAGACTAAAAGGTATGGCTGTATATGAACAGTGGGAAACCTTTAAAGAAACAATTCAAAATGTTCAACAAAAATACATTCCATGGAGCAAAAACTTAGCAAGAAAGACCCATCTGTGGCTGTGGGAGCAGTTTTGCTGAGCTTTTGCTTCTATAACTGTTGTTTGAGTAAGTAGATTAATATAATCCTAGTGAATACGTATACATATATCCTTTCATATACAAGTTGAAAGTATAGCTACATATTGGTACAAAATGGAGTATTTGATCTGAGGCATTGTGGGATAGATTAGTTGGTTCACAGTTGGAGCTTGGTACAGCATGACACAGATAACGAGAGGGGGCCCCTCTTATCTGTGTAACTGCAGACTGCGCGAAACCCTCAGGAATGCAGGCCCAATTAAAAGTGATGGTTGGAAGACTCCAGGATAATTGATAGGGCCTGAGCTCATCAATTGGTGATCAGGGCTGGCATGAGCTGATCACGTAGCCACATGATGCCTAATGAGTAACCTAATTGGTACTATGTATGTAATCAATAACCGTTATGATTGGATTGTGTCCAGCCGGGATAGGCTGAGTAACTGTATATCCGTTGTGAATTTCCTTTGTTCTGTGGAGTAGCACTGGACTGCTTTTAGGTAAGGTGTGCTCCCCATGATATCATGAATAAAGTGTTTATTCTCAAAGTCTGCGTCCGGAGAATTTGTTGAATAATTGGGCATAATCTGAATTTTTCTCCAACAGTGGCATACTGAGGATAATATTAGATTAAGAGGCTTATGATATTGTAAAAAAAAGTAGCATGTCTGAGGATTGGGTGTGTTTTAGAAACCAGCAAAGGTCCACCAAGTTGATAAAGGAAAAAATAGAATGAGAGTAAACTAGCCAGTAATATAAAAGATTCTAACAGTTTTTATAGGTATATAAAAAGGAAGACAGTAGCTGAAGTAAACATTGGTCCCTTAGAAGTAGAGACAGGAGAAATCATGGGGAATGAGGAAATGACAGAGGCACTGAACAAACATTTTGTGTCAGTCTTCACAGTAGAAGACAAGTTCCATACCAGAAATAGACAGTAACCTAGGGGCTAAAAAGAGTGAAGAAATTATTAGCAGAGAAAAAGTATTGGAGAAACTTAAGGGACTAAAATCTGACAAATCCCCAGGACCTGATGGCCTACACCCTAGGGTTCTACAAGAGAGATAACTGCAGAGATAGTGGATGCACTAGCTATGATTTTTTAAAAAATTCTTTAGCTTCAAGAACAGTCCCATCAGATTGGAAGTTGGCAAATGTTTCATTGCTTTTCAGGAAAGGAGGGAGAGAGAGTAAACAATGCACTACAAGCCAGTTAGCACAAGTCATTGGGAAAATGATGGAATCTATTATTAAGGAAGTCTTAATGCACTTAGAAAAGCAAAGTATGATTAGAACAAGTCAACATGGTTTTACTAAAGGGAAATCCTGTTTGACAAATTTTAGAGTTTTTTTGAAGACGTAACTAGTCGGGTAAATAAAGGGGAACCAGTAGATGCAGTATACCTGGATTTCCAAAAGGCATTTGATAAGGTGCTACACAAAAGGTTAATTGGTGAGATAAGTAGGCTCACAGAGTTGGGGTAATATATTAGCATGAATAGAGGATTGGTTGACAAACAGGAAGTAAAGAGTGAGCATAAACAGGGCATTTTCAAGTTGGCAGTGAATAGTGGAGTGCTGCAAGGATCAGTGCTGGGGCCTCAGCCATTTACAATCTATATTAATGACTTAGATGAAGAAACAGAGTAATGTATCATCAGCAAACCTAAATACAAAAGGTAGGTGGAAAGATAAGCTGTGGGGAGGACAGAGAGGCTGCAAAGAGATATAGACAGGTTAAGTGAGTGGGCAACAAGATGGCAGGTGGAGTATAATGTAGGGAAGTGTGAAGTTATTATTTGGTTGTAAGAATAGAAAAGCAGAATTTTTCTTAAAAAGATGTGAAACTTGCAAGTGTTGATGTTCAAAGAGGCTTGGGTGTGCTCGTACAAGGAACGCAGAAAGTTAGCATGCAGGTACAGCAAGCAATTCGGAAGGCAAATTACACGTTGGCCTTAATATCAAGGGGATTGGAGTGCAGGAATAAGGAAGTCTTGATGCAACTGTACAGGGTTTTGGTAAGACCACATCTGGGGTACTGTGTGCAGTGTTGTCTCCACATTTAAGAAAAGATATACTTGCATTGGAGGCAGTACACCAAAGGTTCATTAAATCAGTCCCTGGGATGAGGGGGTTGTCCTATGATGAAAGGCTGAATAAACTGGGCCTATATTCTCCAGAGTTAAGAATGAGAAGCGATCTCATTGAAGCATACAAGATTCTGAAGGGGCTGGGTAGGGTAGACACAGAGATGGTTTCTGTTGGTTGGGGAATCTAAAACATGGGGTACAATCTCAAGATAAGGGCCGATCATTTATGACAGAGATGAGGAGAAATTACTTCATTCAAAGGGTTGTGAATCTTTGGAATTCTCTACCCCAGAGGGTTGTGGATGCTCAATCGTTGAAGACATTTAAGGCTGAGACAAACAGAATTTTGGTCTCAGGGAATCGAGGGATATGGTGAGTGGGCAGGAAAGTGGGAGTTGAAGCCTAAGATCTACCATGATCATATTGAATGGCGCAGCAGGCTCAATGGGTCATATGGTCTACTCCTGCTCCTATTTGTGTTCTTGTGTTCTAAATTGATCTGAAGTTAATTCCTTACCATCAGCCCAAGTAGGGATGGGTTTACGTGGTGCCCCCTCATCATCTGTTGAGTCATCACTGTTCAGGTCCATTCCATAGTTCTCCAGATTTATTTTAGGCAACTTGAGTTTGGAATAGCCATTAGGAGTCATAGAATAAGACTCTGATGCTGGAGAGTTCTGGAAAAGAGTTAATCTGTTAAACTCCATAAATTGTTGAATCAACAATTTCTAACAAGATACCAATTCAGTTTTTTTCCCCATTAGAATATGTACTCCTTTCCCCGCCCAAGGGACATGCCTTCTCACTCACCCAGTTTGCTCCCCTCTCCACTAACAAGCTACAGATCTCCTGTGGTTGAGTGGGCCACTCACTCCAAAGCAAGTACCAATAACACTTTGGACAGCTGTCAAAAGGTATGCAAGCCCAGTGAAGAGTGTCCAATTTATCCCAGCCAGTAGGATGCACCCAACCTCTGCCTTGAAAAGCCGCTCAATACAACAACTCTTTACTTGGAAGTGGTGGTCTAATTGGGGGGGGGGGGTGGGGGGAAAGAGAATGCAAGAATATGAATATGATTTGCATAGTTTTAATATGGTACAAAGATAGAACAGCTAATACAGCAATTATAATTAAGCTACACAAGGTGGACAGAAATGGTTTAAACTGTGTGGTCACAAATCTCACTCGAGCACAATGGCACTGATAACATTGTCTGAAGTTTGATCCTTCTCCAATCTAACAGGATATTGACAGGACATGAGGCCCCATATGTTTGAGCGTTCAGTAATCTGTTTGATGACCCAAAAGGTCAAAGATAAAAAAGTTAAACTCAGGAAGAATTGGAGAGTGTATGTATGATTGTTAAATATACTGTTAAAAACTGATAAAGAAAAATTCATTCTGTAAATTTAGCTACCTTGTACAGCAATAGATCAAGATTGATGCAGCACAGGAGGCCATTCAGTCCATCATGCCTATGCCAGTTCTATCGAACAGCTATCTAATTACTCTCCTGCTCTTTCCCCATAGCCTTGCTTCCTTTTCAAGCATTTATCGAAATCCCCTTTGCAAGTTATTACTGGATTTGCTTCCACCATCCTTTCCAGTAATGCATTCCAGGACATAACTTTTTTTGAAAAACAAAGTCATTTCTGGTTCTTTTGCCGATTAACTTAAAATTGGTGTCCTCAGAGTATTGACCCTGCTGCCACTGGAAAGAGTTTCCCCTTATTTACTACCAAAATCATTCATGATTTTAAATCCCTCTATCAAATCTCTTCACCTTCTCTACTCTAAGGAGCTGGATCAAAATCCTGGAACTCGCTCCCCAACAGCACTGTCGGTATACCCAAACCAGATGGACTTTAGTTTAGTTTAGAGATACAGCACTGAAACAGGCCCTTCGGCCCACCGAGTCTGTGCTGACCAACAACCACCCATTTATACTAATCCTACATTAATCCCATATTCCCTCCCACATCCCCACCATTCTTCTACCACCTACCTATACTAGGGGCAATTTACAATGGCCAATTTACCCATCAACCTGCAAGTCTTTGGCTGTGGGAGGAAACCAGAGCACCCGACAAAAACCCACACGGTCACAGAGAACTTGCAAACTCCGCACAGGCAGTACCCAGAACCGAACCCAGGTCACTGGAGCTGTAAGGCTGCGGTGCTAACCAATGCACCGCCCTGTAGTGGGTCAAGAAGGCAGCTCACCTTCTCCAGGACAATTAGGGATGGGCAACAAATGCTGGCCTTGTCAGCAATGCCCACATCTCATGAAAGAAAAAAAATGTTGTTTTTCAGACTGGAGAGAAGTATGCATTGATGTTCCCCTGGACAACTCCAGCTTTTTCAGTCAATCCACTTCTAACTGAAGTCCCTCATTTCTGGTACCATACCAGTAAATCTCTTCTGCACCCTCTCTACACTCCTGGCATCCTTCTTAATATGTGGTGCCCCGAATTGAACACAGTACTTGAGGCCTAATCAGCATTTCATAAGAGTACAAAAAAGCAAGGAAGTTACTCGAAACACTTATGCCAGTTTATAAAGACAAGGGTTCCGAATTCCTTAACAGCCTGCTCAATGCCCTGCCACCTTCAAAGATTTGTGTATGCACATCTAAGTCTCTGTTGCAGCATCCCCTTTAAAATTGTACCATTTAGGTTCTCATCCCTCATCCTTCCTACCAAAATGAATCCCTTCTTATGCCATGTGTCTACACATTTCACCAGTCTCTTACTATCCGCTTCACTCAACCACATTTCCGGAGTTACAGGTTACCTTCAAGCTTTGAAATTTATGGCCTGTATACCCAAGTTCAGGTCATTGCTATACATCAAGAAGGTTCTAATAATCAACCCCAGGGGACATCGCTGTATACTTCTCTAAAGACTGAAAATTTCATGGGATGTGGGCATGGCTGGCAAGGCCAGCATTTGTTGCCCCTCCCTCATTGCCCTCGAGAAGCTGATGAGCTGCCTTCTTGAACTGCTGCAGTACATCTGGTGTGGGTAACCAACAGTGCTGTTCAGGAGGGAGTTCCAGCATTTTGATCTAGTGACAGCAATATATTTCCAAGTCAGGATGGTGCGCGACTTGGAGAGGAACTTGCTGTCTTTGTTCTCCTAAGTGGAATAGGTCGTGGGTTTGGAAAGCACTGTCGAAGGAGGCGTGGTGAGTTGCTGTAGTGCATCTTTAGATGGTACACACTCCTCCCACTATACATCAGTGGTAGAGGATCGCGTGCCAATCAAGCAGGCTGCTTTGTCCTGGATGGTATCAAGCTTCCCGGAGCCACACTCATCCAGGCAATTGGACAGTATTCCATCACCTTCCTGACTTGTGCCTTGTAGATAGTGGACAGGCTTTGGGGAGAGTCTGGAGGCAAATTACTTGCTGCAAAATTCCCAACCTCCGACTTATTCTTGTAGTCACTGTATTTATGTGGCTGCTTCAGTTCAGTTTCTGGTCAATGGCAACGCCCAGGACATAGATAGTGGGGAATACAGCGATGGTAATGCTATTGAATGTCTAGGGAAGATGGCTAGATCCTCTCTTGTTGGAGATGCAGATGGTCATTGTCTGGCGCAAATGTTACTTGCCACGTATTAGCCGAAGCCTGAATGTTGTCCAGGTCTTGCTGCATATAGACACGGACTGCTTCAGTATGAAGAATTGTGAAGGGTACTGAACATCCAGGGCAATGACTCCCACCTCACCAGTTCAGCTCTTCTGTCCATATTTGGACCAAGGCTGTAATGAGATCAGGAGCCGAGTGGCACTGGTGAAAACCAAACTGAGCATTGGTGAGCAGGTTACTGCTGAACAAGTGCTGCTTGACAGCACTGTCAACAACCCCTTCCATCACTTTGCTGATGATCAAGATTAGACTGATGGGGTGGTAACTGGCCGGATTGGATCGGTCCTGCTTTTTATGGACAAGACATATCTGGGTAATTTTCCACATTGTTTGGTAGATGCCAGTGTTGTAGCTGTATTGGAACAGCTTGGCCAGGGGTGCAGCCAGTTCTGCAGCACAAGTCTTCAGTATTACAACCAGGATGTTGTCAGGAGCCAGAGCTTGCGCACTTTCCAGTGCCTTAAGCTGTTTCTTGATATCACGTGGAGTGAATCAAACTGAAAACCGGCATCTGTGATGCTGGGGACCTCAGGAGGCCAAGATGAATCATCCACTAGGCACTTCTGGCTTACGATGGTTGAGAATACTTCAGCCTTTTCTTTTGCTCCGATGTGCCGGGCTCCCCCCCCATCATTGAGGATGGAGACATTTGTGGAGTCTCCTCCTCGTGTTAGTTCTTTAATTGTCCACCACCATTCACGACTGCGGATACGTTGGTTGTGGGATTTCTTAACTGTCTGTTGTAAGCTGCTTCTGCTGTTTGGCATGCAAGTGTTCTTGTGTTGCGGTTTCACCAACTTGCCACTTCATTTTTGGGTATGCCTGATGCTGCTTTTGACATTTTCTCCTGCACTCATTGAACCAGGCAGGGCTGATCCTCTGGCTTGACAGTAATGGTAGAGTGAGGAATATGCCGGCCACGATGTTAGATTGTGTTTGAATACCATTCTGCTGCTGATGGTCCACAGCGCCTCATGGATGCCCAGTTTTGAGCTGCCAGATATATTCTGAATCTATACCATTTAGCACAGAGGTTGTGCCACACAACATGGAGGGTATCCTCAGTGTGAAGACAAAACTTTGTTTTCACAAGGATCGTGATGGTCACTCCTACCAATACGGTCATGGACAGATGCATCTGCAACAGGTAGTGTGGCGAGGCCAAGGTCTAGTAGGTATGCCCCTTACCACCTGCCGCAGGCCCAGTCTGGCAGGTATCTCCTTCAGGACTCTGCCAGCTCGGTCAGTAGTGGTGTTACCGAGCCAGTTTTGGTGATGGACATTGAAGTCCTCCACCCAGAATATGTTCTGTGCCCTTGCCACCCTCAGTGCTTCTGGTGTTCAACATGGAGGAGTACTGATTAATCAGCTGAGCGACAGCAGTCAGTGGTAATCAGCAGGAGGTTTCCTTGCCCATGTTGGAGCTAATGCCATGAGACGTCATGCGGCCACGAGTCAATGTTGAGGACTCCCAGGGCAACTCCCACAACTGTATATCACTGTGCTGCCACATCTGGTGGGAATGTCCTGCCAATGGGACAAGACACAGCTAAGAATGGTAATGGTGGTGTCTGGTACATTGGATGCAAGGTATGTTTCCGTGAATATGACCATTAAGCTATTGCTCCACTAGCCTGTGGGACAACTCTCCAATTTTGGCACAAGCCCTTAGATATTACGAAGGAGGACCCTACAGGGTCAACAGGGCTGGGGTTGCTTTTTCCAGTGCCTAGGTCAATGCCCAGTGTTCTGACCAGTTTTAGTCCCTTTCAACTTTTGCAGCAATTTGATACAACTGAGTGGTTTGCTTGGCCATTTCAGAGGGCAGTTAAGAGTTAACCACGTTGCTGTGGGTCTGGAGTCACTTGTAGGCTAGACCAGGTAAGGACAGCAGACTTCCTGCCCTAAAAGGACATTAGTGAACCAGATGCATTTCTATGACAATTGAGGGTGGTTTCATTTACTGACCAAATTTTCTTGAATTTTATTAATTGAATTTAAATTCCATCTGCCATTGTGGGATTTGAACCAGTGTCCTGAGTGTTAGCCAGGGACTCTGGATTACTACTTCAGTAACATTACCACAGCGTCACAGTTTCCCCTTGATAACTACTCTCTTCTTTCTGTCCCTTAACCAATTTCATATCCATGCAGGCACTGCCATTTTAATCCCACTGGCTTCAATTTTGCTAAAAGTCCATGATGTGGTATTTTATCAAAAGCATTTTGAAAGTCCATGTACCCCACATCAACCCTCTCGATTACTTCAAATACAACAATCATGCTTGTTAAACATGATTTACCTTTAACAAAACATACTGCCTTTGATTTATCAATTCAGTTCCCTGCCCACCACCACCCCCCATTCCCCCAAGAGACAAATGATTTTGTCCTGGATTATTGTCTCAACATCACTATCAGGCTGAATGGCTTGCAGTTGCCAGGTTTATCCCTCTCCCTTTTTTGAATAGGGTTTTAACAATCTCTGCATCTTCACACTCCCCAGGAAGTTCTTTACACACAATTTCGAGATTCATGTCTGCCCCACAAATAGTCTTGACAAATGTTTTGAAACAGTATTAAACATTTTTAATTGTCAGACATATATAAGTCTCTAGATTCCTCAAATCTATCAAAAGGATAAGGATCAACCCGAAGGGAAAATATGTGTAATGTTCTAAAATGGCAATATTGACATGCTCTCCAGTGTTCCCACATACCCCTAAAATTAAATCTGAAGAATTTCAAGACTATGCTAAACTCGAATGATTAACAGTCTCCTGCCCTACTTCATGGTCTCCCTCCCTCAACCCCAATTACTAAAACTCACATGAACCTCCACAGTTACATTCAGTATATTTTTGTTGCAGACTTGTTCGTTGGCTTTCCTGTCTTGCTCTGCCTTCCGTTTTTTTCCCTTATCTTCACGAACTCTATTCTCATTTTCTTGTTGCTCACGCTCCAATTGCTCCCTTACGGTTTTCTCATTTTCTAAAGACTGACTTTCCAGCTCTGCCAATTGCTGCTCTTCCTACAAACAGGGACACACAAATATTAACCACAAAGGCTACAGTGTTAGAAAAGCCTAAATTATGAATCAGCTCACCACGCTGGCTCCATTTGCTACAAGCTAGCCAGAAAAGTTGAACAGATAACTAGGTAGACACTAGAGTGAATTCCTATCAAATTTGCTTTTCACTCCCATGAACAAATTGACCCTTGCTGGGGTCAATTACATAGGTACATTCATGTGAGGTTCACGAGACCGTACATGCATTTCTTTTGAAGGGGGGGGGGGCGGTGTTGAGGGGGAGTGTGGTGGCAGAGGCTTGATCGCTTTGTTGATCACTGGATCTTGGTTGAGCAAAGCCTCCACTTTAAAATGGTCATCCTGGTTTTCAAATCCCTACATGGCCTAGCAACTTTCTCCAATCCCACAACCTTCTAAAATAGCCCTGGTTATTGACCACGCTGCTAAGGGAAATAGGTCCTTTCTATCGACTGTCTGGGCCCCTCTATTTTATAGACCTCAATTAAAATTACCCCTCAGCTGCCTCTGTTCTAAAGAAAACAACCCTAGCCTATCTAATTTTTCCTTATAGTTGAAGTTCTCCTACACTCCTCCAATTCTGGTCTCTTGCGCATCCCCAATTTTAATCATTCCACCTTTGGTGGTCATGCCTTCAGGTTGCAGAGGCCCTAAACTCTTCTTCCCTCCCTAGACTTCTCTGCCTCTTTCCTCCTTCAATGCACTCCTTAAGATCTATTTTGACTAAGCTTTTGGTCATCTGCCCCACTATTTCCTTACGTGGCTTGGTGTCAAATCGGTTTGATAATGCTCCTGTGAAACACCTTCCGATGTTTTACTCTGTTAAAGGCACTTATATAAATGCAAGTTGTTGTCGAAACCACATGATTTCCTCCCTCTCCCCACCCACCCCCCCCCCCCACGAGTCCAATGGTAGCACCCTATTACTCTGCAACCAAGACCAGTTAACTCAGAGGACTGAACTAAGGACCTTCCTGATCTGTATAGCTCAGCTGCTCACTGAATAGCTTCATCAAGTAGTATTGGATACAACTTTCCAAAACAGAAGCAACCTTCTGAAAGTGCAGACACCAAAATTTGGCACCTATTTTGCATCATCTAACTAGTGCAATAGGGTCATTACCAATTGAAATCATATCCTAAAATTGAATTTCACCTTCAAATTACTGAAATATGCAGTATAAATCCAAATCCTTTTTCTTTTGTATTTCTACGGCAAAACTTTCAATTTGTTTAATTTGATACATATATAGAATATTTGCTGTGCAATAATGAGCATAAATGCACTTGTACCAGAAATGATAGTTTGTAATGGAGTCAGTTCCCAAAGTTGCCAAAATGCTATACTGCAGGATAGAATTGACAGCAGTAAAATTTTAGTTTCACATACACTTGCCCAAGGCTAGCAGTCATGCTTAAAAACATCAAGACTGTTATGTAAGGGGTGGGGAAGACACCAGACTCCCACCAGGACGAGACCCCCTTACCCTCTTTCTGTCTTTCTCTTGTGCTTCCTTGCGAAGCATTTCCTTTTCTCGTTGAGCCTGCAGTGCAGCATCCTCCCGTGCTGTTCGTTCCAGCTCGCGCTGCAACTGGAGAGCTTTTTCTTTCTCCAGGCGTTCGCATTCTCTGTTTAAAAAAAGTTACATTTGCTATTCATTCTAGGTGTTGCACGATTCTGTTTTTGCAGCAACACATTTATCATGTGTACTGATCTTAAACTCCAGCTGTGAGGAAAATCCATTCAACTTAAACACCCAATGTAATACTTGACTTTAATCTGAAGAGATTCTTTTGTTTGCTCAAGTTTAATTGGCAATTTTTACAAAGGTAGAAAAAAAAGTTTGCTTTCAGAATTACAGTTGACTTTGGGTTACTAAAGTTCAACCTTTAAAGCCGTAATTCAACCAGCTCCCCAATATTGTACCTAGCTATATCCAAACACCTTAAACTATCTTAAATCAGGTAGTAAAATGGAAAGAAACCACTTCCAAAGAAGTAATGTTCAAAAAGGGTGTGTGGTCAGGATTAATTCTGACTGAAAACTCAAGCAATACTATCTTTAGTGAGAGTGGGGAAATAGCTTTAAGAGAAGATCATAAGGCCATGTTTTCCTTGCCCCACCTAAAAAAACCAAACATGTCTCCAGATTAGTGTAGGCTTCTGGATTGTTAGTCCAGTAACATAACCACTATGCTATGTTCCCAGTGACTTACTGAGGCAGAAAAAGCTTCTGCCTCAGTAAGGATGTATTATAGATGCTGACCACACGGCAATACTAGAAAGACCAGGAGGACAGAAACTAGTTTAACTTAAATGTTAATCATCCATGGTGCATGCATTTAATCACGTACCTGCCTTGAGCCTCTCTACCATCCAAGGCAGAGTTAGGAGCATGATGAATACATGGTTTGTCTGGATGGGTAGAGCCATAATACAAAACATGAAACCATCTAGGACAGTGCAGTTTGTTTCCTTGGTCCCTCACCAATGGATTAAATATCCACTCCCTCAGTGGTTGTGGTTGTGGTTGTTGTGGGAACTTCAGTATACTTGATGTGCCTTGGAGACCACATGAGGAAGCATCTTCAGCTGCTTGAGCTCAGGCTCAGGGTTTCCCAGCTCGAGAGGCAGCTGGAGTCACTGTGAAACATTAGGGAGGCTAAGAGTACCCAGGATCATTATGTTCCTGGAGGTGGCCACCCCACAGAGCGTTCAATAACGTAGATGGGTGTCCATCCAGAAGAGTAGAAAGTGCAAGAGTCTTCAAGGTGCGGGCCACTGTCAAACAGGTATTCAGCATTGGAGACTGCCGAGTAATGACACCTTGATGGAGTTCAGTCCAGACCATGGCATCAATAGGCAAGGGGGTTGGGGAAATGCAGTCATTATAGGAGATTCCATAGTTAGAGGGTCAAACAGGTGTTTCTGCAACTATCATGGGTCCTGCATGGCATGTTGCCTTCCTGGTGCCGAGCTAAAAAGGAGTTTACAGAGGGCTCAGGGTATTCTGGCAAGAAGGGAGTAAAGTTGCAGTATACGTTAACCACAGAGGGCAGGTATTGAGGCCCTACAGTCAGACCATCAAGAGCTAGGAAGGAAATTAAAAAGTAGGGCCTTGAAGGTAGTAAATAGTGGGATTACTTCCAGTGCCACGTGCTAGCGAGTATGGAAATAGAAAGACAAGGAGGATCAATGCGCAGCTTGAAGCTTGATGCAGGAGGGAGGGCTTCAGATTCTTGGGACATTGGGTCCAGTTCTGGGGCAGGAAGCATCTATTCAAAAAGGGACAGGTTAGTCCCTGTCCTTTTGACATGCAATGTCCTCATGGGGAGGTTTGCTAGTGTGATTGGGGAGGGTTTAAACCAAATTGGCAGAGAGATAGGAACCAGCATATTAGAAGAGGAGGAGAAATAAGGTGCATGTAGGAGAAAGCATTGGATAGTACTAGCGAATATAGTACCACCATATTAGATAGGAGAAAACTAAGAAGGACTACCTAAGGCGAAATACAAAGACAGGTTTAAAATGTATATATGTAAACAGTTTGGAGAATAACGTTGCTGAGCTACAAGTGCCAATAGCCATGTTGGAATATGATGTAGTGACAATAATGGAAACATGGCTGAAAAATGGGAAGGACTGGGCACTTATATTCAAGGATACAAAGTGTTAAGAAAAGATAGGGAAAGGAAAAGGGAGTTGAGGCGGCACTATTGATTAAGGAAGACATTATGAAGTTGGAAAAAGAGGATATCCTTGAGGGGGCAAGGACAGAATCCATTTGATTAGAATTGAGAAGCAAGAAAGGCAGGAAAGAGGGTATTCTATAGGCGTCCAAATAGTGAGACCGAGAAGCAAATCTGTAGCGAAATCACAGAAATGCGTAAGAGCTATAGAGTGGTGATATGGCAGGGGGTGGGGGGGGGGGTGAAGAAACTTTATTTACTTAAATAACAATTGCATAACGTTTGAATAAAGGGCAAGGAATTTCTGAAATGTGCTCAGGAGAACTTCCTTGACTAGTATGTCAAGTCCAACTAGAAAGAAGGCATTGCTGGATCTGGTGCTGGGGAATGAGGTGGGCAAAGTGGGCCAGGTGCCTGTGGGGGAACATTTGGGCAAGAGTGATCATTGCATCATAAGGTTTAACTTAATAGAAAAGAGCAAGGAATAATCTAAAGCAGAACTTCTAAATTGGAAGATGGCCAACTTCAAAGGGATGAGAGGATCTAGCCTGAGTAAAATGGAAGTAAAGACTGACAGGAAAAACTGCTACAAAACAATGAGTCTTCTTTCAGTAAGCGATGTTTCAGGTACAGGCGAGGTACAGTCCAGCAAGAGTGAAAGGTAGGAGAACCAAAGCCAGAGCTCCTTGGATGACAAGGGTAGACTAAAAAAAAAATGTATGATGCATATCAGGTGAATTCAAGCAAAAACTCGGCCAAATACAATAAATTGAGAGAAGTGAAGAGGAAAATGAGATTGGCCAAGACAGAATGAGACAAGAACGACAGTTAACATAAAAGGGAAACCAAAAACATTCTACTGGCATGTAAACAGTAAGTGGATACTAAGAGGCAGGGTGGGGCCTATTAGGGACAAGGAGGGGAATATATGCTTACAGGTGGAGGGCAAGGCTATAATACTTAAATGAGTACTTTGTATCTGTTTACAAAGGAAGAGGAAGATAACAAAATAAATCAGTAGAAGTGGAGATGGTAGAGATAATGGATGGGGTGAAAATTGATGAGCAGAATGTCCAGATGGCTTGCATCCCAGAGTGCTAAAGGAAGTGGGGATGGAGATAGCAAAAGGGTTGCCATAATCTTCCAAACTTCTTCAGATACAGGGGAGGTGCCAGAGTATTGGAAAGTGGCAAATGTGACACCCTGGTTCAAGGAGGGTTGTAAGACGTTCCGATTAACTACAGGTCAGTCAGTTTAACATCAGTGGTGGGTAAGGTTTTAGAAACAACCAAGGAAAAAAATTAACACGCACTTGGAGAAATTTTAGTTAATTGAGAGCCAGCAGAGATTTGTAAAAGGCAGATTGTGTTTGGCTAATCTAATTAATTGTTTCATGATGAAGTAACAGAGAAGGTTGAAGAAAGGACTACATGAATGTTGTCTACTTCGATTTTAAGAAAGTGTTTGACAAAGTACCACATAAAAGACTGGTTAACAAAATTGAGGCTCATGGAACAGGAAGGTCAGTGTCAGCTTGGACAAAAAATTGGCTTTAGGACAGAAAATAGTAAGCCACAGTAAATGGTTGTGTTTTTAGACTAGAGTATGACAGACAGTGGTGTTCCAAGGTTCAGTGCTCAGACAAACCAGGGCCCCTGCGCAGCCAATCTTCACCGCTGGGGTCTCAGTACATCCCCCTTATACATTTGTGGAGAGACAATGCCGAGAAGGGACACATTACCGAGGAGGATCCCCTCTACAGACTAACAGGTGGACGAATCACCTGAAACTTAGCAAATGAGGAGGCTATTGCTTGGCTCCAGGGATTTGCATTTGTTAAATAAAAGTGCTAGAACCAGTGCTTTTGATATATAATAAATGACTTGGATATTGGTATAGAGTAAAATTTCAAAATTTGCCGATACTGCCAAACTTGGAGGTGTGGCAGACAGTGAGGGTCATACCAATCAACAGCAATAGGACATGGGCTAGAAGAATGGGCTTGCAGAATGGGCAGAAGAACATAAGAAATAAGAGCTGAAATTGGCCATTCGGCCTATAAAGTCTGCTCTGCCATTCAATAAAATCATGGACTCAATTCCACTTTCCTACCTGCCCCCCATAACCATGGATTTCCTTGATGATCAGAAATCTGCCTAATGCAACCTTGGAAAATATTCAATAACCCAGCCTCCACTGCTCTCTGGGGAAAAGAATTCCAAAGATTAACAACCCTCAAAGAAATTCTCATTTCCATCTTAATGGGAGACCACTTATTCTGAGACTGTGGCCCCTAGTTCTAGATTCCCCTAAGGGAAAAACATCCTCTCAGCATCTATCCCACCAAGAGGAGGCAGTGGTATAGTGGCTTGTCACTGGACTAGTAACCCAGAGACCCAGGGTATTGCTCTGGGGACATAGGTTCGAATCCCATCACGGCAGGTGGTGAAATTTGAATTCAATTAATAAATCTGGAATTAAAAAGCTAATCTAATGATGGGCATGAAACCAGTGTCAATTGTTGTAAAAACCCATCTGGTTTACTAAAGTCCTTTAGGGAAGGAAATCTGCTGTCCTTACCTGGTCTGGCCTATATGTGATTTCATGGACTCCAGACCCACAGCAATGTGGTTGACACTTACATGCCCTCTGAAATGGCCTAGCAAGCCACTCAGTTGTATCTAACCGCTACGAAGGTCAGGAACGAAAGAAACCGGATGGACCACCTGGCATCGACCTAGGCAGCAGAAACTACAACAGCATGCCCAGCCCTGTAGTCCCTGCAAAGTCCTCCTTACTAATGTCTGGGGGCTTGTGCCAAAGTTGGGAGAGCTGCCGCACAGACCAGTCAAGCAACAGCCTGACAGTCATACTCACGGAATCATACCTTGCAGACAATGCCCGGTCCCACTGGCAGGACAGACCCAGCAAAGATGGATGTACAGTGGTATACAGTCGGGAGGGAGTTGCCCTGGGAGTCCTTAACATCGACTCCAGATCCCACAAAGTATCATGGCATCAGGTCACACATGGGCAAGGAAAGCGCCTGCTGATTACCACCTACTGCCTTTCCTCAGCTGATGAATCAGTACTCTACGTTGAGCAGCACAGAGGAAGCAGGGAGGGTGGCACGAACACTGTGCTAAACAGGATAGATTTCAAACAGATCTAGTATGCAAAATTGGGCATTCATGAGGCACTGTGGGCCATTAGCAGCAGGTGAATTGTACTCAACCACAATCTGTAATCTCACGACCCGGCATATCCCCCACTCTACCATCAAGCCAGGAGGCCAACCCTGGTTCAAAGAACAGTGCAGGAGGGCATGCCAGGAGCAGCACCCGGCATACCTCAAAATGAGGTGTCAACCTGGTGAAGCTACAACCCCAGGACTGCTTGCGTGCCAAACTGCATAAGCAGCATGCAGAGGTCAGCGATCCCATAACCAACGGATCAGATCGAAGCTCTGCAGTCCTGCCACATTCAGCCAGTCGTGAATGGTGGTGGACAATTAAACAACTAATTGGAGGAGGTGGCTCCACAAATATCCCCATCCTCAATGATGGGGGAGCCCAGCACATCAGTGCAAAAGATAAAGCTGAAGCATTTGCAACAATCTTCAGCCAGAAATGCAGAGTGGATGATCCATCTCGGCCTCCTCCTGAAGTCCCCAGCATCACAGATGCCAGTCTTCAACCAATTCGATTCACTCCACAGGACATCAAGCAACAACTGAAGGCACTAGATACAGCAAAGGCTATGGGCCCTGACAATATTCTGGCAATAGTACTGAAGACCTGTGCTCCAGAACTTGCCAAGCCCCTAGCCAAGCTGTTCCAGTACAGCTACAACACTGGCATCTACCTGGCAATGTGGAAAATTGCCCAGGTATTTCCTGTACACAAAAAGCAGGACAAGTCCAACCCGGCCAATTACTACCCCATCAGTCTACTCTCAATCATCAGTAAAGTGATGGAAGGTGTCGTCCACAGTGCTATCAAGCAGCACTTGGTTAGCAATAACCAGTTCAGGGATGCTCAGTTTGGGTTTCGCCAGGGCCACTCAGCTCCTGACCTCATTACAGCCTTGGTTCAAACATGGACAAAAGAGCTGAACTCAAGAGGTGAGGTGAGAGTGACTGCCCTTGACATCAAGGCAGCATTTGACCGAGTATGGCATCAAGAAGCCCTAGCAAAACTGGAGTTAATGGGAATCATTGGGAAAACAGTCCACTGGTTGGAGTCATAACTTGCGTAAAAGATGGTTGTGGTTGTTGGAGGTCAATCATCTCAGTCCCAGGACATCACTACAGGAGTTCCTCAGGGTAGTGTCCTAGGCCCAACCATTTTCAGCTGCTTCATCAATGACCTTCCTTCAAATCACAAGGTCAGAAGTGGGTTTGTTTGCTGGTGATTGCACAAATTCAGCACCATTCCCGACTCCTCAGATACAGAAGCAGTCCGTGTCGAAATGCAGCAAGACCTGGACAACATCCAGGCTTGGGCTGAGAAGTGGCAAGTAATATTCGTGTCACACAAGTGCCAGGCAATAACCATCTCCAACAAGAGAGAATCTAACCATCTCCCCTCGACATTCGATGGCATTACGATCGCTGAATCCCCCACCATCATCCTGGGGGTTACCATTGACCAGAAACTGAACTGGAGTAGCCATGTAAATATCATGGTTATAAGAGCAGGTCAGAGGGTAGGTACAAGGCACAAGTCAGAAGTGTGATGAAATATTCTCCACTTGCCTGGATGGGTGTAGCTCCAACACTCAAGAAGCTCGACACCATCCAGGACAAAGCAGCCTGCTTGTTTGACACCCCACCACACAGTGGCAGCAGTGTCTAGCATCTACAAGATGCACTGAAGCAAATGTACCAAGGCTCCTCAGACAGCACCTTCCAAACACATAACCTCTACCACCTGGAAGAACAAGGGCAGCAAATGCGTGGGACCACCACCACCTGCAAGCTCCCCTGCAAGCCACATACCATCATGACTTGGAACTATATTGCCATCCCTTCACTGTTGCTGGGTCAAAATCCTGGAACTCCCTTCCTACCAGGACTGTGGGTGTACCTACCCTATATGGACTGCAGCAGTTCAAAGCAGCTCACCACTACCTTCTCAAGGGCAATTAGGGATGTGCAATAAATGCTGGCCTGTTCAGTGACGCTCACATCGCATGAATGAACAAAAAAAGCCCCCTCAAAATCCTATGTTTCAATAAGATCTCCTCTCATTCTTCTGAACTCCAATGAGTATACACCCAATCAGCTCAATCTTTCCTCATGAGACAACCCTTCACCCCAGAATCAACCTAGTGAATCTTCTCTGAACTGCCTCCAATGCAACTATATCCTTCCTTAAGTAAGGAGTTTATATTCTACCCCTTCCTTGCAATAAAGACCAACATTCCATTTGCCTTCATAATTACCTACTGTACTGCAGCATTCTGCAGTTTCTCTAAATATTTTGCTTTCCTATTCTTCCTATCAGGACGATGTCACATTTTCCCACATTATGCTTGATCTGCCAAATTTTTGCCCATTCACTTAACCAATCAATATCCCTTTGCAGACACTGTGTCCTCCTCACAACTGGTTTTCCCACCTACCTTTGCATAGTTAACAAATTTGGCTACAATACACAGTCCCTTCATCCAAGTTATTAATATGGATCATAAATAGTTGAGCCTCCAACACTGATTCTCTGTGGCAGCCACCAATTACAGTTTGCCAACAGGAAAATGACCCATTTATCCTGACTGTTCCTGTTAACCAATCCTCTATTATCCATGCTAATATATTACCCCATACCATGAGGTCTTAATCTTTAGATTTAGATTTTAGATATACAGCACTGAAACAGGCCCTTCGGCCCACTGAGTCTGTGCCGACCATTAACCACCCATTGATACAAATCCTACACTAATCCCATATTCCTACCACATCCTCACCTGTCCCTATATTCCCCTACCTATACTAGGGGCAATTTATAATGGCCAATTTACCTATCAACCTGCAAGTCTTTTTGGCTGTAGGAGGAAACCGGAGCACCCGGAGGAAACCCATGCAGACACATGGAGAACTTGCAAACTCCACACAGGCAGTACCCTGAATTGAACCCGGGTCGCTGGAGCTGTGAGGCTGCGGTGCTAACCACTGCGCCACTGTGCCGCCGTAATCTTTTATGTGGCACCTTATTGAATGCCTTTTCAAAATCCAAATACATTACATCTACGGGTTCTCCATTAACAAACCTCCTTGTTATATCCTCAAAGACCTGTAATAAATGTCAAACACTCCCACATGGGAGATTGGTTAAGAAGGTGGGATCCCATGGGATCCAGGGTAATTTGGCAAATTGGATCCAAAATTGGCTTAGTGGCAGGAGGCAGGGGGTGATGGTCGAAAGTTATCTTTGCGAATGGAGGACTGTGACTAGTGGGGTATCACAGGGATCAGTGCTGGGACCCTTACTGTTTGTAGTGTACATTAATGATTTAGACGTGAATATAGGACGTATGATCAGTAAGTTCACAGACACGAAAAGTGGTGTCGTAAATAGTGAGGAGGAAAGCCTTCGATTACAGGATGATATAGATGGGCTGGTAAGATGGGTGGAGCAGTAACAAATGGAGTTTAATCCTGAGAAGTGTGAGGTGATGCACTTTGGAAAACTTTTTTCACCCATACGGTGGGTTGGAATCTGGAACACTGCCTGAGGGAGTGGTAGAGGCAGGAACCCTCAACATTTAAGTAGTATTTAGATGAGCACTTGAAACGCCATAGCATACAAGGCTACGGGCCAAGTGCTGGAAAATGGGATTAGATTGTATGGATGCTTGATGGTCAGTGCAGGCACATTGGGACGAAGGGCCTGTTTCTGTGCTGTAAAACTGACTCGATGACTATTCCTATCACAAAATCATGCTGACTCTGCTTGATTGCATTATGAATTTCGAAATGTCCTGCTACTACTTCCTTAATAATGGATTTTCCAGCATTTCCCAATGACAGGTTCCCAACTGTAGGCTAACTGGCCTACAGTTTTCTGCTTTGTCTCCCTTCCTTTGTTGAATAGGGGCACCACATTTGTGGTTTTCCAATCCACTAGGATCTTACAAAAATATAGGGAATTTTGGAAAATTTCAACCAAGGCATCTACCCTCTCTGCAGCCACTTCTTTTAAGACCCTAGGATGCAGGCCATCAGGTCCGGGGGCTTGTCATTAGTTTTCTTAGTACTTTTTCCTCTAGCGGTGGTGGCATAGTGGTAATGTCACGAGACTAGTAATCTAGAGACTGAGGCTAATGCTCTGGGGACATGGGTTCGAATCCCCCCACAGCAGATGGTTGAATTTGATTTCAATTAATAAATCTGGAATTAAAAGCTAGTCTGGTGGTGACCATGCAACCATTGTTGATTGTTGTAAAAACCCATCTCGTTCACGAATGTGCTTTAGGGAAGGAAATCTGCTGTCCTTACCTGGTCTGGCCCACAGGCGACTCCAGATCCACAGCAATGTGGATGACTCAACTGCTCTCTGAAATAGCCCAGCAAGCCACTCTGTTGTATCAAAATCTAAGAAAGGGAATGAAACCGGACAGACCACCCAGCATTGACCTAGGCACTGGTAACGACAAAAGCAAACCCAGCCCGGTCAATCCTGCAAACCCCTCCTTACTAACATCTGGGGGCTTGTGCCAAAATTGGGAAAGCTGTCCCACAGACATCTGTGGCAGGTGGTGAGGGAACCAAGAGGGGAAAACCTACTTGATCTCGTCCTCACCAATCTAGCTGTTGCAGATGCAGCTGTCTATGACAGTATTAGTAGGAGCAACCAGTACACAGTCCCTGTGGAGACAAAGTCCTGTCTTCACATTGAGGGTACCCACCATCATGCTTAATGGGATAGATTTCAAACAGATCTAGCAACTCAAAGCGTACAGCAACTCATTAATGCCCAGTTAACAGCAGAATTGTATTCAACCACAATCTGTAACCTCATGAACCGGCATATCTCCTACTCTACCATTACCATCAAGCAGGGGACCAACCTTGGTTCAAAGAAGAGTGCAGGAGGGCATGCCAGGAGCAGAACCAGGCATACCTCAAAATGAGGTGTCAACCTGGTGAAGTTACAATACAGGATTACTTGCATGCCAAACAGCAGAAGCAGCATATGATAGACAGGGCTAAGTGATCCCACAAACAACCGATCAGATTGAAGCTCTGCAGTCCTGCCACATCCAGTCGTGAATGGTAGCAGACAATTAAACAACTGACACGAGGATGAGGATGAGGAGGATCCACAAATATCCCCATCCTCAACAATGGGGGAGCCCAGCACATCAGTGAAAAAGACTAGGCTGAAGCATTTGCATCCATCTTTAGCCGTAAGTGCCACGTGGATAATCCATCTCTGCCTCCTCCTGAGGTCCCAAGCATCACAGATGTCAATCTTCAGACAATCCTCTTCACTCCACATACTATCAAGAAACGGCTGAAGGCACTGGATACTGCAAAAGCTATGGCTCCTGACAACATCCCAGCCGTAGTACTGGAGACTTGTGCTGCAGAACTAGCCGCGGCCTTAACCAAGCTGTTCCAGTACAGCTACAACACTGGCACCTCCCCAACAATGTGGAAAATTGGCCAGGTATGTCCTCTCTACAAAAAGCAGGGCAAATCCAATCCAGTCAAATACCACCCCACCAATCTAGTCTCCACATTCAGCAAAATGATGGAAGATGTCGTCAACAGTGCTATCAAGTGCCACAAATAGCAATAACCTGCTCACCGAGGCTCAGTACGGGTTCCACCGGGGCCACACGGCTCCTGACCTCATTACAGCCTTGGTCCAAACATGGACAAAAGAGCTGAATTCCAGAGATGACTGTCCATCAAGGCAGCATTGAACAGTGAGGCATCAAGGAGCCCTGGCCAAACTGATCAAAGGGAAAGCTCTCCACTAGTTGGAGACATACCAAGCACAAAAGAAGATGGTTGTGGTCATTGGAGGTCAATCATCTCAGTCCCAGGACATCACTGCAGGAGTTCCTCAGGGTAGTGTCCTAGGCGCAACCATTTTCAGCTGCTTCATCAATGACCTTCCCTCCGTTAAAAGGTCAGAAGTGGGGATGTTTGATGATTGTACGATGTTCAGTATCATTTGCAACACCTCAAGATACTGAAGCAGTCAGTGCCCATATGCAGCAAGACCTGGACGTTCAGGCGTGGGCTGATAAGTGGCAAGTAACATTGATGCCACACAAGTGCCAGGCAATGACCATCTACAATAAGAAAATCCAACCATCGCTCCTTGACATTCAATGGCATTACCATCCTCGAGACCCCACCATCAAAATCCTGGGGATACACCATTGACCAGAAATGGAACTGGAGCAGCCACATAAATACTGTGGCTACAACAGCACATCAGAGACTGGAAATTCTGTGGTGAGTAACACTTCCCGACTCCCCACCATGTACAAGGCACGAATCAGGAGTGTGATGGAATATTCTCCACTTGCCTGGATGAGTGCAACTCCACATCACCCTAGACCAAGCAGTCTGCTCGATTGGCTCCTGATCCACATTAAACATTCACTCCCTCCATGCACAGTGGCAGCAGCGTGTACCATGTACAAGATGCACTGCAGCAACTCACAACTCTTTCGACAGTACCTTCCAAAACAGCGACCTGTTCCACCTAGGAGGACGACAGAAGATGCATAGGACCACCAGCATCTGCAAGTTCATCAAGTCACAGACCATCCTGACTTGGAAATATATTGCTGTTACTTCACTGTTGCTGGATCAAAATCCTGGAACTCCCTCCCCAACAGCACTACATACACCTGCACCAGATCGACTGCAGCGGTTCAAGAAGGCACCTCACCACCTTCAAGGACAATTAAGGATGGGCAACTATCATGCAGGCCCCCACTGCCAAGACTGAGGCACATTATGTCACCACATGAACAGTAAAACATAAAATTGTGGTTGGAAACAAATGAGGATCTATCAAAAAGAAATTGCCAAGCCCTTGACTGGAAAGACATTTGCTTGCTAGCAGACAGCATTGGAACCAGAGACACAGTCCTTGCTTCCCCAATACACAGAAATGGTGGTGGGACCAGTTTGGTCATGACTGGCTGACTGTTGGAGTTTTTTGAATTTGAATTTGCTGAGAGAAAGAAACTCAAAGCTGTTTGCTCCTGGACTGAGAACACCCCTCTCCTGTCTGCTCTCACCAGCTTTGGAAACCACTGAAGACATATGAACCCCAAGAGAGAAAAGTCTCCTACAGTGAACAAGGTTTAAGAATAATACTGGGCCCCAACAAAAAGTAAGAGCTGTCTACAATCAAAGACACTACAGCAAGCTGGAAACAGTAACAAGAAACCCCCTCCAGAAACTGTCTCAAACCACTATTTTTCTTCTGCTCTTTTCTGCCCCTATTTGCATGTGTGTATCGAGTGTGCATGCAAGCATGGGTGTGTCGCATATGCGTAGGCATTAACCAAATTAGAGTTCAAATTTTAATAAATTTCACTTTTCTTTAAATCCAAGAAAACCTGGTGTGCGCATTTTTTTGCCTTACATTTGGAAAGTGGTGAACGAGGGGGATCTCAAAACATGGTGTTTAAAAATTAAACACTGTACTGCAGCGGTTCAAGAAGGCACCTCACCACCACCTTCAAGGACAATTAAGGATGGGGAACAAATGCTGGTCTTGTGAGCATTGCTCACAACCCATGAACAAGTAATAAGAAAAATATACAATGAACCTGACCTCAAGGCTATCTTTGCCAATTTGATTTGTCCAATCCATCAGAGGATTATTGCAATACCTTTCTTACAAGCCCCCATTATTTCTAGATTTATGCTCTGTCCTAGTCCGAAGTGTAACTACTGTTAGGGGACCTATAAAGTACTCCCACCAGTGAATTCTTTCCCTTGCTATTTTCATCTCCACCCAAGCTGATTGTACATCTTGGTCCTCTGAGCCAAGATCATTTCTCACGACTGTGCTGATCTCATCCTTTATTAAGAGTTACCCACCTCCTTTTATTTTTGAAATACAAATGGCAGATAGAATTCAATATGGAGAAGTGTGACATGATGCATTTTGGCAGCAGGGATGTGGAGAAGCAATATAGACTTAAGGGCACAGTTCTAAAAGAGTGTGCAGGGACA
This sequence comes from Heterodontus francisci, assembly GCF_036365525.1. NCBI lineage: Eukaryota > Metazoa > Chordata > Chondrichthyes > Heterodontiformes > Heterodontidae > Heterodontus > Heterodontus francisci. Next base: position 46,586,589 of record NC_090384.1, on the reverse strand, counting down.
GAGGGACCTGGGGGTTCATGTGTATAGATCTTTGAAAGTGGTAGGACATATTGAGAGAGGAGTTAACAAAGTATATGGGATCTCAGACTTCATATATAGAGAATGAGTACAAAAGCAGGGAAGATATGCTGGACATTTATAAAGCTCTGGCTAGGCTACAACTACAGTGTTGCGTCCAGTTCTGGTCACCAGGATGAGAGTGTCCTTGAGAGGCGGCAGAGCAGATTTATCAGAAAGGTTCCAGGGATGAGGTACAAGGTTAGGTTGGAGAAGCTCAGGTTGTTCTACTTGGAGCAAAGGAGGTTGAGGAGAGATCTGATAGAGATGTTCAGGATTATGACAGGTTTAGATAAGGCAAAGAAAAGCTGTTCTCATTAGCTGATGGTACAAGGTTTAAGGGACACAGATTTAAGGTTCTGGGCAAGAGATATGTTGGGGTGTGAGGGAAGAAATGTTAGCAAGAAGTTTTTTTTTTAAAAACACAGTGAGTGGCAACAAGCTAGAACTTGCTACCGACGGTGGTGGAAGCAGAGACGATCAAATGATTTTAAAAAGGAAATTTGATGGCAATTGAGGGAAATAAACTTGCAGGGCTATGGGGATAGAACAGGAGAAATGAGACTGTCTGGATTGCTCTGGACAGCCAGCATGGACTCAATGGGCCAAGTGGCCTCCTTCAGTTCTGTTATGACTATAGCAATTTACCAAGATTGCATGTCAGCACCTCTACCACCTAGAAAAAAAAAGAGGGAGCAATGTCATGGGAATATTACTCTTAATTTCCCCAAGCCACAGAACACCCTGACATGAGTCTATAATAGTTGACCCTTCAGCTTTGCCTAATCAATATCCTATAATTCCCTATCTGACACAATCATGATAGCACCATTATCATAAAGGGCCATCTCAGCCTCAGGACAGGAAAGTGGGAGCAGGGTGCCAACAAGGTCCAAGTGAAGCAGGTCCTCTATCCAACAACAATACAAGTTTGGACCAAAAGGCAAATAAAAGAATTCCTGGGACTAAAGTTAGGAATGGAGGTTCATGAGCACATTAGCATCAGTGTATAATAGTTTCCCAAATTAGTCCTTGCATGCAGTTAAGGTTTTATTACATCAAAACATTACCCCATTTGAAAATCTTATGATTTGGGTAAAGACATGAATAGTATCTTCACTGGACTTCAGTGCAGTCAGCTCCCTTCGTTGGCTGGACAGAAGAGGGGGGAGGCAACAGTACTTACTGTTACGACTGAGTGAGAAAGGCGTCTAGGGGTCTCTCTCAACCTTCACTTGGTCTTACCATAACAGGGTTTTATTTTTAAACACACTGCTTTTAGCTCCCACGTTCATCACTTTTCAATTCTGAGGCAAAGAAACCATCACAAATAGCCTTTCTTAGGTTTAAAGAAAAGTTGAAATTTATTAAACTTAAACTCTAATTCGGTTGACGCCTATGGATACACGATGTGCCCTTGCTACCATTCTACCATGCATACGCAATACACACATGAAAATAGAAACAGAAAAGATAAGAAAAATAAAGTGGAAAAGTTTTAGGCAATATCTGAAGGAGTATTTGTTATGGCTACTCGAGCTCACTGTAGAGACTTGATTGTAGGTAGATCTTGCTTTTCGTTGGGGCCCTGTATTATTCTTAAACCTTGTTCACTGTAGGAGACTTTTCTCTCTCGGGGTTCATGTGTCTTCAATGGATTCAGAGGCTTGTGAGAAAGAGATGGGAGCAGACAAGAAAGATCTTCTCAGTCTATGAGCAAACATTCCGAGTTCAAACTCTGTGGCTAGTTCAAAAAACCCTGGAACAGCCAGTTACTCATGTGACCAGTTGGTCCAACCAGTCCTGGCCCCTGTGGATTGCATCACTCCAGCAGGCCATGGAATGCACTTCTCCACCCACTCGCTGTCCAGTGATCAACATTCATTGTGGGTTGAATGCATCAGGGAATGGTCCTTTGTCTACACAAGCACCGTCTGTTTGTATGCAAATGTTTTTCCAGCCATGGCTGATCTGGTCAACAAGTCATTTCCTCGCTCCAGCAACAGTGCAAAATCAATGTTCATATGACAAAACCAATGTGCCTCATTCTTGAAAGGAGGGGGCCTGCATGACATTACAAACAGGAGGCCCTGGGGCACTGAATGACATGGCAAAGAGAAAAAAAAAACCGTTCTTGCAGAAAAATTTTTAGACTACCAATGAGGATGCAATAAACCCTCCCGAATATATTACCACTGCATTTAATGTGGAATATAGTTTCATTCATGGGTATTACTCAGTAGCTGCAAGTAGATCCCAATATCCACAAAATCAGGTTACAGCAACACTTAATGGAAGGAACAGCAATATAATGAAACTAGTGCCATCTTTCATTCATGTCGACCTTTAGACTTAATCCACGAGTCTCTACAGAACAATTGTAGTCCAGCTTTTCTACCAATTGCAAGTCTACACAAGAGCACAACATTCCAAACAAGTCACATGAGGGTCCAGTAGTAAGGACCACATTTAGCCTTTATTTGCAAAAGAACATGCATAGTAAAGAGATTCAGTTAATTCAAAAATCAATTATGTCAACACAACTAGTCCGGCCTTGCTACAGGGGTTGGAAAGAGACCAACAGAATTAATTTAGCTTAAGTAGCATTTAATAAAAGATTTTAATGCATGTTTGATTAACCCTTACGATCTCCATTAATCCAAAGATGATTACTTGGAATGGCAATATTTAAGTTTCACAATGCTCCAACTTCTTGTACTTTTGATGTAGGTAAATGATCATTTATTGAACTAGAAAGACTACACTCTGCATTCTACTCCAACTCATCTACTGGCAAGACAGTATAAATTCCTCAGCAATCAATACTCTCTAATTATCACAACACATTTAGGACAACTATTTTGGTTACAACTGACTCCAGTTACACCAACCGCTACACGAAAAAAAAATTATCCACCTAAAACCAGAATTATTCTTCAACACTTTTTTTTCTTTCTAATCCTGGTGGAATGGGGGAAAAAGACAGTTGCCCAGATTTAAAAATGTAAACTTCACTTACTTTCTAGGAATTCGGAGAAAAGCCAATTCAAGTTGCAAGTATCAAACGCTTATATGATCACCTCATTAGCATAGCCCATTATACTCTGTATGGTCATCAGGATTTCTGCAATAGTGGATGTAATGATTTCATTCTATCGCCATTTAATCTGTGTAAATATTCAGTAGCATAAATATACGTTGGCTCCTTCCAAACCAGAGTTCAAGTCGAGTATTTTGAACTATATAATAGATAAACTACTGAAGATTACATGATTCATATATAGAGGTAGGAAAAATATGAAGTTGAAGTAATGATTTAAGAGTACCACACAAGGTGATTATACATTAGAGCATATGGGTGAAAGATTATCCACGATATGGCTATGACTTTTTTTTCCACTCATTCATGGGATATGGGTGTCGCTGGCAAGGCCAACACTTGTTGCCCATCCCTAACTGCCCTTGACAACTGAGTGGCTTGCTGGGCCATTTCAGAGGGCAGTTGAGGGTCAACCACACTGCTGTGGGTCTGGAGTCACACGTAGGCCAGACCAGGTAAGGATGGCAGATTTCCTTCCCTAAAGGACGTGAATGAACCAGATGGGATTTACGACAATGATAATTTCTTGGCACCATTACTGAGATTAGCGTTATTCCAGATTTTTGTTAATTGAATTTAAATCCCACCAGCTGCCATGGTGGGAGCTGAACCCATGTCCCGAAGGTATTAGCCAGGGCCTCTGGATTACTAGTTCAGTAACATTGCCCCAATGTCACTGTCTCCATCAGAATTTTGTTGCTACATACTTCTCTGCCTGGATGCTCTCTTGTTCCCTCTTTCTTTCCCGCTCCCTATCCGCAGCCATTTGCAGTTCAAGCTGTCGCTCTCTCTCTAGCTCAGCTTGCCGCTGCTCTTGAAGCTTTCTGGCTTCTGCCATTTTACGTTGCCGCTCCAATTCTTCCTCCTTCTTGCGCTGCAGTAGCTTTTGGCGTTCTTCCTCCTGTAAGAGTAATCACTGATTAATGGTTCTCAGCTCATCAGAATTTGGATGAAGCATTAACACTGGACATCTGCAAGATTGAGCTGCTCAAGTGTTGATTAATAGGATTAAAAACCACATACAACAGAATGGCACATTTAGTTCTTTAAAAGAACTACTGAAACAGCTGGATAGTCTGGAGTTGTAGCAAACAAAATCTCTGAGGGAGGTAGAAAAGGATTTACAATGTCAACTTATTCATGCTCAAGAGTTTAGTTTAGATTTTAGAGATACAGCACTGAAACAGGCCCTTCGGCCCACCGAGTCTGTGCCGACCATCAACCACCCATTTATACTAATCCTACACGAATCCCATATTCCAATAACATCCCCACCGGTCCCTATATATTTCCCTACCACCTACCTATACTAGGGGCAATTTATAATGGCCAATTAACCTATCAACCTGCAAGTCTTTGGCATGTGGGAGGAAACCGGAGCACCCGGAGGAAACCCACGCAGACACAGGGAGAACTTGCAAACTCCGCACAGTTCCTGTACTTAAATGCCCAAATAAAAGGGAAGGATACACCACGCATTAGCTAACCACCCCATGTGGGGGTGGAGAAGAGGGAGGGCAAGAGAAATTTAGCAAAGGAGGAAGAAATTCAAAGATTACTGTATTAAGGAGATGCAGCCTACTTGGGTCTACACTTCATTCACACCGCTATAATATATTTTAGCGCACATATTGGTTGTGTTTATATGGCCGATAATGAGCTGAGGAGGTTTTGATATCACTTGGTGTGTTGTTGTTGAAATGAGATGAAGTTGAAGTTGATCATCCCTCTTGCCTTATTCGGATCTTCCAAAAAATTAACCTCATCCTCGGACATACATTCAGCACATCGATATAACTCCTTTATTATAGCAAGTGACCACAAGAACTTAACTTCAATTTTTAAAACAAAAAGTATCTGACTTGACATTCCCAGGAGTGTTTTGTGGGGTGCTCCAAATTTATTTTTTTATATATTACTCGCATCTCTCCTGGTGAGATAGTTACTAAGACTGGGATAGAATAGAGTGCATTAACTTCAATTGGTACTATGATCAAGGCTCAAGGAAAATAGACACTTGGAGAGATACAAAGAGACTAGCAGCTTCCATTAAACTATATCCTAGTACAACATAACTTCTTGTCCTGCGAATGGGAGCAAGAGGGAAGGACAAGAGATAGAGCAAAATATTTCAACGTTTTGGTCCAATATAAAAGTCTCTTCTCACACCCTAAAAGAAAAATGTTAACTTTTGGAAGATCCAAATAAAGCAAAGATAATTAACTTCATCTCATTTCAACAACAGCATACCAAGTGATAACATAACCTCCTCAGCTCATCATCGCCCATATAAACACAACTAATGTGTGTGCTAAGAGATATTATTCTTGTTACAGCCATGTGAATTAAGTATAAACTCAAGTAGGCTGCATCTCCTTAATACAGTAATCTTTGTTGAATGCACATAGGTACTCCATGTAGATGCTTTACATTCCTTATGGTGAACCATCTCAGGCTGTTTGCCTATACCTGCTGGTAAACATTAGTAGAGGTTCAGAGGCAAGTTGTTAACTCAAATAATGCACCACAGTTCAGGGGTGTAATCATCAAGCCAATTATCTTAAAACAGTTTAAGCTTCCTTTAATAAACAAGTGCTACAACAAGCTCACTTGATGGCCTGGAGTAAAAGCAAGAGAATCGATTATACCAAATTCACAAAGATATGGAATCAGGATCAAACTCAGTTGTGATCCGCTCATGTCAAACAGCCTACTGACAATCCTCCTGGACTCATTGAAGGGCATAGTACATAAGCATCATACCAGCAAGGGTCATCATCTCAGGCAGAAGGGAAAAGCAGTAACTGAATAAAAAAAAAGTGCTTCCAATGATACAGCAGCCATACCAGCTGTTGCAATTTCTGTTTTCGGGCTTCTTCCTCTTGCAATCTTCTAGCTTCTGCCTCCTCCATCCTCTTCGTAGCTACTTTCCTTTTTGCCTTTTCTCCAACAAGTCTTTCCTCACGCATCTGTAAAGAGATACAGAATGCTGCATTGATCTCTCCAAGTGAAGGTGTGTAATGTAGAGAGGGGAAAAAGTTGTCTGCACCGCACCCCCCCCCCCAAACTTGTCTGATGCCTGGGTTTACTTGCAATATGCTATGTTTAGGCAGAAACAAAATTATAATACCTTTTCATTCTTCTCATCGATCTGTGAAAGTTTTTGCTCAATTTTTCTTTTTCTCTTCTCCTCCTCTTGCTGCTCAACCCGGGAACGAGTTTCCAAAACACGTTTCAGCCGCATCTCCCGCTTTCTATGCGAAGACAAATATTTTTTTAAAATCAGCAATTGTATTCAGAATTGCTTATATTCAGAGAGGCACGTGTGGAAAAGAATGATGGAACATATCTTGCATAGTGTGCACACTTCCTTTCCACAAACTTTAGTGCGTTCATGATCTTTGGTCACATCAACATTTCCCAATCAATTTTTCTGCATCAACTATAATGCAGTTGAAGGTTTCAACCATTACATTCCACTGTCGGCAAAGTTTTAAACTCAACAATTTTACTATCTGTAGAGGAAAGACTTTACATTTTTATTTTACACTTTTATTCTCCTTTTCTAGGCTCTTGCCACCTTCATTCATCTTGACTGTCCTTGCCCAGGCACTATTTTAGCTGCTTTGCCCACACACCTTTTTAAGACTGCCTCGACGATGACCTCCCTCAGCTTTTGCCTGCCACACCCTGTAGGTCCTGTCCTCAGGTCCTCCCCATTGCCAGTTAACTGCTAAATGCTACTCCCCCTGCCTTTCACAGGCTCATTCCTGTTACATTTCCATTCTACTTCAATAAAACCCTCACTATTCCTCTTGCTCTAGTCCCCTAATGCTGCCCCAACCAAAGGCCTGATACTGGGTCAAACTGTACATTTTACTGTGGCACGTGCCTGCTTGCCTCAGCTTCTTCTACTGTGCCTAATACTTCAACCCCCTTCTCCAGTCTCCAAATACTGTCCCAACTCCATGACCATGTTTCATCAGTTATCCTGCACCTATAACGTTTTCTTTCCTTTGAAAAATCACCAGCTTGCCCAGGCCACTATCTTACCCAGGACTCATCACCCCCTTCAAACATTCTCAGAATTAATCTAGAAACCAGCATTTTTTTTTTAATCCAGTATTTAAAGCACTATTTGTGTGTGTTATAAGCTCTTGAAAAATGACTTGCTTGTTCTCAGATTTGTGCTGAGAAATATACACGATGGGGCAAAGAACAATGAGCCACACTCAGTGTCCTGGCTCATCCTATACTTTTTAGCTGCACTTAAAATCCAGCTTCAACCTCTACTCCTTCCGAGCACCTTTTACTAACTGCATATACTGACTGTGATGCCACAGGAGACAGTGCATAAATTTCCTGTAGTGTTGTCCAGAGTCAGTTAACGAATACAAGGTTTATTGTATAGAAGACAAAAGATTTCAAGCAGAAAATTTAGTAACACTACAGAGCCACCTAGTGGTTAGGGTCTGCAGCCACATTGTGACAGTTAACAAAAGACCAAAAATCATGACAGAAGGAGCAAAGGAATGGGGCAGAAATGCATGTCGTATTCAAGACTTTAAATATAGACATTGCCCCATCCATGGTCCAACAGCCTGACAATACTTACTGTCAAGGCTCACAAATGGCCACTAGGGCAAAATATTGGAAAGCTATGAACGTGGGACTCTAATTTTTTTTTAAATTAAAAGTTTAAGATGGAGTCAGAAGTCAGGTGACCTTACATCAACTCTACATAAAGACAAGGCAGAAATCTTGTTTACCAGGACAACACAGAACAAAGACTTTTTTTTTTTGAGAAGGAGAGAACGCGAGACACGGAGAGTTTAAAAGAGCAGCAACAGCAGGAAGGAGCGAGAGAAAGCGAGACCTGGAGAATTTAAAAGAGCAGCAACAGCAGGAAGGAGCGAGAGAGAAAGCGAGACCTGGAGAATTTAAAAGAGCTAGCCAGTCCAGTCCACTGGTTGGAGAGAAGTTTCTCATTTATCTTTCAAAACTTGTAAGTTTAATAAGGTTTTATTTACTAATAGTAGGAAAGCTTAGATTGGCTGGTGAGTATTTCCTATTAAGTAATTAGTTATTTAAAACACAATCAGGATGACAGGGCGTGAGACATGTTGCAGCTGCACTATATGGGATCGAGAAGGCAGAAGCCTCAGCTCTTGCAATTGTCCAACAGGTTTGAGGTTCTGTCAGCTTGCATGGATGAGAGAGAGGGCTGCAGGGTGGATGAGCAAACTGACCATGGAACCATGGTACAGGAAGCCATTCAAGCAGCAGAGTAAACAGCAATGTATTGGTAGTAGGATCAGAGGGATAGACACAGTTTTCTGCAGCCAAGAGCAAGAGTCCAGAAGTCTGTGTTGTGTGCCTGGTGCCAGGGTTTGGGTCATTTGCTCTGGACTGGAAAGGAACTTGCAGGGAGGGGCAGAATCCAGTTGTTTCGATTCATGGAGTACTGGCACCAGTACTGGGGAAAGTGGGAGCTGTACCGTTGGAACAGTCTTCACCCGAACCGTGCTGGGACCAGTGTTCTGGCAAGTCGTATAATTAGGGCAGTAAAGAGGGCTTTAAACTAAATAGTGGTGGCGAGGGATCAAGTGAGAGAAGATATGATAAATCAGAAAGATGACAAGGCAAGGGAGCAATAAAGGAAATAATCAGAGCATGACAGGAAGGGACAGATGTATAAAATTAAGTGTGTAAACAGCGAAGGCTAGGGGATTACAAAAACAGTAAAAAGACAGAACTAAAGGCTCTGTATTTGAATGCGCGTAGCATTCATAATAAATGAATTGATAGCTCAAATAGAAATAAATATGCATGATCGGATAGCCATTAGAGATATGGCTGCCAGATGACAATGGCTGGGACGTGAATATTCAAGGGTACACGACAGTTGGCAAGGACAGGAAGCTAGGAAAAAGGTGGAGGGGTTAATTAAGGATGACATTAGTACTATAAAAAGTGACCTTAGTTCTAAAGATCAAGATGTAGAATCAGTTTGGGTAGAGACAAGAAATAGTAAAAGTAAGTCACTTCTGGGAGCAGTTTATAGGACTGCTAACAGCAACCACACTGTTGGAGGGAGAAGACAGGAATAAATAATGGGGGCTTGAGAGAAAGGTATGATGATGATCATGGGTGATTTTAATCTACAGATAGATTGGATGAATCAGATCGGCAAAGGGAGCCTGGAAGATGAGTTCATGGAGTGTTTTCGGGACAGTTTCTTAGAGCAACACGTTCTAGAGCCAGCCAGAGAACAGGCTACTCTAGATCTGGTAAGTGTAACCCGACAGGATTAATTAATGACCTCATAGTAAAGGCACCCTTACGTAGCAGTGATCACAACATGCTCATTGAATTTTGTATTCAGTTTGAGGCTGATTAGAGTGGATCTAAGACAAGTGTTTTAAACTTAAATAAGGGCAATTACAAGGGTTTGAAGACACAGCTGGCTAAAGTAATATAGGAAATTAAGTTAAGGGATAGGTCAATAGAGATGCAGTGGCAGACATTTCAGGGGATATTTCATAACACTCAGATTCTTTCATGCTGGATGGAAGACTCTAGGGGAAGGACACCATCCGTGGCTAAGGAAGTTAAGGATAGTAACAAATTGAAAGAAAAAGCATACAATTCAGAAAAGAGTAGTGGAAAGTCAGAAGATTGGACTGAGCATAAAAACAAAGAATGACTAAAATAATAATGACAGAAATTACAGTATGAGGGAAAGCTAGCTAGAAATATAAAAACAGATAAGAGTTTCTACAGGTATTTAAAAAGTAAAAAAAGTAAAATGAGTGTTGGCCCTCGAGAGATTGTCTGGGGAGCAAATAATGGAAAATAAGGAAATGGCAGAGTATTGGACAGATTGTATGCATCTGTCTTCACTGTAGAGGATGCAAATAACATCCCAGAAATAATTGTGAATCAGGAGTTGAAAGGGAGGAAGGAACCTGGAACAATTACCATCACCAAGGAAAGCGTACTGGAGAAAATTATTAGAGCAAAAACCTGACAAATCTCCAGGTCCTGATGGACTTCAACCTCGGGTGTTAAAAGAAGCGGCTGCTGAGATAGTGGATGCATTGGTATTAATTTTCCAAAATTGCCTAGATTCTGGAAAGGTCCCATCAGATCGGAAAATAGCCAGTGTAATTCCGCTATTCAAGAGAGGAGGAAGACAAAGTAGGAAACTATGTGGTCTTTAGCTTAACATAGGGAAAATGCCGAAATCTATAACGTGGTTATAGAAGGTCATTTAAAAAGTGGGGTGGGGTGGGGTGGGGGGGTGGGAAAAAGAGAAAGAGAGAGGGGGGCAGGAGGGAGAACATCTGCTGTCAGGAAGTGATACAGCAAAGGCTGTAAAGACTTGAACCTGTTTTGAAAGAAGTTTGCAGGATCACGGACGTCCAGGTCAAGTGCTTGGAGAAGTGAGCGAAGAGGACATTGCCTTTGAAAATGGCCTGGGCAATCCAAGCTATTGCAACTAGGAGTAGTTTGGGAAAACCATAAAGACATTACCATTAAAAAAGACTAATGTATAAGCGTGGTGTGAGCATCAATGCGTCCTTTGTTATTTGGGATATCAGCTACTTGCAAAGCACTATTTAGCTCTTTTACTTAAGTTTAAAAATAGTCTTAAAATGTGAAATCTTGTCATGTAATTCTTGAAATTGGTCTGGTGGTTCATATCTCAAATTTTAATGTTAATGGTCTCAGAGGTCCTAACACTACCAATTCCCACAGAACCATACTCCAGCACAAGATGATCTGGCTGAGCAAGCAGCAGCATTTGAAAAAGTGGCAAAAAGCAAGATGAATAATGCAAGACAAAAATAGTTTGAGGATTCCCAAATTGGAGGATTACAATAAAACAAGTCAGTGTGACATTTCTAGCAAACTCCTGAAACAGATTAAAAGGCAAGATAAGATTTGGAGAGACTTATGGGCACTGAAATGAGAATAGTGGAGTTACTTAAGGTTTTCCAGAACTAAGGTTCAGTTCCTGCTTTTAACCAATATTTGTTTTTAAAAAAAACTTGGTTATAACAGTTCATCACACTCCATTATGCTTCATATACAGTTAATTACTTTGTAATGGTCCCAATAACAAATTAGAATTGACTTTTGGGTGGTGCTGGTTGAAGAAAAAAAAATTGTTGGCCAAGATACCAAAACTCCTCCTTCCAAAATTGTGCCATGGAATCTTAAGATTTTAAGTCTCATTTTTGAAGAGTGTGAAAGATGTGGCCATATCTGGAGCTAACAGGGCAAGAATCTGATGCATATTCATGAAAAAAAAAGCAATCCAACAGAAATAAAACTAGCAAATATTTTCACAAATAATTATGCCCCTGATGCAAACATGCTTTATCTGATGCAATCTATTACTTGGCTAACCTCAGTCTGGAATACTGTATTCAAATTCATATTAACAGCACATTCTTACTTTTTAAGCTCTTCCAATCTGTGTTTTTTCTCCTCCTCCACTTTCTGTACTCTTTCTTCCTCCTGCTCTTGTTTCTTCTTTAAACTTGCTAAGCGGATCTTCTCCTTTTCCTAAAGTATAGGAGGGGCAATTACAATGCAGCTGGATCATACACAATGTGATATTTACTCCCCAAGTATTGAAAAATTACCCTTTTTCTTTTTTTTAAAAAAAAGAGGAAAACAGTGGTAGTGTGGATTGGATCAGAAGTTCATTGTCCTCAAAATTACATTTAAAATCAAAATGTCATCACAACTGGTTTCTCCATTGTCTAACCAATCTTCATTAGCCAGAGTTGTTTGGATAATCAGAAACCCACAGGACATAACACGTATGGTACTCCAGGAAAGTAGGATAATAAAGTTCCAATGAGTATCACCAGAAAGATGTGGTAAAGGCCATTCACAGGATGCTCCAAACCCTCAAGATCCAGTCTGTAAAAGATTCTTTTAATACTCACTGTCAAATTGATGAAGTTAAAAAGCTATTAAACATTTGCTTAAATACAACAAACTATTACATGCAAGGCCAATATATGAACAATTCTTTCACTAGTCGCCAGTGAGACATCCAGCTTAGGAATACATTCTTCCAAAGGGTCTCCTTGTATACAAAGATATGGCAACATCCTAAAGAGGAAACAGATGCAGATACCTTGGAATCAACTTTCAACGGAGTGTTGCGTTTAATGAAGGACTTCACAATTGTGCGGCCAACAGAAATAGGAGTCATTAGCAATTGATTCTTCTGAACTGTGTGGAGGAAGCTTTTGTGCTTTGGTCGAACCACCTACAGAAGCAAAAATTGTTCAGGTAAACTCATTGGTCTCAGTGTATGCTGGGTTGAGGGAGTGGGAGCAGCAATATTTACAATTACACATTTAAAATGCAGCTTAAACTTAGAGAAACAAAATTGATGGTGAAAATAAGTCTCTAAACCCACAAGGTTTGCAATCTTATTTCTGCACCAGGTAATAAATGGAGAGTAGTATTATTTATTTTAACTCATTAAATGTCAAATCTTGTAGCAGTTTAACTTTCCTTCCAAGCACAGCTTCAAACTATGCTGAATGTATATACATTCAACATGAATTGGACGATAGTGAAAATTCTATACACTGACAGACCCAATAATGTTTTGTATGGTATTCCTCAATTTTCCAAAATGTGACTCATCGATATTAGGAATAGACCAATGTTGAGGGCAAGCAAACATTAGAAAAAGGAGCACACACAAACTGGTAGATAAAGGGACACAGCAAGGGATTTTTTAGTCTCAAAGTTCAAAAAAATGTTTAAGAAAAGGAAGGGCCAATTAGAAGCGAGAGGGGAGATGCTAGCACCACTAAATTGAGTATTTTGTCATTGGCTTGAAATATATGATAACAGGAATGAAAAAGTTGATGGAGGAGCAATTACATAGGATGACTATAGATGAAATACTGATAAAAAGACATCGAACTCAAAAGCAAAAACAGCATTAGGTCCTGATAGCAAGCATCTGAAATTTCTGAAAGAAGTCAGAGGAAATAGCAGAGGCTGACAAAAAATTTACAAATTTTCTTGGACATGGAAGTTGTGCCAAAGCAACAACCTTGAATAAAAAATACTAAGTCAATTAATTATAGGTCAATCAGGCCAATATTAGTGGTGGTTAATATGGGACCCCTCACCTTTTCTCAGAGAAAAGACAATCCAGTTTTGGCAAAACTTTTGGAAGGGTGGCAAGACCATAGATAGGTTTAGTGAAAATTTACCGGTATTACCATGGACAAAACTGCTTTATTTATGACATTAAAAAAAAACTGGAGATTCTTTTTGTTACTAGAAAAGGTTAAGAGGAGATTCTTTAGGTGTCAAAGCATAAAATTTGAGGGAAGTAGAAAAAAAAACCTTTTCCATTCATGGGGGTGGGCTGGGGTTGGGAGAGTCTATTGCTTGCACGCAAATGTATCCCAAAAAGAGTTTGGACAACACACACAAATTATACAGTGGGCAGTTAAGACAACGTTCCATGAAAACAGTTGAAGGGAAAAAGGGAAGTGGCAAATATTTCAAACAAAGTTAAAGTGGGTATGCCGAACAGGCAGGGAATGAGAAAAAAAAAGGATTGCTCTACTTGAAAACTAGCATAGGAGCAATTGAATAAATAATCTTGTTCTGTCTTCTAAACTTTTATGAGGGGAAAATAAATTGTGCAGGAGCAGGAGGCCACTACATGATTCTCCCAAGGATAAATTGAATATCAAAAAGATAGCATCCCTCATTTCCTCTTAGATAATGGGGAGTTTAAACAAGTATACCTGATTTTTAAAAAGTAATGCAAAGGTTACAGAAGGTTTTGCTTGCAAGACTTACCTTGCTAGCAGGACAAGGTGGCGAAGGGGTCTTTCTCGGCGGAGAATCCTCACAATTCAAAACCTCGCAGTGATTTAACACATTTTCCACTCCTTGCTTGTAACTATCCTTGCATCTAAGAAAGAGCAACATAGGAAGCTAATGACGCACCAAACCTGATGACCAAAACAGCATAAACTGAGTCTATGTAATTCCTATACTTTGTGCCATTTTATTTCACCAACCGCATTCTGTAACAATTTTTATTTTTATTTTTTAAGTATTTATGTTCATCAATCCACATTACAGAACTCAAATCTTTGCTGGACTCGAGTCCCCTTTCTCAAGGATATTGAACACTAAGTTTACACTCCCTCATTATCAAACTGAAATCAGAGTATGTACTCAAGACTACACAGATTTTGTTCATATCGGCAGGTGGCAATAAAAATGTTAAAGAATGCTATGGCAATTGCTTTGGAGATTATCTTCATTCTTCCACTAATTATTAACTTCCCAGCACAAGGAGGCAGGAAAAAAAGCCCTTTGAATGATCAAGCTCATTCACTATTTAGAAACCTGCACAGGATTTTCATCTCGTGCCACATGTTTCAGGCTTCGGTTTAACAAAACTGTGCCTCCCTTTGTCTCAGGCTAAGAATCAGACTGTTTCCCAAAGTTGCAGGGATAACCATGTACATCATTGTGACAAGAGCCTCACTTTTAGGGGAAGTGGATTCCCAGACCATTTAAGAATTTTGGATACTACCATAGCAGAAGTTTGTCCATACAGTCTACACCCCCTTCACACCAACTCCTAAAATGTGAACAGTTGACCAGGAATTTTGTATTTTGATATTTGGAGCTCCAAATACAAGTTAATCGTAGACTAGTGGTCACATTACTTGCAGGACATTAAGCTTTGTATGCAGTTAAAGCCCAGCGCACAATGGTCCACATAGAAACTCACCCAAGACTCTGATTGTCAGAATTCAGTTCATCAGAATTGCTGCTATCTGTGAAATTAAAACAAACAAGTATCAAAACACCAAGAAACAGACAAGAACATCCTACTTCAACAACTGCAACTGTTACTCGTCAGCTTCAAAACTGTTTAATTCTACTCATTCAGTAGCTTTCATTCTGAATCTCTCTCAATTCCTGTTGAGCATCAACCAGTTTCCCTTCAGGTCCATTCCTAAATGATGCATACTGGAGAAGTGGATCCATTTCTCTTTTATTGCTTGTGTAGAGGATCAAATTACAAAGTTGTCAAAAGATACAAAACTTAATGTAGTAAATAGTGAGCAGGAAGACACACATTGGTAAAGTGGGCAGATGCAATTTAACATGGGGAAGCATGTAGTGATGTACTTTAGGAGGATCATGAAGAGCCAGTATAATGTTTGAGGCAGAGAGACCTGGAGATGCATATTCACAAATCTTTGAAGAGGGCAGGACAAGTTAATAAGGCAGTTAAGATAAACATGAGATACTTTGTTTTGTAAATTTTTAATAGCAAAATAAGGAAGTTGTGTTAAACATTTACAAATCACTGGTTACAGCTACTTGCATCATATAGCACCTTTAATATAAAACATCCAAACATCATGCAAACGTTAACAAAATATTTAACCAGAAGATTGGTCAGAGATTGGTTTTAAGGAGCAACTTAGAGGAGGAGAGGGGAGTAGAGGGGCTGTGGGAGAGAATTCCAGAGCCAAGAGCCCAGGAAGCTGAGGTATATTGTGCAATTCTAGGTATTACACTTCAGGACAGATGTCAAGGTCTTGGAGAGGGTAGAGGTTTAGCAGGGTTCAGGGTCTTCATTAGGTGAAGAGATTGAACAAGCTAATATCGTTCTCAGAGCACCAAAAGTCAAGAAGAGGACCAAGAGGTATTCAAATTGTACAAGAGATTTTTGATAGCGCAAGTAGCGAGAAACAATCTAGCAAGTGGTTCAGTATCCAGAGGTCATGGATTTGAAATAGTTGGCTAAAGAAGTAGAGGGAAAAATGAGAATTTTTTTTTTCTGCCCACACATAGGGTTGTTAACATCTGGAACTCATTATCTCAATGTGAGAACAAAAAAAGAACAGTACAGCACAGGAACAGGCCATTCGGCCCTCCAAGCCTGCGCCGATCTTGATGCCTGCCTAAACTAACACCTTCTGCACTTCCGGGGCCCACATCCCTCTATTCCCTGCCTATTCATATATTTGTCAAGATGTCTCTTAAACGTCGCTATCGTATCTGCTTCCACCACCTCCCCCGGCAGCATCTTCCAGGCACTCACCACCCTCTGTGTAAAGAACTTGCCTCGCACATCCCCTCTAAACTTTGCCCCTCGCACCTTAAACCTATGCCCCCTAGTAACTGACTCTTCCACCCTGGGAAAAAGCTTCTGACTATCCACTCTGTCCATGCCGCTCATAACTTTGTAAACCTCTATCATGTCGCCCCTCCACCTCCGTCGTTCCAGTGAAAACAATCCGAGTTTTTCCAACTTCTCCTCATAGCTAATACCCTCCAGACCCGGCAACATCCTGGTAAACCTCCTCTGTACCCTCTCCAAAGCCTCCACGTCCTTCTGGTAGTGTGGCGACCAGAATTGCACGCAATATTCTAAGTGTGGCCTAACTAAGGTTTTGTACAGATTGAATCAGATTCCATACGACCCTTCAAAAAGTCAATTTAGCATGCACTTGAAGACTAATTTGCAGCGTTATGGAGAAAAAGCTAGAGTGTGGGCTCAACCGACACGAGCATGCTTTTGTGACAGTTTCCTAGAACAATACGTATGAAATCAATTGGGATAAAGCTATTTTAAATTTAAAATAAAAGCAAAATACTGCGGATGCTGGAAATTTGAAACAAAAACAAGAAATGCTGGAATCACTCAGCAGGTCTGGCAGCATCTGTGGAAAGAGAAGCAGTTCCGAAGAAGGGTCACTGACCCGAAACATTAACTCTGCTTCTCTTTCCACAGATGCTGCCAGACCTGCTGAGTGATTCCAGCATTTCTTGTTTTTATTTTAAATCTAGTCTTGTTCACTGAGGCATGCTTAATTAGTAACCTTATTCAAAATTAATATGGAATTCAATTAAATTGTATTATCACTCTCTCCCATAGGATCTTTTGCAATGCAACATACTCCAGTGCCAAACAAGAATCTTAAACTTAAAAGCTAATTATATAGGGATGAGGGGAGAGTTGGCTAAGGTTAATTGTGTAAATAGATTAAAAAGATATGATGGTGAAAACAGGGGAAACATTTAAAAAGGAAACAATTAAAAATGTTGGGCAGCACAGTGGCGCAGTGGTTAGCATGCAGCCTCACAGCTCCAGCGACCCGGGTTCAATTCTGGGTACTGCCTGTGTGGAGTTTGCAAGTTCTCCGTGTCTGCGTGGGTTTTCTCCGGGTGCTCCGGTTTCCTCCCACAGCCAAAAGACTTGCAGGTTGATAGGTAAATTGGCCATTATAAATTGCCCCTAGTATAGGTAGGTGGTAGGGGAATATAGGGACAGGTGAGGATGTGGTAGGAATATGGGATTAGTGCAGGATTAGTATAAATGGGTGGTTAATGGTCGGCACAGACTCGATGGGCCGAAGGGCCTGTTTCAATGCTGTATCTCTAAATCTAAAAATCTAAATCTAAAAAATACATTCCATTAAAAAAAATCTCAGCAAGATCTATCCATTGCTTACTGGAGTAGTGAAAGATAACATTGAGATTAAAAGACACTTATAAATGTAGTAAAGCGGTAGTAAGCCTGAGGATTGGGAGTGTCTTAACAACCAGCAAAGCGTGACCAAAAAAAAAGAGTAACTGAGCCAGGAATATAAACAGATTGCAAGTTTTTACAAGGACATAAAAAGAGAGGCGTCATTAAAATAAACATTGTTCCTTTCGAGGCAGAGACAGGAGAAATTATCATGGGGATTCAAGAAATGGCAGAAAAGTTGAACAAATATCTTGTCTGTCTTCAGAGAAGACAAGTTACATTCCAGAAAGATGGTGACCAAAAGGGATAATGAGAGCGAGAAACTGAAGGTAATTAATACCAAGGAAAAAGTATTGGAGAAACGTAAAAGCGCTAAAAACTGACAGAGGACATAATATCTACCTCTTTTATAACTCTAGGATGTAAACTATTTGTGGGGGGGGGGGGGGGGGGGCGGTAGGAGAAGACGCAAAAAGAGACAAAAAAAATCAGGATAGAAACTAAAGGTGTAACATGAGGCCAATGCAGCTTCCATAGTAATAATTTAAAAGGAAAGGATCACTCTAATCTCTGAAATGTGTCTAGGGGTCTTTTGCTGTCTTTACCTGGTCTTATTGTAACAGTGTTCTGAGCTCCCCCTTGGTGAATCCTTGTTCACAACTTTCCAATTATAAGTCAAAGAAATGAACACAAACAGGCTTTCTTTGGTTTAAAGATGAAATTTATTCAAACTTAAACTCTAATTCAGTTAACACCTATGGACATACGACAAGCCCACATGATACACATGCAAATAGGGACAGAAAAGAGAAGAAAAATAAAACAGTCTGAGGCAATCTCGACACTGTGCTTCGAGCTCGCTGTAGTCCGGTCTTGCATTTCGTTGAGGTCCAGTGTTCCTTTTAAACCTTGTTCACGTAGGAGACTTCTTCTGAGTTTACGTGTCTTCAATGATTTCCAAAGCTGGTGAAAGCAAGAGGAGGGCAGACAGGAGAGGTGTCTTATCAAACCAAGAGCTTTTCAAGTTTGAAACCTTTGTTGCAAGTTCAAATCTCAACAGCCAGCTAGTCATGTGACAAAGTGGTCTGACCCTGACTTTCATCAGGATCCCATCTGCACCGAGTGAGTGTGCCCTGATTAACCTTACCGGTTTCCCCCCCTTTTATTTCCAGCAGTCAGCTTTTAAATGCCCTGCTTTATTACAGTGGAAGCACACAGGTCTCCAGGTCTCACTCCTGCTCACAGCACCTTCCTTTTTAGCTGGAGGAGGGTCCCTGGTGTGTCCAATTTTCCTTTCTTTTCCAGGACTGCTTGGGCTTCTGTCACCTTCCCACCTTTTATCCTTTGCGGATTTGTGGAGGTGATCAGGAAAGGTTCTCCCCGGGAAACCAACTTACAAATTAAAGCAAATTCATCAGCCAGAAAGGCTGCTTGCCAGGCTCCCTGAACCTGCTGCTCCTCTACATGGGTTTGTCATTGAGAATGGGAGAGTGTTTTTAAATTCCTCTAACAGGATCACTTCAGAGTCTCAGAGCTGAGCTGCATTTTTAAAGTCCTCAGCCACTGGTCAAAAGCCAGCTGCTGGTTTCTTTCAAACTCCAGATTAGTTTGATTGGCTTGCTTTATGAGGGTTCTAAACTACTGGCGGTAGGTTTCGGGTACCAATTCATATGCCCCGAAGATAGCATTTTTGGTTACTTCATAATTTGATGAACTCTCATCTGGCAGCAAGGAATAAACCTCATGGGCTTTTCCAGTTGGTCTCTTTTACTGCAAAGCAAACCAAGTCTCAGCTGGCCATTTTAGCTACCTTGCCAGTTCCTCGAAGGACATGAAAAACACTCCCACATCTTGCTCATTGAATTTTGGAATTAGTTGGGCGAGTTTTGGCAATTCTATACCCAGTCCTGAATTGTGCTCCTCCATATTGGCTATGCTTTCACTAGGGTTACTCTGTCACACCCCAGCTAACTAAAACCGCCTCAACTCTTTGTTCGCATTCTTTCTGGAATATTCTCTCTCTTTCCTTCTCCTGTCTTTGTTTTTCTTCATGTTCCATTTGGAAGGCTCTTTATTTCTCCCTCTCTCTTCCCTCAAATTCAAGTTTCCTTTGTTGCATCTTTGCTAACAATACCCTGTCAGATTCTGTTTCTAACACTGTTTCTGCTTCTTCAGATTCAAGGGAAAAATGGTTGGCCACTAGCCTTAGGAGTTCAGACTTCCTAGCCTTGCCACGTACAGTGATCCCACACTGCTCAGCCATTTTTCTCAACTCCTCCATAGATAGCGCGTTTAACTTATCCCAAGTTACTTCACCCTGGCTTGGAGAGCTACTCGCTTCAGTTGCAGACATGTTCATATTCAATCACACAACCACGAGAAAGCCTGTATTGAAAACATGCTATTTTTTTTTTTGTTTGGGAACAATTTGGCTTCCCACTTCCACTCATTTGTCTGTGATTAACAATCCAGACCCTAGCACCCAATTTCTGTTATGACCAGGTGAGAAATATGTCTAGGGGTCTTTTGCTGTCTTTACCTGGTCTTATTGTAACAGGGTTTAATTTTAAAAGTGTGTTTTGAGCTCCCCCTTTGTGAATCCTTGTTCACAACATCCCAATTATAAGGCAAAGAAATGAACACACCAGGTTTTCTTAGGTTTAAAGTTATATTTACTAAAACTTAAACTCTAATTCGGTTCACGTCTACGAATATGTGACCCGCCTATGCTAGCATGCACATGCGATACACACATGCAAATAGGGACAGAAAAAAGAAAAGAACAATTTGAGGCAATATCTCGTTACTGTGCTTTGAACTCGCTGTAGTCCTTGATTGAAGCTATGGTCTTGCGTTTCATTGGGGCCCAGTGTTCCTTTTAAACCTTGTTCACATAGGAGACTTTTTCTCCGAGTTTACGTGTCGTCAATGGTTTCTGAAGCTGGTGAAAGCGAGATGAGACTAGACAGGAGATCTCATCAAACCAGGAGCTTTTGAGTTCGAATTCCTTGTTGGAAATTCAAATCTCAGCAGCCAGCTAGTCATGTGACTAAAACTGGTCTGACCACTTCTTCTGTGTATTGGGGAAGCAACGACAGGGTCCTTTTTGTTCCAACACTGCTAGTACCATGCAAATGTCCTTCCAGTCAAGGTCTTGCAATTTTAAGTTTTAATGTTCATGTGGCGAAATCATGTGTGCCTCAGTCTTGGCAGGTGGGGGGTTTGCCTGACACCTTGAGAAGGTGGTGGTGAGCTGTATTGGAGAGACGGTGGAAGACAGTGTCTATTCCAACAATAGCAGAAGTGGCTTTGCTATGAAATCGGATGTCTTGATAACTACCTTACCGCATTTCAATTAAGAATGACTCAGTCACAATAAGTGCTAGACTTGTAAACCTCATGAGGATGGAAACGCAAGTGAAGGTATTCAGAGACCATTCATGACTGGAATATTGATAGGGGTAGCAAACATTTCCCATTGTGTGACAATGACTCAGGCCATCAAGCCATCTGCAGAGACAATGTATGGAAGGTTTGGTCAGGCCTGACCAATCAAAAGGGTTAAGGTGGAATGCAACCTAACATGGAATGAAGGAACCCTTGGAGGGGGCATAAATGGAAGGTGCTGATACACTCGGGGCACACTGATTCAAAGAGATGACCACCCTACAGTCAACAAAACATCTCAGGAGAGAAGACTGCACCACAACAACTCGGGAAGCAAGGACAGAGGACACTCTACACACTGATGTATAACTACTGGCTGTATACTCTTGCTTCACTTAATAAACTCTATCTTGATTTAAGAAACCAGAGTCTGTACCTTGTGGGTGCAAGGCTAGTCAACGTCCTGCCTAAGCACAGAAAAATCTTACAAAATCATAGCATGATCAGACAACGCCAACATGGTTTTACGGAAGGAAAATAGTATTTGACAAATTTTAGTTTTTTGAGGATGCAACTAGGTGGTTAGGTAGAGGGGAACCAGTAGATGTCGTATACTTGGATTTCCAAAAGGCATTTGATAAGGTGCCGCACAAAGGCTAATATGCAAGATAAAGGTTCAAGGAATTTGGGATAATATATTAGCACAGATAAAGGATTGGGCAAAGGACAAGAAGCAGAGTAGGAATAAACAGGACATTTTTAAGTTGGCAGGCTGTAACTAGTGGAGTGCCGCAAGGATCAGCATTAGGGCCTCCGCAATTTACAATCTATATTAATGACTTAGATGAAGAGACCAAGAGCAATGTATCTCAGTTTGCTGATGATACAAAACTAGGTAGGAATTCAAGCTTGAAGGATTTATTTGCATGGAGGCAGTACAGTGAAGGTTCATTAGGTTGGTTCCTGGGATGTCAGGATTGTCCTATTATGAGAGGCTGAATAAATTGGGCCTATACCATCTGGTATTTAGAAGACGTGATCTCTTGAAACATACAAGATTCTGAAGGGGCTTGACAGGGTAGACAGATAGTTTCCCCTGGCTGGGGAATCTGGAACATGGGGTACGGTTTCAGGATAAAAGAGGCCGCTCATTTAGGACTGAGGAAGGGGAGAAATTTCTTCCCTCAAAGCTTTGTGAATCTTTGTAATTCTCTACCCCAGAGAGTTGTGAATGCTCATCATTGAGTATATTGAAGAACTAGATTGATTTTTGGTCTGACATAATCAAGGGCTATGGGGAGCAGGCAGGAAGGTGGAGTTGAGGCAAAAGATCAGCCATGATCGTATTGAATGGTGGAGCAGGCTCAAGGGGTCCTATGTTCTACTCTTGTGCCTATTTATGTTCTCATGCTATTATGTAGTCACCTCCATGGCCATATATCAATCAAGTACATCCATCCCAAAAAAAGTGATCTGTCAAAAATTAATTGGTCCCAAACACTCTAGTCAATCTTGGAGGCTAGCAGTTGTAAATCTCAATCCTACGGCTCTATGCAGACATATTGCTGCATTATTAAGGCACTCAAATTAAGGTGGTTTCCAGATTAGACTTCAGATATATAGCATAAACTCAAGCCAAGCAGCAGTTGAGAGGTCAAACAGGGCTCAAATGTGCTGGAGCAAGTGAAAGCATGAGGCGGAAAAAAAAAGGATTCCGCTGTCCTTAATCACTACACTAGACCCCATCCCAACATGCAAACATGGAGAGAATTGTGCTCTGTGGTATACGCTTTACAGGTAAACTTGCTTGATACGGACTGTCCAGGATCATATAAATGACCCATTTTGTCTCGGCTTGCAAGCAGTGATTTAATGCTGGGATAGAATTCCCTGGGCACTTTGCCCAAGTGACCAATTCTTTATAGGACACTCGTGAATGAGTTTTTAATATTTTGTGCGTTGCAAAGGGAAGTGGGAGACAACAACCCTGATCCTGTCCTAAAACATCTAGACACATGCAATTTACAGTAAAGATAACTGGATATAATCAGAACTTTTCCTCTACCTAGTTAAGAAGAACGTGAGGCCAACTGCAGTACCTTCAGTGCCATCCATTCCAAGTTGGCCAAGGGTTGGAATGGGATCTTTTGGATCAGAAGAACTCAGTAATACACCATGTGATGACTTTGAAGAACCCACCTTTCTTTCCCAAGTTTGAACTCAAGTTTATAAAATTTGCCAAGTAAACCAAATTAGTTTCCCTCATAGCAGAAAGTCAACTTTCCTTCAATCATTTATACAGACATGGATTGCAGCGGTTCAAGGTGGCAGCTCATCACCACCTTCGAGGGCAATTAGGGATGGGCAATAAATGCTGACCTAGCCAGTGACGCCCAAATCCCATGAATAAAAAAAATATTGCTATCATTTGGGATCTTTACCCAAGTTAAGCAGGCTCTTCAAATATAGCAACAATTTTCATTTAAAGTGCATAGTCACTATACATGATGCAAATTTTATGCTTTTGTCACGACCAAGGTAGGAGGAGTGCACCGTTTATTCTATCTCCACGGGTCACAACATATATCTATATTTTTTTCCCCACTTACCTAAATGGTCAATCATAGACTATTTTTATTCCAGAATAAAACGCACCAACTAGGTTTCTTTAACAAAGTTATCAGATTATAAAACAAGTCTTAACCAGTAATGAAGTAAAGCATAACCATACAGATTGAAATATTAGAAGTTCCCTTTTTACCTGAGCCCCTCACACCGGTTAACCGGGAGAAAAAAGGATTTTTGTTTCTAGAGCACGATCACAGACAAAAAAAACATGGGCTGAATACTTGCTTATTCTTGAATAGACAGCAGATAAGATGTGTTGTGTTCCAAAACTTGCTAACAGTCTGGACTCTGAGTATATGCAGATAGGTCACTGGGATCTTTTAGAATAGTTTTTTCAGGCGGTGTTGAGAATTAATTTAGTAGGCTTTTCTTCAAAGACAGGAGACGAGACGAGTTGACACAGTGGACTTCTCGGGGTCTTTCAGAGTGGTGCTGGAAAGCTGAGCAGGGTTGTACTGTTCTCTCCTCAGAAGTTCGCTTCCTTTTTACACAGTTCAACCCCAACTCAAAACACTTCAGAAGTGACACTGACAACAGGTGGTCATATAAATCTTGACCTGTCACTTCTTTGTAAACAGCTTCTCTAGGTGTCCAAACTTCTTGTTTATTGAGCTGCAAGTCAGGTAGCTTACTGGAAAAGCTGGTTTTCCTCAAGAACTCTCAGTGCCCTTTAAAAAAAACACTGTCAGGGACTGTTTTTCAAAGTCAAGTGGCATTTACATGACCCTTTTGAAAACCCCAAAATTTAACATTTCTTCAGTCTTTCAAAAATGAATCCTCAAAAAGTACATTTAACAAAACAGAGGCACTTTCGTAACACTTTGTTAAAGCAGCATTGTTGCCTTTCAACAAGTTCAGCTTAAAATTACAATTTTGGCTACCAATAAACCATATACTGTATGTAGTACATGCAATTGCTGTTTTAGCACAGTAAAAGTTACTTTTATTAAAACGCAATACTGAAAGTCACTCCGTCATATTGCCCATTGTAGAAAGTTTTCCTTACAATTTGGAGGTGACAATGCCTCCAGAGATATGAGTTTGAAAATCTTCAGTTTGATCTTCAGACAGGGTTCAGTATTTTACTGTTCCTGCTGACTTGGCTTTCTACAAGCTCTAATGTACATCATACAGTGTGCCCAGTCTTTGCACCACATCTCAATAACACACAACTATCTTTAGCTTCTGCAGAGTAAAATTGAAATACAATCTATTCAAGTTTTAAAATTCACCAATTACAGACCTTTTCTCTGAATTCTTGAACTGCAAGTTTGTGGCTTAGACACAGCAGCTGACACAGCCTCCTCTAGATTGCTCATAATTTTTGTGGCATTCCTAGTGCATCTATGACCTTGTTTTTCAGGAACCTGTAGACAAATGAAACAACTCAACCTTAGCTTACATGATTAGTTATTTTTGAGTTACTCACATCTTGCTAATTAAACAAAAAAAAAAAAAAACGACCATAGAAGGTAAAATGTTTCGAAAAGCGATGCCATTTGTACTATACTTACCAATGTGGCTGGCTGCTTCTCCTTCGGTTGCTCAAGTTCAACTGTTTCAACACTGCAATGACAAGATATTGTTGATTCCAAGTGCCCTACAACATCTAGCATTTTGAAATTAGGTCAGGCAATGCTTACATTCTTAGCCTTTTAGTGAATATAAATTAGCTATGGAGACCAACAGTAATACCTTCTTTCTCATGAGTGGAAAAAAATGATTTCCAATTCAATTGAATTGACATCATACTACTTCAAGATGAACTCGTTTCCTACCAGAGGAATTTTAACTTGTTCAGATCCATCCAATTTATACACGTTTAATAAGAAACCATATACAAGAACAAGCCTATCTACTTTCCTGTCTACACCATCCCAGAACTATCCCACGACCATTTAAACACTTGAAATTCATTAGGTTAAAGGTGTAACAAGCTGCATTATAAGGCTACAAATCATTTTCAGCACGGTACAACATGACCAACTAAAAGAACTGCAATTTGGAGGGTAGAATACATTTCTAATAAATTCTTTATATTAATTACAATCTCCTCATCGAGGCACTTTTGTACTGCAAACAGGATACTTCATCTTGCAGCAGCTCTTCATGATTTTGATTTCTCAGGATGCTGTGGCATTTAATAATCTCATCTTTAGTTGCCCTAAGATGATGCTCCTCGACCTCCTTAAAACACTGTATCCATGTGGTGAAAGGGACCCAGCTGCATAGGTGTGGAGCTTTTTGTCATTGCGGCTGCATCCATGTAGAACTGTGACGAGTATACATTACAATTGTGACTCGTTAAAAACAAAGTGGACCAAGGATTTGTCTGACCACTCTGGCATCAGATCAGTTTTTAGGCTTCTACCACTCCACTGACCACTAAAAAACACTGACAATTGACCCAGAAGCCAATTTTTCCAACAAGTCCCATCTCTAAAAAATGGCAAATAAAAGTTTATTAAAAAACTTTGAAGGGTTTAATTATAGGGTGCAGGCAGAAGTCTTAAATGTTAAAATTAATTAGGCATTTCAGTTAAACACCATTCAAATTGTTTATTTTTAGTATAGGGTTAATAAAAGGAAGCTATCTGGCCATAAATGTAAAATGACTAGAATTTTAAGTGGAAAAGGTACAAGAATCATTTCTGCCATGAGCTAGATCATCTTTTTTAAACTTCAGATAGGCAAGAATGGACACTTAAGTACTACCCAATAGCAAGACTATTTGCATTCATTGACAACAGGGTGCTTTTTTTTCAATAATCTGAACATGTCAAACTAATTGTGAACTCCACACCTTGAATTATTAGAGCAGAATCAGAAGCTGCCATTCTATAGTGCAGTGACTAAGGGTTAATGTTGCAAATTAGTTGGATCTCAGTTACAGGTGTAGAGTCACTAAAATAGGACTACGAACCTGGTTTAGAAAGGATATAAACTTTTTTTGGAAGCCACCAGGGTTTCCCATGTAGTAACCATGCTCTCAATGTACATTTATGAATTTCCCATTTGTCAAATGGGAAAAGGATCAGTAGATGATTTTTCTTTATACTTTATGGGATGTGAGCATCACTGGCAGGTCAGCATTTGTTGCCCACCCCTAATTGCCCTTGAACTGAGCGGCTTGCTAGGCCACATCAGAGGGCAGTTAAGAGTCAACCACATTGCTGTGGGTCTGGAGGCACATGTAGGCCAGATCAGGTAAGGATGGCAGACTTCCTTCCCTGAAGGACATTAGCGAAACAGATGGGTTTTTACAACAAATCGATGATAGCTTCATGGCACCAATACTGAGACTAGCTTTCTATTCCAGATTTTTGTTGATTAATTGAATTTGAATTGAATTTAAATTCAACCAGCTGCCGTGGTGGGATCTGAACCAGTGTCCCCAGGGCATTAGCCTGGGCTTCTGGATTATTAGTCCAGTGACGTTACCACTATGCCACCATCTCCCCCATGGTGTTCTAATAGCCTATGACACTTGCGCTCCGGGCTCATGTGAAGAATTGCTACTTGGTAAGGTAGTAGAGGGCAACAAGCACTTGTAGAAGTAGTGTTCCCAACTAAAGTCATTAACGCCAGTATTAATTGAGAGTGGGAAGATAATATTACTGCCAGGCCTCTTAAGTGAGCTATAGGAGGCCTCAAATGAACCACGTCCAACTTAAAAGCACCACCTTTAGGGAAGATTTCTACAAGAGGTATCTCTAGATAGTACATACAGAAGTAATTGGCAGGAGAAAGTCCCATTTTATAGGAAGATACACATAGCTGTACTGCCCTTTATAGTGATGTCCCCATTTAAGGGACCACAATGTTAAAGTAGGATTACACCTCAACGAACTAACAAAATTTTGGAGGTAGCTACTCCAACTAAAATCTCACCATTCTTTCTCTGCATTTTCTTCCATTTTCTCAATGGAGCTACAGTCTATAGAGAAAAAAAGACATGGACATTGAAAACATTTATATGCAAAACTGAAAACATTGGCACTAGACAGAATTTGAAATATTGGCGAGCTCAATCAACTGAATTAAAGATTCTTAAATAAGTCCTTTCATATCAGAATTCAAGGAACCAGTAAAATAAAAAAGGTCTACAGAGTTTGCAGTCCGGCACAATACTCCAAACTTTGTAAAAAGATTTCATACTCTAGACACCATCAAGAGATTTAAAAATACAGTTCTAGACTCGTGGTGAAATTTCGATACATTGGGTGGGCGGGTGTGGAGGGGATTGGGAAAAATCAGGATTGCTAATTTAAGTCACCATTGTGACAAAGCAGTCAAGGAGTGTGCATTTCCTGTTACTTATCTGGATTTGTGTTTTCTCATTTTCAATGAGCCATCTCGTCTTGTAAAATGTCACTATCCCACCTTAGTTGTTTAGTGCCTTGGTCTCCATTTTAAGATATATTTTGCTAGTCCTCTCCACACAAAGCTTCCACTGAATTGCAACAAAAGACTTTCCAA
This sequence comes from Heterodontus francisci, assembly GCF_036365525.1. Taxonomy (NCBI): domain Eukaryota; kingdom Metazoa; phylum Chordata; class Chondrichthyes; order Heterodontiformes; family Heterodontidae; genus Heterodontus; species Heterodontus francisci. Next base: position 46,558,372 of record NC_090384.1, on the reverse strand, counting down.
TTTGGATTAATAGGTTTATTCCAGTGAGACAATGAGTCGTTCCCATCCACAAAATCTGTTGAATGAGGAGAAAGTAGGAAACCCCAACAAAAGACCAGGCTTTGCACCAAAATGTTAAGAGAAAAAAGGCCAAATCAGGCTCCCCAAAAACCACTGGACAGGGGGACATAGGTAATGAATGCAAAATATTACATATGATGAATGTGTGTAAACATGTGCTCTTTGACCTGAAAGTTAAAAGAATTAAACAGACCAAGAGACAATACTATTAGTAATGTTGAATAAAACGCTTTTACTGTTTTACACCATGTGAATTTACTGAAAACAGCAGTTGTCCCTTGGAAAAAAAAAAAGAGTTTATGAAGAACTGACAGGCCTCAACATTCTGGGCTGTGTACTCTGCCTGTCTTAGGATTATAAGAAATAGGAGTAGGCCATTTGGCCCATCGAGCCTGCTCCACCAAACAGATCACTACTGATCATCTACTCTATGCCATTTTCCCCCCACTATCCCTTGATGTCGTTAGCATTCAGAAATCTGATTCCTGTCTTGAACATACTCAACAATTGAGCTTCCACAGGGTCTTCTGGAGGAATAACTGGAACAGGTGGAAACAGTAGGTTTATATGTGGAGAAAAATGGAAACACAGGCGGGATCTTACTGTGGAGCAGGCCACTTTCTTGGGGGAACAGTGTGGTGTTATAGATGTCCATAGCCTCCGATGCGCCTTGACTGCCAGTGCGTAATGGATGAGATGAGTTTGGAATTGGACCAGTCGAAGCAGTGGTTATGGAGTTGAGTGTGCTCAACAATAGCTGACTTGTCCCATTCACGGTGTTTGAAGCAGGTTTGGTGTTCGAGTCTAGTGTGTAGGCTGTGGCTGATCTGATGTAGATGAATCCACAGTCACATGGTGTGCTGTAAATTCTTGGTTTGTTGTGAGATGGTTTCTGGGTCTTTATGGGTACGAAGGATGGAGTGGAGCTTCTTGGATGACTTGCATCAGATTTCCATGTCCGCTGACTTGAGTATGTGCTGTAGACTGAGAGGTTGAGCCAATGTATGTGAGGCTGACTTGTCTTGATTGAGGTAGTTGTTGCAGTGCAAGCAACAGGTGGACATGTGTTGACCTTTTGGGAAGGAAATCTGTTGAGTTGAAGTGTAGACTTGATATGGCATGATTCTTGTAGTAGATTTTTATTGCTAATGGAGTAGGCTCTCCTGATGAGGATGTTAGATACCGATTGAAGAATAGAGTGTTATGACCGACCACTCGTCAAAACCACCAATCAAAATATAAGATTCTGATTGTGGTGAGAGAAATGCACTGATAATTCAATCCTGTCGTTCCACAGATCGCTTAACATATCATTTAAAATCTTTCCAAATTAAAAGACCCAGCCAAATTATATCATTAACTCCCGAATGAGGCTAACCAAACCAGTTGTCTTTAAACCAACAAATTAACTGTTTAATTAGAAAAAACTAAATTAAACACAAAAGATATAAACATTTAAAATAGAAAAAATTAGAGTCCTTGCAAATTTACAGTCCAATGTTGCTTGAAGTCCTCACAGAATGTTGCTTTCTTTCTCCAGCAAATTTCAACAATTAACGACTTGCAAATACTTTCAACAGAATCAAGCTGAATTCTGAGGGATAAAAGATTGTCACAGTCTAACTTCCCTTTCTTCAATTTAAATTACCAGAGATCTGAGTTTTGGTTTGACTTTAGAATTTTGAGAGATAATAAACAGACTAAAATCTCTTCCTTCAGTTTAAATAGTTGAGAGCTCTTTTTCCAAGTGCCGTCATCACAGCTGTGTCCTCGGTGTCTGTGTTCTGTTAGAACAAACTGTCTTCAATTAAAAAGTCAGTTCAAAATTGAATTGTAACAAATGTATCGCTTGAGACTCACTCCCAGTGGCTGTATCTATGGTAACAAAAATGCATCTTTTGAATCGCAGTCTCCAAATGGCTGTTTCTAAGGCAACGAAAATGCATCTTCCTATAACTCCTGAGGCTTACTGGTTCTTAAAGCAATACTGATCCTTTGCAAGCCTTAAAGGCAAACCGCATATTCTGAAAAAAAAAAACTACAGAACCATGACAAAAGGGATGAAGAAAAGAATGCATCAGGGATGATAGGGAGATCTATTAACACCCCCAAGACAGTGACATGCTCATCAGTGATGTCTGGTTACCCTGACTCAAAAAACATCACCACCTGCTTGGCAGTCAACATACTCCGACAAGAATAATAGTATCTATCGACTTGCTGTGAGATACAATAGCCGATCAGCAGAAAGAATAGCATTTAATGACCGATAACAGAAAACAAGTTAGCACACCAATAGATCATTCCATGTTCTTGCTGCTATTAGCAGTAAGATCCCATCCATATTCCCATTCTCCATCACATATAAACCTGTTTCCACCTGTTCCAGTTATCCATCCAGAAGATGGGCAGAGTATGCTGCCCAAAATGTTGAGGCCTGCCAATTCTAAGAACTCAATTTTTCATGGGACAACTGCCCTTTTTTTTTTTTTAAAAAGAGCAAATTCATGAAGTAAAACGGTAAAATTGTCTTGCTCGACATTACCATTCTCAGTGTGAAAACTTTCAAACAACTTAATACTATTTAGTTTTAGACAGGAAATTACCGTCAGTCCATCTAGCCAACCTATCCACAGTATTCCCTTGCTGTATTTCTAATAGCCCTAAATCTTATTTGTTGACAGTTTATCCAATTCCTTCTTGAAACCCAATAAGATTTTTTGTTCCAGTCTGTTCCACAAATTTACCACCCATTAGTTAAAAAAAAAACTTGCTTCCTGCATTTCCTATTTTCATACATTGCTCTTAATTTGTAAATATGACCCTTAAATGCTTAAATTCAGTACAAGGAAAAGCTAATTGAAGATTCAATTTGATCAAACTTTTCATAATTTTCAACACTTCAATCATAGGCCCTCAGTTTTCTCTTTTGGAGAGAACAAAACCCAGGGTAGTCAATCTTTCCCCATACATCATTCCTTTAAATTTTGGGATTAACTGTGCAAGCTTTCCTTGTAACCCTTCTACTAACAGACTATTTTACTACATTATAGGTCCACAATCTAGTGAGGGGCAGCACAGCAGTTACCATTCTGCATGCAGAATGCAATGCATGCGGTGTGAATTTTCCTTACACGTTTATACTTACAACTGGAAGCAGAGGACTCCAGCATATTTTTTCTCCTGGCAATAGATTTACGTAATGATTTTCTGGTGGATTCCTGAACCATGGTGGCCCGTTGAACATTAAGTGAATATTTATCCATCAACCTGATGCAGCTGGACCTGCGGCCAGCAATGCTTTTCCGTACTGACTTACGGGTACTTCTAGTGCTGTTACGAACGGATTTATTTTCATCTGTCTCAGAGATGGAACCCCCAGCCACAGCTGGAATATTGCTCAACTCCCAATTAGCTGAAGCAGACGCTCCATCAACTGCATTTTCCTTAGTAGTAACAGCATCTATTTTGATCTTCATTGCTTCATGATTTGAGCAGCTGGGGCTCACTGCAGGAGCAGCAAGAGGCAATGTTTCCAAAGGAGGTCCACTTTGAGGAGGTGGTTTTGCCTCAACTATTTTTTGAGGTAAGTTCACATGCTCAAAAGTCAGAGTTTGGGATAAGTTGACCACATGACTCTTTTGGGATAACTCCACATTCTTGTGGCCATTCAGCGACAGTTCAACCAATGGAATTCTACCATTAACTGGAACAATAGGGCACATGCTGTTTTTCTCAGTTTCTAAACTAGCAGTTGCTGCTGCTGCACGTGATGCTGATCGTGTCAGACGCACAGGATGCACCTGCTCAACTATTTTACTGCAGTCATGGTTATCTTCCTCAAAGACTCTACGTATGAGTTTTGGCCGCTGAATTGAAGAACGTCTTAAACTTCTTCTGCTTCTGGAAAATCTGGAAATAAAATTTTGAAAACTGAAATTATGCTTAAATCAACTTTGAGATAAATTATGAAGTGCCCTATTCAAATGATTGTATCAAAATTCATACCAATTACAATTAAAACACTGAAGAAAGCCTTTTATCTGGATTTATCCAAGTCATGTATTATGTTTTGTTTAAACAGAATTAAAGATCTTCTTCCTCCCTTTTCTAAAGATATAGAAGTTTGCAGTTTTCTCCCACCTGGCCACAACAGCCAAAAACAGTGCTTGCCTGTAACTGTTTTAGCGTGGGATGGGGAGAGAGAGAGAAGAGAAACACATTGGAGCCAAATTCTGCTTTCAGAGAAGCACTTTTCCCTCAGGTGGATAACCACCAGGATCAGTGATCTATAATGTTCTCCCAATGCAACCCAATAGGTCCTGGGACATTAAAGTTAGCCATTGCATCTGTAATACCACCCTGGCTGGTCAACTAAGTGACTAAAGATTAGTAATCAAGTCATACCTTCAAACTGCATGGCTAAGCTTGATGTTACTTTTACCAAGTGAGCCAACAAGAATTCAAAAATAGTTAGGAGGATATGCATGAAGCTCTTCTATTAGCCCCGAGCTGAAAAGGAGCACTTAGTTGAACTGGACAGGCTCTTAGTTCTTCCCCGAGTCACAAATACTTTAAAAGGAAATTAGAGTAATGAAACATTTTTTCCTTCCACCCTCCCCAGCACCACCATCTTAGATTTACTGCCATTTGATCTTTCAGCATTGAGTTTTGCGCTTTTTTTTAAAAAAAAAAAAAACCTCTTCTGCTTTGTAAACCCAGAAAGTGGCGAACCTGTGTAATTCTCCAGCACAGAAAGCAGTCGAGGCCAAATCATTAAATATATTCAAGAAAGAGTTAGATATAGTTCTTGGGGCTAAAGGGATCAAGGGATACGGGGAGAAAGCGGGAACTGGGTACTGAGTTTGGATGATCAGCCATGATTGTATTGAATGGCAGAGCAGGCTCGAAGGGCTGAACGGCCTACTCCTATTTTTCTATGTTTTTACGACTGCAGTGAGACAAGTTACTTCTTACTACTGTAAAAAGAGTTTACACTTTGATGCAGTCACTTTGGGTTTACTAACTTAGTCATCCCAAACCATTCTAATATCTTCTGGAAAACTGTGCAGAGTAACATTGGTAGAGCCCAGCACAGGTTCACTGTCAAAGGAAATAAATGGAAATTCATCTTTCAAAAAACAAACATCTATGGGAAATTAGATCTCTTAAATCCAATGATGAACATGGTTGGATGATTTTGATGCCATCGACTTGTAACTTCTCATTAAAGAACATTGATACCCTTACCTCTTATTAGGATCCTGGGCTACAGATGGGCGCCTCCTGAGCCTTTTTCTCTCTGAAGGAGTTTTTGGCATCAACTCAGGCTCTGCATTAAAATCACTGAAAAACATTTTCAATTTGTATGGAAATAATTATCTTAAGCACAGTAATTCTTTGCGACAATGCCCCTTCATTAAGTTAGTGTAGGATAGATTTAAGTTATTATAAATTGCTGGGACTATAGGAGTATTGGCGCCAACGGGATTTGTTTGCTTAAGTGGAAACATTTTAAAGGGAAACATTATGACCATGTAATGAGTGATGCCTGAGCCTACGCGAGTAAAGGTGCACATGGGAATATCCCAGTGTTCTCTATACACCCTTGCTTTACAGGAGCACAGCACAGGTCCAACAATGACCTCATGATGTCTGGCAGCTGATAGTTCTACTCGCATGAAATGATAACATTAATTCAATATCACTTTAATGTGCATACCTTTTTGCTGATTACTAAAATGACTTTTGCAGGAAGTGCAGTCCCATTCCTGCTGACACTTCACCCAAGTGAGCATTTCTAGTATTTTCAGTTTTTATTTCAGACTTCTAGCATCTGCAGTATTTTGCTTTTGTAACATGTGGTGGTAGAATATTTGGCTTTGGAGGAAATAGCTATAAGAGGACACAACCACCCAGCCACATATTGTCCTCCTGATATCCAGATACATACACTTTCCAGCACAGGCCAAGCTACTGCAAACAAGAAGCATAACAGATTTTTAACTTTAAAAAAGTCAATTTTCTCCCCTCCCCAAAACAAGGTGCAATTAAATCAATTGTGGTTTACCGGTCTTCCAGGCACAGACCAGGAACCAAATTTGAGAATTTTTAACCCATTAAAAAGACTTACAACTCAACTTCAGACATCCCAAAGCACTTTACAAAGCAATTAAGTACTTTTGAAGTATAATCACTGCTATTACATAGGAAACATGGAATTCAATCTGCACACAGCAAAATCCCAAACAGCGATGTGATGATCTGTTTAGATGATGGCTGAAGGATTAAATATTGGAAACCTCTTGTTTGAAATAGTATCATAGGATTTTAATACGTCCATAGGCCCATAGAGTCTGCTGTGCTATCTTGCTTGATCTTGTAGCTCATTTTTTAAAAATTCTAATTCCTTAAGCTTTCTTGCTTTTAACTGTCTTTTAACTGTCATTTGAAACATTTTGCATCTATGACATTCCACCTTCTCAACCTTTTTGTGAAAAGATTCTCTGTTTTCCCAAATTGTTTGAATTTTATAGCATTTCCTTTGTTCTGTCAGTTCCTCGTTATTTTAAAACACTTCAACCAGATGACCCCTTAATATCACTTTCAGAGAAGATAACAATCTTTCCTTCATGCCAGGTATTACCCCAGTGAATCATCACTGAAACCAGTCAAAAATTGGTATATCGTTAAGAACTCTCATCTGCACTAGTACTTTCATTTACATATTACAATTCATGTAGTGAAGCTCAGCATTATAGTGGTCTTTTTGCAACTCCACAGTGGCGCAGTGGTTAGCACCGCAGCCTCACAGCTCCAGGGACCCGGGTTCGATTCCGGGTACTGCCTGTGTGGAGTTTGCAAGTTCTCCCTGTGTCTGCGTGGGTTTCCTCCGGGTGCTCCGGTTTCCTCCCACAAGCCAAAAAGACTTGCAGGTTGATAGGTAAATTGGCCATTATAAATTGTCACTAGTATAGGTAGGTGGTAGGGAAATATAGGGATAGGTGGGGATGTTTGGTAGGAATATGGGATTAGTATAAATGGGTGGTTGATGTTCGGCACAGACTCGGTGGGCCGAAGGGCCTGTTTCAGTGCTGTATCTCTAATCTAATCAAAAATCTAATCAAGTTGGCCTTTAATCACTTTTATACTTGGACCCATAAATTTTGTTCCTTTATTCTTTTGCTCTCCTTCCCCCATTTAGACTATATTCCTATGCATTCTTATTACTTCACACCAAGAATACACCTGCCATCGCTCTGCCTGCTCACTTAATGTATACTGTTAGAATTTCTATCTACTTTCACAATTCACTAGCTCCTATGTAATGAGTACTTACATAACATGGTTAGAGTAGACAGGGGCAAAGCATGGAGGGGGACACAGATTAACTTCAAATTGGGCATGCTGCACCATGGAACCAGCAGTTGGCAGAGTCAGGAAATGAGGAAAGGATGAACCTTTGTGGGATGGAATGCAGGCAGTGGAGTTTTGGTCATATAGTTTTAAGTAGAGTGGAACACAATGCTCACAATAACGCTGAAGATGACAGGCACTGATGACAATGAGGCAGTAAGGGATCAGGCACTGGCAGGACAGGAAATGTTAAAGTGCTATGTAAAGGCCTGTTCAGGTCAGGAAAAATCCCGACCCAAACCCGAAAGAGCCACAGCAGACCCAAGCCCAAATCATTCCATTTTTTTCCCCGCACCTGACCCGACCACCAGAATGTTCACTTTACCTACCTTCCGATTCCAAATCTGTTTTTCACTTTCAGTTTGTGCAGATAAGCAACAAAAACTGTAATTGGACTTGAAAGGTTGTTTAAAAAGATTAGAACCACGAAGTCAGTGATTGGTCACGAGTTAACCAGAAACCCATGGAGTTGTGCCCAGACAGGTTACATAGAAAATAGGAGGGGTAAGCCATCTGGCCCTTCGAGCCTGCTCCGCCATTCAATATCATGGCTGATCATCAAACTCAGTAACCTGTTCCCGCTTTCGCCCCATATCCTTTGATCCCTTTAAACCCAAGAGCTATATCTAACTCCTTCTTGAAAACATACAAAGTTTTGGCCTCAACTGCTTTCTGTGGTAGCGAATTCCACAGGTTCACCACTCTCTGGGTGAAGAAATTTCTCCTCATCTCAGTCCCGAATGGTTTACCCTGTATCCTTAGACTATGACCCCTGGTTCTGGACTCCCCCACCATCACAAACATCCTTCCTGCATCTACCCTGTCAAGTCCTGTTAGAATTTTATAGGTTTCTATGAGATCCCCCCTCACTCTTCTGAACTCCAGCGAATATAATCCTAACCGACTCAATCGCTCCTCATACGTCAGTCCCGCCATCCTAGGAATCAGTCTGGTAAACCTTCGTTGCACTCCTCCACAGCAAGAACATCCTTCCTCAGACAAGGAGACCAAAATGGCACACAATATTCCAGGTGTGGCCTCACCAAGGCCCTGTATAATTGCAGCAAGACATCCCTGCTTCTGTACTTGAATCCTCTCGCTATGATGGCCAACATACTATTTTCCTTTTATACCAACTTTTGCACCTGCATGCTTACCTTCAGCGACTTGTGTACGAGAACACCCAGGTTTCGCTGCATATTCCCCTTTCAGTTTCTAGCCGTTCAGATAATAATCTGCCTTCCTGTTTTTTTGCTACCAAAGTGGATAACCTCACATTTATCCACATTATACTGCATCTGCCATGCATTAGCCCACTCACTTAACTTGTCCAAGTCACCCTGAAGCCTCTCTGCATCCTCCTCACAACTCACCCAGTTTTGCGTCATCTGCAAATTTGGAGATATTACATTTAGTTCCCTCATCTAAATTAATATATATTGTGAATAGCTGGGGTCCTAGCACCGATCCCTGCAGTACCCCACTAAATCACTGCCTGCCATTTGGAAAAAGACCCATTTATCCCTACTCTTTGTTTCCTGTCTGGCAAACAATTTTCTTTCCATGGCAATACACCACCAATCCCATGCGCTTTAATTTTACACACCAATCTCTTATGTGGGAATTTGTCAAATGCCTTCTGAAAGTCCAAATAGACCACATCCACTGGCTCCCCCTCATCAACTCTACTCTAGTCTAGGACTGTACTGTATGCAGAGTCAGAGTCATAGAGTTATACAGCACTGAAACAGGCCCTTCGGCCTGTTAGTGTCTGTGCTGGCCATCAAGCATCTAACTATTCTAATCCCTTTTTCCAACACCTGGCCCTTAGCCTTATATGCTATGGCTTTTCAAGTGTTCATCTAAATACTTCTTAAATGTGCATATACTAGAGTCCTGACAGTGATCATTTTATATTTATATAAATACAGTATATTTTATAATAATCACTCAAGACCTTCTTGGTCTCTGCATCTCAACTGCTCACTGGATAAACTTGCAGTAAGTATATCAACCTGTAAAGCAGGAATCTAGGTAATGTATAACAAAATTTTCTGAGCCTTCGGACAATTGTTGTTTATTTTAAGCAATACAGATACTGGTACAGTGTGGCACAACCTGTCTGGGCACAACTCCATGGGTTTCTGTTTAACGCGTGACCAAACAATCACTGACTTCGTGGCTATAATCATCTTTTTAAACAATCTTTCAAGTCCAATTAATACTGTGTGTGTCCAACCCGGACCCGGCCCGACCCAACCCGAGCCCCAAAGCCAGACTGGACCCTGACGCATGTCGTCGGGTCCCGGTCAGGTAGCAGGCCTTTAGTGCTGTGGACTTCAAACTGGGACTGGAAACTTAGTGCTGTTAACCAGGGCAGTGGTTATTCAACATTGGGTTCAGCCAAAGCAAGCAGCTGCAAATGGAAATTGAAACACTGTCTAGGCCATGGAGCTTTCAGGTAGAAACTTAACAGGATTGCTTTTTCCAACTTAATATCTTGACAACATTAAATTGGAGAAAGTTCTTGCTCATCACAAGTAGTTGAACAGCACAATAGCTTTCATAGTGTTAAGAGTAGTTGCAGACATAGTACAGTGTGGTCTCAATACCTTAAATGCACATTGGTGCACCATAGATGCCAAACGTGATAATTTTTCTAACTTTGAAGGAGAGTGGGGTGGATCAAAAAGGGTGTGAAAAGTAACATTTTGGTTCCAGGTCTTGAGCAGAAATGCAAGATATGTACAATTTACAGACTGGAATTAAACAGGGAACCCTGGCTAGTAGTTTACTGAAATATACCACAAACTATCATGGCACCTACCACCTGATCAGACCACATAAATCACCATCAAATTTGGCTTTACTATGCCAAAACTGCTCACCATGAGGATCATCCTAGAATGTAAATACAAACTGCGCTCACCTGCCGTCTCCATCCTGAGCAAGTGTGAGGAGTTCCTAGACATGGAAACCAGTCAGTCTGCTGCCTCTGCTACTTCCTTCCCTTTCCTTCGTCCACTGGGCCACAGTGGTCCCAGCCTCTCATCTTTTTCTAATTTCTCTATCTCTCCATTTGCCCTCAGAGCTCATCTTGTCCAAGAGATCCATCTCTTGCTCCCTTGACCCTACTTCCACCAAACTGACCATCCAAATTCACTTCCTGAGGCCCCCCACACGCCACCATTTTAGCTGATATTGTTACGCAAGAACATACATAGGAGTAGCTCACACGACACCTCAAGCCTGCTCCACCATTCAGTTAGATCACAACTGATCTTCAACCTCATCTCCACTTTCCCTGCGGATCTCGAGTCCAAAAATCTATTGATTTCAGAATTGAATATACTTATTGACTAAGCACCCACACCCCTCTGGGGTATAGAATTATAAAGATTCACAATCATCTGAGAGAAGAAATTTCTCTTCTCAATCCCAAATGCCCCCTAGTTCTAGACTCTCCAGCCAGGGGAAACAGCCTCTCAGCATTTCCCCTGTCAACCCATCTCAGAATCTGATGTTTCAATGAGATGGCCTCATTCTTCTAAATGCTGGAAAGTATAAGCCTATTCTATTCTTTCTCCCCTCATAGGGCAACCCTCTCATCCCTGAAATTAATGTGGTGAACCTTCGTTATACCCCAAGGTAAGAATATCCTTCCTTAGCTGTGGAGACTAAAACTGTGCACTGTACTCCAGGCGTGGTTCCACCAAAACCCTGTACAATTGCTTTAACACTTCCTTACTCTTGCAATAAAGGCCAACATACCATTTTCCTTCCTAACTGCATGCTAACTTTGTGTTTCACGGACAAGAATGCACAAACCCCTCTAAATACCAACAATTAAGAATTTTTCACCATTTAAAAATATGCTGTTTTTCTATTCGTTCACAAAGAAAATAATTTCCCCACATTATACTTCATCTTCCGTCTTCTGACTCACTTAACTTATTATCCCTTTGAAGAGTGTCTTCTTCTCAACTTGATTTTACAGCTGGCTTTGTATTGTCAGCAACCTTGGATACATCAATTACTTAGCTAAAAGGGACTGAGTATATACATTGTAAATAGCTGAAGTCCCAGCACCATTCCTAGCTGTACCCCACTAGTAACAGCCTGCCAATTTGAAATTGACCTACTTATTCCTACTGTTTTCTATCCTTTTAACCAACCAATCCACTATCCATGCTAATATATTAGCACAAAAACAAACCCTCATCTTGCACAAGAAGCTTTTGTTTAGCGCCTTATCAAATGTCTTTTGAAAAATATAACATACTATGTCAACTGGTTTCCCTCCATCTACCCTGCTAGTTACACACAAAAATTTTGATCAAAAACTTTCTATTTCATAAAACCATATTGACTGTCTAAATATGATTTACAAAGTGCCTTATTAACACCTCCTTAATAATGGATTCCAGCATTTTCCCAACAACTGGCATCAGGCTTAGTGGCCTGTAGTTTCCAGTTCTCTCTCTCCTGGCTTTCTTGAATAGCAGTGTTACTTTTTCTACTTGCCAATCCACTAGAACTGTTCCAAAATTCCCTCGATGCTGGAGGATCACAACCAGTACATCCACTATCTCTCCAACCACCTGCTTTAGAACCCTAAGATGTAGGGCATAGAGTCCAGGGGATTTGCTGGCTATTAGTCCCATTAATTTCTTCAGCACTTTTTCTTTATTGGTATCAATTACCTCAAGTTCCTCACCCTCATTGGACCCTTGGTTCCCACTATTTTGGTATGCTTGAGTTCTCTTGTGGGAAGACATACAAAATATCTAATGCCTCTGCCATTTTCTTATTTCCCTTTATAATTTCTTCTGTCTTTGCCGCCAAAGGACCCATGGTTACTTTCGCAACTCTCTTTTTATATACCTACAGAAGCTCTTACAATCTGTTCTTGTATTTCTTGCTAGTTTACTCAAATTCTGTTTTCTCTCCAATTTTTGGTCATTTTCCTGGTTTCTGAAACTCTCCCAATCCTCAGACTTGCTGCTCTTCCAAATAATATTATGAGCCTTTTAATCCAAAACTATCCTTAACTTCTTTAGTTAATCACAGATGGATCACTTTTCTTGTGGCATATTTATTTGTTGAGAACACAAGAAATGAGAAGTAGGCCATATGGTCCCTCTTGCCTACTCTGCCATTTAATATTTAAGTGTTCTTCATTGCTCATCTTCTGTCATACCTTTTTACCTAATTTCCCAATCTACCTTAGCCAACTCACCCCTCATACTTATGTTATTGGCTTTAAGTTTAATTTGCTAGTTTTGGACTTATGTACTCAAACTCAATGTGAAATTCCATCATATTATGATCACTTTTCTCCAGAGGATCCCTTACTATGAGATTACCAATTAACCCCATCTCATACACCAGAGGTTCCGTGACACATTGTTGTACAAAATTGTCTCGAATGCATTCCATGAACTTGTCCTCCAAACTTTGGTTTTAATTGATTTGTTCAATCTATATGATTAAAGTCCCTCACAATTATTGCATCGCCTTCATTACAGGCTCCTCTTATTTCTTGATTATACAGTTGGACAAAGTATTAGCTAGTTAGGGGACCTATAAACTACATCCAATGTTTTCTGCTCCTTATTTCTTATCTCCATCCATGTTGATTCGACTTCCTACTCTTCCAAGCCTAGATCCTTCCTCACCACTGTCCTTGTCATCTTAACTATCAGGGCTGCCACCACTCGAAAACCCTTTGGCATTGTCATTTTAAAACAAATACATTGGAATATTTAGTTCCTAACCTTGGTCACCATGCAATGACATCTCTAATTGCTATTAAATCAAACTCATTTATTTCTATTTATGCCATTAATTTATCCATCTTGCTACATATGTTTTTATCATTCAGATAAAGCACTTTAACTTTTTACCCCTTTTGCCCAATTTGATCTTATTCGTTAATGCACTATTAGCACTAAACTGTTTGTCCCTTCCTTTCACAAGCTGCTCATCTTTACCCAAATCACTACACTGCTCTATGGCCTTGATAATGCTTAGGAATCAAAACCTGTCTCACACTAGAGACTACCACCTGTCTGGCTCTGCTTATTAATTTGAACCCTAGCTCCTCAAACACCCTCAGCAGAACGTCATTCCAACTATGGAGTTGGATCCTACATGAGCCATAACAATCTGATCCTCCCCTTCCCACTTCAAATTCTTCTCAAGCCATGAGATGTCCATAGCCCTGGCACTGGGCGAGCAGGAACTCCCAGTCGTAACCAGAGAAAACAGAATCTATCCCCTGACTATACTGTCCCCTATTACATTCCCATTCACTCCTGTACCATGGTGCCATGGCCAGTTTGCAGACTTTGCCCTCATCCACAGGAAGTATGAACCTTACACCTGTTGGATAAGGGAAAAGGCCAAGACTGCTCCAGCACTGCACCTGCCTAACTTGTAGTCACACCCTCCCGTCCCTGACCACTACCCAGACCTGCATCACTTCCTAACTCAAGGGATGTGAATGCCTCCTAGATCAAAGCGTCCAGGTAACTCTTCCCCTTCCCTGATGCCCTGCAATGTCTACACTTCGGGCTCCAACTCAACAACTCTGAGCTGAAGTTCTGAGATGCGGACACTTACTGCAGATGTGGGGATGTCTGGGGATCGCAATGCTTTCCACAAACTCCTATAAGCTGCAGTTGCAGCACACCACCTGTACTGACATCCCTATAGAACGGTGTTTTATTCAAGTCAAAGTTCACATATTTAATCAACTTAGCTTAATGATTTTTGTTTAACTAATCTAGTTATAACTTTAATTAGATCAAGTAATTAAATATTTACTTGTAATACAAACCACATTCGGTATTGGAGGCAAAAAGCAACACCTCCTTCCCCACTGCACCAAATTTGTGCTTTCAAACTTCAACACTGTCTATGATGCACTCTTATGAATACTCTTGTATCAAACGGTAGTCTTTCTCTTTCCCCCCCCACCCACCACCCCCTCAAATTTCCTGTCATTACTCCTCTCTTCAAAAGACTAATCCCAGACCTCTGGCTTTGCGAACTACTGTCCCATCTCCAATTTGCCCTTCCTCTCCAAAGTTCCCACATATGTCACCTCCCAAAGCCATGCCTATTTTTTCCCACAAGTCTACATTTGAATCTCTCCAATTGGGTTTCCACCCCTGCCACAGTACTAAGACAGCCCTGATCAAAGTCACAAGCATCCTACGTGACTGTAATCATAGTAAACTATTACTCCTTATCCTTCGCGACCTGCCTGTCCTCTGATAGTTGGCCACAACATCCTCCTTGTATTATAATCTTCAAAGTTCTGTGAATAATTTCAAAGAAATTATTCCTTTTGATTGGAAAAATGCACATCACTTTGCTATTTAAGAAAGGTGGGAGAATAACCAGAGAATTCTAAACCTAACATCTGCTATTGGAAAATTAATCTATAACTAAGGATAGGGATATTGAACACCTTGAAAATTTTCAGCCAATCGGAGAGAGCATGGATTTGTAAAGGGCAAGTCATGCCTGACAAATCTGATTGAATTTTTTTTGAACAGGTGACTAAAGTAGCGGACAGGGGAATGTCTAAGGATGCTACTTATATGGACTTCCAGGAGGCATTTGACAAAGTCGCTCATAAGAAACTGTTAGCTAAAGTTGAAGCCCATGGAATTGAAGGCAAATTATTGACCTGGTTCAGAAATTAGCTGAGCAGCTTGAGACAGAGAAGGGATAATGGTTAAGTACTGTAATTGGCAGGATGCGATTAGTGGTGTCCTCTCCAAGGATCTGTGTTGAGGCCTCAACTATTCAAAAAAAAAAGATAGGCAGCACTGTAAGCAGTGTAGATGGAAACATAAAACTACAAAGAGAGATACTAATAGCTTAAGCGAATGGACAAAACTAGTAAATGGATTTCAGTGTAGGAAAATGTGAGATCATCCACTTTGGACCTAAATAAGATAGAATTCCTAAATGGTGAAAAGCTAGAAACAGGGGAGGACCAAAAAAAGACTTTGGGTCCATGTACACAGATTAAAATGACAATAACAGGTACAGATAATCAAAAAGGCTAATGGAATGTTGGCCTTTATATCAAAAGTACCAGAATACAAGGGGGTAAAAGTTATGCTATAGCTGTACCAAACCCTGGTGGGATCATACCTGGAGTATGGAGAGCAGTTCTGAGCACCACACCTTAGGAAGGATATACTGACCTTGGAGGAAATGTAGTGTAGATTTACTAAAATGATACTTGGACACCAAGGGTTAAATTACAAGGAGGAATTATACAAAGTAGTAGCTGTTCTGATGAAAAGTCATAGACCTGAAACATTAACACTTTCTTTCTCCACAAATGCTGTCAGACCTGCTGTGTATTTCCAGCACTTGGTCTTTATTACACAAAGTAGAGTTGTATTCCCTGGAATTTAAGAAGTTGACGGGGCAACTTTATCAAAATTTTCAAGATACAAAAGGAACAGATAGGATAGATAGAAAAGAAACATCTGCGGGTTGAAGAGTCTAGCACTAGAAGGCATAGTGTGAAGATTAGAGCCAGATCTTTCAGGAGTGAAATTTGAAAATACTTCTGCACACAAAGGGTGGCCAAAGTTTGGAACTCTTCCAAAAATGGCAAATTTATGCTCGATCAATTGTTTAATTTAAAATTGGTAATAGATAGATTTGTTATCCAAAGGTTATTAAGGAAAATGGGCATAGGCAGATCTGCTGTGATCTTACTAAATGCAGAATTGGTTCAAAGGGCTAAATGGCCTGCTCCTGCCCCTATGATCCAAAGCTTCTCCTCCATCATCTAGCTGGGTGGGACTGCCCTTGCCTATTAACAGATAAGTGCAAGGTAGAACATTTTGGTAAGAAAGGTGGTCATAAATTATTTGGGAAATAAGATCTAAATGGGGTACAGGAGCAAAGGAATCCGGGGATACAAAGACAAATCACAAAAAGTAGCAACACAGGTAAATAAGGCATTTAACAAAGGAACAGGAGCAGGCCATTTAGCCCTTCGAGCCTGAAGTCATGGCTAATCTGATTTTAAAAAAAGCCAACCAAGCACTGGAAAAAAAAAAGTAGAGAATTCATTCTAAATTTGTATCAAACTTTGGCTAGACCAACTTGTAGTGTACAGTTCCAGTCACCAGGTTACAAAAAGGTGACAGAGGCACTGCAGAGGGTGCAAATAAGATTTACATAAATTACAAGATTTACCAGAACTGCAATCAGGAAACAAACAGGCTAGATCTCTCTTTTGAAAAGAGAAGGCTCATAGAGGTTGTAGACCTAGTAAAAACATACAGGAACTTAGCTGAAACAAAGGGTTAGTTACACATAATTACACTGTCGAAACATAGTGGGGTTGGGGAGAAAGGGGAACAGCAAAGATGCTAGCAGACTCACTGTCCTTGCACATACCAGATAAAGGTGTCGCTATGGACACAAGATACGATTAGACTCACAGTAGACAATGGGAAACTGCAAAGAAATGAACCACTGAGCCAAATAAGGAATTATGTCATTATACCAGACCCTGATCAGTAAGAGGGGAGGGTCTTGGAAACTAGATTTAACCCGACTGAAATTAGGGAAGGCACGAGAACCCTGGGGAAGAACACTCGAGAAGATACCCGAGCCAAGGGCTCAGAGAACCGAAGAGCAACCGCAAGTCCGAGACTGATCACCTCGTGCGTTGACAGGTAATATACTGTGCAAGTAGTGAGAGCTTGTACTTGATGATTTAGTGGGAATAAAATATTGATATATCTTTCACCAATCAGCTTCCTTGGACTCTAAGAGTTTATGCAGATTAGGTACAACATAACTGGCGCCTGAACAGGGACTTGGTTGAAGTGCTATTTCAAGTTATTTTGAATAGTCTCAGAGTTCGAACTAATCTAAAAAACAAAGTTACGAGTTTGACGGATCGGATTGGTGAACGGTTGAGTAATTAAATAGACAAAGCAAGACAATGGTTGAGTAATTATGGCCCTGGCCAGGCCACAGCGGGAGTTGGAACTCCGGAAATATTTGCAGGGCAAGTGGCCTTTATGGATAGAGTTTGCAGTTAAGCAGTACACAGGCCAGGGGTCCGTTGGGGTACAGCATTGAGAGGATGCGCATATCCGCCAAGCCAAACGGGCACCTAAATTAGTGAAAGCCTCTGCTTGTATGAGGGAATTAGATGAAAAGGAAAGGGAGAATGAAAGATTGAAGGAGTTGCAGAAGTTAGAAAAAGAAAAAGAATGAGTGGCATGATAGGGCCCTGAAGGCAGAAACAGTTAGTGCAGCACAGGTGGTGCATTTAAGCCAATTCCAGTCTCAGGCTGAAAAAGCTGAATATAGTCGTAATAAGGTTGAGGGGGAAAGCGGACAAGGCGAAGAACAGCTCGAGTGGAACAGAAACACCGACTTACAGACCGCATTGACGGTTCTGCACCACTCACAGACGGAGTGGGTGTACTAGTCAGATCATACCAAATGTCTTCAGGGGATAAGTAAACTAGTCTCAACTGTCAGCGCAAAGGGGTATAATATGCACGTTTGCGGATTGGGAAGATGATGACTGACAATTTTAAATCAGGTCGACTTAGCAGATAAGGCCAGTACGTACCAGAACGATGGTTACAGTCCTTGGGATGACCCACCCCCAGAACCACCTGAACCCCCAATCGAGACTTCAGCCCCCACCCTGGCCTTATCTATGGGCCCAATAACAACTGGGGGGCCAGAGGGCTCAGTGACTAAGTTTATGGCAGAGTGACATAAAAAGACTGTTTTAGTGAAATTTCAAGTGAGTAAAAACAAGTTACTGTGTCTTTTGATTTGAATGTGTAAATGTTGGAAGCTTCCACAAATGAAATGCAAGTCCTTGGGATGTACAGCTTGTGTTCTATAGAACTGACAGTCGTTAACTCGTCGTCTGGCCTTAATATTGAATGCATGAATCTGTTACTTGTGTTTTTGTTTTTACAAATGTGTATATTTTGTGAGAACCTTGAGTCATGTTTTGGTTGTGAACTAGTTGAACCAGTGTGTTCCTTGGCATCGGGACAGGGAATTTGACACAGATTTTGATACTTTGAATTCATAACCCATTACAGGAATCAATTTTCTAAGTTGCTTGGAATTGAGAGCGTGAAAAGTGATTGGTGAGTGTATTCATTTAATTTTAAGATTGTGCACCCAGGAATTGAATATAAAATTGAATTATATTTTAAGTTAAAGTTTTTTTTATTTTAAGAGTTGGTTTTGCAACTGTGAAAAGGCAATGAACAATTTTCTATGAGATAAGCTTCAGCCTTGAAGGTCTGAAGATGTCTGGCAGAGATCCAATTTGAAGTTTAAAAACACTGCTTTAATTGGAGTTCCAGTTTTAAATCCTTTTTTTTGCAGTTTAAATTAAAGACATGTTTTACTGACTGTTTTAAGTAGCAAATGTCAGGAATTGGATATTGGTTTAAGGGAGAGAAGGATAAACAAAGGAGATATGGGAATGATTCTGTTTAAAGTTTAAGCAGCTGGTGTTAAATCTTTCATGTTAAGAATGTTAAATAACTTTCTTTACTTTTTGGTTTTATTACAGTCATTTGAAAAGGCGCCTGAAGAAAGAAAAATGACGTAAATTACCAATTTTCTTTTTAAAAAGCACCTGCTGTTCTGTTCTGTGTGTAGTTCATAAGCATTATAAGTTAATAAGTCTGAATTAAGCTCAACTTAACAGGTCAGTTAAAAAAAAAAACTGGAAATTTCATTTGTGGCCACAATAAACTCAAGTTTATTAAGTCAAGTTTTGGGGCAGTCTTTAATTCCGGACAGAAGACCCGCGCATATAACATGGACAGTTTTGATTTTTAAATGTTTATTGCTGTGAATTGAAATTTGGAATCATCTTTGTTGTATAAAAAAAAAATCCTTGGATTAGAAACCTCTTACAAAAGATGCTCAAAGTTTGTAAACAATTGGAGTTTAATCTAAAATGCTGTCTTTCCTGATCGATATGCTTTCCTTTGAAGTTGATAATGTTAATGATTTTGTTGTTTTCAAACCCCAAAGATACCAAAAGAATTGAAATAAAAGTTTAAAATGGAGTGTAGTTCTTTCAGATCAGAAAAAAGTTATGCGAAGTGACACAGCTTAGAACATTTTGCTCCGCCCCCTTGGAGACAAGCAAAAAATTAACCCAGCTGCAGCTGTTGGTTTTCCATTTAATCCACCACACAATTTTTGCATTGCTGAGTGTAAAATTTAAATATATTGGACATCAAATTTTAAATTTCTAAATTGACAGATATAATTGGACAAATGAACCCATTGGGCTTCGGGGCAGAGCAATGGATTCGGTGTTTTTTTTTTTAAAAGCAGGTGACAGTAGGTTCCAAGGCCACATGAGAACTGATGCCACAGCAAAAGATCCAGCAGCTTTAAGAATTTAAGAACTTAATTGCAGACAACAAATGCCACAGCATCTTTATCAAAGAGCCAAATTGCTTGAGAAGGAGAGATAGTTGCAAGCACTTCTGTCTTTAATGTAAAAAAGTACAATACCATCAAGTCTGGACATAAGTGGCGCAGTGGTTAGCACCACAGCCTCACAGCTCCAGCGACCCGAGTTCGATTCTAGGTACTGCCTGTACAAAGTTTGCAAGTTCTCCCTGTGACCACGTGGGTTTCCGCCGGGTGCTCCAGTTTCCTCCCACAGCCAAAGACTTGCGGGTTGATAGGTAAATTGGCCATTGTAAATTGCCCCTAGTGTAGGCAGGTGGTAGGGGATGTGGTAGGGAATATGGGATTAATGTATGATTGGTATAAATGGGTGGTTGATGGTCAGCACAGACTCGGTGGGCCGAAGGGCCTGTTTCAGTGCTGTATCTCGAAATAAAATAAAACAAACAATTTAATTGATGGGAGTGGTTATTTAAAGGACTCAAAGGGAAATTTATCTGACATTTAAGAGGACAATCAAAGTTTTAAAAAACAAAAACAGTCCAAGTGGTTTACTGTGTTGGACATTAGCAATGGGTTCTGGTCCATACTATTGGCACAAGTGTCAATATAAATTTGCGTTTACATTCCAGGGACAACAGTACACTTGGACGTGTCTCTCCCAGGGATTTCATAATAATCTGAGATGCCACTAGTGGTTGGCACAGAGTAAGGAGGAGCACTTCAAGCTACTGGAGGAGCTCCTTTGACTCCTCTGGAAGGTTGGAGTGAAAGATAACCCTAAAAAGGCACAGATAATGAAATTAAAGGTCTCCTATTTGAGAATAGTGATAACACAGAGAAAGCACGAGATAGAGCAGATGCAAGTCAAGACAATCCTCGAAATCCCCCTACCGCAAGATATTAAGGCTCAGAGATCATCTTTGGGCCTCGTTGGGTAAAGCAGGAACCATATTGATGGATTTGCCTTAAAAGCAGCCCTTTTATATGATCTCCTGAAAAAGAACTCCAAGTGGGTATGGACACCAGAGTGTACGTCAGCGGTTGCAGAATTAAAACAGGTGCTGGCCACAGCCCCTGCGCTACGGGTGCCAGACCCATCCCTACCCTTTGCCCTCAAGGTCTCTACCACAGATAATATCTTAACGGTATTGCTTCAGGAAAAACATAGTCGATTTTTCCCAGTGGTGTACGCATCTTGCCTATTAACATCAGTAGAACAGGCCTTCACAGTGTGAGAAAAACACTTGCTGGGCGTCTTCTGGGCAATTCAAAATTTTACTTATATTGTCGGCCTCAGCCCCGTAACTATCCTGACTAAACAGACGCCCATCCAGTTTTTACTGGATGGATGACTGAAGGACGGTAATGTTATTCAGAATCATATCGCGCGGGGGACCTTGCTCTTGCAAGGTAGAGACATTTCGATAAAAAGGGCAAGGACGACTACATGCCTCGTGGTCAATTTAACATACCACAGCGAACCCCATGGGTGTCAGGTTTTGACAGCAAAGGCCCTCAAGGGACCTTTTGTGTCAAAATTCATTGGGGGGTGTACAAGGGAAGGAGCCAGCAATCAAAATTTTTGTTGACTGTTCCTCTGCAGTGGAGGATGGGATTAGGCAGACAGGGTGTGGATTACATGTACAGGAAGATGGAAGTCCCAGACTCAGACGAACTTTGGTGGGTCTTTCTTGTAAACGTTACTATCGGACAACGGGTATGTATCGAATGCCCAAAAGAGACCACATTAAGGCACCCACTGGGAATGAGGGAGTAATAAAAGGAAAGAGGCGTAAACATAGTTTAGTGAATGCGCAGCTACAGTCTTTAATATGGGAACTTCAATTGTTAATACTATAGATTTGGAAAATGTGGACCAGAAGGTTAGAACTCTGTCAGCTAGTAAAGGATATTTTGAAAAAGGAGCAAAAGGAACAGAGTGGTGCAGCTAAAGTAGGACAGGATTTGACGAACACAGTGACAGGACTGGAGAGTGTACTGGAAGGTCATTCTCGTACTATTAATGATATAATAGAAAAGGTAAAGGCAGTCCACAATGTTTCAAATAATGAATGTGTTTGTAATACATACAGTTCGTGGACGTTAGAACAAACGGGGGAAAATTAGAGGCAAATTGGTGCGGGACAGGTGCCAGCTTGGATAAATGACACCCAGTTGGAGTACTTAGCTGGTCACACAAATGATAAAATTACCAGGTGCCAACTCAGAAAACTTGTTAAGGTATGGAAAGATCAGGGGTGTGTAAATACAAGATCTATGCGTATTGGAGTAGTGTTGGGAATACCTGTAATTCCAAGAGATAAATTAGGGATGCAACTAGAAGTAGAAAATATAGGGGTGAGAAGGGGAAAAGATTACATAAAATACAATGATATATTACCCCATGTTGTGGAAATTGGAAAAGAGATAGTTGGAATAACATTGTGTAGTCTGGAAAACCAGGTAGTCATGTCCTCATCCTATATATAAAACAGCAGAGTCAAAATGTGGATTTAATGCCACTGTGAATTGCACCATGGAAACTAGGAAAGCATTGTCAGGGCTAACCCATGTGGCCTCTATGGGAAAGGGGAGATATTGCTTAACCACCGCAGTGAAGTACCACCAGTATGGACATAACTGGGCTTGTCCAGTGAGCAACAGTATATTCTGTTTCAACCCACAAATACTAACCAGAGTAGGAAAGATGGAGTTGGTAGACATACATAAATGAAAGACAGAAATGATAACTGTGACAAAGTATTAAGGGGGACTTGATAAATTACCTCCGGGAATACAAATATACTATTTAGCCATTGCCCACACACTTGGGTAAAGAGAGGCAGCAATTAGAAGCCATTGCTGCAGTGTAGTACAATATGGAACAACAGTTGAAGAAGCTACAAGGTGAGATTGACGAGATAAACGATTCTACTTGGTGGGAGGACTTATGGAACTGGGGGTCAAATGTGCAGCCACACCCCTGGTTTAGAATTATCTCCCATGCCCTGATAGTGGTTTTGGTTATCATGGCGTTATATGTGACATACTTAATTTGGAAACTTAAGAAATTGAGTAGAGAATGTAAGAGGATGTATGAACGCAGGACAGCTACCTTAAAGGCAATAGATACTTAAAATGAAATTGCGACGGTATTATGTTCGCACAAGTGACTGTGCAATAGTGATGCTTAAATTGTGCTTTCTTTAACATTACACTGCTTATGCTTTTGCTTTGAAAATGAAATGAAATTGTAATTGCACAAGTGTACTACCCAAGAGAAACGAGTGAGAGATCCCTTGGGCATAGCCTGCAGATCAAAGGGGGGACTGCAGACCCAGTAAAAACACACAGTAAAAGCATAAGAACTTAGTTGAAACAAAGGGCTAGTTACACATAATTACAGTGTGTCGAAACATAGGGGGTTTTGGGTAGAAAGGGGAACAGTAAAGATACTAGCAGACTCACTGTCCTTGCACGTACCAGATAAAAGGTGTCGCTATGGACACGAGATATGATTAGACTCACAGTAGACAATGGGAAACTGTAAAGAAATGAATCACTGAGCCAAATAAGGAATTATGTCATTATACCAGACCCCTATCAGTAAGAGGGGAGGGTCTTGGAAACAAGATTTAACCCTTGACTGCAACTAAGGAAGGCACGAGAACCCTGGGAAAGAACACTCAAGAAGATACCTCTGAGCCAAGGGCTCAGAACAGAAGAGCAACTGCAAGTCCAAGACTGATCACCTCGTGCCTTGACGGGTAGTACACTGTGCAAGTAGTGAGAGCTTGTACTTGTACTTGAATTAGTGGGTGAATAAAATATTGATATACCTTTCACCCATCAGCTTCCATGGATTCTTTAAGTCTAAGTACAGATTAGGCACAACAAGGTCTTAAATTATGAAAGAGTAGACATAGCTTGTGGCAAGAGCAAAACTAAACTAAAGGCCATCAATATGAAGTAGACACAAAGAAACCAAATGGAAAATGCAGAAGAAACTTCGAGAATCATGGAATGCTAACAGCCAGGAGGCTGCCATTCAGCCCATTGTGTCCATGCTGGCTCTCTGCAAGAGCAAATCAGCTAGCCTCACTCCCCTGCCCTTTTCCCTGTAGCCTTACAAATTTTCTCTCAGATAATTATCCAATACCTTTGAAAGCCACAATTGAATCTGCCTCCACCACGCTCCTCAGACAGACAGTGCATTCCAGATCCCAACATTTTCTGCATAAAAAGTGTTTATCATATCGCCATTGGTACTTTTGCCATTCACCTTAAATTGGTATCCTCTTGTTCTCAAGACTTCTGGCAATGGAAGTTTCTCCCTATCTACTCTGTCCAGAACCTTCATGACTTTTAACACCTCTATCAAATCTCCTCTCAACCTTCTCCTCCAAGAACAGCCTCAGCTTCTCTAATCTATGCACGTAACTGAACCTTAGTGGGAACCATTCTTGTAATTCTTTGCTGCACTCTCTCTAAAGCTTCCACATCCTTCCTAAAATGTTGTGCCCAGAATAGGCTCCAGTTGAGGCCAAACCAATGTCTTATTAAAAAAAGGTCCACCATAACCTCCTTGCTTTTGTACTCTATGCCTCTATTTATAAAGCCCAGGATCCCATATGCCTTATTGACTGCTTCTCAACCTGCCCTGCCACCTTCAACGATTTGTTCACATATACCCTCCAGGTCCCTCTGCTCATGCAACCCCTTTAGAATTATATCTTTTAATTTATATTGCCTCTCCTCATTCTTCCCAACAAAATGCATCACTTTACACTTCTCTGCATTAAATTTGATTTGCCACATGTCCACCCATTCCACTAGCCAGTCTATGTCCAATTGAAGTCTATCACTATTCTCCTCACAGTTCACAATACTTCCAAGTTCTATGTCATCTGCAAATTTTGAAATTGTGCCCTGCACACCCAAGTCTAGGTCATTAATATGAATCAAAAAAGGGGTCTTAATATCGACCCCTGGGGAACCCCCTTATATACCTTCCTCTACTCTGAAAAACAATCATTCACTGCTACTCTGTTTCCCATCACTTAGCCAACTTTGTATCCACGCTGCCACTGTCCCTTTTATTCGATGGGCTTCAACTTAAAGCCTGCTTGGATATAAAATTAAAACCTAACCCGGACTGGGCCCAACCTGACCACAGCCAACCCGAACCGGGCCAGAGTCCTTCAATTTTTTCATGCCCAACCTGACAATATCAAACATGTTATTAGCACAGAAAAAAAATTGCGCCAAAACGTAGATTAAAAAGAAAACAATACAAAACAAAACCTGACCACAGCCAACCCGAACCCGACTCGAGCCCGAATGCTGGACACAGAATATTGACCCAACCCGGACCTGACATTTAGTCAGCTTTGGGTTGGGTAGCCAGGCTTTACTTCAACTTTGCTGACACGTCTGTTAAGTGGCACTTTATCAAATGCCTTTTGGAAGTCCATGTACACCACAACCAGGCGCAGTGGTTAGCACCGCAGCCTCACAGCTCCAGCGACCCGGGTTCAATTCTGGGTACTGCCTGTGTGGAGTTTGCAAGTTCTCCCTGTGTCAGCGTGGGTTTTCTCCGGGTGTTCCGGTTTCCTCCCACAAGCCAAAAGACTTGCAGGTTGATAGGTAAATTGGCCATTATAAATTGCCACTAGTATAGGCAGGTGGTAGGGAAATATAGGGACAAGTGGGGATGTTTGGTAGGAATATGGGGTTAGTGTAGGATTAGTATAAATGGGTAGTTGATGGTCGGCACAGACTCGGTGGGCCGAAGGGCCTGTTTCAGTGCTGTATTACCCTCATCAACTCTGCGACCTCATCAAAAAGCTCAAAATTAGTTAAACACGATTTGTCCTCAAAAAATCCATGTTGGCTTTCCTTAATTAATCCAAGTGACTTAATTTTGTCCCGGTTTATCATTTCTAAAAACTTTCCCACCGGTTAAACCAACTGGCCTGTAGCAGCTGGGCTTATTTTTTGAACAAGGGTGTAACCTTTACAATTCTCCAGTCCTCTGGCACCACCCCTGTATCCAAGGCCGATTGGAAGATTGTGGCCAGTGCCCCCGCAATTTCCACTTTTACTTTCTTCAGTATCTTCAGATGCATCTCATCTGGTGCTGGTGATTTATCAGCTTTTAATTACAGCCAACCTTTCTAATACCCAAGATATCAATTTTTAGGCCATCCTACCTCCTCTTTCACCATGACCAGCAGCATCTTCTTCCTTGGCAAAGACAGATGTCTTCTGTCTCTATGCATAAATCTCCTTTTTGGCCCCTAATAGGCCCTATGCCTTTTCTCATCCTTTTACTACTTGTATGCCTTTTTGGATTCCCTTTTATGTTAGTTGCCAGTCTCTTCTCATACTCTGCCTCATTTTTCTTCCACCTCCCATCTGAATTTTCTATATTCAGCCTGGCTCTCACTTGTATTATCAACCCGACATCTGTCACACACACCCTTTTTCTGTTTCATCTTTCTCTTTTGTCATCCAGGGAGCTCTGACTTTGTTTGTCCTACCTTTCCCGCTCATAGGAATGTACCGCGACTATACTCGAACCATCTCTTTAAAAGCAGCCCATTGTTCACTTACAGTTTTGCCTGCCCATCTTTGATTCCAATTTAGCAGGGCCAGATCAGTTCTCACCCCATTGAAATTTTTGCCCTTCCCCCAATTAATGTTGTTTATTCTGGATTGCTCCTGGATCTTTTCCATAGCTAACCTAAACCTCATGTTACTCTGATCACTGTTCCCTAAATATTTCCCTACTGACACTTGATCCACCTCATTCCATCGAACCAGATCCAGCCATGCCTCCTCCCTCATTGGACTGGAAACATACTGATCTAGAAAGTTCTCCTGAGCACATTTCACAAACTCTTTCTCCCCCGCCCCCCTCTGCCCTTTACACTATTACTATCCAAGTCTCTATCAAGATTATTAAAGTCCCACATTGTAACTATAGTCCTTGCACTTCTCCAATTTCCCTGCAAATTTGTTCCTCCATACCATTCTGACTAGTTGGTGGCCTATAGAATACAGCCAGCAGTGTAATGGTACCTCTAACCAACAGATTCTGCCCTTGGCCCCTCTAAAACATCCTCTCTCTCCAGCACCAATATTCTTTTTAATCAATACCGACACCCCTCCTCTTTCCTTCCCCATCTTTCCTGAACACCTTGGACCCAGGAATATTTAGAACCCAGTCCTGCCCTTTTGAGTCAGGGTCTCCGTTATCACCACATCATATTCCCACTTGGCTATCTGTAGCTGCAGCTCACAAATCATATATACCACACACTGTGCGCTCACATTCATGCACAGTAAAACTAATTCAGACTTTATGTTCTCTTACTCTGATCCTACTTAATTCCTTACTATTTCTTATTCTAGTGCTATCTCGTGTCTCCCAATTCTTTGTGCAATTTGTTTTTCCGCTATCTCCTGGCCCCTATCCCACTGCCAAGTTAGTCACCTCTCTCCAAAAGGACTAGCAAACTACCCCGCAAGGACATGGCTCCAGCTCTGTTCAGGTGCAACCCAACCAGCCTGCACAGGTCCTACACCTCTCAGAACCGGTCCCAATGTCCCAGGAATCCAAAGCAGTCCTCCTGCACTCTCTCCTGTCATGTGTTCATCTGTTCTATCCTCCTATTGCTGTACTCACTAGCACTGAAAGTAATCTAGCTGGTTTCTTTCACAGCTCCCTAAAATCTGCCTATGTACTGAAGTTCCCATCCTTAAGTGACCCAAAGAACGTGAAGCTAATAATTTTTAGTGATGCTTCACATGCTAATCTTGCTGATGGGTATTTGATTATAGATGGTTTCATAATGTTCTGATGGGTGAAAATGGGAAATGTTGCCCTTTAGCTACGGAGATTTTTGAGTGAGGAGCTATATGTTTGTAATCCTTTTACTCTGCATAATAAATATGAAACTGAGTAAAGATAGGCTCAAGCATTATCCTTCCATAACAAGCTTTCTGGAGTTCAACAGCCTGCAGGACCTCAGCCTTTCATTGGTACGGATATGTATCACAACTGCTGGCTGTTCGCCTTACCCCCCCTCAATGCTCTGCAGATGCTAAGTGGCTGCTTGACCCTGGCACCAGGGTGGCAACACACTGTCCTGGATTCACATCTGCAGCTGCAGAAAGACCTGTCTGTTTACCTAACTATAGAACTGTAGAATCCCCCATCACTAGTACTTTCTCAATTTTCCTCTTACCCCCCCTGTAGAGCTGAACCAGCTGCAGTGTGGCTTAGGCTGCACTCCCCAGAGGAACTATCACTCATCAGTATTCAGAACTGAATACTTATTGGAGAGCAAGATGCACTAACTGCCTCGCCCTCCTCGACGGCCTGGCAGTTACCCATTCCCTCTCTGCCTGCATACCTTTAAGCTGCGGGTTGACCACTTCCAGAAACGTGCTATCCATGAAGCGCTCAGCCTCATGGATGCTCCAGTGACTCTAGCCTCCACTCAAGCTCTAAAACCAGGAGCTCAAGCTCCTCCAGCTGATGACATTTTTTGCACGAGTTGTCCAAGACACAAGCAGCATTCTGGAGTTCCCACATTACAGGATGTGCATTCTATGGAACAGAGGATCCCTGCCATGCCTCTATTTATATACATAAAAACATACGCATTAGGAGCAGTTGGAGGCCACTCAGCCCCTCAAGCCTGCTGCACCATTCAACAAGATCGATTGTAACCTCAACTCCACATTCCTGCCTAGCCCCAATAACCTTCCACCCCTTGCTTATCAAGAATCTATCTACTTCTGCCTTAAAAATATTCAAAGACTCTGCTTCCACTGCCTTTTGAGGAAGAGTGTTCCAAAGACTCAACCCTCAGAGAAAAAATTTCTCATGTCTTAAATGGGCAACCCTTTTTTTTTTAAATACAAAAAGCAACACCTAGTTCTAGATTCTCCCACAAGAGGAAACAGCCTTTCCACATCCACCCGGTCAAGACCCCCCACTATATTACATGTTTCAATCAAGTCACCTCTTACTCTTCTAAATTCCAGTGGATACAAGCCTAGCCTATCCAATCCAATCTTTCCTTGTAAGACAGCCTGTCCATTCCAGGTATTAGTTAAGTAAACCTTCTCTGTACTGCTGCCAATTTATTTACATCCTTCCTTCAATAAGGAGACCAATACCACAGTACTCCAGATGTGGTCTCATTAATGCCCTGTATAGCTGAAGCATAACCTGCTTAATTTTGTATTCAATTCCCCTAGCAATAAACGATAATATTCTATTAACTTTCCTAATTACATGCTGTACCTGCATTCTAACCTTTTGTGATTCATGCACTAGGACACCCTGATCCCTCTGCATCTCAGAGCTCTGCAATCTCTCACCATTTAGATAATATTCTTTTTTATTCCTCCTGCTAAAATAGACAATGTCGCATTTTCCCACATTATACTCTATTTGCCAGGTCTTTGCCCTCTCACTTAACCTATCTATATCCCTTTGTAACCTCTTATACCCTCTTCACAACTTACTTTCCTACCTATCTTTGTCTCATCAGCAAATTTAGCAACCATACCTTTGGTCCCTTCATCCAAGTCATTTTATATAAACTGTAAAAAGTTGAGGCCCCAGCACTGTTCCCAGTGGCACACCAGCGTTATGTCTTGCCAACCAGAAAATGACCCATTTATGCCTACCGTTTCTTGTTACCTAACCAATCTTTTATCCACGCCACTACATTACCCCCTACAGTATGAGCTTTTATTTTCCGCAATAACCTTTGATGTGGCACCTTATCAAATGTCTTCTGGAAACCCAAGTATAGTACATCCACCGGTTCGCCTTTTATCCACAGCACATTACTTCTTCAGAGAACTCCTATAAATTGGTTAAACATGATTTCCCTTTCACAAAACCATGTTGACTCTGCCCGATTACCGTGAATTTTTCTCAGTGCCCTGCTAGAACGTCTTTAATAGCTTTTAACATTTTCCCTATGACAGATGTTAAGCTAACTGGCCTGTAGTTTCCCGCTTTCTGTCTGCCTCCCTTTTTGAATAAAGGAATTACATTTGCTGTTTTCTAATTTTATTTTATTTGTTTGTGGGATGTGGGCATCTCTGGCTAGGCCAGCATTCATTGCCCATCCCTAATTGCCCTTGAACGGAGTGGTTTGCTGGGCCATTTCAAAGTGCATTTTATGAGTCAACCACATTGCTGTGGGTCTGGAGTCATATGTAGGCTAGACCAGGTAAGGATGGCAGATTTTCTTCCTTAAAAAGGAATTAGTGAACCAGATGCGTTTTTCAACAAATCGATACTGGTTTCATGGTCACCATTAGACTAGCTTAATTCCAGATTTATTAATTGAATTCAAATTTCACCATATGGATGGTGGGACTCAAACCCATGTCCCCAGAGCATTAGCCTGGGCTTGGGATTACGAGTCCAGTGACAATCTCATGGAACCTTCCCAGAATCTAGGAAATTTTGGAAAATTAAAAGCAACACATGAACCATCTCACTAGCCACTTCTTTTAGGACCCTACGATGAAGTCCATCAGGACCGAAGGACTTGTCAACCCGCAGCTCCAACAATTTGCTCAGTACCACTTCCCTGGTGATGGTAATTTCCTTTTACTAGACTAACTAAACTTAAACAGAAGTAAACGAAGACTTATAGAAAAAAAGGTGAGCAGTCAACATCCTTCCTTACGCTGACAAAACTGTTTTAAATCCTATTCCCTGATGCTCATTCCGCTATGTCCCTGAACTCTTTCAGCTGCATGCTCCTCACTGAACAACCTATCTGCTGCCCTGTGACAGTTTTTTTTTGATCTGCTCTCACATTGCTCTTTGACTCCTGCCGCTGCTCTCATCTGTGATCTCCAGCAATGTTTTCCCTCAGGCTCGCTGTCTGACTCCTCACCATTGCTCTTATCTGTCGGTCCATGGCACTGTTTTCCTTCAAGCTCGCTTGTTCTCTAGTTGACCAAGTGGTGCAAATGTGGAACTCGCTACCACAGGGAGTAGTTGAGACATATAATATAGATACATTTAAGGGGAGGCTAGATACGTATATGAGAGAGAAGCAAATATGTTAATAGGAATTAGGAGGAGGAAGGATGGGTGGTGCCTCAAGTGGAGCATAAACGCCAGCATGGACTGGTTGTGCCAGATGGTCTTCTGAACTGTACATTCAATTTAATTCTATGTAATTAAATAGCTCTTTCAAAGAGCACAAGCACAATGGGCTTCTGTGCTCTAAGATTCTATTCTGTGTGGCTTTGTCAAATTTAGTTCGATAATGCTCCTTGAAGCGCCTTGGGATGTTTTACAACATTATATAAATGCAAGTTGGTATTGTTGCCAAACATCATTTTGGTCAACTCAACTAATATACCTCTTGCTCAACATACTACCACTCAAGAAATGAGCATTATTCACACCTGATGAACATCTTCTTGGCCTCCTCCTGGATTTCTTCCAGCCATACTTGATTTACTTTGAAATCTTCCAGAAGAGCATTGAGTTTCTCACCAAAAAACTTCAGCACGTTATCAGTGTCCACTAATGTGATTGCTGTTCTTGAAGCCATCGTGTCCCTGAATTGCAAAAAAGCAAAGTTAAAGAGTTGACAGAGTAACCAAATGCAAGTGGCTTAACCTACCCAATTAAAATTCTAGCTTTATAATCTAAACATTATAAAACTTACCCATAGAAAATGCAAGCAAGGATACACCTGACTGAAAAAGGCTCATTCTCCAAGAATTGTTAGTCTGTGCACCTACAACCCCATAAAGATCATGAGCAGATTACTATCAGTGCTATTTGCAAATCACAGCCAGGTCAGCAGTTGAATCATAATTGGTCTTAGCATCTTCCAACATGGAAGGGCAAGAAAGAAGTACAGTGGCAGTAAGTAGTACTAGAAGATATAGAAGAATTGAAGATAATTGTAGAAAATAAATTGTTTCTGGAAAATAAATGTACAAGTTACCAGGCAATGATATGCAGAAAGGCTGCTGATAGAATTATAGAATGATATAGCACAGGAGACCATTTGGCCCATCGTGCCTGTTCTGGCTCTTTGAGAAGAACTATTCAAATAGTTCCATTCCCCTAATAAAAACAAAGTGCTGGAAATATTCAGCAGGTCAGGCAGCATTTTTGGAGAGAGAGAGAAAAATAGAGTTAACGTTTCAGGTCTGTGACCTTTTATCAGAACTGGCAAAAATTAGAAATGAGCATGCGAAAAGGGCAGCCTGTGGGGGGTGGGGGAAGGGGAAGACAACAAAAAAGGGAAGGTGCGCGATAGGGCAGAGGTCAGGGCAGATTAACTGATAAGGAGGTCACAGAGTGCTTACAGTTGTGTTTAAAGACAAAGCACTAGTCCAGAGAGAGTGTTAATGGCAGAATAATTAACAGATCTGTTCAGAAGCAAAAATCTGAAAAACATGTTTAAAACAGGCCCATGGTTATAAAATAAGACAAAACAAAAAAGCAGTCATGCTCTGAAATCAGAAGATAAGGTGCTGTTCCACAAGCTTGCGTTGATGTTCACTGGAACACTGCAGCAGGCCCAGGACAAAATTGTTGGCAGGGGAGCAGAATGGTGAATTAAAATGACAGGCAACCGGGAAGCTCGGAGTCATGCTTGTGGACTGAGCGGAGGTATTCCACAAAGCGGTCACCCAATCTGCAGTTGGTCTCCCCAACGTAAAGACGACCACATTATGAGCGGCAAATACAGTATACTAAATTGAGAAGTACAAGTAAATCACTGCTTCACCTGGAAGCGTTTGGAGCTCTGGACGGTGAGGAGAGAGGAGGTAAGTGGGCAGGTCTTACATCTCCTGCGATTGCATAGGAAGGGAACAAGGTGTTGGGGATGACGGAGGAGTGGATCAGGGTGTCACGAAGGGAACAATCCCTTAGGAATGCTGGCGAGAGGAGAGGGGGAAGATGTGTTTGGTGGTGGCAACACACTGGAGGTGGCAGAAATGGTGGATGATCCTTTGGATGCAAAGGCTAGTTGGGTGGAAAGTGAAGATAAGGGGAACCCTGTCGCCATTCTGTGAGGGAGGGGAAGGGGTGAGGGCAGAAGTATGGGAAATGGGCCGTACACGGTTGAGGGCTCAGTCAACCACAGTGGGGGTGGGGGGAGAATCTTCAGTTGAGGAAAAGAAAAAGATATACCAGAAGCACTGTTGTGGAAGGTAGCATCAGAACAGATGTGTCAGAGACAGAAACTGGGAGAATGGAACGGAGCTCTTACAGGGGGCAGGGTGCAAGGAAGTGTAGTCGAAGTAGCTGTGGGAGTTGCTGGACTTATAATGAATATTTGTAGACAGCCTATCCCCAGTGATGGAGACAGAAGTCGAGGAAGGGAAAGGAAGTGTCAGAGTTGGACCACGTGCAGGTGAGAGAAGGGTGGAAATTGGAAGCAAAGTTGAAGTTTTCCAGTTCAGGGCGGGAGCAGGAAACAGCACTGACAGTCATCAATGTACCAGAAAGAGAGAGTTGGGGGAGGGAGCCCAAGTAGGACTGGAAAAGGAATGTTCAAAAAAAAACCCCCAAAAAACAGGCATAATTGGGACCAATGCAGGTACCCATAGCAACACCTTTTATTTGGAGGAAGTGAGTGAAGTTGAAGTAGTTGTTGGAAGTGAGAGCAGGTTCAGCCAGACGGAGAAGTGTGGTGGCAGATGGGAACTGGTTAGGCCTCTGTTCAAGGAAGTAGCAGAGAGCTTTTAGACCATCCTGGTGGGGGAATGAGGTATAGAAGGGATTGGATGTCCATAGTGACGAGGAAACAGTTAGGGCCAGCAAACTGGAAATTGTCAAAATGAGGTAGGGAAAAAACAGAAACTAACAAAAGGTCACCAACCTGAAACATTAACTCTCTTGCTCTCTCCCTACAGATGCTGCCAGACCTGCTGAGTATTTCCAGCATTTTCTGTTTTTACTCCTCTTAACGTTCTCTACTGTAAAGTGAGCAGCCCCAGTTTCTCAAGTATCGCCACACAACTGAAGTCTTTCATCACTGGTACTATTCCATTAAATTTCCTCTATCCTCTCAAAGGACCCCGACATCTTTCCAAAAGAGTGGTGCCCAAAATTGGTCACACGACTCCAGCCGGAACCTAACCAGTGTTTTATAAAGCTTTAACAACTTGCTAATGTCAGAGAAATTAGTAGAGGTTCAAACAATTTTTCCAAACCAACTGAATATATAAATTGTGCTGGGGAAATTGGACAGCAGCCAACGTTGCAGTTCTATTCAAGAGAAAAATGATCAACTGAATTAGCTATAGTTCAAGTCTAATATGAGCAGTGGGTGAACTTTTAAAATTCATAATTCAAAAAATAAAACTAGTTGAGCGTTTAGAAATACATGAGAAATTTAGAAAATTGCTACAGATTCTCTCTCCTCCACACAAAGCAGAAGTCAGCTGACCCATGAGCTGTTAGCCAAGATCACCAGAGCACACAGAAGAACTCCAGATGGCATATGAAGTAGCAAACTTCAGGAGTAGAGCCAATGTTTGATTTCAGACAATTAGTTTATTATTCTTCCCTTGACCACTCATCATCTCCATCCTTCTTCCCATCGAGCTCTGTTTAAATTTGTACAGATATTTAGTACACATATGCTAAAAGGCTTTTCTGCTTGCTGGCTTTGGAAGAATTCACAGAATCACAATAGTTACAGTGCATAGAGGCCATTCGGCCCATCGTGTCTGCACCAGCTCTCCAAATGAGCATTTCACCTAGTGCCATTCCCCTGTCTTCGCCCCATAACCCTGCACATTCTTCCTTTTCATATAACTGTCCAATTCCCTTTTGAATGCCTCGCTTGAACTTGCCTCCACCACTCAGGCAGTACATTCCAGACTTTAACCACATACTGCATTAAAAAGTTTTGACTCGTGTAGTTTTCGCTTTTTTTTTTAAACAATTACTTTAAATCTTGTGCCCTCATGTTCTTGATCCTTTCATGAGTGGGAAGAGTTTCTCCCTGTCTACTTTGTCCAGAACACTCATGTTTTTGAATACCTCTATCAAATTTCCTCTCAGCCTTCCCTTCTCCAAAGGAAACAGTCCTAACTTCTACAATCTATCTTCATAACTGAAATTCTTCATACCTGGAACCATTTCCGCACCATCTCGAATGCCTTTACATCCTTCCTAAAGCGCAGCCCCCAAACTGGACTCAATAGTCCAGCTGAAGCTGAACGAGTCTTAAACAAGTTAAGCATAACCTTGCTCTTATAATCTATGCCCCTATTAATAAAGCCCAGGACACACTATGCTTTATTAACTGTGCTCTCAACCTGTCCTGCCACCTTCAATGACTTATGCACATACACCCAGGTCCTTCTGCTCCTGAACCCCATTTTATATTGTCTCTTGTTCTCATTGTTATGAAGGTACTTCGATATTTTTGGTTAGGTTTTTTTGAGAACTCATTTAAATTGTGGAGATGGATTCATTGGAAGGCTAAAGATTTCATAGAAGCTGGACTTTGCTTTGTTGTTGACAGTTCATTGAAAGGACACAGATGTTGTTTAAAAACAACCTTGCTGGAAGTCATGTGCTTTAAACTGAATAAACAATAGAAATCTTGGTGACCTGGGGATGTTCATAGAAAAGCCACATGTCAAGGTTTATGGAGGTCAAGAGGTTGACTTTCTGTTTGGGGGCTTTAGATATTGTTTTCAAGTCAGTTGGGGTGTGAACTATTTTGAAGACAGTTGGTTTCCCAGCTCACCTCTTTCTCCATCTCTTGGAAGAAACCCTACAAAGACCCAATGTGGGAGAGCTAAAATCCCTGGTGCTGCATCTAGTCATAGTGTCGTACAGCATAGAAACAGGCCCTTCGGCCCACCACATCCATGCCGACCATAATGCCCATCTATACTAATCCCACCTGCCTGCATTAATTCCATATCCCTCTATGACTTGCTCATTCAAGTACCTGTCCAAATGCCTCGTAAATGTTGCTACTGTTCCTGCCTCCACCATCTCCTTTGGCAGCTCATTCCAGATACCCACTATTCTTTGTGTGAAAAATTTACCCCTTTGATCCCATTTAAATCTCCTCCCTCTCACCTTAAATCTATGTCCTACCATGGGAAACAGACTCTGGCTATCTGTCCTATCTATGCCTCAATATGTCCCCGCTCAGCCTCCTTCGCTCCAGGGAAAACAGACACAGCCTATACAATCTCTCCATACAACTCAAGCCCTCCAAACCAGGCAACATCCTCGTGAATCTTTTCTGCAGCCCCTCTAGCTTAATCACGTCTTTCCTGTAGCGCGGCAACCAGAACAGCACGCACTACTCCAAATGCGGCCTAACCAACGTTACGTACAACTGTAACATGACATCCCAACTCTTCTACTCAATGCCTCGGCCAATGAAGGTAAGCATGCATATGCCTTCTTCACCACCCTGTCTACCTGTGTTGCCACTTTCAAAGAACTATGTACTTGCACCCAAAGGTCGCTCGGCTCAACAACACTCCCCAGGGCCCTGCCATTCACTGTATATGTCCTGCCCTGGTTTAACTTCCCAAAATGCATCACTTTGCACTTGTCTGCATTAAATTCCATTTGCCAATCCCTTGCCCACTTTCCCAGTTGATCTATATCCTGTTGTAACCTTAGACAATCTTCTTCACTGTCCACTATACCACCAATTTTGGTGTCATCTGCAAACTTACTAATCATGCCCCCTACATTCACATCCAAGTCATTAATATATATGACAAACAACAGAGGGCCCAGCGGCACACCACTAGTCACCGGCCTCCAACCTGAAAAACAACCCTCCACTATCACCCTCTGCTCATCACCAAGCCAATTTTGTTTCCAGCTGGCTGGCTCACCCTGGATCCCATGTGCTCGAACCTTCTGGACCAGCCTACCATGCGGGACCTTGACAAAGGCCTTGCTAAAGTCCACGTAGACAACATCCATCACCCTGTCCTCATCAATCCTCTTGGTCACCTCCTCGAAAAACTCAATCAAATTCGAGAGACATGATTTCCCACGAACAAAGCCATGTTGACTATCCCTAATCAGGCCATGCCTTTCCAAATGCATATAAATCCTGTCTCTCAGAATCCCTTCCAATAACTTTCCCACCACTGATGTAAGGCTCACTGGCCTGTAAGTTCCCTGGCTTATCCCTGCTGCCCTTCTTAAATAAAGGCACATTAGCTACCCTCCAGTCTTCTGGTACTCACCCGTAGCTAACTATGATACAAAAATCTCTGCCAGGGCCCCAGCAATCTCCTCCCTTGCTTCCAGAGCATCCTGGGATACACCTGGTCAGGCCCTGGGGATTTATCCACCTTAATGTGCTTCAAAACCTACAACACCTCCTCCTTTGTAATGTTGATATGCTCCAGGATGTCGCCGTTCCCTCCCTTGAACTCACTAGCTTCCATGACCACCTTCACGGTAAATACAGACGAGAAGTATTCATTTAAGACCTTGCCCATTTCCCGTGGCTCCACACAGATTACCACACTGATCCTTAAGGGGACCTACTCTCTCCCTAGCTACCCTTTTACTCTTAATATACTTATAGAATCTTTTAGGATTCTCCTTTATCTTATCTACCAGGGAAATCTCATGGCCCCTTTTCACCCTCCTAATTTCCTTCTTAAGTGTTGTCCTACATCCCCTATACTCCGAGGGACTCGCTTGATCCCAGCTGTCTATACCTGACATATGCCTCCTTCTTTGTCCTGACCAGACCCTCAATATCCCTCGTCAACCAAGGTTCCCTAAACTTGCCAGCCTTGCCCATCCATCTAACAGGAACATGCCAGCCCTGAACTCTTCCTATCTCACTTTTAAAAGCCTCCCATTTGCCAGACGTCCCTTTACCTGTAAACAGCCTCTCCCAATCAACTTTTGAGAGTTCCTGTCTGATGCCATCAAAATTCGTCTTCCCCCAATTTAGGACTTCAACCTTAGGGCAAGTCCTATCCTTTTCCATAACTATCTTGAAGCTAATAGAGTTATGGTCACTGGACCCAAAGTGCTCCCCCACTGACATCAACCACCTGCCCAGCCTCATTTCCCAAGAGGAGGTAGAGTGTAGCCCCTTCTCTAGTAGAGCCATCTACATACTGCTTCAGAAAACTATCCTGGACACACTTAAATTCTTCCCCATCTGATCCCTTAGCACTAAGGCAGTCCCAGTCAATATTAGGGAAGTTAAAATCACCATTTCTCCCCCGAGAAGCTGAAAAAGCCTGCAATTCAAGTGTGCTGGATGAAGCCCCTGATGCCACATGTCGCCTGGAAAGCCTGTCAGATGATTTCTCAACACCTCCAGAACAAATTGCTTCTGAAAAGATCCCAGTGACCAGTCTCCGTATACACGGACACCACACGAAAGGGACATCTGACATCCTTTCATATCAACTCTTTTTTTCTTGCAGAATTGGCAGCTATTTGCCAAAGTACTTTTTTTTTTTATCTTTTTAGTAACAAGAGCACACAATTTAAAAAAGGGAACTTTCATATTTCAATCTGCACGTTAATGCTTTGATTCGTTACTGGATAAGTTTTGTTTGATAATAAACTGATAATTGTCGTTTATTATAAAGGAACCTGGTTGGTGTAGTTTATTCTGGGATAAAGAGAGTATATGATTGACTGCATCGGTAACTGGGTAAACATTTTAAAATATATGCTGTGACCTGTGGAGAAGTGGGACTAGAAAAGACAGTGCACTCCTCCCACCTCGGTCGCAACACTACCAAAATGTATCACTTCACATTTCTCCACATTGAACTTCATCTGCCACCTGTCCATGCATTCCACCAACTTACCTATGTTCATTTGAAGTTCTACACTACCCTCCTCACAGTTCACAATGCTTCCACGTTTTGTATCATCTGCAAACTTTGAAATTGTGCCCTGTATACATGGTCCAGGTCATTAATATATACCAGGAAAAGCAAGGGACCCAACACTGACCCCTGGGGAACTCCACTACAAACCCTCCGCCAGCCCTAAAACATCCATTAACCACTACGTCATTCCTCACCACTCAGCCAATTCCGTACCCATGTTGCTACTGTCCCCTTTATTCCATGAGCTATAACTTTGCTCACAAATCTGTTGTGCGGCACTGTATCAAATGCCTTTTGGAAGTCCATGTACACCTCAACTGCATGGCCTTCATCAACCCTGTTAACTCTTCAAAAAACTCCAACAAGTTAGTTAAACATGATTTTCCCTTCAGAAATCCATGCTGGCTTTCCTTAATTAACCTGTATTTGTCTATGTGACTATTAATTTGGTCCCAAATTCTTTCGAGAATTTTCCCCACCACCGAAGTTAAACTAACTGGCCTGTAGTTGCTGGGCTTATCATTACACCCTTTTTTGAACAGGGGTGTAACGTTTGCAATTCTTCAGACCTCTGGTACCACCCCCGAGTCTAAGGAAGACTGAAAAATTACGGCCAGTGCCTCCGTAATTTCCACTCTCACTTCCCTCAGTTTCCTTGGACGATTCTCATCCAGTCCTGGTGCCTTACCCACTTTAAGTACAGACAGCCTAGCCAATACCACCTCCTTAGCAACTTCTAGCGTCTGAATTACCTCCTCTTTCACCATTGCCTGGGTTGCATCATCTTCCTTAGTAAAGACAGGTGCAAAGTATTCATTTAATACTTCAGCTATTCCCCGCCCCCATGCGTAAATCCCCTTTTTGGTCCCTAAATCAGGCCCACTCCTTTTACCACCATTTAACTATTTATCTGTCTGTAGAAAACAGAGATTCCCTTTTATGTTAGCTGCCAGTCTCTTTTCATGCTTTCTTTGCTTCTCTTATTTGCTTTTTCCCTTCCCCTCGACCTTCTATATTCAGCCTGGTTCACAATAGTATTTTCCATCTGGTATCTGTCATAAGCACACTTTTTCTTCTTTATCTTAATTGCTACCTCTTTTGTCATCCAGGGAGCTCTGGGTTTGTTTACCCTACCTTTTCCCTTCGAGGGAACATATCTTGACTGTGCCTGAACGATCCCTTCTTTGAAGGTAGCCCCATTTTCCCTGTCACCATTGATTCCAAATTTATTTGTTCCAAATCCATTCTTAGCCCATTGAAGTTGGCTTTTCCCCAGTTAATTATTCTTACCCTGGATTGGTCTTTGTCCTTTTCCATGGTCAGCCTAAACGTTATGATACAATGATCACTGTCTCTTAAATGTTCTCCTACTGACACTTGGGAATGAGCTGGGCCAATGGATCAAGAACCAGGTCCAGCAGTGCCTCCTTTCTCATTGGACCAGAAACATACTGCTGTAGAAACATTTCCTGAGCACACACTTGGAACTCTTGTCCCTCACTGCCCTTTCTATCCCAATCTATATTTAGATAATTCAAGTCCCCCATTATAACTACCCTAAAAATTTTTGCACCTCTAATTTCCTTGCAAATTTGGTCCTTTACATCCTTCTCACTAGTTGGTGGCCTATAGACAACACCAAGCAATGTAATTGCACCTTTTTTGTTCCTTAGGTCTAGCAAAATAGATTCTGACCTCGACTTTTTTGGGACATCCTTTTTCTCCAGCACTGCAAAGCTCTCCTGAAATCAATGCTGCCATCCTTCCCACTTTTTCCATTTTCTATCTTTCCTGAAAACCTTGTATCCAGGAATATTTTAACACCCAGTCTCACCCTTCTTTGAGCCAGGTCTCCATTATAGCTACAGCATATTTCCGCGTCAATCTGCGCCTGTAACTCACCAATCTTATTCACAACACTCCGTGCATTCACAAACATACACATAAAATCTAAATCAGGATTACTTTCTCCTTTACTCTGACCCCACCTAATAAACTTACTATTCCCTACTCTAGTGCTACATCTCCCCCAATACTCTGTGCTATTTGGTATTCCTCTTGGATATTTACTCCTGGTTCCCACACCCCTACCAAGTTAGTTTAAACCCTCCCCAACAGCATGAGCAACGTGTCCCGCAATGAAATTTATCCCAGCTGTTCAGGTCCCACCTTCTCCCGAATTGGTTCCAGTGTCCCAGGAGTCTAAAGGACTCCCTCCTGCACCATCTTTCCAGCCACACGTTCATCTGCACTATCTTCCTATTTCTAAACTCACTTGAGTGTGGTACTAGGAGTAATCCAGAGACTGCTACTTTTGAGATCCTGCTTGCTAATCTTACCTAGCTCACTAAACTCTTTCTGCAGAACCATATCCCTCTTCCTATTTATGTCACTGATAAAAATGTGGATCATGACTGCTGGCTGCTCACCCTCCCCCCTCGGGGTGATCTGCAGCTGTTCAGTGACATCCTTGACCAATTGCTGGCCTTAGGATCCCAATCTCTAGTTTACTTTCTACCCTCCATGGCCATTTTGTTCCCTCTTTCTTTAGAGGAGGGAACTACCCACCTAAAAGTAATTATAGAAACCACTGAATCGCTATCGACCACACATTTGTACGGCTTAAATTGGATACCATGTGTATCAGTCTAGGTAATAAGAGATAAATTTTAAAAATAGTATGTCACAAAAGACCAAGAGAAGCAGAGAATTAGGCACTTTGTGGATGGCTTATGGAGTGCCAA
This sequence comes from Heterodontus francisci, assembly GCF_036365525.1. Taxonomy (NCBI): domain Eukaryota; kingdom Metazoa; phylum Chordata; class Chondrichthyes; order Heterodontiformes; family Heterodontidae; genus Heterodontus; species Heterodontus francisci. The sequence continues at coordinate 46,516,790 of NC_090384.1, read as the reverse complement.
ACCATGTCATCTTGGCACTAACCTACCTTAGAGCACGGACTGGATTCTGTTGCCCTGCGGCCTCCTTTCTCACCCACTTACTCGTTTGGCCTAAAAAGGTTTTAAAAAAAAATCACAACCAGCAAGAAAGGTCAGCTCTTCTTTGTCTACCTTATTTAAACTGTTCATAATCTTGTACACGTCTATCAAATTTCCTTTCAACCTCCTTTGTTCCAAGGAGAACAACCCCAGCTTCTCCAACCTAAAAAAAGACTTGCATTTGTATAGCGCAGTTTACGACCACTGGATGTCTGAAAGCACTTTTTGAAGTGCTGGATTTTAGGTACGAGGTTTCCTGCATTACGTCACCCCTGGAACAATTCTGGTAAATCTCCACTGCATCCTCTCAAGGATCCTCATGACCTTCCTAAAGTGCAGTGACCAGAACTGAATGCAATAGTCTAGTTGGGGCCTAACCAGAGCTTTATAAGAGGTCCAACTTAACTGGCCTGCGTTTGTGCTCAGTATATTATAATGAAGCCCAAGATCTCACATGCTTTGCTAACCACCCTCTCAATATGTCCTGCTACCTTCAAAGATCTATGCACATGAACCCCCAGGTCCCTGTCCCTGCACACTCTTTAGAACTCTGCCATTAAGTATATATTGCCTCCCCCTATCCCTTCTGCCGAAACGCATCACATCACACTTGTCTGTATTAAATTCCATCTGCCCATTCTGCCAGCCTTTCACCAAGGCAGAAGAGTAGGCCAGGGGACAGATTCTTCTTTGAGGTTGGGGGGGGAAGGAGTGGGGGGTGCTCATATCTCGGACATTAGACAATTACAGTCTGGAGGGAAATAAAAAAGGAAGATCCTCAATCTAATAAGACAATACAAAGAAAAAGGAAATCAAACATACAATCTTAGATCCTACTACTCCTAGTACAGCAAATAAATATGCATCACCAGAATATTATGCATCACCAGCAAAATATTTGCCTGTGTATTTTGCTCACTCAAATCAAAAGCTTTTTCAAAACATATGCAGAATACATATTTATTATTACTTTTGAGGTAGACACTATGTTGCAAAGAACTAACAGATAGAAACATTAAACATGCAGATTTCTTAGCACCACTGTCAACAGTTTACTGTTTATAGTACCGCAGCATTAACAGACATACCACTTTATATACTTCAAAATATCAGTGACCTCATGAGGCTTATTTAATAAGTAAAAATATATAGGGAAGAAAAATCAGGAGATGGGAGAGAATAGAAAGTACTTTTGCTTCTAAGTGCACCAGTTTTGTAAACATGATACTCTGGCATTCCTGCCACAGTTTAACTACATTGCAAAAAGTCCTTTCACCACAAATGAAAGTTTGGCCGGCATGTGCTGTCTTAGGACAAAAAATGCTGGAATATGTTGCATGAAGGCCAAGTATGACAATATACACACTAACCCCCTCCCCCAGGATTCAAGATCTTCTTTAAGTGACTGGAGCGGGGAAAACATCTGCTGTGAAGCTCTAAGCCTTCAACTGATGGAACTGACATTTGATAGGATAGGCTATGCAGTGGCCATTCTGTAGTCTAAATGGCAGGACAATTCAGTTTGAAGGTTCTGCTACCCCACATTCCATTTGCAAGGAGATGACATCAACTCTCCCATTCCTTTCTACACACATTTGCACGAATGTCAGTACCCATACCAGAATTTCTGAAAGAATGCATTTAACGACAGAAGGTGTGTCAATGGTGATTAGTGCACGCAGTGCAGAGAAAAGTATAGATGTTATATTAAACTTGTATTGAATCTTAGACTGCACTTGAAATACTGTGCAGAGTTTGGCAGGGAAAAAGGTGGTACTGTCAAATTCAGAGCCCCCTGATTATCTAGAAGCATACCGGGCAAGATAAAGCAGAAAAAGAAAGCTTAGGATAGCCACAAAAAACAATACTTTCAAAAGCCTAGAGGAGAATATAAAGCAGGGGAAAAGTCGAAAGGAAATTAGGAAAGCGAAGAGAGGACATGAAAAAATATTGGCAGATAAAATCAAGGAAAACCCAAAGATGTTGCATCAGTACCTTAAGAGCAAGAGGATAACCAAGGAAAGGGCAAGGCTCAGAGATGTACAAGGGAACTTTTGCGTGGATGCAGAAGATATTGGGCAGGATTCTGAATCAGTATTTTGTCTCTGGCTTCACAAAGGAGCAGGTTGATGCAGACATTGTAGTTAAAGAGGAGGAGTGTGAAATATTAGATACAATAAGCACAATGAGAGGGGAAATACTGGAGGGTCTGACATCCTTGAAAGTGGATAAATCATCAGGGCCGGATGGATTGTATCCCAGGCTGTTAAAGGAAACCAGGGAGAAAATAGTGGATGCTCTGATGATCATCTTCAAATCCTCACTAGAAACAGATGAGGTACCAGAGGATTGGAGGTCTGCAAACATTGTACCGTTGTTTAAAAAGGGTGCAAAGGATAGGCCAAATAATTATAGGCCAATTAGTCTAACCTTGATGGTGGACAAATTATTAGAATCAATTCTGAGAGATAGGATAAACTGTCACTTAGAAAGTCACTGATAGTAAGCATGGATTTGTTAAGAGGTGGTCATGTATCACTAATTTAATTGAATTTTTTGAGGAAGTAACAAGGATGATTGATGAGGGCACTGCAGTGGATGTTATCTACATGGATTTCATTAAGGCATTTGACAAGGTCCCACAAGGCAGTCTGGTCAGAAAAATAAAAGCCCATGGGATACAAAGGAATGTGGCGAGTTGGATCCAAAATTGGCTCAGTAACAGGAATGGTCGATGGATGCTTTTGCGAATGGAAGGGAGTTTCCGGTGGTGTCCCACATGGTTCAGTTTTGGGTCCCTTGCTGTTTGTGGTATATATTAATGATTTGGACTTAAATGTGGGAGGCATGATTGGGTAATTTGCAGATGACACAAAAATTGGCCATGTAGTTGATAGTGAAGGATAGCTGTAGACTTCAGAATGGTTATCAATGGTCTAGTTGAGTGGGCAGAAAAGTGGCAAATGGAATTCAATCCAGAGAAGTGTGAGGTAATATATTTGGGGACAGCAAACAAATCAAGGGAATACACAATAAACTGGAGGATATTGAGGGGGATAGAGGAAGTGAGACACTTTGGATTGCATGTCCACAGGTGTCTGAAGATGGCAGGACAGGTCGATAAAGCGAAGGCAGCATATGAAAAGCTTTCCTTTATTGGCTGAGGCATAGAATACAAAAGTAGGGATGTAATGCTAGAACTGTGTAAAACATTGGTTAGGCCACAGCTGGAGTATTGCGGACAGTTCTGGTCACCACATTACAGGAAGGACATAATTGCTCTGGAGACACTACAGAGGAGATTTACCAGAATGTTGCCAGGGCTTGCAAGTTGCAGTATGAGGAAAGATTGGATAGGCTGAGGCTGTTTTCCTTAGGACTGAGGAGGCTGAGAGGTGTCTTAATTGGAGGTGTACAAAATTATGAGGGGCCTAGATAGAGTAGACAGGAAGGGCCCATTTCCCCTAGTGGAGAGTACAATTATCAAGGGGCACAGATTTAAGGTGATTGGTAGACGGATTAGAGGAGACAGAAGGAAAAACTTTTTCTCCTAGAGGTGGTGAGTGTCTGGAATTCACTGCTCAGATTGGTGGTGGAGGCAGAAACCCTCAACTCACTTAAAAAGGTACCTGGACATGCACCTGAAGTGCTGCAACATGCAAGCTACAGACCAGGTGCTGGAAGGTGGGATTAGATTGGGCAGCTAGTTTCTTCAGCAGGTGCAGACATGGGCTGAATGGCCTCTTTCAGTGCTGTAACTTTTCTATGGCTCTAGTTCTGGTCCTCATACTATAAAAATAGATATAAGAATTGGAGATAGCTCAAAAAGAGCCACAAAAGGGATGATTACCAGAACTGAGAAGGTACAACAATTTGGAAAGATTAACCAGGCTGGAGCTCTTTTTGACAAAAGAGCAGATGGAGGTCTTTAAGATTCTGAAATGGTAAGCATAGAGAAAACATTTCCACTTTGGAGGGGAGGGGAGCACGCAAAACTAAAAAAGATAAATATACAATATCACATAAATCCAACAGAGAATTGAGAAAATAAATCTTTACTTAGTGCCAGAAATGCAGGAGTCTCTACTACAAAAGGGGTAGCTGACACAAATGGCATTGATGCACTTAAGGGGGAGTTTAATAAACACACGGCAGAAAAAGTAGAATATGTTAACTAGCTAGAAGTGTGGGAGGAGGCTCCTGCAGTAGGTAAACACCAGCAGAGGCCACTAACAAAAGCAAAAATACTGCAGATGCTGAAAATCTGAAATAAAAACTTAACTGCTGGAAATACTCAGCAGGTCTGGCAGCATACGTGGAGAAAGAAATAGTGTTGACGCAAGGTCACTGGCCAGCAACGTTAACTCTGTTTCTCTCTCCCGATACTGCCAAACCAGAATATTTTTATTCTAACATAGGCCAGTTTGGGCAAATGGCCTGTTTCTGTGCTGCACCCTCTGTCAGTCTAGTGGTCAAAGGAACCTCAGCCAAATCCACCCTATTTCACACTAAAATAAAAGCAAAATACGGCGGATGCTGAAAATCTGAATCATCGACCCGAAACGTTAATTGTTTCCCTCGCCACAGATGCTGGTGGACCTGTTGAGTATTTCAAGCATTTTCTATTGTTATAACCCTATTGCCCCAAGCCTCTCCTCTGTAACTCCCTCCATATCTCCACCACCACATTAACCACCATTCCTCCTTTTCTAACCTCCCAGCCTCCACATTCACATGGCCATCACTGACCATTTCTCTACCTGTAGCAATGCAATCCCATCCCGTCCATTTTCACCTCATCACAGAAACAAACTCCCAGCTCTGTCCCCTCCGCCTCCCCGCACCGGACATTTAAAGCGAGGCCTACAGCAACTGACGGGCAAAATCCCAGTCTCCGCGTAAGCTTCCGGATGCGGCAGTGTCGTTGCTCACAAACAGCAACTCACTATCGGTTCACAGGCCAGCGCTCCCGGGACTCCCACTGTTAGAAAGCTGAGGCCCGGCCTGGAGTGGGGAGTTGCAGGTACATCTAAAGCCACAACCCGAGCCCCCACACCCAAGCCGCTTACCAAAGACTCACGAACAAACCAAAACTGAACAACAACCACAGCGCGCCCTCACCCGTTCAAACTTTTAAATTCAGCGGCAGTTACAGAACGAGCCAATCGCGGCGAAGCAGCCGCCGTGACGCATAGATGTGGGAACTGACACATTACGTCGCTCTCCGCCGCAGCGGAAGTGCTCGCGAGATTACATCATTTTTATTTATTTTATTGAGAGATACAGCATTGAAACATGTGATTGTTCCATTTATGCAAACATTCAACTATCAAAGTGATTCCTGACAACGCAGCAGGCCACTGACGTCATCAGGCTACGCCAAAGTGCATACATGCGCAGACGGTCTCCTGCTCTCTGTGCGTGTGCTGCGTTCCGACTTGCCAGGAATGGTTAGCGCATGCATTGATGACATCATCGCGTGACATGTGCCTGGTCGGCCTCTGCACATGCGCTTTACGCGTACAGCAATGCAACGCTGCTCTCTCCGGTTGCTCCGCTCACCCCCTCGCTCCTCTCGCTGGCCACTCTGCCCCCCCCCCCCCCACTGCTCTCTCCAGCCGCTCTGCTCCCCCCGTCCCCAGCCCCCTCCGATTCCCCTCAGCCCCGGTCTGCTCGCTCTCTCCCTCCCGCCATTGTGTGCTCCCATGTGTTTAGGTTAGGTTGCCTTCGTGTGATTATTTGAGCAGCGCCATCTTTAGTCCTGGCATCTGCCTGAAGTCACAGACTGTGAGGTTTTAGTGGCACCTGCTGCATTTGCACATGTGCCACTGCAGCACCAGCTAGTGGTAGCGTTGTCAGCAAATGCAGCCTTCAACTATTTACTCACTGCTAAGTACCTTCTTGTAAATACTGATTCATTTTCAGAGACTGCTTGGAAAATATTGATCCACTCCTAAGGATACCCATGGCAATTCCTGTCTTACTGTCAGAGAATCCCCTAAAACGTTAACATACTCACAGGGATTCTCTGCAAGTAGAGACTCACCAGGGATGTCTATGTATATTTGACAAATAGTGACAACAGGGATCCTTTTAAAAATATTGACTTAAGCCCCGGGACCACCTACAAAAATTGTACAAAAATGTACTACAAATGCTGGAAATCTGAATAAAAAGGAAAATACTGGAAATTCTCAGCAGGTCTAGCAGCATATGTAGAGAGAGAATCAGAATGAACAGTCACAGACCTGAAACGTTAACTCAAGGGCAATTAGGGATGGGCAACAACTGCTGGCCTTACCAGCAACACCCACATCACATGAAAGAATAAAAATAATGCTGCCAGACCTATTTCCAGTGTTTCCTGCACAAATATTATCACTCATTTGTCGAGCCTCACATATATTGATACACTGTTAGCAGCTGACAGGACAACAATCTTGCTTGTATAGTGTCGTTATTGAACTGCTTGCTGATGGATGCCTGCAGTGAGTGCTTCATGCCAGAGGTCACATGACTATGGCAAGCCAGGAGGCACATTAGTACAATATTACATTTCTATCCCAAACATCCCCCTTTTCATACAAAAAAACAAAAAAATGCATGCATTATCATTTACACTGTGATTTGCCCAAATTAACCACCAAGCATACAACTGTTCTCATGCATTAGCAGTTCGTTATTCTCGTCAGTCTCTGCACATACTTTGCACACATAGTCTTTAAATTGTGCTAGTCTCTTAATGGTGTGCGTGCTCATTGTTGTTGGCTGTTCATCTGGGTGATTTTCCTTCTCCGGGGAGTGTCGTTGTAACCGCAGTAACTCTTGTTATACCATTTCCATTGTTGGGGTACTGTGGACCTATGTGACTGATGGTTGATCTGTGGTCTGTGCAGATGGTGAGTTCACATTCTTCCTGATCAGCCGCCTGCAGTGACAGAACAGTTTCTTCAGCTGTGCATATGTCCCTGCGGTTGCGACGATATATCTGCTTATTCACTTCCACCGCATACAATCGAGGTGACAATTGCTCCACACAGGTCCCAAGTTGCCACTTGAGCTGACTCTTGTTGAGAGTGTTGAAGGTTTGTACTCTGACTGGCTCTCCAATGCTCAATTCTGGCAATGGTTTGGCGTTTTTGTCAAAATGAAATTTGACTTTGTGTCATTTCACCTTGATTTTGTCACTCACACCTGTTACTACTTCTGGCTTCAGTAAATATTTTGCTATTGGAAGAGTAGTTTGGGTGTGGCGAGACATTAGTCTTTGTACTGGACTACTTTCCATGCCTTCAGTAGGTGTGTTTCTCCACTCAAGGATTGCTTTGATGTATTTGTTTGATTTCTTTATGATTCCTTTGGCGATTTTCACTGCTGCCTCAGCCTTCCCATTTGACTGGGGATAGCTTGGAGATGAAATATGGCGCTAAAATTTCCCAATCCTTTATGAAGTGGATGAATTCTTCACTCGTGAACATTGTCGCTCATCACAATGTCAGGAATGCCGCAACGACTGAAGTGTGCTTCAGGCATTCTACAATCTCACTAACTTTGTTGAAGTCAGCTAGTCAAGCTCCCAGTAGAATAGTAGTCTCCAGTGACAAGATAATCAATTCCTGCGAGAGTGAAGAAGTCTACTCCCAGCTTCATCCATGGTCTGTCTGGGATGTCATCAGCGGCTCTTTAGTTTGCTTAGCTTGGTACTTGTTACATGCACTGCACTGGTTGATGTGGTCCTTGATCTCATTGTTCATGTTTGGCCAGTAGAGCACTTTTCTTGCCTTCCTCAGGTTCGACTCAAATCCTTGATGCCTTACATGAATGCACTTTACCATCTCTCTGCTCAACTCCTTCAAGAAAATGACTCTATTTCCTTTGTACATGATGCCACCTTGGGCTGTCATTTCATCTCAAAGGTGTGTCCTTGATGCTTTCAGGCTATCCTTTCATCACTACTTCTTGCAACACTTGGAGAGTTGCATCTTGTTGGGTACTTCACTTGATTTGAGCAAGGCGCTTGTCTCTGCAGGGTTGATGACTTTCAGAGCATGTCAAGCTGCAGCTTCACATTGGATCTGGAAGATTTCACACTCTATCGTAGCATCCTCTATTTTCTTCATAGGGAGTGCTGCTCTTGACAGCATGTCAGTGATGTACATCTGTTTCCCTTGCTTGTATGTCCAGATGATATACCTGTAACCGGAGTAACATTCTTTGCAGACGCTTTGGAGCAAATAGTAGCAGCTTGAGGAAAATGATTTGAAGTGGCTTGTGGTCAGACTCAACTGTCACTTTGTCTCTTCCAAGTAGGTATTGATGAAAATGTTCACAAGCAAAGACAATGGCCAGGCACTCTTGCTTGATCTGAGCGTCACTCCATTTGCGTTAATTCCCTGGATGCAAATGCAACTGGTTGTTCTTGCGGCATTAGGGTTGTTCCAAGTCCTGTCTCACTGGTGTCACACTGCAGGGAGACTTCATCATTTACGTCATAGTATTTCATCACTGGCTTTGCCGTCACTAGTTGCTTGATTTTAATGAACGCTGCTTCTTGTTCTGTGCCCCAATACCACTGCAAGCCCTTGGCAGTGAGTTGGCATAATGGTTCACACTCTGACAACAGATTGGGCAAGAATTTTACTAAATAGTTGACGACTCCAACAAATCATTGCACTGATTTTACATCAGTGGGTCGCTGCATCGCTGTTACCGCTCTCACCTTTTCGGGATCCAGGCAAAGACCTTTTGCTGTCAAAACATGACCTATGTACTTGACTTTGGGCATCTTTAATTGCAATTTTTTCTTGCTCAGCTTCAGGTTCATTTGGCGAGCTCTGTCCAGCAGTCGGACTTGATCGTGGTCGGCAATGGCTTCTTCCATTGTGTCTCCACATCCATAAACTAGCAGATCATCCACTATCGCTTTCACTCCAGGATGATCACTAACTATCTCATGCTGTCTGCGTTGATGTTCCTCTGGAGCTGTGGAAATGCCAAATAGCATGTGCAACCATCTGTATCTCCTGAACAGCATCCAGAATGTGGTTAGAAAACTGCGGCTTTCATCCAGTTTCACTTGTCAGTAACCATCCTTCACATCTAGAGTAGTGAAGATTTTTGCCTTTGCAAGTTGTGGCAAAATCCCTTCGATGGTTGGCATGTGGTAGTGAGATCTCTTCAGAGATTTATTTATCTCCTTTGGGGCAATGCATGCTCTCAGTTTTCCAGGTTGTTTCACTGCTACCGTGCTGCTAATCCATTCTGTAGGGATTGTCACTTTCTTGATTACTCCCTTCATTTCCAGTTCTTCTATCTTGTCTTTCAGGCTGGCCTTGAGGGTAGCTGGAACTTTCCTCGGCAGATGCTGAATTCGTCTTACCCGCTCATCTACTTCGAGATGATATTCTCCAGGAGGACATCCTAATCTGTAAATACATCATTGTATTCCTCTAGGATCTGTTCTGTGGTCAATGATTTAGTGTGCTGCGACACGTTGCAAATCTCCTTTTACACATTGTGGGTTACTAGTCTAAACTTTAGGCTTGCTCCGGCTGAGCCGAGTGGCTTTTGCTTGCCGTCTATGATCTGGAACTCCAGATCTTCATTCTTGTCATTGCATTGGAGTCTCAGAATAGTTTGTCCTCTCAGCACTAGTATGATGCCATCATATAGCCTCAACCTTACTTTCAAGGGCTTCATTTTTGGATCGCCACGTTGAACCACTTTCCACAGGTCTGTGAAGGTCATGATGTTGCACCGGTGTCTATCTGACACTTTATGTTGACTTGATGTTCTCCTTCTACAGTCATCATTCCAACAGTCACAAACCATTTATCACCTATTGACCTGATTGAACCAACCTGTTGTATGGTGTATAGTGATTCGTCAGAATCTTCAGCTGATATCTCTCCAGTGGCCATCTTACCTGCTTGTTGTGCTTCCTTCTAGCCACTTGTGTGCAAAATGATTCGGCTTCTTGCAGTGAGAACACTGTTTTTCCTATGCTGGACATGCCTTCTTTTCCATTGTGTGATGTCCTCCACAGTATTTGCATCCTGCCTTTTGTCTGTGATCTTTCTGCCCTTTCAGCCTGGAATGTCTATCAGCATAATGCAAGGCCTGGTCTGTTCTGCCATGAATGTGCTCTATCTGCTGATTTACAATTTCAGTGCTTCTGCACATGTGATCGCTTTCCTGAGAGTAAGTTTCACCTCTCTCAGTAGACATGCTCTCACTGCAGGATCTTTTATGCCTAATACAATCTTGTCTTGAATTAGATAATCTTTTAGTTGCACAAATTCACAGGCTTCTGTGCTACTGCAGTCACATATTGATCAATGGACCCTTTTTCACCTTGGACCTTGATATTGAATACATACTGTTCTTAAGTTATGTTTACTTGGGGTTCAAAGTGTGCCTTCAAGGTTTTCAAAATTTCTGCTGTCCGATTTTTTGTTCTTTGGAGAAATTTAGGGTGGAATACAGTTTGTAACAGTCTCAACCCAACAGTGATAAAAGTGCAGCTACTCATAGCTGCTCTGGTTTGTTAATTAAATCTGTCGCAATTTCATAATTTTGCCATTGCAAGTGGAAAAACTGCCAGTTCTGCTTCATATCACCTTTCATTTTGATTCGCACCAGGAGGGGAAAATTTTCAGCCATTGTGTCTTACCCACTGCTTTCAGCACTTCTTTGTTCCTTTTCTGTGGCTTCCTGTGGCATTAGCAGCTTTTAGCAGCTCTGAACATTCCTGTGTTCCTCTTTTAGTAGCTGTGCTTCTATACCGCTCTTCAAAACACTCAATCTCAGCTCCACTCTGACACCATGGTATCAGCTCACAGGCCAACAGTCGCGCTTGTACTGTATCTTTATTGAACTGCCTGCTGATGGATGCCTGTAGTGAGTGCCTCATGCTGGAGATCACATGACTACAGCAAGCCAGGAGGCACATTAGTACAGTATTGCATTCCTATCCCAAACACACTTTTGAGGATTCATAAGAACATAAGAAATAGGAGCAGGAGTAGGACATTCAGCCCTTCAAGTCCACTCTGCCATTCAATGAGATCATGGCTTATCTTCTACTAAAAGACCATTTTCCTGCACTATCCCTGTAATCCTTGATATTTTTAATATGTAGAATTCTTTTGATCTCCGTCTTGAACATACTCAACAACTGAGCCTCCACAACCCTTGGGGCAGAGAATTCCCCATCAGTGCCCTGGTCCCAGAATTTCTGGTCCTCACCACAGAAAGTCAGTATTGGCTACCCAAAGGAAAAAGTAATTCCTTTCTATGACTTTATTGCTGGAAAATCCAGTGGGAAAAGGAGCGGTGGAGGAGATAGTGGAGGGGGTAAAGGGAGGGAGGGAGAGGAGAGAGGGGAGATCGGAGGGGGGTAAAGGGAGGGGTGAGAGGAGGGGGTAAAGGGAAGGAGAGAGGGAGGGGAGAGAGGAGGGAGTAAAGGGAGAGGGGGAGAGAGGAGGGGTAAAGGGAGGGAAGGGAGAGAGGAGGGGTAAAGGGAGGGAAGGGAGAGAGGAGGGGGTAAAGGGAGGGAGGGAGGGGAGAGCGGAGGGGGTAAAGGGAGGGAGGGAGGGGAGAGAGGAGGGGAGTAAAGGGAGGGAGAGAGGGAAGGGAGAGAGGAGGGGGTAAAGGGGGGAAGGGGAGAGAGGAGGGGGGTAAAGGGAGGGAGGGAAGAGAGGAGGGGGAAAGGGAGGGAGAGAGGCAGGGGAGAGAGGAGGTAAAGGGAGGCAGGGGAGAGAGGAGGGGGTAAAGGGAGGGAGGAGGGAGTAAAGGGAGGGAGGGGAGAGAGGAGGGGATCAATGGGAGGGGAGAGAGGGGGTAAAGCAGGGAGTGGAGAGGGGATAGAATGTGCAGGTTTATGGGGAGAAGGCAGGGGAATGGAATTGAGGGAGTTACTCTTTCAGAGAGCAAGTGCAAACACAATCGCTGTAACGATTCTGTGAACAGCAAAACAATGTGCTACCGCAGGCTATTTTCCAATCCCACCACCCCCCACAAAGCTTGTGTCATCTACATAAATATCTCTTCCCTCTGGGTGGACCCCTGCTCTAAATTGTCCTTCAGTTTCCCAGAAACTTTCTACAGTACATATCTGGGGCTCTCCCGGGTGGTCGAGTTGACCTCCAGCTTTGGATCATTTATTCTTTTTACCTTGATGCTCCTCTCTTGTAAGAACAAAGTCCATATCGCTATTCTAGCAGTAAATAATGTCCTTTCTTTGATTCTTCTATCCAATAAACCAATCTGAGTGTGGTGGGTAAGTAACGCGAGAGCCTGGGTGCCAGGAAACACCAAAAAATGCTTCACTGCCCAGAAAGTCACCAGCAGGTGGTGTTTGCAGGTGGAGAACGCTTTTTCACCCCTGCTAAAACTCTGGATCTGTATGCCACTGGTCGCAAGTGGCTGTTCGTTCCTGCAAAAGGGCTACACTTCGACTGGCATCGGTGGCTGAAGCTTCCAAGTAGAAGTCCTTATCAGGGTCCACCACTCCCAGAGCTGGAGCAGTCTGTAAATCCATTTTCAGTTTAACAAACACTTACCATCCCATTCCGACTTGACTCCTTTCCTCAATAATTTCAACAGGAGAGCCAGTCAAGCATACTCATCTATGAGCTCTCTACCGTATCCAGTCCCAAGAATGATCTGAGGACCGTCAGTGATTCTGGGCAGGGTAATTCTTGAACTACCTTTCTCTTTGCCTCATTTATTGCTCACTCGCTGGTCAAAAAGCTAGTCATAGAGTCGTACAGCGTAGAAACAGGCCCTTCGGCCCACCGCGTCCATGCCGACCATAATGCCTATCTATACTAATCACACCTGCCTGCATTAATTCCATATCCCTCTATGCCTTGCTCATTCAAGTACCTGTCCAGATGCCTCTTAAATGTCGCTACTGTTCCTGCCTCCACCATCTCCTCAGGCAGCTCATTCCAGACACCCACTATTCTGTGTGAAAAATTTACTCCTTTGATCCCCTTTAAACCTTCTCCCTCTCACCTTAAATCTTTGCCCTCTAGTTTTAGTCACCCCTACCATGGGAAACGGACTCTGGCTATCTACCCTATCTATGCCTCTCAGAGGTATATAAAATTATATCGTGTCACCTCTCAGCCTCCTTCGCTCCAGGGAAAACAGACACAGCCTATCCAATATCGCTTTATAACGCAAGCCCTCCAAACCAGGCAACGTCCTTGTGAATCTTTTCTGCACCCTCTCTAGCTTAATCACATCTTTCCTGTAGTGCGGCGACCAGAACTGCACACAGTACTCCAAATGCGGCCTAACCAACGTTGTGTACAACTGTAACATGACGTCCCAACTCTTGTACTCAGTGCCTCGGCCGATGAAGGCAAGCATGCCAAACGCCTTCTTCACCACCCTGTCGACCTGTGTTGCCACTTTCAGGGAACTATGTACTTGCATCCCAAGGTCTCTCTGCTCAACAACACTCCCCAGGGCCCTGCCATTCACTGTATATGTCCTGCCCTGGTTTAACTTCCCAAAATGCATCACTTTGCACTTGTCTGCATTAAATTCCATTTGCCAATCCCTTGCCCACTTTCCCAGTTTATCTATATCCTGTTGCAACCTTAGACAACCTTCTTCACTGTCCACTATACCACCAATTTTGGTGTCATCTGCAAACTTACTAATCATGCCACCTACATTCACATCCAAGTCATTAATATATATGACAAACAACAGAGGGCCCAGCACCGATCCCTACGGCACGCCACTGGTCACCGGCCTCCAATCTGAAAAACAACCATCCACTACCACCCTCTGCCTCCTATCACCAAGTCAATTTTGTATCCAATTGGCTAGCTCACCCTGGATCCCATGTGTTCGAAGCTTCTGGACCAGCCTACCATGCAGGACCTTGTCAAAGGCCTTGCTAAAGTCCATGTAGACAACGTCCATCGCCCTGCCCTCATCAATCCTCTTGGTCACCTCCTCAAAAAACTCAATCAAATTTGTGAGACATGATTTCCCACACACAAAGCCATGCTGACTATCCCTAATCAGACCTTGCCTTTCCAAATGCATATAAATCCTGTCTCTCAGAATCCCTTCCAATAACTTTCCCACCACTGATGTAAGGCTCACTGGCCTGTAGTTCTCTGGCTTATCCCTGCTGCCCTTCTTAAATAAAGGCTAACATTAACTATCCTCCAGTCTTCCGGTACCTCACCCGTGGCTAATGATGATACAAAAATCTCTGCCAGGGCCCCAGAAATCGCCTCCCTTGCTTCCCATAGCATCCTGGGATATACCTGGTCAGGCTCTGGGGATTTATCCACCTTAATGTGTTTCAAAACCTACAACACCTACTCCTTTGTAATGTCGATATGCTCCAGGATAATCGCTGTTCCCTCCCTTGAACCCACTAGCTTCCATGACCTTCTCCATGGTAAATACAGATGAGAAGTATTCATTTAAGACCTCGCCCATTTCCTGTGACTCCAAACATAGATTACCACACTGATCCTTAAGGGGATCTACTCTCTCCCTAGCTACCCTTTTACTCTTAATATACTTATAGAATCTTTTAGGATTCTCCTTTATCTTATGTGCCAGGGAAATCTCATGGCCCCTTTTCACCCTCCTAATTTCCTTAAGTGTACTCCTACATCCCCTATACTCCTCGAGAGACTCGCTTGATCCCAGCTGTCTATACCTGACATATGCCTCCTTCTTTGTCCTGACCAGCCCCTCAATATCCCTCGTCAACCAAGGTTCCCTAAACTTGCCAGCCTTGCCCTTCCAACTAACAGGAACATGCCGGCCCTGAACTCTTCCTATCTCACTTTTAAAAGCCTCCCATTTGCCAGAGGTCTCTTTACCTGCAAGCAGCCTCTCCCATTCAACTTTTGAGAGTTCCTGTCTGATGCCATCGAAACTCGCCTTCCCCCAATTTAGGACATCAACCTGAGGACCAGTCCTATCCTTTTCCATAACTATCTTGAAGCTAATAGAGTTATGGTCACTGGTCCCAAAGTGCTCCCCCACTGACACATCAACCACCTGTCCAGCCTCATTTCCTAAGAGGAGGTCAATTGTAGCCCCTTCTCTAGTAGAGCCATCTACATACTGCTTCAGAAAATTATCCTGGACACACTTAACAAATTCTTCCTCATCTGATTCCTTAGCACTAAGGCAGTTCCAGTCAATATTAGGGAAGTTAAAATCACCTACTATTACAACCCTCTAATTCCTACACCTATATGTGATTTCCCTACATATATGCTCCTCCAATTCCCTCTGACTATTGGGGGGCCTATAGTATAATCCCATCAAAGTGATCACCCTTTCTTATTTCTAAGTCCTAAGAGCTGAACCTCCTTCTGCCCTATCTGTGCCTTCTTAGGATTTACTTTAAAGCCAGCTTTTCGCAGCAGCTCCAATAACTCCACCAATAACTCCCCTTGCTCCGTCTTGTTCTCAGAGAGCAACAGCAAATCATTTACATACTGTATCAGTCAATCTGGATGACTGAATCCCCGCAGACAATTTGCTATGCTCTGGTGGAAGATTGAGGGACTATTATGGAAATCTTGTTGGAGACAGATCCATGTGTCCAAAAGGCATTTGATAAAGTGCCACACAACAGAAATGTGAGCAAAGTTATAGCTCATGATAATAAATGGGACAGTAGCAACATGGACACGGAATTGGCTGAGTGACAGGAAACAAAGGGCTGAATTTTATCAGCGAGTCGACAGACTTCCGACACAGACGTGCTGACGCAGAACCCCCGGTCATATTACGTGCGGGGGCTCACTTAAATGGAGGGGGCGGAGCAGCCACCCCCGATGACACAGAAGGGACAGCCGCATGACCCCGGCAATGGCCACCAGCGCCATTTTTAAAAGGTTTCAAGCCCTTCACGAGAGATTTAAATATTTAAAGGTGCCAGTTTGATAAATATTTCAATAAAACTTTAATTTAACTTTGAATCCCCTCTCCCACCTCCACCACTCCCCCACCGCCCCACTGAGTACTCAATACATAAACTGATCTAACCCCCCAAAAAAACACTTTTTGAAATTCCGAACTTTCCCCCGAACTTCAGCATCTTTGACCCTCAACCCCTTCCCACCATCCCCACAACCAATAAGAGGTTTTCCCCGCTCCCCCTCCGCCGATAATTTGACTCCTCCCCATCAGTGTCTCGCGTTGGAATTCCGTATGGAGTTCCGAAGGTGCGTGTGTTGTGGCCTGTGGACGTAAAATCAGTGTGGAGCGGCCGGTAAGTTCATTTGCATGCTTATTACTCTCATTTACAAACGTGGGGGGGGGGGGGGGGGGGGGGAAGAGATGTGCGCACTGTGGCCTTGCCACCGTTAATATCTGGTGGAACCTTCTCGGCGTTGTGGCGGGCCACTCCCACTAGCATTGTATGGGTCTGCCTGCCACAACCCATGGCGTTGAGGGGCTGGTAAAATCCAGCCCAAAAGGTAGTGGTTATTGGATGTTTTCAGACTGGAGGAAGGTTTGTAGTGGATTTCCCCAGCGTCAGTGTTGGGATCCAGACTTTTCCTGATATATATTAATGACCTAGACCTTGCTACACAGGGCACAATTTCAAAGTTTGTGGATGATATGAAACTTGGAAGTATTATCAACTGCAAGGATAGTGTAGAACTTCAAAAGGACTTAAACAAGTTGGTGGAATGGGCGGGCAAATGACAGGTGAAGTTCAATGCGGAGAAATGTGAAGTGATACATTTTGGTAGTAAGAATATGGAGAGACAATATAAAATAAAAGGGTAGAATTCTAAAGGGGGTGCAGGAACAGAAGAATCTGGGTGTATATGTGCATAACTCATTGAAGGTGGCAGGACAGGTTAAGAGCATTTAATAAAGCATACAGAATCCTGGGCTCTCTTAATCGGGGCATAGAGTGCAAGAGCAAGATTATGTTGAACTTGTATATGACACAAGTTTGACCTTAGCTGGAGTACTACATCCAGTTCTGGGCGCTGCACTTTAGGAAAGATGTGAAAGTATTGGAGAGAGTACAGAAGAGATTCACGAGAATGGTTCCAGGGATGAGGAACTTCCGTTATGAAGGTAGATTGGAGAAGTTAGGACTGTTTTCCTGGGAGAAAGGAAGGCTGAGGGAAGAGTTGATAGAGGTATTCAAAATCACGAGGGATCTGGATAGAGTAGATACAGAGAAACTGTTCCCACTCGTGAAAGAATCGAGAGCAAGAGGGCACAGATTTAAAGTATTTGGTACAAGAAGCAAAAACATACGGAAAACTTTTTCATGCAGCGTGTGTTTAAGATCTGGAATGCACTACCTGAGTGTGTGGTGTAGACAGGTTCAATTGATGCATTCAAAGTGAATTAGACTGTTTTATGAAAAGGAAGAATCTGCAGGGTTTATGGTAAGGTAGCTGGGGAATGGCATTAAGTGAATTGCTCATTTGGAGAGCCACTGCAGACACGATAGGATTATTACAGTGCAGAAGGAGGCCATTCAGCCTATGATTCCGGTTTGACAACCTGTTGTATAAATAACTTATCTTTTATAGGTCAGTTTGGGTAGTGTCATCGACCCGATACGTCAACGGTTTCTCTCCCCACATATGCTGCCTGACCTGCTGCGAATTTCCAGTATTTTCTGTTCCAGCGTTTAGCTTTTCTGCTAAAATAGGTCTAATTCTGCTCCAAGAATCAGAGAATAACCCAGGTTGGGACTTCAAAGTTGCTAATTCTCTTGGTATTTGCACTTGACTTGCAAGTCCTGCTGCAGCACTTTTTAAATGTTTATGCATCATAATAAAAAGTTAATATTTTCAGCTGCATGCTATCCCTCAGTGATTTCGTCCAAATGCTAGGAATCAGCTTCCATACATAAGTCAATGTCACTCAGCTGTCTAACAGTTCACTTGACCCCATAACCACCTGTGAACATTAGAAAAAATAAGTTGTCCCTTCTTTCAGAGCTGCCATCTGATATGTGTTTTAGTGCTTGCAACAGTCAGCCTACATTAAAACCTAATTTCCCACATGTTAGGGAATCAGGATACAAATAGATCATACACTTTTGCCTCTTATTCCAGTTCCTGACCACCCACCTTCACATCAGGTCCTCATTTGCTAATATCAACCCAAGAATGTCACAATAACATGCTCTCCACCCTACCCCCCCGAAAAAAGCTATGCTCAACCTCGGCCTTCGCGAAGTGCATTATACCACCACTCCTTTTTCCAAACCCATGTACTTCATTGACTGTAAAGCACTTTGGGATATTCTGCAGCTGTGAAATGCACTATATAAAGCCAAGTGTTTTACTTTCCAATTTGGTTTCTACCCATAGAACCTTCATGGTGGGCCATCAGACGTTTGCCTTTTAAATTCTATGCTGCATCTGTTTTTTTCAGGCTTAATGTCAAATTATTTAACATGATTTCCTGCACAAGGAGAAACACTACCCACTGGAAAAGTATTTCCCGTTATGAAAAAAAGAACGTGTAACAGATTTCCAGAATCATTCAAGAGACACTAAGATGCTGTGATGAAGAGTTTAGTTCAGATAATAGGAGGATCACCTCCCCTCTCTATACATTGCTGCATCCTTATTCTTGGATAAGATATAGAAACTCAACCAAAGGTGGGAAGGTCAAAAAAACACAGCTGACCTTGAAGAAGCAGTAGAATATTGCTTTAGGTTCCTTAATAAATGAAAGACGGAGGAATGGAGCAGGAGTGGAGGAAAAGAGTAAGAATAAGGAAAAAGGAATCTAGGGTTTCTGCTCCCAATCACAGTTCATCAAATGTACATAGTTGCTTACTAAGGACGAGGTCACTGTTGATTGTGATGGTTCCAAAAGCCATTGGCCAGTTTCATAAAATGGCTACTTAGATGAGGCACTGGAAGGCTATTGGCATCCAGTAGGTGAAAGAATAATTTGCAATAGAATCAATTAAAAGCTGCTTTCTAACAGTGAATTTTCACTAAGTAAAACTCAAGAACAGGAATGCAGCTGTCAATTTTAGGCAGAAGGTTGCAGTAAAGGGTTTGGGAGTATATTAAAAAAACTCACCGTCACAAATTACCCTAAACAAGTTGAACCTCAGGTTCCATTTCCATGTAATTGCAGTCTTTTTAAAAAAAATGAAAATGAATTAATTTGGAGTCAGGCAATACAGCAAATCAACAGAGGAAGCAGTTAACTTCTGGACAGCCCACAACAATGAAGCCGGAATTTCAGAAGAAGTGGTACTATGAAACATTCCTTTAATGGCAACATTTGTGATGGGCAAATGTAATGTATGGTGTGATGTATGGCATCCCATAAAGTAATTATATTTGATCCATGATTTTTGCCAAGCGATGGATCACAGTGAGAGTGCTGGATTGCGAAAAAAACAAGTTTTTCACTACTGCATTACAAACAGGCTGTGGAAAGTGCACAGGATTAGACTTAGGTGCCATATCCTCCAGAGACAAATTGTCTCAACATCTACTTTCTCAGTGTACAGCTTGAGAATGCATTAAAGTGCCACTGATAGCAATGATGTGATTTTAGCACAGAACCGCTTCAGGTACCTTGGATGAAAAATTCAGTTATTGAAATAAAACATGGACACGGGACCTTACACATGCAGATTCAACCACTAGCTACAGCACTAGAAATGTGTTCTTGGAGATGATGCTATTGGGTTTTAACGATCTTAATTTCTTATGATATTGAAAAGTCATTGGAAAATAGATTGCACCATTTAAGAGCAGTGCATGTAATCAACTATAAGTGAACGAGAATATGCAATTTGAAGAAAACATTGGTAACAAGCACTTGAAACCCAAAAAGAGAGTTGATAAGGTAGCTTGCTTTCCATTGAAACCGATTATTGAGAGTCTTTTTCATGACCATTCCATGATGTAATAATTTAAGCATCTTTAACATAGAAAAATGCGTCACTGGTCAGATTATACAGCAGCAGTGAAATTAGAGGAGGTTACAAGGTAGATTGAAAAATGACAGGCTTTCTGGAGGCTTTTGTTGGTATGCGGTTCACAGTAGTGGTCCTAACCACAATTAAAACCATGCATTCCCAAGCTGTTCTGTCACATAGCATGTGACGAGACAGAAATCAGCTGCAGTTTCTTACCTCCCTACTATAAAGGGCACAGAAGCCAACTGAAGCACTCCAATTGCTGTTGCAACTGAGATCAGCGAACTGGATATTAAAGCCAGAGAATAATCTTACATCTGTGCTTAGCATTGCTAGGTGGAAGAGCACTCAAAGCACATGTACTTTTAATAGAATTACCACATCCAATGCAGAAGTATGGCTCTTCACTGTCACTAGCCAGGTTTTGTGAAACATTTCTTTTAGTAGTTTAAGGATCTTCAACTTTTTGTTTCATATTGTTATATGAAATAAGTAGTCAGAAATCTCTCATGATGTCATGCATAATAAAGTAACAGCAGTGTTGGTTTCTTGCTTTCATGGAACGTTCCATCACTTGAGAACCAGTAGCTCACTGCCAACTGGAAAAGATGGTGCTGCAGCTCAAAGAGCAAACTAGTAAAAGCGTCAGAAGTTGCTGGGTATCGCCCATCGCGAATCCTGAACAACTTAATGTACTGATTGTGGATGTTTAAGGACTAGTAACAGAAGGCACACCATTGTAACCTGCCTGTTGGTAGAACAGTACTACTACCACGACTATTACAGCATCTTTAACTTAAAGCAGCCCAAGGAGCTTCAGATCATTATAAAACAAAATGACACAGATACAAGGAGATATTGGGGCAGATGACCAAACACTTGGTCAAAGAGGTAGGTATTAAAAGGAGTGCCTTCAAAAGGAGAAAAGTGAGGTGGAGAGGTTTAGGGAGAGAGTGTTCCAGAGCTTAGGGCCCAGACAGCAGAAGGCACAGCCTTGGTGGACCAATTAAAATCAGGGATGCTCAACAGGCCATAATTAGAGCACAGTTATCTGAGGATTGTAGGGGTGGAGGAGATTACAGGGATAGAGAGAAACCAGGCCATAGAGAGATTCAATAAATTGAGGCATTGCGTAACCGGAGCCAGTATAGGTCAGTGAGCACAGGGGTGAACAGCATTTGATGCGAGTTAGGACAGGGGCTATAAAGATTTGGATGATCTCAAGTTTACCGAGGGTAGTATGTGGGAAGCTGGCCAGGAATGCATTAGAATAATTAAGTCTGGAGATAACAAAACACATGGATGAGATCAGAAGAGCTGAGGCAGGGGCAGAGACAGGCAATATTACAGAAGTGAAAATAGGCAGCCTTAGTCGCAACGCAGATACGTGGTTGAAAGTTCAGCATGGGTCAAATACGGTACAGAGGTTGCAAACAGTGTGGTTCAGCCTCAAGACAGTTACAAGGGAGAGGGATGGAATCTGTGGCGAGGTCGAAAGACAATGGCTTCAGTCTTCCCAATATTTAATTGGAGGAAATTTCTTCTCATCCCGTACTGCACGTCAATTAAGCAGTCTGACAATTGAAAGACGGAGACAGTGGCAGGGTCAAAAGCAGTGGTGGCGAGGTAGAGCTGGGTGTTGTCAGCATGTAGGTGAGATAAAGGAGGGGTTCAAGGCTGGATCCTTGGGGGAAAAACACCAGAGATAAACTGTGCAGGAAAAGGAACAGAAGTCATTGGTGGTGATTCTCTGGCTACGATTTGATAGATAAGAAATAATCAATTTACGAAAGTGGCCTTGAAGTAAACCATGTACATCTTAAAAAGGAGAAAAGTGAGGTGGAGAGGTTTAGGGAGAGAGAGTTCCAGAGCTTAGGGCCCAGACAGCAGAAGGCACAGCCTTGGTGGACCAATTAAAGTCAGGGATGCTCAACAGGCCAGAATTAGAGCACAGTTATCTGAGGATTGTAGGGGTGGAGGAGATTACAGGGATAGGGAGAAACCAGGCCATAGAGAGATTCAATAAATTGAGGCAGTGTGTAACCGGAGCCAGTATAGGCCAGTGAGCACTGGAATATCAAATGGAATGAAAAAGTTCGAAATGTAACCCTTCAACAATATAAATGTGACATTCGTAGTTTAAGCCAATTATTCTAACAAAGCTTCAAACACTGACTACATGCATGGTGAGTTAAGATCTTCAGGGGAAAAAAAACACTGATAACTAAACTGTACAAATTAGTAAGGAACATGAGTTAAGATAAATGCCTGGATTTTCTACTTCTGTGCTCAGTGTTCCGCTACTCTCCCACCCAATCATTTTCGTGTGAAAATACAGGCTGAGGAGCGTAGAAGCTGAAAAGCTTTGTAGTTCTGTATGTTCTTGGTTAATACCCGTCTTGAATCAAGATGAAACATATTAACTCACCAGATTCAAAACAATCCCACTGATGCACATAATCAAAAGTGGCTTGATTCCTGCCTGTGCTAGAACAAAGACTAAATCATTTAACACTTACATTTTCATGGAATGGAACTTGCTCAAGGGGAGATGCAATACTGAGAAGTGAAACATTTTCCTCACTTTTAAATCAGCAGCATAGGACTGTCACTCCTTTTAGGGATTCCTTTGTTTTAGGCTGAATTTGAATCCATGCCCTAGAGGTGAATGAATGTGCTCTATAACCCCCTCTCCATGTTCCAATGTCACATTCTCAGCAAAACTATATGGCTAAAACGTTTCGGAAAGTGTACTCTAGTTCACAATTTTAGTTTATTATTGCATTTTAACTGATGTGACATGAGTTTAGTTTTGATCAACTTCAAGAAGAACAGTTAAAAAGACACAACTTCAAAACTTACGCTTAGTAAGTTTTTTTTTTAAAGTACATATTTTCCTCATATAACATAGTTCTTGTGTCCAAGACAAGATTTTTTTTAAATCAATTTAGGGGCAGCACAGTGGTTAGCACCGCAGCCTCACAGCTCCAGCGACCCGGGTTCAATTCTGGGTACTGCCTGTGTGGAGTTTGCAAGTTCTCCCTGTGTCTGCGTGGGTTTCCTCAGGGTGCTCCGGTTTCTTCCCACATGCCAAAGACTTGCAGGTTGATAGGTTAATTGGCCATTATAAATTTCCCCTAGTATAGGTAGGTAGGGAAATATAGGGACAGGTGGGGATGTGGTAGGAATATGCGATTAGTGTAGGATTAGTATAAATGGGTGGTTGATGGTCGGCACAGACTCAGTGGGCCGAAGGGCCTGTTTCAGTGCTGTATCTCTAAACTAAACTAAACAATTGCCAGGTAGATTAAATCATTTAACTATACATGTCAGACTGAGATAGATTCACTACACAGGAGGCACCAACACAGTTTAAATTTTCACCCCAGTTGAAGTCATCATAGTGAACCTAAAATTCAATCCTCTAGGCAACATTACGCACAGCACTAAAATTTAGTGCCTGAAACACAAGGGGCTTTTTCCACCCCAACTCCGCACCAACATTCTCTTCAAGACACAACTCTTGCAGGGGTACGTACGATTCCATGGCCACTTTTAGGTATCCTGCCCAAGTGGCCATGCTGCACGAATCTAAGCAGTGTGTACTGACAGGTTGTTTGTAGGGAGGGAAAAAAAAAAGAGGAAAAAAACACAAGTAAGCCTAATCCTGTCCTCAGTCCTCCCATGTACACAATCCATGAGAGGAAGCAACTAGAAATTTGAACTCAGGCTGATTTTCTAGCCCCTAGCCAAGAGGCAGTGAAACTGATATTGACACTTAAAATGTCACCCTAGCTGAGATCAGTTAACGGAGCACAGCCTAGGAACTGAACTTTGAACCTTATTATTCCCCATGTCTGGCTGTTTCCCAGTATATATGTTAAAATATGCCATTAGAATCTTCCAAAAATATAACACCATAATGCACCTTATGTACAGAAGCAATGGAGTTAATACACTAGTCCAAGAGATCAAATAGTCAGTTTAAAAAAATGTATTTGTTCCAGTGGAAAAGCTGGAGTTCCATTTCAAAATACATGTCTTCAAGATGAGGGACATATTCATGTTGGAGACTAGAACTTAGCACATTTCAGGCATCACCATCTCTCAGGTATACAGTCAGATGCACAATAAAGCTCCCAAGACCCTACTCCATAATGGCTAGATCCCAGTTTCAGAAAGGTATCCCCTATTAAACCAGAGATTTCCTCCTCCTATTTCCCAGCTATCCTGAGAGCTTGCCAGTTAGGTCACCTTTTGGAATTTTAGACCATTTTTCCCCTTTCCTGTGCCAAACTATGACTAGAGGCTTGCCAAACTCATTACACATTGGCCCCTTACACAGTCAGACAGACAACTTTTATCCCATCAGGCAGCACTGAATTTAACTCCAAGCCCAAGATGAAAGGTACCCAAAACTGGTCTAATAAAAAAAAAGACCCAAATAAAAATCCCTACATACTACAATGCTAAAAAAACCTCAAAGTAAACCCATACTTATTAAAGGTTCCTG
The DNA here is from genome assembly GCF_036365525.1 of Heterodontus francisci. Lineage (NCBI taxonomy): Eukaryota > Metazoa > Chordata > Chondrichthyes > Heterodontiformes > Heterodontidae > Heterodontus > Heterodontus francisci. The sequence continues at coordinate 46,492,266 of NC_090384.1, read as the reverse complement.
AGAAGCAGCTGACTGATTTTCCATTTAAAGTCTTTATCCACTATGTACATACACAGAGACACAGAACAGATAAAAGTGAGATAGCAAAGTCATGATATCAAAGTGGTCAAGTAAATAAAGGACAGAATGAGACAATTTCACATTTTACAGTAACCGAATGTTACTGTAAAAATACAACAGGAAAATTTCAGTATTTCATAAAACCATAGGGTACATTCTTAATGCTGTTTGATACTGGTGGAGAATACCACACTGCAGAACTGGTGCGTTTCAGGTAACGTGGCTTGCTTTTGCCGAAGATGGTCTCAAGGTTGGGGGCTTGAATGACACCGAAGAATTTGTCCACGTCAAGTGGGTGGTAATACTGCTTTATGAGTGCTTGCTGCAATTGTTTACCTGATGACAGAAAAACAAATTCCATTACAATTATGGCAAACAACGTGATACACAGAAGATGGAAAACCTTTATTACCAGAACTACTCAGATTGAAAATCCAAAATAATTTATCAGATTTAGTTGCATAGCTGATGGGGTGGGCGTGAAAAAGAGTAAAGTAGGAGAATCGTATTTGGCCCTGATGAAAGAAATGTTTCAGGTATGGACCAATCGGTTTCCTCTTAAGATACAACTTGGGAGTCTTTGGGGTGGTGGGGGGTTGTTGCTGCTTGTGAGGGTGCTGAAAAAAAAAAGAAGAGAATCCAAAAGGTATGACCTGATGATAAAAGGACCACACCACCATGATCTGGAAGAACAGTTGGTGTAAATTATAGCTGGGTGGGAAAGCTTTAGCAAAGAGTTGCTGGTGGCAGCACCTTGACCAAGTTTTATTGACTTGCTGGCTTGACTGAAAATCAGCCACAATATGGTTTTGTTTAGAATGAGCACACTTTCTGGAGGGAAGTACATGAATCACAATACACTGGCAGAGTTGAAAGAGGAAAGTGGGATGGGAAGCTGTCTGGTGAGGTTAATCCCCAAAGGGTATGCGGAGCAGGAAGATCAGCAAGATGGAGCAGTTAAGGGTGCTGTTTGCAAGGAAGCAATGATGGCCCCCTCAGTGGGCCTTCACCAGAAGGCCAAGACAGGCACACAGAATGACTGCTGGCTTATTCAAGAATGCATTCAAACCTGGGATGGGAGATGAATAATGAAGGATTAGCGAAGGAGGCAAAGAGCAATTATTGTTGACAAAAAAGACATTTATTTATATGGACCCAAGCAAGTATTTACAATAATTTGCAATATATCCTCAACTGAAATTAGCTAACTCAGCAGTTGCCAAGAATCAAACTTGAAACCTTGTGGATTTGTGGGGATCACTGTGTAAACTGGTTGAGCCATTAACTGAGCCTTCAATAAAAAGTTTAAAATTGCGCAGCAAACCACAAGATTTCCTAAGACAATTAATGGACTCAAATGTGAAGTCTCTTCCACAATAACTGTCAATTTCTGAGATGGGCAATTGATCATCATTAGCCTGCAGTTTCATGTTCCTTGCCATGAAATCAGTACAATCTGGGTGGGATCAACTAAAATAGTGCAAAAGATTGTGGAATTTAAATGCAAGTGAGCTACGCCCGTAACCACTAATGCATAAGGTTCTGCAATCTATTACATTGGTTTCAAAGTTAACTCATTTGAAGGAGTCCCTGACTTTCTGCCAGGTCAGCATAGCGGGTTTCTGTCAATTGCATCCATTTGGGGGTTGGGGATGGTGATGCTCATCACATTGCATCCAGAATTTCAAATGCATGGAGCATCAATAATTACACATCAATCCATCATTAATGATTTACAATTGCAGTGACCAGTCAATTAAAGCCTCCATTAGGTTTGTAAGCTTTCCATTTCATTGCAGAAATACAAAACAGATTTTCTTGCTAAATTGATTTGAAGTCAGTCACTTACCATCAGCCCAAGCAGGGATTGGTTTACGGGGCGCTCCCTCATCATCTGTAGAATCATCACTGTTCAAGTCCATTCCATAGTTGTCCAGATTTACTTTAGGCAACTTGAGTTTGGAATAGCCATTGGGAGTCATAGTGTAAGACTCGGGGGCTGGAGAGTGCTGAAAAACAAGTTAAACCCCATAAATCGCTGTATGATGAGCAAAATCCGAGCAAGAACCTAACGAAGTTTTTTTTTGGGAGAGTATACTCTCACACAGTCATGCGCCTCCCCCACTCTTCCACGGTCATGTAGAACTAATGGCATTTTGGGCCAGCACCAAGAGTCATGCAAGAAAGTCCAGTGAAGAGTTCAACTGCTCTAGCAACAGGATACATCCAAGCTCTGCACCTTCCTGTGCAAAGTAGCACAAGTCAATGATAAACTGATACAAATATCTGAAAGTTGTGGGTTCAAACTCCATTCAAGACTTCAGCTGGGTTGGGCTAGATGCCACTTAAACTGGGACCAGTGCCCTGATGAGTTGAACAACAAGGGTGGTAGATAGGACTTTAAACTAATAAGGGGAAGGGATGGTTCTGGTAAGGGCAAACTTACAAGTCTAAAGAGAAAAGGTCAAAGCAAAGTAGCGATTTGGGTAAAATTAAGCAGATGGCGTCAGGGAGGGACAGAGGGTTTAATGATGGTAATAGAGCATTAGTAGCCAAGGCCACATTGGATGGCACAGTGGTTAGCACCGCAGCCTCACAGCTCCAGCGACCCGGGTTCGATTCTGGGTACTGCCTGTACGGAGTTTGCAAGTTCTCCCTGTGACCATGTGGGTTTTCGCCGGGTGCTCCGGTTTCCTCCCACAGCCAAAGACTTGCAGGTTGATAGGAAAATTGGCCATTATAAATTGCCCCTAGTATAGGTAGGGGGTAGGGGAATTGAGGGAAGGTGGGGATGTGGTAGGAATATGGGATTAATGTAGGATTAGTAGAAATGGGTGGCTGATGGTCGGCACAGACTCGGTTGGGCCGAAGGGCCTGTTTCAGTGCTGTATCTTTAAATAAATAAAATAAATAAAAAATCTAAAATAAAAAAAGATGCTGTATCTGAATTGTCATGCAGGCCCCCACCTGCCAAGGATGAGGCACATTAATTTTGCCACATGAACATTGATTTTTAAACTGTTACTGGAGCACAGAAAGAACCTGTTTTAAAAAAAATACAGCAAACCCTTGACTGGAAAGACATTGGCATAGTAACAGACAGTACTTGGAAAGGACAAAGGGGCCACTCCCTGCTCCAATTTAATCCACAATGGACTTTTGATTACCAGATGTTGATGGTGGAGAAGCTCGCATTCCAGGTTGACTGCTAAGATGGCCAAATGCACAAAAGGATGTGGTTGCATCCCTCCCCCAGTCACATGACTAACATGCTGGGCAACCGGAGTTTTTTAATTTGAACTTGCCACAGAGTTTTAAAACTCAGTGAGCTGTTTGCTCCTGGACTGGCAAGACCTCTCGTGGCTGGCTTGCTGCCACCTCTCCTGTCTACTCTAGTCTCTCTCACCAGCTTCAGAAACCATTGAAGACATATGAACCCCAAGAGAGAAAAAAAGTCTCCTAAAGTGAACAGCGTTTAAGAATACTGGGTCCCAACAAAAAGCAAGATCGACCTACAAGGACTATAGCGAGCTCAAAGCACAGCAAGAAAAACCCCTCTTCTGAGATTGTCTCAACCTCTTTTTCTTTGCTCTTTTCTGTCTCTATTTGCATTTGTGTATCGTGTATGCATGCTAGCATGGGGCGCGGCATTTATCAGTAGGCATTAACCAAATTAGAAGTTTAAGTTTTAATAAATTTCACTTTTCTTCTTTAAACCTAAGAAAGCCTGTTTGTGCTAATTTCTTTGCCTTATAATTGGAAAGCAGTGAACAAGGATTCACCAAGGGGGAGCTAAAACAGTGTGTTTAAAACAAAACCCTGTTTCAGCAAGACCAGGTGAAGGCTGAGAAAGACCCCTAGACACCTTTCTCACCTGGACGTAACAGAATTCATGAAGCATTTTTTAACAAGATGGATAAAGTAATGACACAAGAGATAAATGGGCTTGATCGGGTAGCTAAGACATGATTGCAGGGTGACCAAGATGGGAGCTAAATATTCCAGGGTACGTGACTTTTAGAAAAAGATAAGCAAAATGGAAAAGGAAGTGAGGTAGCCCTGTTACTAAAGGGTGAGATAAAGGCAGTAGAAAAGAGACGGGATCTTAGTCTGGAAAGGTCAGGGTGCAAGCTTAGTATGGCTGAAAAGGGCAGAAAAACAACTGTGGGAGTAGTTTCTCGGCTCCCTAACAGTAATCAGAGTTAAATCAGGAAATCAGTGGCATATGCAACAAGGGTAAATGAAATAATTGTGGGTGACATTACGAGGAACAAGTTGGCTGCAGTTGGTTGGGAAATTAGATTAAAAGATCTGATGGTAGATAAGCAATGGCCAACATTTAAGGAATTCATAATTCACAATTATACATTCCCTTGAGGAACAAAGACGCCATTGAAAAAGTAGTACAGCCAGGCTAACTAAAGTTAAAAGGATAGCATTAGATTTGTTGCAAGAGTAGTAAGCCTGAGAATTGAGGGTTTAAAAAAAAAAAAATCAAAGGATGACCAAGAAATTGATAAAGGGGGGAAAATAGAATGAGAGTAAATTAGCAAGAAATATAAAAAGAGCTTTTACAAGGATGTAAAAAGGAAGAGATAAGCAAAAGTAAACATAGGTCCAATAGAGGCAGGGATCAAGGAAATCACTGGAGGATAAGGAAATGGCAGAGACGTTGAACAAATAGTGCACGTCAGTGTTTACAATAGAAGGCCCAAATATTGTTGGGAACCAAGGGTCCAACGGAGTGAGGATGAGAGGGCTGTTCTGTGCGTGTGGCTTATATTTTCTGGAGTTTAGAAAGGCGATCTCACTGAATGGGATAAAATTGCTAGAATCTATAATTAAGGATAGTGTGACCTCAAGGATAGAACAGGGCACTTCCTTAATGGCGAAAAGCTAAACAATGGAGGTCTAAAAGAGACTTGGAGGTCCCAGGTACATGAACATGACATAAAATGTCATGAACAGGTACAAACAAATAATTGAAAATGCTAATGGAATGCTATCCTTTATATCTAGAGGAATAGAATACGAGGGGTAGAAATTATGCTTTAACTATACTAAGACCTGGTTAGACTACACCTGGAGTACTGAGAGCAGTTCTAGGGACACACCTGAGGAAAGATATATTTGCCTTGGAGGGAGTGCAGTGTAGGTTTACTAGAATGAAACCTGGATTCTAAGGGTTAAATTAAACTAGGGCTATACGCCCTGGAATTTAGAAAATAATGGGTGATTTGATCAAAATTTCAAGATATTAAGGGGAACAGACAGGGTAGAGAGAGAAAGACTATTTCTGATGGTTGGGTAGTCTAAGGCTAGGGGACATAGTCTAAAAAAATAGAGCCAGAGCTTTCAAGAGTGAAATTAGAAAACACTTCCACGATTTTTGTATGGAGAAGTTTGGAACTCTTTCACAAACAGCAATCGATGCCAGATTTATTGTCAATTTGAAATCTGAGATGGATAGATTTTTGTTTTCCAAAGGTATTGAGGGATATGGGGCAAAGGCAGGTATATGGAGGTGGATTACAGATCAGCCAGGATTTTATTTAAATGGTGGAACAGGCTCAAGGGGCTAAACAACCTACTCCTGTTCCTAAAATTCTGAGAGCACTTGGCAGCCTAGAGGCCGTTACCCCTGGCTGGAGAATGTAGAACTAGGCATCGTAGTCTCAGAGTAAGGGGTTGGCCATTTAGGACTGAGATGATAAATATTTTCACTCAGAGGGTTGTGGATGCTCATTTGATGAGCATATTCAAGACTGAGATCAATATACTTTTTGGCACTAAAGGAATCAGGCAAATGAGGATAGGGCAAGAAAGTGGGTTTGAATGGCAGAGCTGGCTTGAGGGGCTTCTACTATGTTCTTATAATCTGGGTTGATCAGCACAGTACTGAAGAAGCACTGCACTATTGGAGACAATATGTTTCAAATGAGATGTTAAATTGAGGGCCCATTTGCCCTGAGGCAGACATAAAATATCCCACAGCACTATTTGAAGAGCAGAGGAGCTCTCCTGGTTGACATTTACTCCTTAACCAAACAGCACCAAAAAAAAAGTTACCTTGTCATTCATCCCATTGTTGCTTGAGAGACCTTGCTGTGCACAAACTGGCTCCTGCCTTTCCCTATATTGCAACAATGACTACATTTCAAAATACTTGGTTGGCTGTGAAGCACTCTGGGACACCTAGAGGTCATGAAAGGCACCAAGTTCTATGTGTTTTAGGAAGGGAGACATGGAGAATAAAGGTGATATTAATCACTATCGTGGCTCTCCAAGGTTCCAACACAACTCAATTTAAAATCTAAAGAATTGTACGACAATGCAGAACTGAATTCAAGAAGTGCCTTTTGCCCTTCTCCATTCCCCTGCCCACCCCCACTGAAACACTCACATGCACTTCCACAGTCACATTCAGTATATTTTTGCTGGTGACCTCCTTCTCAGCTTTCCTGTCTTGCTCTTCCTTCCATTTTCTTTCCTCGTCTTCACGAAGTCGCTTCTCATTTTCTTGTCGCTCATGCTCGAGTCTTTCCTGCTCTTTTCTCATTTTCTCTTTTTCTAAACGCTGCTTTTCCAGCTCTGCCAAACGCTGTTCTTCCTATAAACAAGAACATGCAAGTGTTAATATCAAGAGCTAGTCAAACCACAACTGTACAGGACAAACAATTCCCAAAGACCTCAGATAGCAATGTTTCAGCCCACCAGGTGGGCTTTATTTGCTTCATAATAGCCAGATAAGCTGGAAAATTGATCAGATCACTAAGTGATGTGAAGAAGTAGATACTAGAATAGACTGAGCTCCTTGTAAAGCTCTCCCCTCCTGCAAACATTAAAGCAATGGCTTTGTACTGGAGTGAATAGAATCACCAGAATGACCGTTGTCTGAGCTTTAGCAAAATCAGCAGGTTATTCAACCACACTGTTTTTTGGCAAGGGTTTGGGGTGGGGGGGGGGGGGGTGGGGAGGTGGTCACTTTACACGCACAAATTTTTTTTTTTTTTTTTAAAGCCTCATTTTATTCAAACTAGATTTTGTCCTCAACAAAAATAGAAACTTCTGGATAAAAGGTCTGGAGGAGAAACTCCATCAGATTTTCCCACTCTCCAGCCATGGCCAATTTTACACACTTAGTCCTCTCCAGAGGAAGAGATCAGCTAACTCACCACAGTGCAACTGAACCTGCACACTTTGATCTGCATTATTTAGCAACTGAAGAGACAGTTACACTAAGCTAATTGGAGAAGCACTGAATGCAACTTTCTTAAAAAGCAATGTTCTGAAAGTAGATACCAAGACTAGCATCTATTTTTCCATTATTTGTCTGGTGCAATAGTATCATTACCAATTAAATTCATAGATCCTGAGGTTGAATTTTACCTTCAAATGCTGAAAGGAATAGCAGAGGTATTTCAGTAACTAGACACTTTCTTCACCCATTTCACCTACTTCAAAGTACCCAATTAATGTAATTATATAGAGACCACTTGTTATCCATTAATGAGCACAAATGACACTTTAAAAAAAAAAGGAAATGGGCATCACTGGCATTTATCACACATCTCTAGTTGCCTTGCTATAACTGAGTGGCTTGTTAGGGCATATCATTGTGCAATGCAATGAAGAGTAAATCACATTGATGTGGAACTGAAATCACAGGTCAGACAGCATAGGTGAACCAGTTAGGTTTTTATAAAAAAGTGACAATCTGACAGCTTCCTAGTCACTTTTACCAAATTTTTAAAATTCTGATACTGGGGGGTGGTGGAGGGCAGAACAGGAAGTGACAGGTGCACCAGAATTCCAAAGATGAGGCCCCCTACCCGCTTTCGATCTTTCTCTTGTGCTTCTTTGTGAAGTTTTTCCTTTTCTCGTTGAGCCTGCAGTGCAGCATCCTCCCGTGCTGTTCGCTCCAGCTCTCGCTGTAACTGGAGAACTTTTTCTTTCTCCAGACGTTCACGTTCTCTGTTAAATTTAAATTTGTTACTTATTTGTAGTGTTGCACAATTCTATTTAGAGCAATACATTTAACATGAACCTACTAATCTTGAACTCCAGCAATAAATGAAATTATACATTTCAGGAAGTCATTAACATATCACCAATGTAACAGTTGACCCTTAAATACCACCCTTCATTTATTCATGTTTGTACTGTTTATAATGGAGGAGTTCTCATTCTTGAGTTGATGAGACAGACCAAATAAACAAAGTCTAAATAGGGTGGGGAAAAGGCCCAGCTTTGGGTTGGATTCCTACTGTTAAGCAACTGGAAGCAACAGGTCAGAGACCAAGGTAGGCGGAAGCATCCTGGGAATCATGGCTAAGGGTGGAGGCTGACAAGTGGCAGAGTGAGTCCGAATTGTACAGGGCACTTTAGACTCCAACTTGGCTACTGGCAAGGTAGTATAAATGCCTCTAGTAATTGACACTCTCCAATTACTATAACCAATTTAAGACAACTATTCTTGTTGCAATTGACTCCAATTACACCATCCACTGCAGAAAGAAGTGACATTTATCCACATAAAATCGGTCTATTTTTCAACAAGGATTGGAAATACAGGGAAAGCTGAATGGTATAAAAAGCTGTTGCCTAGATTTAAAATATAAACTTTTCTATCTATTCTCATGTCCTGCAAAAAGCTCAAGAGCTGAAACATTTAGAACAGCCAGCTTGTCAATTCAAGTTACAAGTAGCAAACACATTATGATCATCTCGTCAGCATATCTTTTAATACAGTGTTCTGGAATTGCAGTAAAGTAGAACAGGCGATATGAATTTCATTTTATATCCACTTGATACGTGCAAATTCTCAGCAGTACAATTGTCAGCTTTCTCCTTCCAAACCAGAGTTCACGTCTAGGGTATTTTTGAGTTATATAATACTTAGGTAAACTACTGGAGATACTACTGGATTCATATATAGGGGTAAGAAAAATATGAAATTGAAGTAATGCTTTAAGAGTACCACACAAGGTGATCATACATTAGAACATTTGGGTGAAAGATAATGATACGGTTATGACAATGGCAGCATTTTATGGCTACATACTTCTCTGCCTGGATGCTCTCTTGTTCCCTCTTTCTTTCCCGCTCCCTATCTGCAGCCAGTTGCAGCTCATGCTGTCGTTCTCTCTCTAGCTCAGCTTGCCGCTGCTCTTGAAGCTTTCTGGCTTCTGCCATTTTACGATGGCGCTCCAGTTCCTCCTCCTTCTTGCGCTGCTGTAGCTCTCTGCGTTCTTCCTCCTATATGGGTAAGCACTGATTAAAGATATCCTCAGACAATTGTTCTTACCTTCTCAGAATTTGAATTAAGCAGTTAACACTAGACACTTGCAGGACTGAAGTCTGTTCAAGTGTTGATCAATAAGATTTTTTAAAAAAAACATACCACATATGGTTTATTTTACAAATCTTGTAAATCTTGATTCAGAGTTACTGTAACAGTAGAGCTGCACCAAATAAAATCTGAGGGAGTTAGAAAAAATCCAGAACTTTCAGTCTACTAGTGAATAGCTTACCTCCCAACCCAGATGGAGGAGGATTTAAGACGAGAAGAATGGAATAGGAAGCAAACAGCAGAACCCCACCTGAGCATTTAGTGAATTTAATAATTACAAGCCATAATAAATGGAATTTACTAGCATACTTAGAAAAAAATCTCAGCTGCGGTTTGAGGTTGGATATTAGTCTGACAATGAGACAGGCTCTCAAGAAAAAGACATGCATGAAGTACCAAGGGACTACAAGTTTCCATTGAACTGCAACCAATGCAAATTAACATGGCATAAGAGAAAGAAGTAACTAGGAATAAAAGAGAAAAGTACAGCAGCCATACCAGCTGTTGCAATCTCTTATTTCGGGCTTCCTCCTCTTGCCGTCTTCTAGCTTCTGCCTCCTCCATCCTCTTGACAGCGACTTTCCTTTTTGCTTTCTCTTCCGCAAATCTTTCCTCTCGGATCTGGAAAGTGATGCAGACTGTTGCGTTAACCGCTTTAAGTGAATGTGTACATTATATTAAAAAGGCAAAGAAATGAAAGACCTACCCTACTTGTTTGATGCCTGGTTTAGCTGCAGTTAGGCAGCATCAGAATTGTCATACCTTTGCATTCTTCTCATCAATCTGAGCAAACTTCTGTTCAATTTTCTTTTTCTTCTCCTCCTCTTGTCGTTGAACTCTGGAACGAGTTTCTAAAACACGTTTCACTTGCATTTCCCGCTTTCTGTAGAAAGTAAAATTATTTATCGGATCAAAGGAAACAGGAGGAGTAGGCCATTCGGCCCATTGAGTCTGCACCACCATTTAAATAGATCATGGCTGATCATATACCTCTATACCATTTTTCCCCACTATCGCCATATCCCTTGATGTCATTAGTATCCAGAAATCTATCGATTTCGGTCTTGAACATGCTCAATAACTGAGCTTCCATAGCCCTCTAGGGGAGAGAATCCCACAGATTCACCACCCTCTGAGTGAAGAAATTCCTCCTTATCTCAGTCTTAAATGGCCTACCCCTTATTCTGCGACTGTGTCCACCGGTGCTAGACTCACCAGCCAGAGGAAACATCCTATCCACATCTACCCGGTCATGCCTTGTAAGAATTTTTAAAGTTTCAAGTGAGATCACCTCTCATTGTTCAAAACGCTAGAGAATACAAGCCCAGTTTCTGCAATCCCTCCCCAGAATGCAATCCCGACATCCCAGGGATCAGTCTGGTGAATCTCTGTTGCACTCCTTCTATGGCAAGTATATCCTTCCTTAGATAAGGAGACCAAAATTGTCCACAATACTCCAGGTGCGGTCTCACCAAGGCTTCATACAATTGTGGCTATACATCGTTACTCCTGTACTCAAATCTGCTTGCAATGAAGGCCAAACATACCATTTGCCTTCTTAATTGCTTGCTGCACCTGCATACGAGCTTTTATAGAGTCAGAGTTATACAGCACAGAAACAGGCCCTTCAGCCCATCGTGTCTGTGCCGGCCATCAAGCACCTAACTATTCTAATCCCATTTTCCAGCACTTGGCCCCTAGCCTTGTATGCTATAGCTTTTCAAGTGCTCATCTAAATACTTAAATGTGGTGAGGGTTCCTGCCTCAACCAGGCAGTGTGTTCCAGATTCCAAACACGCTCTGGATAAAAAATCTTTTCCTCAAATCCCTTCTAAACCTCCAGCCCCTTAACCTAAATCTATGCCCCCGGTTATTGACCCCTCCGCTATCAATGTCCCTCATAATTTTGTATACCTCAATCATGTCCCCCCTCAGCCTTCTCTGCTCCAAGGAAAACAACCATAGCCTTTTCAGTCTCTGTTCATAGCGGAAATGCTCCAGCCCAGGCAACATCCTGGTGAATCTCCTCTGCACCCTCTCCAGTGTAGTCACATTCTTCCTATAGTGTGGTGCCCAGAACTGTACACAGTACTCCAACTGTGGCCTAACTCGCATTTTATACAGCTCCATCATAACCTTCCTGCTCTTATATTCTATGCCTTGGCTAATAAAGTATCCCACATGCCTTCCTAACCACCTTATCTACCTGTGCTGCTGCCTTCAGTGATCTATGGACAAGTACACCAAGGTCCCTCTGACCCGCTGTACCTCCTAGGGTCCTACCATCCATTGTATATTCCCTTGCCTTGTTAGTCCTCCCAAAATGCATCACCTCACACTTCTCAGGATTAAATTCCATTTGCCACTGCTCTGCCCCTCTTACCAGTCCATCTATTCTTCTTCTTTGGCCTTCTCGTCTCGAGAGACAATGGGTAAGCGCCTGGAGGGGTCAGTGGTTTGTGGAACAGCGCCTGGAGTGGCTATAAAGGCCAATTCTCAAGTGACAGACTCATCCACAGGTGCTGCAGAAAAATTTGTTTGTCGGGGCTGTTACACAGTTGGCTCTCCCCTTGCGCTTCTGTCTTTTTTCCTGCCAACTGCTAAGTCTCTTAGACTCGCCACACTTTAGTCCCGCCTTTATGGCTGCCTGCCAGCTCTGGTGATCGCTGGCAACTGACTCCCACGACTTGTGATCAATGTCACAGGACTTCATGTCGCGTTTGCGGACGTCTTTAAAGCAGAGACATGGACAGCTGGTGGGTCTGATACCTGTGGCGAGCTCGCTGTACAAGGTGTCTTTGGGGATCCTGCCATCTTCCATGCGGCTCACATGGCCAAGCCATCTCAAGCGCCGCTGACTCAGTAGTGTGTATAAGCTGGGGATGTTGGCCGCCTCGAGGACTTCTGTGTTGGAGATACGGTCCTGCCACCTGATGCCAAGTATTCTCCGGAGGCAGCGAAGATGGAATGAATTGAGACGTCGCTCTTGGCTGACATACGTTGTCCAGGCCTCACTGCCATAGAGCAAAGTACTGAGGACACAGGCTTGATACACTCGGACCTTTGTGTTCCGTGTCAGTATATCTCCCTGTAATCGAAGGATTTCCTCCTCACTATTTACAACACCACCAATTTTCGTGTCATCTGCGAGCTTACTAATCATACCTCCTACATTCACATCTAAATCATTAACGTACACTACAAACAAACAGTCAGGGTCCCAGCACCGATCCCTGCGGTACACCAATGGTCACAGGCTTCCACTCGCAAAAACAACCCTCGACCATTACCCTCTGCCTCCTTGCCACTAAGCCAATTTTGGTTCCAATTTGCCAAATTGCCCTGGATCCCATCGGCTCTTACCTTCTTAACCAATCTCCTATGTGGGACCTTATCAAAAGCCTTACTGAAGCCCATGTAGACTACATGAACTGCTTTACCCTCATCTACACATCTAGTCACCTTGAAAAATTCAATCAAGTTTGTTAGACATGATCGCCCCCTGACAAAGCCATGCTGACTATCCCTGATTAATCCCTGCTTCTCCAAGTGGAGATTAATCCTGTCATTCAGAATTTTTTCCAATAGTTTCCCAACCACTGATGTTAGACTCACCGGCCTGTAATTACCTGGTTTATCCCTGCTACCCTTCTTGAATAATGGTACCATATTCGCTGTCCTCCAATCCTCTGGCACCTCTCCCGTGGCCAGACAGGATTTGAGAATTTGTGTCACAGCCCCTGCTATCTCCTCCCTTGCCTCACATAACAGGGTGGCACAGTGGCTAGCACCGCAGCCTCACAGCTCCAGGGACCCGGGTTCAATTCTGGGTACTGCCTGTGCGGAGTTTGCAAGTTCTCCCTGTGACCGCGTGGGTTTTCACCAGGTGCTCCGGTTTCCTCCCACAGCCAAAGACTTGCAGGTGATAGGTAGATTGGCCATTGTAAATTGCCCCTAGTGTAGGTAGGTGGTAGGGAATATGGGATTACTGTAGGGTTAGTATAAATGGGTGGTGGTTGGTCAGCACAGACTCGGTGGGCCGAAGGGCCTGTTTCAATGCTGTATCTCTAAATAAAAATTTTTAAAAATTAAAATAAACAGCCTGGGATGCATCTCATCTGGGCCTGGGAATTTATCCACTTTTAAGCCCACTAAAACAGCTAATACTTCCTCCCTTTCAATGCTAATGTGTTCAAGTATATCACAATCCCTCTCCCTGATCTCTATACCTACATTGTCCTTCTCCATAGGGAACACAGATGAAAAGTAATCATTTAAAACCTCACCTATGTCCTCCAGCTCCACACACAGATTGCCACTTTGGTCACTAACGGGCCCGACTCTTGCCCTGGTTACCCTCTTGCCCTTCATATACTGATAAAACATCTTGGGATTTTCCTTTACCTTGCCCGCCAGTGTTTTTTCATGTCCCCTCGCCGCTCTCCTAATTTCTTTTTTAAATATCCCCTTACACTTTCTATACTCCTCTAGTGCATCCGCTGTTTTCAACGCTCTGAACCTGCCATAAGCCTCCTTTGTTTCCCCTGATCCAATCCTCTATGTCCCTTGACATCCAGGGTTCCCTGGACTTGTTGGTCCTACCCTTCACCTTAATGGGTACATGTTGGCCCTGAGCTCTCACTATTTCCTCTTTGAATGACTCCCATTGGTCGGATGTAGACTTTCCTACAAGTAGCTGCTCCCAGGCCACTTTGGCCAGATCCTGTTTTATCATATTGAAATCGGCCCTCCCCCAATTTAGTACCTTTATTTCTGGTCCATCTTTGTCCTTTTCCATAACTACCTTAAAAACTGGAGTGCTGACTTGGGTTGCATTAGAGTGCTACAGTGGAAGTTTGGTAACTGAGGATAATTAAGGGTTAATTTTATCTTAAATCTAATCTGTCTTTTATTTAGCAGATTAACTTAACAGTTGCTGTTCGAGTTGGAGAAGGTGAGCTGTAGACCAGCTTTAAACAGGGTTCACTCAGGCTCTGCTTGCAGCTGCACCTTGTTAATTAGAAAAGTGGCTTAAACCAGTTTTCAGGGGGCTAGAGTCAGTCAGTATAAAAGTGAGCCATCTTACAATGCTGACTTGGGTTGCATTAGAGTGCTACAGTGGCAGTTTGGTAACTGAGGAAGTTCAGTAAGGAGTGAGCGAGGAGCTCCTTTCATTTCCTACCTGTTCTCAGAGTGAGGGAAGCCAAGAGCTTCCAAAGAACACAGCTGACTGGGAGAAGACTCGGAGGGCGGAGTTCTGGACCAGTAAGTATAAAAAACTTACTTCTGTTAAAAAAGCTGAAAGTGATGTCACAGGAAAGCTGTGACCTGATTGGCTGGTAGGGAAATGTTTTAAACTAAATTTGAAAATAAAACTGATAAAATCGATTAAAACCCTAATTAACTAATAAGTAGAGTAACTAAACCAGAGGGAGGAGATTACTGCATTTAGTTAGCATTTAATATTTATAGTAGGAATCTAGCACTAGGAACCATATAGTTAATTATAACAATTTAGTAAGTATTTAATAAGTATTTATTTATTTTAAATTAATTTATTAATTAGTGATAGAAATGTTAGTTAGAGGGGTGAAGTGCTTCACCTGTGAGATGTGGGAGGTCCGTGACGCTTCCAGCGTTCCGGATGACTACATCTGCAGGCAGTGTAGCCAGTTGCAGCTCCTTACAGACAGCATGGATCGGTTGGAGCGGCAACTGGATGCACTTAGGAGCATGCAGGTGGCAGAAAGTGCCATAGACAGGAGTTTTAGAGAAGTGGTTACACCCAAGGTGCAGGCAGATAGATGGGTGACTGCTAGAAGGGGCAGGTAGTCAGTGCAGGAATCCTCTGTGGCTATCCCCCTCTCTAACAAGTATAGCGTTTTGGATACTGTTGGGGGGGATGGCCTATCAGGGGAAAACAGCAGCCAGAGCAGTGGCACCACGGCTGGCACCGTTCAGCAGGAAGGGACAAAGCGCAGAACAGCAATAGTTATAGGGGACTCGATAGTCAGGGGCACAGATAGGCGCTTCTGTGGATGTGAAAGAGACTCCAGGATGGTATGTTGCCTCCCTGGTGCCAGGGTCAAGGATGTCTCTGAATGGACAGGGGGCATTCTGAAGGGGGAGGGTGAACAGCCAGAGGTTGTGGTACACATTGGTACCAATGACATAGGCAGGAAGAGTGACGAGCTCCTGCAGGGGGAGTTTAGGGAGTTAGGTAGAAAGTTAAAAGACAGGACCTCTGGGGTTGTAATCTCGGGATTATTCCCTGTGCCACATGCCAGTGAGACTAGAAATAGGAAGATAGTGCAGCTAAACACATGGCTGAACAGCTAGTGTAGAAGGGAGGGTTTCAGATATCTGGACCATTGGGATCTCTTCAGGGACAGATGGGACCTGTACAAGAAGGACGGGTTGCATCTAAACTGGAGGGGCACAAATATCCTGGCTGAGTTTTGCTAGCTTCATGCGGGAGGGTCTAAACTAGTGTGGCAGGGGGGTGGGAACCAGAGCAGTAGGACAGCAAGTGAAATAAATGAGGGGGAACTAGTAAATAAGGCCAGTAAGACTGAGAGGAAGAGCAGGCAGGGAGATGTTGCGGAGCACAGCGGGACTGCTGGTCTGAAGTGCATTTGTTTCAATGCGAGAAGTATAACAGGTAAGGCAGATGAACTTAGAGCTTGGAACTATGATGTTGTTGCTATTAGAGACTTGGCTGAGGGAAGGACAGGATTGGCAGCTAAATGTTCCAGGATTTAGAAGCTTCAGGCAGGATAGAGGGGGATGTAAAAGGGGTGGGGCTACAGGTGAGGTCCCAGAGGACTGGAGAATAGCCAATGTTGTTCCTTTGTTTGAGAAGGGTAGCAAGGATAATCCAGGAAATTATAGGCCATTGAGCCTTACATCAGTGGTAGGAAAATTATTAGAGAGGATTCTTCGGGACAGGATTTACTCCCATTTGGAAACAAACAAACTTATTAGCGAGAGGCAGCATGGTTTTGTGAAGAGGAGGTCGTGTCTCACTAATTTGATTGAGTTTTTTGAGGAAGTGACAAAGATGATTGATGAAGGAAGAGCAGTGGATGTTATCTATAATGGACTTCAGTAAAGCCTTTGACAAGGTCCCTCATGGCAGACTTGTACAAAAGGTGAAGTCACACGGGATTAGAGGTGTGCTGGCAAGATGCATACAGAACTGGCTCAGTCATAGAAGACAGAGGGTAGCAGTGGAAGGGTGCTTTTCTGAATGGAGGGATGTGACTAGTGGTGTTCCGCAGGGATCAGTGCTGGGATCTTTGCTCTTTGTAGTGTATATATAAATGATTTGGAGGAAAATGTAGCAGGTCTGATTAGTAAGTTTGCGGACGACACAAAGGTTGGTGGAGTTGCGGATAGTGATGAGGATTGACAGAGGATACAGCAGGATATAGATCGGTTGGAGACTTGGGCAGAGAAATGGCAGATGGAGTTTAATCCGGACAAATGTGAGGTAATGCATTTTGGAAGGTCTAATGCAGATGGGAAGTATACAGTAAATGGCAGAACCCTTAGGAGTATTGACAGGCAGAGAGATCTGGGCGTACAGGTCCACAGGTCACTGAAAGTGGCAACGCAGGTGGATAAGGTAGTCAAGAAGGCATACGGCATGCTTGCCTTCATCGGTCGGGGCATAGAGTATAAAAATTGGCAAGTCATGGTGCAGCTGTACAGAACTTTAGTTAGGCCACACTTAGAATATTGTGTGCCATTCTGGTCGCCACACTACCAGAAGGACGTGGAGGCTTTGGAGAGGGTACAGAAGAAGTTTACCAGGATGTTGCCTGGTCTGGAGGGCATTAGCTACGAGGAGAGGTTGAATAAACACGGATTGTTTTCACTGGAATGACGGAGGTGGAGGGGCAACATGATAGAGGTTTACAAAGTTATGAGTGGCATGAACTGAGTGGATAGTCAGAAGCTTTTTCCCAGGGTGGAAGAGTCAGTTACTCGGGGGCATAGGTTTAAGGTGCGAGGGGCAAAGTTTAGAGGGGATGTGCGAGGCAAGTTCTTTACACAGAGGGTGGTGAGTGCCTGGAACTTGCTGCCAGGGGAGGTGGTGGAAGCAGGTACGATAGCGACGTTTAAGAGGCATCTTGACAAATACATAAATAGGTAGGAACAGAGGGATATGGTCCCCGGAAGTGCAGAAGGTTTTAGTTTAGGCAGGCATCAAGATCGGCGCAGGCTCGGAGGGCCGAATGGCCTGTTCCTGTGCTGTACTGTTCTTTGTAGAGTTATGGTCACCATCCCTGAAATGCTCCCCCACTGACACTTCTACCACTTGTCTGGCTTCATTCCCTAGCATTAAGTCCAGTACCGCCCCTTCTCTTCACGGACTTTCTACGTACTGGCTCAAAAAGCTCTCCTGGATGCATTTTAAGAATTCTGCCCCCTTTAAGCCTTTTGCATTAAGACTATCCCAGTTAATATTGAGGAGTTGAAATCCCCAACTATTATTACCCTATTATTTTTACACCTGAGATTTGCCTACATAACTGCTCCTCTATCTCTCCCTGACTGTTTGAAGACCTGTAGTACACTCCCAGCCAAGTGATTGCCCCCTTTTTGTTTTTAAGTTCTACCCATATGGCCTCATTTGAGGAACATTCTAAGATATCATCCCTCCTTACTACAGTAATTGACTCCTTGATCAACAGTGCAATGTCACCTCCTCTTTTACCCCCTCCCCTGTCATGCCTGAAGATTCTATACCATGGAATATTGAGCTGCCAGTCCTGCCCCTCCCTCAACCATGTCTGATAGCAATACTGTCATATTCCCATGTGCTAATCAACGCCCTCAATTCATCTGCCCTACTAGTAAGACTCCTTGCATTAAAATAGATGCAATCCAGCCTTGCATTGTTCGCTTGTGCCTTAACAGGTCTATATTTGCTTTGCCTTCCAGACTGACTCCGTTTCTCTTCTATATTTGATTGTATCCCATCCCCCTGCCAAATTAGTTTAAATCCCCCCCAACAGCACTAGCAAACCTCCCAGTAAGGATGCTGGTCCCATTCCAGTTCAAGTGCAACCTGTCCAACTTGTACAGGTCCCACCTTTGCCAGAAACAGACCCAGTGATCCAGGAAACTAAAGCCCTCCCTCCTGTACCATCTCTTCAGCCGCACATTCATCTGCTCTATCCTCCTATTCCTATACTCACTAGCACATGGCACCTGGAGTAATCCAGAGATTACAACCTTTGAGGTCCTGCTTTAGAATCTGCTACCTAGCTCCCTAAATTCTTGTTGCAGGACCTCATCCCTCTTTCTACCCATGTCGTTCGTACCAATGTGTATCACGACCTCTGACTGTTCACCCTCCCCCTTCAGGAATGTTCTGCAGCCGCTCCATGACATCCTTGACCCTAGCACCAGGGTGGCAACACACCATCTTGGAGTCACGTTTGCAGCCACAGAAACATGTATCTGTACCTCTTCCGATAGAATCCCCCATCACTATAGCTCTCCCACTCTTTTTCCAGCTCTCCTGTGCACAGTTGAGCCATCCGTGGTGCCACAGACTTGGCTCTTGCTGCATTCCCCTGAGAAGCTATCTCCCCCAACAGTATCCAAAGTGGAAAATCTGTTAGATCGGGAGATGGACCCAGGGGACTCCTGCACTACCTGCCTAGTTCTTTTACTCTGCCTGGCAGTCACCCATTCCCTTTCTGCCTGAAGTCTTTACCTGCGGTGTGACCACCTCGCTGTACATGCTATCCACAATGATCGCAGCCTCGTATTCGCCCTGGACACTGGAAATGTCCCTGACTTCCCACATTGCACAGGAGGAGCACTCCATGTTGCTGAGCTGTCCTGCCATGACTTTAGTTAGCCCCTTAACTTATCCAAAAATTAATTATTTACACGAGGGACCTTGATTCCCAAAAAAAAAACACTACCTACTATATTAAAAAAATGTAGACCTTTCCCTTTACTTTTAGTTACTTACCCAGCTATTTAGAGTTATTTCCTCACAGCAGTTACTCACCAACCAACCAACCACCCTTGCAGCTTTCCTGTGACGTCAATGCTCACTTGGTTTTAAAACTCTGGCGCGCCTGGACTCCTCTCCGCTCCCAGAAGGTTAAGTGTTCTAGGCCGCAATCCTCGGGTTCAATATATCTGCTCCTCACTCCATGTTCTTCTTGCAGATCTGCTCCTCTCCCGGAAGACTCATGAACAAGGACACCCAGGTCTCTTCGAACATCAACACTTCCCAACCTCTCACCATTTAAGAAATACACTGTCTCTCTGTCCAAGTGGATCACTTCACACTTATTCACATTATATTCCATCTGCCATGTTCTTGCCCATTCATTTAGCCTGTCCAAGTCCCCTTGAAGCCTCCTTACATCTCACATACCCACCTCATTTGGAAATATTACATTTGGTCCCCACATCCAAATCATTTATATAGATTGTAAACTGTTGTGGCATAAGCACTGATCCTTGCAGTATCCCACTAGTAACAGCTGGTCATCCTGAGAATAACCCATTTATTCCTACTCTCTGCTTTCTGTCTGTTCACCAATTCTCAATCCATTGCAGTATATTACCCCCAATCCCATGTGCTCTAATTTTGTTTACTAAGCTTTTTTTTATTGATGGGATGTGGGCATCACTGGCTGGCTGGCATTTATTGCCCATCCCTAATTGCCCTTGAACTGAGTCACTTGTTAGGCCATTTCAGAGGGCATTTAAAGAGTCAATCACATTGCTGTGGATCTGTAAGGACGGCAGATTTCCTTCCCTAAAGGAAATTAGTGAACCAGATGGGTTTTACAACAAATCGACAAATGGTCACCATTAGGCTAGCTTTTTTAATTCCAGATTTATTAATTGAATTCAAATTTCACCATCTGCCATGGTGGGATTCGAACCCATGTCCCCAGAGCACTAGCCTTAGCCTCTGGATTACTAGTCCAGTGACATTACCACTATGCCACTGCCTCTCCTGTGTGGGACCTTATCAAAAGCCTTCTGAAAATCCAAATACACCACATCCACTGTTCTCCTTGATCTATGCTACAAGTAACATCCACAAAAAAAATCTTTAACAGGTTTGTCAAACATTTTTTCCCTTTCACAAATCCATGTTGGCTCTGCCAAATCATATTTTCCAAGTGTCCAGTTATCCCATCCTTTCTAATAGATTCTAACCTTTTCCCTACTACTGACGTCATTTGGTCATTTTAAACAAATCACAATTATATTTAAGCTCCCCCCGCCACCTCCTCTTAATAGCACATGTGGACACAGGTGAATGAAAATGTTTAAATTAATTAATTCAATGGATCAGCTAGGTCCTTTTGGAATCACTGGAATGTGTTGAGTTAACTGGGAGGGGTAATGAGGAAGTTACAAGTTAGCCTCCATCACCAAGCTAGCAAAGAGCGGAAGCAAGAAAACCGCAGGTACCCATGTTCAATTGCTCGTCAGAGAAAATATGCAAGAAAAAAAAAATCTTTTTCTACAAACCTTACTTCCCATTGCCATGATTTTGAGTCACTTTTGTCAACCTTTCCTATTCTATTTTACTGGGTCAAATGTCAATGCTTTTACAGGGTCTGACAACTAAAATGACACTTGGCTAATTTCACAAGTCACATCCAACTCAATCCACCACTGAGCCTTTTTCCCAGCAAAATATCTTTCATTCTACATATTTGTATTCCTTTTTCAGGCTCTTGCCTCCTTGCTGGTTAATTTTGATTAAATTTAATATTCAGCTATTTAGAACCCAGCACCATGTAGCCTCTGAACCGAGACACAATTATTCCAAGCTCTGCAATTATAAGAAGCCTCTTTCAGCCGTCATCAATTCTCAACCTTCTGGTCCTCCCTGGTGCTGTTGGTCTGTTCCTTCCCTCCTCAGCCACTGTCAAACAAGTTACAGCTCCATTGTCATACCACTTATAACAACCCCTATTAAGAAAGACAGACTTGCATTTATATAGCAGTTTTCATGACATCTGGATGTCACAAGCTTAAATGTAGTTTTTGTTGTATTCAACCCCGGATGCTACCTTCCACTATGAGCTTTTTCTTATTATTCCAATTGAATTTTTTTTTTTTAAAGTTCAAAATTCCTACATGACCAACTGTGAGCTTTACAATCAGACCAACCAACTTCTTCACACTGCAGTTGAGCTTGCATAAAAATAGATAAAGCAGATCTCAAAGGATATTACAATTAGACAGCTACTGAATTGGTTGTACCCTTCAAGCTAGTTGTACAATATAATTGAGGTGGAGCATCTTGGTAGGTAGAATTAGAGGAGATTACACACTTTTTGGATAATATGAATCTAAGAGGGATAGAGGAGCAAAGGATCTCGGGTTATATTTATGTAAAATCCATAAAAGTAGTGACCAATGTTCACTCTTTATAAAAAAAAAGCAAACCAAAACAGGTTCATTTTCATAGAAATAGAATTGAAAATCAGAGAAATTGTTACATTTATATAGAACATGAATTGGACCACGCTTGGGAGGAGTACTGTGAACAGTTCTAGCCTCCATATTATAAAAATATAGGCATTGGGGAAGGTGCAAAAAAGATTTACATGGCTGACATCAGAATGGGGAGACTATTTCTAACAGGAAAGATTTTAACAGACTGGAGCGCTCTTCCCTATAAAAAAAAAAGGCCTAGGGTTAACTCAAAAGAAGTCTAAGATTATGAATGGGTTTCCTAGGATAGACAGAGATGTTTCTACTTGTGGTTGGGGGGTGAGGGGGTAAACAGGTGGGAAGAAAATTGAGAGGAGCATCCAAAACTAGAGGACATAAATATGAGATAGTTGCTACTAAAATCTAATCGGAAATTCAGGAGAATGTCCCATGCCCAGAGAGTGGCTCTCTGCCCAGACAGTAGTTAG
This sequence comes from Heterodontus francisci, assembly GCF_036365525.1. NCBI lineage: Eukaryota > Metazoa > Chordata > Chondrichthyes > Heterodontiformes > Heterodontidae > Heterodontus > Heterodontus francisci. Next base: position 46,469,928 of record NC_090384.1, on the reverse strand, counting down.
AATGTGGAACACTCTGCCACAAGGAGTAGTTGTGGAGAATAGTGTAGATGCATTTTTGGGGAAGCTAAACAGACCAGGCAGAAAGAATAGGTGGTTGTACTGATAGGGTTCAATGAAGCGGAGTGGGAAGTGGCTTGTGTGGAGTATAAACACCAGCATGGGCCAGCAGGGCTGAATAGCCTGTTTCTGTAACATAATCTATCTAATGATAGATATTGAGGGGCCAAATGGTCTATTCTGGTTCGTATTTGAATCACCAGCTTTTGTGGTATTTTCTACCTGCAACAACTCAAAGTTAAGTAGGCAGTAGCCAATGATTATAAACCATAGCCATGAAATTATTACAACAATTATGCAACGGTTATCCACAGCACGTGTAGGCCACCCATTACTGGACAGAAAACTTCCAGTTTTAGCTATGTGGTGTTAAGTTGCGATGACATTCTCAATCCACACTGCAGGTAAAATGTTACCTTATTCAAAAAAAAAAGATTTTCTTGGGTGCTGAGTAACCCACAGACATACCTCATCTTGTACAGAGCTGAATGCAAAGATATTCAATGTAGTCCACTAGAGAAATTGAGCTGCCAGAGCGAGAGATTAAATCATTGATTCCACATTGTTGATCAGCAAATAAATGCACTATTTTGAAATTTCTTTTACATGCAGAATCTAAATTGCATAGAAAAGCCTCATCACTGGATGCAACTGGAAAATATCAAAACTAATCATTCAGCAGATAATATTGCAGTACAGCATTAGAAAGAAAAGGACAGGAGAATGTACAAAAAAGGTTTAGAAATAATGTTACAGAATATATAGAAAAAGATGATCTCCCCAGCATGAATCAGCACCTTATGAAGGTTGGAAAGGAAAGACATCAAAAATAAACTTGTATAGCTTCTGCTCACTAAGCAGTACTGGAAAGGTACGTGCGCATTAATTGAGGACATAAATTCAGCTGCGACACCTGCCACAGTTGAATAGTCTAACATTGAAGTTCACTCCTGAAACATAACTCCACTGGACAACCAGTCCTTGTGGTAGCATAACCTTAGGGAGTAGGCGACCTCAGCAGAGGAAAGAAAACTAGTTTAAAAAAGTTTGTTCTAAAATTATGCTCATGATACAGAAATGTTCTATGATACAGTATGTTACTAAGCCAGTCTGAGTCTGTAATATGGCATCCAGATTCACATTAAGTTACAGCACATTTGCTTACTTTTTAAACTCTTCCAATTTGCGTTTCTTCTCTTCCTCCACTTTCTGTACTCTTTCTTCCTCCTGCTCTCGCTTTTTCTTTAGATTTGCCAGACGAGTCTTCTCTTGTTCCTAATATACAGGGAAAGTAGGCAAATAGATGCATTATGTACATTATGAAATCGCTTCCATCTTTTGTTAAATATTTTTGAGGACCCATTTAAATTGTGGAAATGGATTCATTTTGAAAAGCTGAAATTTTATAGATGCTGGACTTTGTTTTTTGTTGAAAGTTCACTGAAAGGACACCGAGGTCTTGCTTGAAAACAACCTTTACTAGATATCACAAGCCTTAAACTCAATAAACAGAAACATTGATAACTTGGGGGAGATGTTTACGGAAAAGTGACATGTCAAAATTTACGAGGATCAGAAGGTGGTTTCACTTCTGAGATATTGTTTAGGTTAAGTTGGGGTTTGGACAGTGTTAAAAAGCAGCTGGTTTTGTAGCTTGCTGAGAAGAAACGCTCACCTCATCTTTCCTGCACCTCTCCAAGAGAGCCTGAGAAATCCAGAGTGACAGCTCCTCTTTCCCTACCTCTTTGGAAAAAAAACCCTGCAAATCCAGAGTGTGATAACTGAAACCCTGATGTCACATTTCTCCTGGAAAGCCTACCAGACTAATTCTCGACATCTCCAGAACAAACTGCTTCTGAAAAGATCCCAGTGACCCGTCTCGGTGTACCCGGACGCCAGACCAAAATGGACAACTGACATCCTTACATATCTTCTCTTTTTTAAGAATTTGCAAGTATTTGGCCAAAGTTTTTATTTTTGTCTTTTTCTTTTTAAAAAAAAAAAAAGGGCCTCTGTAGAGAGAATTTCTTTATTTCTTTTCAGTATGTGAGTTTGTGTGCAGAGTATTTAAAAGGGAACACTCATATTTCAATCTCTGTTAATGCTTTCCTTCTTTACTGGATACACCTGGTTTATATAATAAGGTAACAATTTTTTTTTGTCCATTAAAGAAACCTGGTTGGTGTATTTTATTCTGGGATAAAGAGTAGAGAATCTGACTGTATTGGTAACTGGGTAAACATTTACATATATGTTGTGACCTGTGGAGAAGTGGAACTAGAGAAAGATAGTGCACTCCTCCCGCCTCGGTCATAACATCATACTCTAGGCGAGTTTTACTTAAATTTACTTCCATAAAAAAGAGGAAATTAAAAATAAGAGTCACCAAGTCTATAATGAATACAATAAATTGAATTACATGCAGTATTAACAAAAAAAAAATCTTTCACTAGCAGTTACTGAGGCATCCAGCCAAGGAGTGCATACTTCAAGATAATCTCAGGTCTCCTTGTTTACAAAGTGTAACAGAAACCACACCTGCCAAATGGAAACAAAATGTCACGACCAAGTGAGAAAGGTGTCTAAGAGTCTTTGGCTGTCTTCACCTGGTCTTATTATAACAGGGATTAATTTTAAACACAGGGTGTTTTGAGCTCCCCTTTTGTGAATCCTTGTTCACAGCTTTCCAATTACAAAGCAAAGAAATGAGCACACCAGGTTTTTCTTAGGTTTAAAGAAGTGAAATTTATTAAACTTAAACTCTGATACGGTTCACACCTACAGAAAAATGACACGCCCACGCTAGCATGCACACATGATACACACATACAAATAGACACAGAAAAGAGAAGAAAATATAAAGTGGCACAGTTTGAGGCACTATCTTGTTACTGTGCTTCAAGCTCACAGTATCATTCATTTGTAGGTAATTCTTGCATTTCGTTGGGGCCCAGTATTCTTCTTAAACCTTGTTCACTGTCGGAGACCTTTCTCTCTTAGTGTTCATATGTCTTCAATGGTTTTTGATGCTGGTGTGAGCAAAGTGAAGCCTGACAGGAGAGTGATGTTCTCAAACCAGGAGTTTTCTGACTTCAAACACTTCTCTCCAATTTAAAACTCTCAGTTCAAACCTTTACAACAGCCAGTTAGTCATGTGACCAAAACTGTTCTGACCACTACTTCTGTGTATTGAGGAAACAACGACTGGGTCCCCATTGTTCCAACACTGTCTGTTACTATGTAAATATCTTTTTAGTCAGGGGCTTGCAATTTTAAGTTTTAATGTTCATGTGGCGAAATAATGTGTGCCTCAGTCTTAGTAGGTGGGGGGGTTTGCCTGACAATATTGTCACATGGAACACTATTTGAATTGTTACTGGACATTGAACATAACTTGTTTTAAAAAAAGACCACAGAGCAGTGGCTGAAAACATGGCAGCACATTTGCATTCTGAGAGACAGTTACCTCGGGAGAGACAATGGGAGTGCTCCCTGATTCAATTAGCCAGATGGGTTTTGTCAATGGTGATGATCAAAAGACATTGAGAATTATTGTCTGTGTAACAGCCAGCATTCCACACCCCGACTGAGTGTGTCTAGTAAGCTTTGAAGAATCAACAAACATCGCAAGCAATGCTGTTTCAAACAAAGAGCTAGTCACATGACTAACCTGCTGGCCGACCTTGGAATTCTGAATTGTACTCTCAGTAAAGTTGAGTCAGGTTGCAATTTTGAAGACCAAAGAGAAGGTCTCTCTTTCTCTCTCACGCAAAGATCAAGGGACCCACGGAAGTAACCTAAGCCTCAAGACAGAAGACCCTTACCAGCCTTCTGGTACCAGCGAAACAAATTTGAAAGTGTGCACTGGGCCCCCATGAGAACTGCAAGATTTAACTTCAAAGACTTTACATCCAATCCAAAACCAGTAACTGACTTCCATCTACTACTTCAAACCTTCCCCCTTTAATTCTTCTCCTCTGTACCCATTTGTTTGTGCATTTATCGCATATGCACGCTAGCGTAGTTGTTTCTCGTATTCTTAGTAGTTTTAACTGAGTTAGAGTTTTACAGTTAATAAACTTGCACCTTTCTTGTTTAAACCTCAGAAAACCTGTCTGGTTGATTCCTTTACAATTAGTGAGCATTGAGCAAGGACTCACTGTGGAAGCTTAAAAAAAAAAACACTTTGAAAAGTTAAACCCTGTTATGGCCAAACCAGTAAAGGGCAGAGAGGGAAGCCTTCGTCACCTGGTCGTAACAAAAGATATGCAATTATCCTAAAGGAGGCAGAATACACATACCTTGGGATCAACTTTCAATGGAGTGTTGCGTTTAATGAAGGACTTCACCATAGTGCGGCCAACAGACACTGGAGTCATCAGCAATTGATTCTTCTGAACTGCATGGAGGAAGCTTTTGTGCTTTGGTCGAACCACCTACAGAAACATTTTTCAGGTAAATGCATTGGTCTCAGTGTTGTATGCTGGATTCAGGGATTGGAATGATTTATATCCAGAATCCACCTCAAGAACCAATGGTAGAAAAAAAAGTTAGTCCCGTTTATGACTTGGTCGACAAAGTATTTTCATTTCTTCAACACCTTAGTCTATACGTGTCATAATCTTCTGAAGATTACGTTAACTTCAAATATCAAGTCTTGCAGCACTTACTTAAACTTGTCAAGCAGTGTCAAACTATGTATAAATGCAAATTGAATTGGATTGGAGAGTGAAAATTCTAAACAGCATACATAAAGCTGTCAATGTTTTGTACAGTCTCTTATGAAACATATCCTTCATCTGCATTAGAATTAGGCTAATTACTTACGGGAAAGCCCAGGGCAGTGCCACTGTACATTCTGCCTTTTCGAACCTCACTGAGCTAACCCTGACACAAAACATACCAGACTGGTTAATTGAGACAGGATAACCTAAAGAATTTCCCACCGTGCCCCCAAGCTGAGATTAGAAACTGTAAGAGATCAAGCAAAAATAGATTAGAAAAAGGACAAGAGAGTTAATGAAGACTGACAAGGAACATATAGAAACAAGAGAAAAGAATTTAGAAATTAAAAAAGATCAAGAAACGACCAGTTAGAAATTAAACAGGAAATTTTTAGAATGAATGGATGGTGCAGATACAAAATGAGGTTAGTATTTGTCTGCAGAGATCTGGCCAAATATAACAGCCTCTATTTTATCGCCTATATCCGTACTCAACAGATTGAGTTTGATGACAACCCTTCTGCCACCTTCACTTTGCTAGGAGGCCCACCACCCCCCAAACACCCCCCCCCATGGAATATGACATTCTCCAGTCTTAACTTCCAGTCTGAAGTCCCCTCTGAATTCTTACCTTCTCAATCCTTTAAGATTGAAAACAGCTGCTTGAATATAGTCGTCTCAGTTTCTTCACTCCCAATGTCCCTCAAAACTTGCAGCACTTCATTTTCTTGGTTCTAACCCAAAGATCAAAAGTGCTGACAAAGGGGTACTGCTGATGGATAACGATGTCAGTTCCCAAATATCTCTTTCTATCTCGAAGGTACAAATAGGTCTATCCTGGTAGACTAGTACAGGACCAAGCTGAAACAATCAACTAATTTAATATATCTTAACATTTTTCTTACTCTGTCTTGTCCAGTATCTACTGTTATGATCTCAGTAGAGACTGCTAACTTTAAAACAAAGATATGAACTTCCCTGTGACCGTTGAAAGAATTACATGTTTTAAGACTTTTGCTATAACTAAACTCAATAGAAAGCATTAAACAAAACTTAGTAAATAACAAATACACTAAAAACTACAGAAAAAGGCATTTCCCATTAACATATTAACACATTTGAAAACCCTACACATTTATGTTAGTGTTCAGTGAAAAGGTATCCTTGCAGTTAAAAATCCCAAACTCCTCCCAAATACAGTGGGTTGGAACTCCCCGTGCCCTTCTCAAAAATCAACATTCTATTTGCTCACTTCTTCCGCGCACATTTGACTGCACTTCCGTTAATAAGGCAATCTCTGGTTACCCCATTGGTCTTTTCTCCTTTGCAAACCGAGCCTTCGAAACAGGTTCAAATCTTAGCAGCTTTTTGCTGTATTGGTGTTGAGTGCAGCTGTTTCCCGACAAACAGCCCAATGCTGTGTGTGTCTCTCTCTCACTAGACTAACTGCTGGTCTTCGCTTCTTCATTTTCAGCCCACAGACCTAGGAAAGCCTCTTGAATTCATCCAGGTCAAAGGTCAATCGGTGTTTGCCTTTGACAATTCTAAGAGACCATAAGACTGACCATAGCAAAACCACCCAAGCCTTTTTGTTTCCAGGTGTTAAAAATTGTAACTCAAATCTGCATTTTGGAGCCCCTGGCTCCCTGTTTACAATCGGAGTCTGGAAGAGCGAAACCCATTGTCCTTCAGGTGTTAAAACCTTCCGTCTTGCTTTCAGAAGGGTCTTTGATCTGGGTTACCAAGTAACAAAGACCTTTGGCTTGTCTCCGGGCAGATTTTGTATGAGGTCACGTTTCCTCCGAATGTCCCTTTTACACTGCATTAAAGATCACAGATTTTAAAACCTAACCATACCACAAAGTCCAGTGTTCATAACACAACCTACATCTGTAACTTCTCCAATGCCCGCTTAATGAGAGATTTTCTGGATACAATTCTTCTTCACCAGAACAGCCTGACCTTCCTCCTCTCCCTTGAAGATTAGCTCAACCAGTCCCCATCCATTACCTAGATCCCCATCTTGCGCAACTCCAGATCATTCACTTGCCTTTATTAGCCGAGGCATAGAGTATAAGAGCAGAGAGGTTATGATGAAGCTGTAGAAAATGCTGGTTAGGCCACAGCTGGAGTACAGTGTACAGTTCTGGGCACTACACTATAAGGAGGATGTGATTGGAATGGAGAGGGTGCAGAGGAGATTCACCAGGATGTTGCCTGGGCTGGAGCATTTCAGTTATGAAGGCAGACTGGATAGGCTGGGGTTGTTTTCCTTGGAGCAGAGAAGGCTGAGAGGGGACCTGATTGATGTGTACAAAATTATGAGAGGCATTGATAGGTTAGATAGGAAGAAACTTTTTCCCTTAGCAGAAGGTTTAATAACCAGGGGGCATAGATTTAAGGCAAGAGCCAGGAGGTTTAGAGGGGAGTTGAGGAGAAATTTTTCACCCAGAGAGTGGTTGGAATCTGGAACTCACTGCCTGAAGAGGTGGTAGAGGCAGGAACACTCAACATTCAAGAAGTGTTTAGATGAACACTTGAAACGCCATAACATATAAGGCTACAGGCCAAGTGCAAGGAAATGGGATTAGTTATGACGGGTGCTCGATGGTCAGTGCAGGCGTGTTGGGCTGAAGGGCCTGTTTCTGTGCTGTAAAACTTTAACTCTATGACTTCCATCAGATGGATTGGAAGAGTGCTAGGAGGGACTAAATCTAAATGCACACTGTTGACCTGGAGCTTGTGGATCTACCGTACTTGAACAGCATCTTCCATTCTAAAATTTCAAACCTGCTTTCAAAGTTTGCTACATTTTCGATCTCATTTTTTCACCTTTTCCTAAAGTTTTCCACTGCCTTAGCAGTTTACATTTTTAATTTTCCATTACTAGACTAAGATGATCTAATAATTCTATCAATACTTTGTTTCTTCTCCTTCCGACTTTTCCAACTGTAATATGCTCATTTGTCTTATTTCAGTTCCGCAGAACAAGTTTTCTCCAGAGGCTGAAGAAGCGTTTGCAACCATCTTCAGCCAGGTGTCAAGTGGACGATCCATCACAGCCTACTCCCGAGGACCCCACCATCACAAATGCCAGTCTCCAGGCAATTCGATTCATTCCATGCAACAAAAAAAAAAAAATCAGCAAAACGCTGAGTTCTCTGGACAGCAAAGACTACAGGCCCCAACAACATCCTGGTTGTACTTAAGACATGTTCCAGAACTAGTCATACCTCTAGCCAAGCTGCTCCAGTACAGCTACACCAGGGCATCTGATAAAGTGGAAAATTACCCAGGTACATTCCACCTGTAAAAAGCAGGACAAATCAAATCCAGCCAGTTACTGCCCTAGTCCAGTCTCAAACAGAAAAGTGGTTGAAGGGGTTGACAATGCTATCTATTAAGCAGCACCAATTCACGGATAACCTGCACACTGAGGCTCAGTTTGGTGAATTCCAAAAGCGAGGTGAGTGACTGTCCTTGAAATCAAGGCAGCAAATGGGCAAAGGTGGAATCAAGAAGTCCCTGTGAAATTGAAGTCAATCGTAATCAAGTGGAAAACTCTCCACTGGCTGAAGTCATACCCAACACAAAAGATGCTGCGATGTCGATGGGTAATTAACTTGTTGCAGGAGTTCCTCAGAGCAGTGTTCTAGGCCCAACCATCCTCAGCTGCTTCATCAATGACCTACCCTCCATAATGTCAGAAGTTTGATGATTGCACAGTATTCAGCTGCATTCGCAATTCTTCAGATAATGAAGTGGTCCAGGCCCGCATGCAGCAAGACCTGGACAACATCCAGGCTTGGGCTGCTGTGGTGTGACTGTTACTTGCCATTTAAGTGTCAGAGAATAATCATCTCCAACAAGAGAGAATCTAACCACCTGCCCTTGACATTCAACAGCTTTATCACCAAATTCCCCACCATTGATATCCTGGGAGTCACTACTGACCAGAAACTTAGCATGAGCAGCCACATAAATAATGTGGCTACAAGAGGTCAGAGGCTGGGTATTCTGTGGCAAGTGACTCACCTCCTGACTCCACCTACAAGGCACGATATAGGAATATGATGGAATTAGATGGGTGCAGCTCCAACAACACTCAAGCAGCTTACCATCATCCAGGACAAAGCAACTTATTTGATTGGCACCCCACCCACTACTTTAAACATTCACTTATTCCACCACCAGCACACTGTGCCAATAGTGTGCATAAGAAGAACAGTACAGCACAGGAACAGGCCATTCGGCCCTCCAAGCCTGCGCCGATCTTGCCGCCTGCCTAAACTAAAACCTTCTGCACTTCCGGGGACCGTATCCCTCTATTCCCATCCTATTCATGTATTTGTCAAGATGCCTCTTAAACGTCGCTATCGTACCTGCTTCCACCACCTCCCCCGGCAGCAAGTTCCAGGCACTCACCACCCTCTGTGTAAAGAACTTGCCTTGCACATCCCCTCTAAACTTTGCCCCTCGCACCTTAAACCTATGCCCCCGAGTAACTGACTCTTCCACCCTGGGAAAAAGCTTCTGACTATCCACTCTGTCCATGCCGCTTATAACTTCGTAAACCTCGATCATGTCGCCCCTCCACCTCCATCGTTCCAGTGAAAACAATCAGAGTTTATCCAACCTCTCCTCATAGCTAATGCCCTCCAGACCAGGCAACATCCTGGTAAACCTCTTCTGTACCCTCTCCAAAGCCTCCACGTCCTTCTGGTAGTGTGGCGACCAGAATTGCACGCAATATTCTAAGTGTGGCCTAACTAAAGTTCTGTACAGCTACAGCATGACTTGCCAATTTTTATACTCTATGCCCTGACCGATGAAGGCAAGCATGCCGTATGCCTTCTTGACTACCTTATCCACCTGCATTGCCACTTTCAGTGACCTGTGGACCTGTATGCCCAGATCTTTCTGCCTGTCAATACTCCTAAGGGTTCTGCCATTTACTGTATACCTCCCACCTACATTAGACCTTCCAAAATGCATTCCCTCACATTTGTCCGGATTAAACTCCATCTGCCATTTCTCCGCCCAAGTCTCCAACCGATCTATATCCTGCTGTATCCTCTGACAATCCTCATCACTATCCGCAACTCCACCAACCTTTGTGTCGTCCGCAAACTTACTAATCAGACCTGCTACATTTTCCTCCAAATCATTTATATATACTACAAAGAGCAAAGGTCCCAGCACGGATCCCTGCGGAACACCACTAGTCACAGCCCTCCATTCAGAAAAGTACCCTTCCACTGCTACCCTCTGTCTTCTATGACTGAGCCATTTCTGTATCCATCTTGCCAGCTCACCTCTGATCCCGTGTGACTTCACCTTTTGTACAAGTCTGCCATGAGGGACCTTGTCAAAGGCTTTACTGAAGTCCATTATAGATACCATCCACTGCCCTTCCTTCATCAATCATCTTTGTCACTTCCTCAAAAAACTCAATCAAATTAGTGAGACACGACCTCCCCTTCACAAAACCATGCTGCCTCTCGCTAATAAGTTTGCCTGTTTCCAAATGGGAGTAAATCCTGTCCCGAAGAATCCTCTCTAATAATTTCCTACCACTGACGTAAGGCTCACCGGCCTATAATTTCCTGGATTATCCTTGCTACCCTTCTCAAACAAAGGAACAACGTTGGCTATTCTCCAGTCCTCTGGGACCTCACCTGTAGCCAATGAGGATGCAAAGATTTCTGTCAAGGCCCCAGCAATTTCTTCCCTTGCCTCCCTCAGTATTCTGGGGTAGATCCCATCAGGCCCTGGGGACTTATCTACATTAATGCTTTGCAAGACACCCAACACCTCCTCCTTTTTGATAATGAGATGACTGAGACTATCTACACTCCCTTCCCTAGGCTCATCATCCACCAAGTCCTTCTCTTTGGTGAATACTGATGCAAAGTACTCATTTAGTACCTCGCCCATTTCCTCTGGCTCCACACATAGATTCCCTTCTGTCCTTGAGTGGGCGAACCCTTTCCCTAGTTACCCTCTTGCTCTTTTCTACGTATAAAAAGCCTTAGGATTTTCCTTAATCCTGTTTGCCAATGACTTTTCATGACCCCTTTTAGCCCTCCTGACTCCTTGCTTAAGTTCCTTCCTACTGTCTTTATATTCCTCAAGGGATCCGTCTGTTCCTCGCCTTCCAGCCCTTACCAATGCTTCCTTTTTCTTTTTGACGAGGCTCACAATATCTCACATTATCCAAGGTTCCGTTCCAGAAACTTGCCAAACTTATCCTTCTTCCTCGCAGGAACATGCTGATCCTGGATTGTAATCAACTGATGTTTAAAAGACTCCCACATGTCAGATGTTGATTTACCCTCAAACAGCCGTCCCCAATCTAAATTCTTCAGTTCCTGCCTAATATTGTTATAATTAGCCTTCCCGCAATTTAGCACCTTCACCCGAGGACTACTCTTATCCTTATCCACAAGTACCTTAAAACTTATGGAATTATGGTCACTGTTCCCAAAATGCTCCTCTACTGAATCTTCGACCACCTGGCCGGGTTCATTCCCCAATACCAGGTCCAGTACGGCCCCATCCCTCGTTGGACTATCTCCATATTGTTTCAAGAAGCCCTCCTGGATGCTCCTTACAGATTCTGCCCCATCCAAGCCCCGAGCACTAAGGGAGTCCCAGTCAATATCGGAGAAGTTAAAATCACCCACCACTACAACCCTGTTACCTTTACATCTTTCCAAAGTCTGTCTATATATCTGCTCCTCTACCTCCCGCTGGCTGTTGGATGCACTGCAACAACTCGCCGAGGCTTCTTCAATAGTACCTTCCAAACTCACTATCTCTACCACCTAGAAGGACAAGGGCAGCAGACACATAGAACCACTACCCCCTGCAATTTCCTCAAGTCACACGTCATCCTGAATATAACCATTTGAAGATTTTTTTTTTAAAAAGGACTATGGGTAACTGAAGAGTCTCAAGATTAAGAAAGCTCGTAGATAGGGAGGATCTTTACAACCATTAGAAGTAGCTTGACAAGTTGATAATATGTTAAACGAATGGGACCCTGGGCTTTATAAATAGGGTCTGGAGTATAAAGCACAGGACATACTGACTTTATACAAATTTGTTGGGCTGCAGCTAGAATATTCTGCTCAGTTTTGACCAGTTTACTTTTGGAAGGCGGCCAAGACCTTGCAGAAGATACAAAAAGACATTCACAAGGCTGGGAAGGATGAGAAATTTCAACTAATGAGGATATTTGATTACACCCATTGAGTGATCAGGCTAATTTTAATAGAAAGTAAACTTATTGTTCAACCTCAAATAGCTAATTCAACAACAACTTGCATTTATAAACTGTTTTTAACATTGTAAAAATACCCTTCATAACAGCGTTAGCAAACAAAATTTGATACCAAGTCACATAAGGGAATATTAAAAGGAAGTAGATTTTAAAAAGGAGCATCTTAAAAAGGAGAAACTTAGGGAGGGAATTCCAAGAGCTAGGGCCTAGACAGTTGAAGGCGTGGCTACCAATGAAAATTGAGGATGCGCAAGAGACTAGTATTGGAGGAGCACAGAGTATCAATGCTGTAGGACTGGAGGATGTTGCAGTGATCGAGAGGGGAGAAACCACAGAGGCATTTATAAACAAGGACAAGAATTAATAAAAAGAGGCATTGACAGATTGGGAAACAATGCAGGTCAGCGAGCACAGTGATAATGTGTGAATGGGATTTACTGCAAGTTAGGAAATGGGCAACAGAATTTTGAACAAGCTCAAATTTACAGAGGATGCAAGGTGGGAGGCCAGCCAAGAAAGCATTAGAATAATCAAGTCTAGAGATACAAAGGCACAGGTTGAGGATTTCAGCATAAGATGTGCTGATGCAGGGACAGAGATGGGTGATAAAAGGTGGAAGTTGGTGGTCTTGGTGATGGAGTGGATATAGGATAGGAAGCACACATACTTTCACACGGGATGCTCAGGTTGCAAACAGTCTGGTTGTTTTTTTTAAAATTAATTCACGGTAACTGGGTATGGCCAACAAGGCCATCATATAATGTATACCTCTGTGCAACTGAGTGACTTACTAGACCACTTCAGAGGGCAGTTAAGACTCAACCACATTTGTGACGGTCTGGAGTCACGTATAGGCCAGGCCAGGTAAAGACGCCAGATTTCCCTCCATAAAAGGATCTCAGTAAACCAGATGGGTTTTTAATGACAATCTGCCAGTTTCATGGTCACCATTATTGAGACTAGTTTTTTTATTCCAAATTTATTCAATTAATTGAATTTAAGTTCTCCAGCTGCCTTGGTGGGATTTGAACTTGTGTCTCTGGATCATTAGTCCAGGCCTCAATTACTAGTCCAGTAATTATGGTGTAGGTAGGTGGTAGGGAATATGGGATTGCTGTAGGGTTAGTATAAATGGGTGGTTCTTGGTCGGCACAGACTCGGTGGGCCGAAGGGCCTGTTTCAGTGCTGTATCTATAAATAAAATAAATAAAAAATAAAATAAATATGCCCCCATCCAGTGGCTGGGAAAACAAACAAAAGCCAAAAGACAATGGCTTCGGTCTGCTCACTTTTAAGTGGAGGAAATTTCGGCTCATCCATTACTGGATGTCAGACAAGCAGCATGACAGATGCCTGGAGGGGCCCAAAGAGGTGTGGAGGCTGGATGTCATCAGCGTAGGTATGATGGCATCGATTGACAGCATGTAGCTTAGAAAGAAGAGGAAGCAAGGATAAATTCTTGGGGGACTCTAGGAGGTAATTCTGTGGGAGAAGCAAGAGAACGATTACAGGTGATTCGCTGGCTATGATTGTATAGACAGGAATAGGACCAGGCGAGAATAGTCCTATCCAACTGGACAAAGGAGGAGAAGAGTTGGAGGACGACGCTGTGGTCACCTGTGTGTCAAAGGCTTCCGATGTATTGAGGCTGTCAGTCACATAGGTTATCATGTGACTTTGATAAAGGCTGTTTCAGTGCTGAGGCAGAGGTAAAAACATGATTGGAGGGGTTCAAACATGGTGTTACAGGAGGTTTTGGGAGGCAACATTCAAGCACTTGAAAAAGGAGTGGTAGGTTTTAGATGGGGTTCCAAAGCAAGGACTAGGCTCAAGGGTGTTTTTTTTTTTTTGAAAGGGAGGGGGTTTTATAGTGGTACATCTGCAGCACAGGGAGAAAAATACCAGAGGAAACGGAACTGTTTATCAGCTAACAGAGCCATGAGGGGAAGTTGAGTGGTCAATGGTTTAGTAGAAATAGTGTCAAGGTAGCAAGAGGTGAGTCTCATGGACAAGATGAGATTAGAGAACACATATGGGGGGATAGGAAAGAAACTAGAGAAAATGAGTGTGTTCAGAGCTAGGACATTGGGAATGCTGGCATAAATTTGAACTTGGTGGGTTAATGTAAGGATGGAAGTTGCAGAGGCAGCACAACAGATGGTCTCACTCTTAGTGATGAAGTCCATGAGATTCTTGCATTTCAAAAGATTCAGAAGGCTCTGCACACAACTTACTTTGCTGCTTGTAAAACCTGGTGAAGGGGTCTTCTTTCTTGGTGGAGAGTCATCCTTTTCTAACTCTTCATTAGAGTAATTACAGACATTTGCCACTGCGTACTTGTAACTTCGCTTCCGTCTAAGAAAGAGCAACATAGGAAGATAATGAAGCTGCAAAAAGATGGCTAAAACAGTATGATCTGATCCTTTGTGTGGTTTTGTTGCCCAACAGCACACTGCAGCACCTTTTAGTCATAGCTGTATTTTCAACCAATTTAACAGTTCATTATAACAAAATTTGAAACCTTAATTGGATTGAGCCCTCGTTTCCCAAATATTCAGCAGGGTTATACTTCAACCTATTCACATTGGTTAAAATGCACAGAAACTAGGGTGTCTCTGCAAGCCTGTTCAAATTCTCTTCATATCTGCAGGTGGTATTAAAGGATAGAATAATGCTGAGTTGATTGCTTTGGAGATCATCTCTGCTCTTTTACATTTATAAGTGCAATGATTAATAGAACAGGAAAAATGCCCTTCTAATTAACAAATTCACCCACAAGCAATGTTCCCTGTAAGCTGTGTGGCCACAAACCGAAGGTCCCCAACCAGGTCAGCCCCTTTAAGTGCGCAGCCATGCAAAATACTTTAAAGAGGCCACGTGCTTAAATAAATCACCTGTGCACACAAAAAAAGTTACATTGCCCATTAGTATTGCCTCCCAAAACACTGCTCACCTTTCCCGCAACACCATGTTTGAACCCCTCCAATCATGTTTTTACCTCTGCCTCAGCACTGAAACAGCCTTTATCAAAGTTATATGATAACCTATGTGACTGACAGCCTCGACACGTCTGAAGCCTTTGACACACAGGTGACCACAGCGTCGTCCTCCAACCCTACTCTTCCTTTGTCCAGCTGGATAGGACTATTCTCGCCTGGTCCTATTCCTGTCTGTACAATCATAGCCAGAGAATCACCCGTAATTGTTCTCTTGCTTCTCCCACAGCATTACCTCTAGCATCCCCCAAGAATTTATCCTTGCTTCCTCTTATTTCTAAGCTACGTGCGGTCAATCGATGCCATCACACGTACGCCGATGACACCCAGCCTCCACACCTCTTTGGGTTCCTCTATGCACCTGTCATGCTGCTTGTCTGACGTCCAGTAATGGATGAGCAGAAATTTCCTCCACTTAAAAAAGTGAGTAGACGGAAGCCATTGTCTTTTGGCTTTTCTTTGTTGTACAATGCCTCAACACTAAGCTCTAGTCTGTGCCTCTCTCTCTTTTTCCCCAGACCATTTGAGAATTCTGGATACCATTGTGAGGGAATTTTTCCCGAAACTTTCCCCCACCGCCACCATGCCAGACTAAACAACTAAAATGTGAACATTTCACCAGTTGTGTGTTTTGGCATTTGGAGCCAACAATGTTAATAGTGGACTACCAGCTCAAGTTACTATATAATGTCCGAAGGTTAAACATAACATTGAGCTATGCACATAGCAGGCGGGAGCACATAAACTACACACATACTTACCCAACATTCTGGCCATCAGGAGGGATCAGTTTATCAGAATCATGACTGTCTGTGAAATAAAAAAAAAACAAGTGTTAAAACATCAAATGATAGCAGCCAGTTAGTACATCCTATTTAAGTAGCAGTATATTTCAGTTATAATTTTACAGATTCAGGCACTTCCATTTTGGTGCTCTCAGCTCTTATTGAGCAATGAACATTTTCCCTTTAGAAATGTTGTCAAGTCAGTGCTGGAGGATGAAAAGTATTTTAGAAATACATGTTCCATTTTTCTTTACCCTTTTCCAAGCTCTAATGCATTTTATAATGGAGATCAGCAAGCACACTATTTCAAATAAAATCATGCAACTATGATAAACTTCTCCAGAGTAAAATAGAAGATATAAAATTTACCAATTACAGACCTCTTTTCCGAATTCTTGAACTTCTGCAAGCTTGCACATCAGCTGCCACCTCCTTCTCTGGAATGCTGATGGCAACTTTCGTGCCATTTCGTGTGCATCTACGTTCTTGATTTTCAGCAACCTGTACACAAATAAAACATATATAAACTAAGCTGCTTTATGAATTAAACAAAAACCAGCCACAGAAAAGTTAAACAAAATTTTTTAGAAAAGCAATGCCATTGCATTATACCTACCAAAGTGGCTGGTTGCTCCTCTTCCTTTGGCTGCTCAGGTTTAAGCAGAGTGCTAGACATTGCTTCAACACTATAATAAGAAGAAATTACTGTTTTCAAGTTTCCAACATGACACATTTTACACCTACCTGAACTTCGGGATCTGCTCTTCACCTTCAGTAACACCAGCGAAGCTATGGAGATCGTAAAATCTCCTTTTCCGTACGCAGTAAAAACAAACAGGGTAGAGTTTCCACTCAGTTGTGTTGGTTTATTCAAAACAATGTGTGCAAAAAACAGCAGAATTCCAAGTGCAAATTGAGTTTGTGATCTTTTGTGCTAGTTTAAAAGACTAGGCCCAAAGTTAGAATCCAGCCTCACCCACAAAACTGACCATATCTCCAAGATGAATCAATCACCATTGGGAGCTTCTATTAATCGTGTTCGTTGTTAGCAGTGCTCCGAAGCGGCTTTAATGAATGAAATGAAGCTGGTTCTTTTGGGTGCAAGGACACTAATAGGTGTGTTTTTAAAGCTTTTGAATATCTATTTTTAAAAAACTGACTATGGTACCCCAACAAAAGTAACAAATAGTTTTTTTTAAAGAAAGTCATTTTCAGTAATTTAAAACTGAGTTGCTAACAGGTGGTAGACTGACATGGTGATTCAAAATGCTTTTTGATGATATACCCATTTCCAGCTGTATTAATCAAACTGGACCAAGTTACCATTCGTAAATATATCAAAGAGTACTTTTTTAAAGTTCAAAGAAATTAAAATGCTGCCCAATTATGCTGGTTCATGGCAGATGTGCGTTTGGTGATATAGGAACAAAAGAGCAGGAGTAGGCCATTCAGTTCATCGAGCCTGCTCTGCCATGCAATACAATCATGGCTGATCAGCCACTTCAATGTCTTTTTCCCACACTATCCCTTTATGTCATTGGTATTTAGAAATTTGTCAATCTGTGCTTGAAACATACTCAATGACTGAGCTTCCACAGCCCTGTGGGGTACAGAATTCCAAAGGTTAACAATCCTCCGAGTAAAGAAATATCTCGTCTCTGTCCTAAGCGGCTTCTCCCTTATTTTGAAATTGGGTCCCCTGGTTCTAGACTCCCCAACCGGGGGAACATCTAACCTGCATCTACACCGTCTACCCCTTTAAGTATATTGTAGGTTTCAATGAGATCACCTCTCATTTTTCGAAATTCTAGAAAATCCAGGCCCAGTTTCCCCAATCTCTCTTTGTAGTACAATCCCACCATCCCAGGAACAAGTCTGGTGAACCTTCGTGGCACTCCCTCTATGGAAATAATATCCTTCCTAAGGTAAGGGGACCAAAACTGCACACAGTACTCCAGGTGCAGCCTAACTAAGGTTCGAGACAATTGAAGCAAGGCTTCACTACTCCTGTACTCAAATCCTCTTGCAATAAAGGCTAACATACCATTAGCCTTCCTAATTGCTTGCTGCACCTGCATGTTAGCTTTCAGTAACTTATTGACAAGGACACGTGGGTCCCTTTGCACATGTACACATTCTAATCTACCATTTAAGAAACACTCTGCACATTTGTTCCTCCTACCCCACATTTTTCCACATTATATTCCATCTGCCATGTTCTTGCCCACTCACTAAGTGTGTCCAAATCCCCTTGAAGCCGCACATTCCCACCTAATTTTGTGTCATCTGCGGACTTGGAAATATTACATTTGGTCCCCACATCCAAATCATTGATCTATATTGTGAACAGTTGGGGCCCCAAGTATAGATCCTTGTGGTACCCCACTAGTCACAGCCTGCCAACGCAAGAATGACCCGTTTATTCCTACTGTTTTCTGCCCGTTAACCAATCCTTAATCCATACCAGTATATTACCTCCTATCCCATGTGTTTTAATTTTGCTAACCAACCTCCTGTGGGGGACTTTCTCAAAAGCCTTCTGAAAATCCAAGTATGCTATGTCCACCGACTCCCCTTTATCAATTCTGTTAGTAATATCCTCAAAAAACTCCAACAGGTTCAAATATGATTTCCCATTCATAAATCCATGTTGACTATGCCCAATCAGATTATTATCCAAGTGTCCATTTATCACATCCTTTAGAATAGATTCTAGCATGTTCCCTACCACTGCTGTAAGGTTAACAGGTCTGAAGTTCCCCGTTTTCTCACTCTCTCCCTTCTTAAATAGTGGGGTGATATTTGTTATCTTCCAATCTGCAGGAACTGTTCCAGAATCTATAGAATTTTGGAAGATGTTCACCAATGCACCCACTATCTCCATAGCTACCTCTTTGAACACTCTGGGATGTAGAATATCTGGTCCCAGGAACTTATAAAACTTCAGCCACATTAATTTCTCCAATGCAATCTTCTTACTAATACGAATTTCCTTCAATTCCTCCTTCCCTCTAATCCCTTCGATCTCCAATTCTGGGAGATTTCTTGCATCTTCCTCAGTGAAGACAGACACAAAGTAAACATTTAGATTCTTTGCCATTTCACTATTCCTATTCACTATTCCCCATTAAAAATTCTCCTGACTCTACCTGTTATGGACCCACATTTGTCTAAGCCAAACGTTTCCTTTTTACCTACAGAAACTTTTACAGTCCATTTTTATATTTTTTTTTTACTAGCTAACATTCGTATTCTGTACTCCCTTTATCAGTTTCTTAGTCCTCCCTTGCTGTATTCTAAAATCCTCCCAATCGTCAGGTTGACTACTATTCCTGGCAACTTTATAGGCCTTTCCTTTTAATCTTACACAATCCTTGACTTCCTTTTCTTTTGGTGTATTTGTGCCTTGACGGAATATATAGTTGCTGTAAACTATGTAACATTTCTTTAAAGACTATCCATTGCCCGTATACTGTCATTCCTTTTAAATGTATTTTGCCAATTCACCTCAGCCAATTTGCCCCTCACACCGTCAAAATTTCCTTCTTTCAAATTTAACACCCTAGCTTCAGATTGAACTACCTCACTTTCAAACATAATGTAAAATTCTATCATATGATGGTCACTCATCCCTAAAGGTCCTTTACAACAAGAACCATTTCTCATTACATAATACTAGACTTAAAATAGCCTGTTCTCTTGTCGGTTCATCAACATACTGCTCTCGAAAACCATCCCCAACACACTCCAGAAACTTGTCCTCCACAGCATTAGTGCTCATTAGGTTTACTCAGTCTATATGCAGAATGAAATCACCCATGATTACTGTATGACCCATGCTACATACTTCTCTAATCTCCTGATTAATACCATGCCCCACACTACCACTACTGTTTGGTGGCCTATAAATAACTCCTACCAATGTTTGCTGCCCCTTGCTGTTTCTCAGCTCCACCCAAACAGATTCCACATTTTGTTCTTCTGATCAGAGATCCTCCCTTACCAATGTATTGAGCCCATCCCTTATCAGTGCAACACCACCTCCTTTTCCTTTTTGCCTGTCCTTCTTAACTGTTGAATATCCTTGAACATTCAGTTCCCAATCTTGGTCACCCTGTGGTCATGTTTCTGTTATGGCAATTAGATCATACCCATTTACCTTTATTTGTGCCTTTAAATTGTCTCCCTTGTCGCGAAAGCTGCAAGCATTCAGGTAGAATGCCCTTAACCTGGTCTTTTTGACATTATTCTGCATTCTAAGCCTAGTTGCTGCTTGCCTTTGTTTTTGCCTGTCTTCTAATGTTGCTTGCTACTTTTCTACCTCCTGTTACCAGCTTTACTTCCTTCCAATTTGAGCCTCCCCTCAGGTTCCCAGCCCCGACAAACTAGTTTAAACCCTCCCCAACAGCACTAGCAAATCTCCCTGCGAGGGTATTTGTTCCGGTCCTGTTAAGGTGCAGCCCGTCCATCTTGCACAGGTCCCATCTGCCTCAGAACCGGTCCCAATGTTGCAGAAATCTGATGCCCTCCCTCCTACACCAGTTCTCCAGCCACGTGTTCAATGGGTCAATCCTCCTATTCCTATGCTCACTAGCACGTGGAACTGAGAGTAACCCTGCGGTTATGGCTAGAGGTCCTGCTTTTCAGTTTCCTTCCCAACTCCCCAAAATCTGTTTTCAGGACCACATCCCTCTTCCTACCTATGTCATTGGTATCAATGTGGACCACGACCTCTGGCTGTTCACTCTCCCCCAGAAAGATGTCCTGCAGCCGCTCCACGACATCCTTGACCCTGACACAGCGAGAGCGGCAGCGGCGAGAGGAGCCGGGAGATAAAAGGAGCCGAAACCAGAGACCAGAAGCAGCAGCGACAGCGGTGGCAGCGAGAGCGGAGCCGGGAGATAAAAGAAGCCGAAGCCAGAGACCAGAAGCAGCAGTGAGAGCGGCGGCAGCGAGAGTGGGAACAGGCGAGAGGAGCCGGGAGATAAAAGGAGCCGAAGCCAGAGACCAGAAGCAGCAGCGAGAGCGCTCTGTTCTGTGGACCTGCTTGACCAGCAAAAATTGAAGTGTGATGTCACAGGAGAGCTGGTAAGTGATTGGTGGGTATTTCTTTCTTCCATTTGAGCAGCGGGAGCGGTGAGAGCGCGAGCCAGGGGTCAGCCGGGAAGGTAAGTTGAGCTATAAAGTACTTACCTTGTGATTCGGCGGATGCAGACACGGGGACTGCTGGGTAAGTGAACTTATATATTCGGGCAGTGGCTAAACCCGAAATACTACACGTGTAGTGTCTCCCTCCACCTCTAAACAAAAAAAAAAAAAGGACTCTTGTGTGGAGGGCTTGGTAAGGTTTTCCTTTATTTTATTTATTTACTTTTAATCTCTTTTGTCAATTTAGAGCAGACGGGATGGAAGCTAAGGCAGTTGCATGCTCCTCTTGCAGGATGTGGGAGGTGAGGGTCACCACTTGTGTCCTTGCTGACTTCACCTGTGAGAAGTGCACCCAACTCCAGCTCCTCACAGACCGCGTTAGGGAACTGGAGCTGGAGGAACTTCGGATCATTCAGGAGGCTGAGGGGGTGATAGAGAGCAGTTATAGGGAAGTAGTGACACCTAAGTTACAGGATGAAAGTAGCTGGGTGACCGTCAGGGGAGGGAAAGGGAATAGGCGCACAGTGCCCTGTGGCTGTTCCCCTCAATAATAAGTATACAGTTTTGGATACGGTTGGGGCCGAGGGGGGCGGGGGGGGGGAACCTACCAGGGGAAAGCCACAGCGGCCAGGTCTCTGGCATTGAGCCTGGCTCTGTGGCTCAGAAGGGAAGGGGGGAGAATAGGAGAGCAATAGTGATCGGAGATTCAATGGTTAGAGGAACAGACAGGAGATTCTGCGGTCGCAAACGAGATTCTGCGGTCGCGAACGAGACTCCCGGGTGCCAGGGTCAGGGATGTCTCGGATCGAGTCGACAGGATTCTTAAGGGGGAGGGGGAGGGGGAGCATCCAGAAGTCGTGGTACACATCGGTACCAATGACATAGCTAGGAAAAGGGATGAGGACCTGAAAAGCGAATATAGGGAGTTAGGTTGGAAGCTAAAAGGCAGGACGAGCAGAGTAGTAATCTCAGGATACCGGTGCCACATGCTAGTGAGGCTAAAAACAGAGAGCGAGTGCAGCTGAACACGTGGCTACAGAGCTGGTGTAGGAGGGAGGGCTTCAGATATGTGGATCATTGGGATACCTTCTGGGGAAGGTGGGACTTGTACAAGGAGGACGGGTTGCATCTGAACTGGAGGGGCACCAATATCCTGGGCGGGAGGTTTGCTAGATCTCTTCAGGAGAGTTTAAACTAGTTTGGCAGGGGGATGGGAACCGGAGCTACGGATCAGTGGATGGGGTAGCTGTTGAACAGGCAGATACAGAGTGCAGAAAGTCTGTGAGGAAGGTTAGACAGTTGACAGGGCAAAGTTGCAGCCAGTGTGATGGGTTGAAGTGTGTCTATTTTAATGCAAGAAGTGTCAGGAATAAGGGTGATGAACTTAGAGCATGGATCAGTACTTGGAGCTACGATGTTGTGGCCATCACGGAGACTTGGATATCACAGGGGCAGGAATGGATGTTGGATGTTCTGGAGTTTAGATGTTTCAAAAGGAATAGGGAGGGAGGTAAAAGAGGTGGGGGAGTGGCATTGCTAATCAGGGATAGTATCACAGCTGCAGAAAGAGAGGTCGTCGAGGAGGGTTTGTCTACTGAGTCAGTATGGGTGGAAGTCAGAAACAGGAAAGGAGCAGTCACTTCATTGGGAGTTTTCTATAGACCCCCCAATAGCAACAGAGACACGGAGGAACAGATTGGGAGGCAGATTTTGGAAAGGTGCAGAAGTAACAGGGTTGTTGTCATGGGTGACTTCAACTTCCCTAATCTTGATTGGAACCTCTTTAGTGCAAATAGTTTGGATGGAGCAGTTTTTGTCAGGTGTCCAGGAAGGTTTCCTGACTCAATATGTAGATAGGCCGACTAGAGGGGAGACTATGTTGGATTTGGTGCTTGGCAACGAACCAGGCCAGGTGGCAGATCTCTCGGTGGGAGAGCATTTCGGTGATAGTGATCACAACTCCCTGACCTTTACTATAGTCATGGAGAGGGATAGGAGCAGACGGGATGGGAAAATATTTAATTGGGGGAGGGGGAATTACAATGCTATTAGGCAGGAACTGGGGAGCTTAAATTGGGAACAGATGTTCTCAGGGAAATGCACGACAGAAATGTGGAGGTTGTTTAGGGAGCACTTGCTGCGACTGCTGGATAGGTTTGTCCCGATGAGGTAAGGAAGGGATGGTAGGGTGAAGGAACCTTGGATGACAAGAGATGTGGAACAGCTAGTCAAGAGGAAGATGGAAGCTTACTTAAGGTTGAGCAAGCAAGGATCAGAAAAGGGCTCTAGAGGGTTACAAGGTTGCCAGGAAGGAACTGAAGAATGAACTTAGGAGAGCTAGAAGGGGACATGAAAAAGTCTTGGCGGGTAGGATTAAGGAAAATCCCAAGGCGTTCTACACTTATGTGAGGACAAGAGGATGGCCAGAGTGAGGGTAGGGCCGATCAAGGATAGTGGAAGGAACTTATACCTGGAGTCGGAGGAGGGAGGGGAGGTCCTTAATGAATACTTTGCTTCAGTATTCACTAGTGAGGGGGACCTCGTCGTTTGTGAGGACTGTGTGAAACAGGCTGATATGCTCGAACAGGTTGATGTTAAGAAGGAGGATGTGCTGGAAATTTTGAAAGACATGAGGACAGATAAGTCCCCGGGGCCAGACGGGACATACCCAAGGTTGTTACGGGAAGCGAGGGAAGAGATTGCCGCGCCTTTGGCGATGATCTTTGCGTCCTCACTGTCCACTGGAGTAGTACCAGATGATTGGAGGGTGGAAAATGTTGTTCCCTTGTTCAAGAAAGGGAATAGGGATAACCCTGGGAATTATAGACCAGTCAGTCTTACGTCGATAGTGGGCAAATTATTGGACAGGATTCTGAGAGACAGGATTTATGATTATTTGGAAAAGCATAGTTTGATTAGAGATAGTCGGCATGGCTTTGTGAGGGGCAGGTCATGCCTCACAAGCCTTACTGAATTCTTTGAGGATGTGACAAAACACATTGAAGAAGGAAGAGCAGTGGATGTGGTGTATATGGATTTTAGCAAGGCGTTTGATAAGGTTCCCCATGGTAGGCTCATTCAGAAAGTAAGGAGGCATGGGATACAGGGAAAATTGGATGTCTGGATACAGAATTGGCTGGCCCATAGAAGACAGAGGGTGGTAGTAGATGGAAAGTATTCAGCCTGGAGCTCGGTGACCAGTGGTGTTCCGCAGGGATCTGTTCTGGGACCTCTGCTCTTTATGATCTTTATAAATGACTTGGATGAGGAAGTGGAAGGCTGGGTTAGTAAGTTTGCCGATGACACAAAGGTTACTGGAGTTGTGGATAGTGTGGAGGGTTGTTGTAGGTTGCAACGGGACATTGACAGGATGCAGAGCTGGGCTGAGAAGTGGCAGATGGAGTTCAACCTGGAAAAGTGTGAAGTGATTCATTTTGGAAGGTCGAATTTGAATGCGGAATACAGGCTTAAAGACAGGATTCTTGGTAGTGTGGAGGAACAGAGGGATCTTGGGGTCCACGTCCATATATCCCTCAAAGTTGCCACCCAAGTTGATAGGGTTGTTAAGAAGGCGTATGGTGTGTTGGCTTTCATTAACAGGGGGATTGAGTTTAAGAGCCGCGAGGTTATGCTGCAGCTCTATAAAACCCTGGTTAGACCACACTTGGAATATTGTGTTCAGTTCTGGTCGCCTCATTATAGGAAGGATGTGGAAGCTTTAGAGAGGGTGCAGAGGAGATTTACCAGGATGCTGCCTGGACTGGAGGGCATGTCTTATGAAGAAAGGTTGAGGGAGCTAGGGTTTTTCTCATTGGAGCGAAGAAGGATGAGAGGTGACTTGATAGAGGGGTACAAGATGATGAGAGGCATAGATAGAGTGGATATCCAGAGACTTTTTCCCAGGGCGGAAAGGGCCATCACCAGGGGGCATAATTTTAAGGTGATTGGAGGAAGGTTTCGGGGAGATGTCAGAGGTAGGTTCTTCACACAGAGAGTGGTGGGTGCGTGGAATACACTGCCAGCGGTGGTAGTACAAGCAGATACATTAGGGACATTTAAACGACTCTTGGATAGGTACATGGATGATAGTAGAATGAAGGGTATGTAGATAGTTTGATCTTAGAGTAGGTTAAAGGGTCGGCACAACATCGTGGGCCGAAGGGCCTGTACTGTGCTGTACTGTTCTATGTTCTATGACACCAGGGAGGCAACACACCATCTAGGAATCACGTTTCACTGCTGCAAAAATACCTGTCTGATCCCCTGACTATCGAATCCCCTGTAACTATTGCCCTTCCACTCTTCTTCCTTCCCTCCTGTGCAGCTGTCACTCGTGTTGTCACAGACTTCGCTCTCCTGAAGAACCATTGCCCTCACCAGTATCCAAAATGGAAAACGGATTAGCAAGCAAGATAGACTCAAGGGACTCCTGTACGACCTGCCCGGTTCTTTTTTCTGCTTGGCAGTCACCCATTCCCTCTCTGCCTGCATTTTCCTAACCTGCGGTGTGACCACTTCCCTAAATGTGCTATCCACATAGTCCTCCGCCTCGCAGATACACAACAGTGACACCAGCCCCTGCTCGGGTTCTGCGGCCTGAAGCTTGAGCTTCTGCGGCCGGTGACACTTTCTGTAGATGTATTCATCGAGGACACGTGGTATGTCCATAACTTCCCACATACAGTAAGATGTACATTCCACTTGGCCAAGCTGACCTGCCATACCGTAACTTTAAAAACTATTTTTTATTAGAATAAGTAGAATAACTTACCAGTTACTCACAAATCAGCTTCTTCCCCCGTGCAAAACTACAGCAATGTTTGGCACAATTGGTGCCGAGATCTTCAATTGTTCCCAAAGTGAAAACTTTACCTTTTGCTTTTTCCAATTTTTCCAATACTGCTCCACTGGCCAGATACTTAGAAGAGATATCCTAATTAGTTTTTTTCTGCCACATCAAATTTGACTTAATTCAGCTCCAGCCACAATTTGCAGTTTGACTAGAAATGTCAACAAGGGAGGAGACTGTTTATCTGCTTTTATGTTTCCTTCCCCGTCATGCAGGCCCCCACCTGCCAGGAATGAGGCACATATATTTCACCACATGGATATTAAATTTTAAAATGGTTGCTGGGAAGAAAAGAAGGCCCATTATTACAAGGGGTTGCCAAGCCCCTGGCTGGAAAGACATTTGCATATTTACAGACATTGTTTAAAAAGGGACAAAAGACCATTCCCCGATACATTCAATCCACAATGGATTTTTGATTACCAGACATTGAAGGTGGAGGAGCTAGCAGTCCAGGCTGACTGCTAAGACGGCCGAACAAACAAACAGATGTGGTCAGACCAGTTTAGTCACATGACTAACTGACTGTTGCAGTTCTTTTTTAAACTTGCCAGAGAAAATTTGAACTCAAAGCTCCTAGATGCAGAACATCTCTCTCCTGTCTGTTCTCATCTCTCTCACCAGATTCTGAATCCATTGCAGACATCTGAACCCCCAGAGAGAAAAGCCTCCTACAGTGAACAAGGTTTAAGAATACTGGGCCCCAACGAAAAGCAAGATCTACCTACAAGCAAGGACTACAGCGTGCTCGAAGCTCTTCTTTTCTTCTTCGATCTCCTTGTCTTGAGACAATAGGTAAGCGCCTAGAGGTGGTCAGTGGTTTGTTGAGCAGCGAATGGAGTGGCTATAAAGGCCAATTCTAGAGTGACAGACTCTTCCACAGGCGTTGCAGATAAAATTGGTTGTCGGGGCTGTTACACAGTTGGCTCTCTCCTTGCATTTCTGTCTTTTTTCCTGCCAACTCCTTTGACTCGCCACTCTTTAGTCCCGCCGTTATGGCTGTCCACCAGCTCTGGCAATCACGGATAACTGACTCCCATGACTTGCGATCAACGTCACAGGACTTCATGTCGTGTTTGCAATCGTCTTTAAAGCGGAGACATGGACGGCCGGTGGGTCTGATACCAGTGACGAGCTCGCTGGACAATGCGTCCTCGGGGATCCTGCCATCTTCCATACAGTTCACATGGCCAAGCCATCTCAAGCGCCGCTGTCTCAGTAGGGTATATTTGCTGGGGATGTTGGCCGCCTCGAGGACTTCTGTGTTGGAGATACGGTCCTGCCACCTGATGCCAAGGATTCTCCGGAGGCAGCGAAGATGGAATGAGTGTCCTAGGCCCAACCATCTTCAGCTGCTACATTAATGACCTTCCTTCAATCATAAGGTCAGAAGTGGGGATGTTCACTGATGCTTGCACAATGTTCAGCACCATTCACGACTCCTCAAATACTGAAGCAGTCAGTGTAGAAATGTAGCAAGACCGGGACAATATCCAGACTTGGGCTGATAAGTGGCAAGTAACATTTGCGCCACACAAGTGCCAGGCAATGATCCATCTCCAACAAGAGAGAATCTAACCATCTCCCCTTGACATTCAATGGCATTACCATCACTGAATCCCCCACTATCATCCTCGGGGCTACCATTGACCAGAAACTGAACTGGAGTAGCCATACAAATACCGTGGCTACAAGAGCAGGTCAGAGGCTAGGAATCCTGTGGCAAGTAACTCACCTCCTGACTCCCCAAAGCCTGTCCACCATCTGCAAGGCTCAAGTCAGGAGTGTGATGGAATACTCTCCACTTGCCTGGATGGGTGCAGCTCCAACAACACTCAAGAAGCTCGACACCATCCAGAACAAAGCAGTCTGCTTGATTGGCACACCATGCACCAACATTCACTCCCTCCACCACCGACACACAGTGGCAGCAGTGTGCACCATCTACAAGATGCACTGCAGTAACGCACCAAGGTTCCTTAGACAGCACCTTCCAAACCCGCGGCTTCTACCACCTCGAAGGACAAGAGCAGCAGATGCATGGAAACATCACCACCTGAAAGTTCCTGTCCAAGTCACACACCATCCTGACTTGGAACTATATCACTGTTCCTTCACTGTCGCGGAGTCAAAATCCTGGAACTCCCTTCCTAACACTGTGGGTGGACCTACCTCACATGGACTGCAGCGGTTCAAGAAGGCAGCTCACCATCACCTTCTCAAGGGCAATTAGGGATGGGCAATAAATGCTGGCATAGCCAGTGACATCCACATCCCAAGAATGAATTTTTTAAAAAGTTGAGACGTCGCTCTTGGTTGACATACGTTATCCAGGCCTCGCTGCCGTTGAGCGAGGGACTGAGGACACAGTTTTGAAACACTCGGACCTTTGTGTTCCGTTTCAGTGCGCCATTTTCCCACATCCTCTTGGCCAGTCTGGACAGAGCAGCGGACACCTTTAACATGCACTTGTTGATTTCTGCATTGAGAGACAGATTACTGGTGATAGTTGAGCCTCGATAGGTGAAATCCTGAACCACTTCCAGAGCGTGGTCGCAGATATTGATGGATGGAGCATTTCTGACGTCCTGTCCCATGATGTTCGTTTTCTTGAGGCTGATGGTTAGGCCAAATTCGTTGCAGGCAGCTGCAATCCTGTCGATGAGTCTCTGCAGACACTCTTCTGTGTGGGATGTTAATGCAGCATCGTCTGCAAAGAGGAGTTCCCTGATGAGGACTTTCCGTACTTTGGTCTTCGCTCCAAGACGGGCAAGGTAGAACAACCTGCCATCTGATCTTATGTGGAGGAAAATTCCTTCTTTTGAAGACGTGAACGCATGTGAGAGCAGCAGTGAGAAGATGATCCCAAACAGTGTGAGTGCAAGAATACAGCCCTGTTTCACGCCACTCAGGATAGGAAAAGGGTCTGATGAGGCACCGCTATGCCGAATTGTGCCTTTCATATGGTCATGGAATGAGGTGATGATACTTAGTAGCTTTGGTGGACATCTGATCTTTGCTAGCAGTCTGAAGAGACCACGCCTGATGACGAGGTCAAAAACTTTGGTGAGATCTATGACAGCAACGTAGAAAGGCATCTGTTATTCGCGGCATTTCTATTGTAGCTGGCGAAGGGAGAACAGCATGTCAATGGTGGATCTCTCTGCTCGAAAGCCGCACTGTGCCTCAAGGTAAACACACTCAGCCAGCTTCTGGAGTCTGTTTAAAACGACTCGAGCAATGACCTTCCCCACTATGCTGAGCAGGGAGATTCCACGGTAGTCGCTGCAGTCACTGTGGTCACCCTTGTTCTTATAGAGGGCGATGATATTAGCATCGCGCATGTCCTGTGGTACTGCTCCCTCATCCCAGCACAGGCAAAGCAGTTCATGAGAGTACAGCAGGCTTGGCACTCTTGATTATTTCAGGGGTAATGCTATCCTTTCCAGGGGCTTTCCACTGGCTAGAGAATCAATGGCATCACAGTAAGAAAAACCTCTCTTCAGAGATTGCCTCAAACCTCTTCACTATTTTTCTTCTGCTCTTTTCTGTCTCTTTTTGCATGTGCGTATCACGTACGCATGCAAGCGTGGGGCATGGCGTGTATCCGTAGGCATTAACCCGAATTGGAGTTTAAGTTTAAATAAATTTCACTTTTCTTCTTTAAGCCTAAGAAAGGCTGTTTGTGCTCATTTCTTTGCCTTATGATTGGAAAGTGGTGAACAAGGATTCACCAAGGGAGAGGTCAAAACACTTTTTTAAAAAAACCCTGTTACAGTAAGACCAGGTGAAGGCAGAAAGGGAACCCCCCCTCGACCTCTTTCTCACCCGGTCGTAACACTCCGCAAATCTATCCCATTCCCCTGTACCCTCACTTGCATCAGAAGTGTAATGTAAAATAAAAACAAGAAATGCTGGAACCACTCAGCAGGTCTGGCAGCATCTGTGAAAAGAGAAGCAGAGTTAACGTTTCGGGTCAGTGACCCTTCTTCGGAACTGACAAATATTAGAAAAGTCACAGGTTATAAGCAAGTGAGGTGGGGGTGGGGCAAGAGATAACAAAGGAGGTCTAGATTGGACCAGGCCACATAGCTGACCAAAAGGTCACGGAGCAAAGGTAAACAATATATGTTAATGGCGTGTTGAAAGACAAAGCATTAGTACAGATTAGGTGTTAATACATTGCATATTGAACAGCAGCAAGTGCAAACCTGAAAAAAAAAAGTGGGTAAGCAAACTGAACAAACTATGAAATGAAATAAATGCAAAAAAAAAGATTGTAAAAAATGTAAAAAAGAATGTAAAAAAAAGGAAGAAAAAATAACTAAAAATGAAAGTAAGATGGGGGGCTGTCATGCTCTGAAATTATTGAACTCAATGTTCAGTCCGGCAGGCTGTAGTGTGCCTAATCGGTAGATGAGATGCTGTTCCTCGAGCTTGCGTTGATGTTCACTGGAACACTGCAGCAATCCCAGGACAGAGATGTGAGCATGAGAGCAGGGGGGAGTGTTGAAATGGCAAGCAACCGGAAGCTCAGGGTCCTGCTTGCGGACTGAGCGGAGATGTTCCGCAAAGCGGTCACCCAGTCTGCGCTTGGTCTCCCCAGTGCAGAGGAGACCACACTGTGAGCAACGAATACAGTATACTACATCACGCTGGAGGTGGCGGAAATGGCGGAGGATGATCCTTTGGATATGGAGGCTGATGGGGTGAAAAGTGAGGACAAGGGGAACCCTGTCACAGTTCTGGGAGGGAGGGGAAGGGGTGAGGGTAGAGGTGCGGAGAATGGGCCGGACACGGTTGAGGGCCCTGTCAACCACAGTGGGGGGGAAATCCTCGGTTGAGGAAAAAGGAGGTCATATCAGAAGCACCATCATGGAAGGTAGCATCATCAGAGCAGATGCATCGAAGACGGAGAAACTGGGAGAATGGAATGGAGTCCTTACAGGAGGTAGGGTGTGAAGCAGTGTAGTTGAGGTAGCTGTGGGATTCGGTGGGCTTATAATGGATTTTGGTAGTCAACCTATCCCCAGAGATGGAGACAGAGAAGTCGGGGAAGGGAAGGGAAGGGAAGTGTCAGAGATGGACCATGTAAAGGTGAGAGAAGGGTGGAAATTGGAAGCAAAGTTGATAAAGTTTTCTAGTTCGGGGCGGGAGCAGGAAACTGCACCGATACAGTCATCAATGTACCGGAAAAAGAGTTGGGGGAGGGGGCCCGAGAAGGACGGGAACAAAGAATGCTCGACATATCCCACAAAAAGACGGGCATAACTAGGACCCATGCGGGTACCCATAGCAACACCTTTTACTTGAAGGAAGTGCGTGGAGTTGAAGGAGAAGTTGTTCAATGTGAGAACAAGTTCAGCCAGGCGGAGGACGGTGGTGGTGGATGGGGACTGGTTGGGCCTCTGTTGCAGGAAGAAGCTGAGAGCCTTCAAACCATCCTGGTGGGGGATGGAGGTGTAGAGCGATTGGACGTCCATAGTGAAGAGGTGGCAGTTGGGACCAGGAAACTGGAAATTGTCAAAATGACGTAGGGCGTCAGAAGAGTCACGGATGTAGGTGGGAAGAGACTGGACCAGCGGAGAAAAGATAGCGTCTAACACTCCTTTCAGGTGAAGCAGTGATTTACTTGTACTTCTTTCAATGTAGTATACTGTATTCACTGCTCACAGTGTGGTCTCCTCTACACTGGGGAGACCAAGCGCAGACTGGGTGACCGCTTTGCGGAACATCTCCGCTCAGTCCGCAAGCAGGACCCTGAGCTTCCGGTTGCTCGCCATTTCAACACTCCCCCCTGCTCTCATCTCTGTCCTGGGATTGCTGCAGTGTTCCAGTGAACATCAACGCAAGCTCGAGGAACAGCATCTCATCTACCAATTAGGCACACTACAGCCTGCCGGACTGAACCTTGAGTTCAATAATTTCAGAGCATGACAGCCCCCCATCTTACTTTCATTTTTAGTTATTTTTTCTTCCTTTTTTTTTTAAACATTCTTTTTTACAATCTTTTTTTTGCATTTATTTCATTTCATCTTAGTTTGTTCAGTTTGCTTACCCACTTTTTTTTTCAGGTTTGCACTTGCTGCTGTTCAATATTCAATGTATTAACACCTAATCTGTACTAATGCTTTGTCTTTCAACACACCATTAACATATTGTTTGCCTTTGCTCCGTGACCTTTTGGTCAGCTATGTGGCCTGGTCCAATCTAGACCTCCTTTGTTATCTCTTGCCCCACCCCCACCTCACTTGCTTATAACCTGTGACTTTTCTAATATTTGTCAGTTCCGAAGAAGGGTCACTGACCCGAAACGTTAACTCTGCTTCTCTTTTCACAGATGCTGCCAGACCTACTGAGTGGTTCCAGCATTTCTTGTTTTTATTTCAGATTTCCAGCATCAGCAGTATTTTGCTTTTATAGAAGTGTAATGTAATCTGTTATACAGCCATGTCAACTCAGTGGCACAGAGGTCAATTGCAGCACCCCCATTGATAAGTACTTAAAACATGGACCTGGAATCATCTTAAAAAGAAAATAATTTGCATTTCTATAGCACCTTTCACAACATCAGGACATCCCAAAGCACTCCACATTCAATGGAGTACTTTGAAGTGTAATCGCTACTGTAGTGTAGCAATGCAGCAACCAATTTCTGCACAAGGTCCGAATAATAGCAATATGATAATGATCAGAATTTATTTTAGAGATGTTGGTTGAGGAATAAAGTTTGGCCAGGACACCAGGGAGAATTCCCCTGCTGTCTGAAATTGCAACGTGGGATGTTTTGTGTGGACACAAGACCAGATGAGATCTCAGTTTAACGCCTCACTTGAAAGACAACACTTCAAACGGTGCAGCACTCCCTCAATACCACAGAATGTCGATCTTGATTTTATGTTCAAGCCTCTGGAGTGGGACTTGAAATCATGACCTGCTAGCTTATAGAGGTAAAAATTCTACCCACTGAGCACAGCTGACCACAATGACACCACCACCACATCTTAGGCTATGATTCAGCACGTTACTATAGAATTCAATTCCTTACAGAGCCATTAGAAAAAACTGAGTACTCTCAGCATTCTGCCAAAACCAACTCTGATCATACCTAACCAAATTAAATATTTACAACTGCATATTTTTCTGATTAGGTTAGCTTTGCAGCTCAAAGCAGGGGTACGTAAACTTTTGCACAGATCAGCTTTCCACATCATCAGCAGATAAGCATGTGATGGGCCACAATAATACAATATGAGATCCAACATGTGGTTTCACCTGCGATGGACATTAAAAGCTCAAGTCCTTCAGACAACAATTCTCAAAATTTAATGACATTTTTTTCATTATATTGACACCTACAGCAAGATGGTTGCTTACATTCATTAACCACGTAACACAAGTTTTTTTTTTAATTTAACAATTGGACATTTTGAATCAATTATAATCCCCACACCTTGAATTACCAAATTGGAACTTGTAACGAATAATAGCTAATGTCACGAGCTAGTTACTGGATCTCAGCTGGGGAAGAAATGGAGTCAATAAAATTGGCCTCAGTGATCCTATTTTATGAAGGATTCACAAAAGAGCAGGGTGGGGTGTGGGGGGAGTGATAGGTCCCTCTCCACAATGTCAAATAAGAATAATCAGTACACTATCTATGCTTCAACAGCCTGCAACACTCACTATACTCACAGATGAGAAATGGCTATTTGACAAGACACTAACCACCAACTAGCACTTGAAGAACTGTCCCTCCAGATTAGACACTTGGGTAAGGGAACCACCTCATGAAATTATGTCCAACTTAAGACATGTTCAAAAAAAGGGTGGGGGGGGGGGTGGAGAAATGATTAAATGAATTTCTGCAAGAGATCCCTCAAGGTAGGATGCACAAGTCAGGCTGCTATGTTTTTGCTGTACTTAGCTCTGTGACCCATATAAGAATTTTGAAGGATTAGTTCCCAATAAGAAATCACATGCCCCATTTTAAAAAAATCTTTACATATCACAGAATCATAGAAAGTTTAAGGCACAGAAAGAGGCCACTTGGTCCATCGTGTCTGTGCCAGCCGAAAAACGATTCACCTATACTAATCCCACCTTCCAGCATTTGGTCCGTAGCCCTGCAGATTACGGCACTTGAGGTGCATATCCAGCATCCTTTTGAATGAGTTGAGCGTTTCTGCCTCAGCTACCCTTTCAGGCAGTCAGTTCCAGACCCCCACCACCCTCTGGGTGAAAAAGATTTTCCTCATCTCCCTCTAATTTTTCTACCACTCACTTTAAATCTATGCCCCCTCTTCATTAACCTCTCTGCTAAGGTGAATAGACCCTTCACCTCCACTTGATCCAGGCCCCTCAAAATTTTGTACATTTCAATTAGATCTCCCCTCAGCCTTCTCTGTTCCAAGGAGAACCCCAGCCTATCCAATCTTTCCTCACAGCTGCATTTTTCCAGTCCTAGCAACATCCTCGTAAATCTCCTCTGTACCCTCTCACCTCATTCTTTCTGTAAAGAGGTGACCAGAACTGCACACAGTACTCAAGTTGTGGCCTACCAATAAGTTATACAATTCCAGCATAACCTCCCTGCTCTTATATTTTATACCTTGGCTAAGGAAAGGATTCCATATGCCTTCTTAACCACCTTATCGACCTGTCCTGCTACCTTCAGGGATCTGTGGACATTCACTCAAAGGTCCTTAGTGCCATCTACACTTAGTATTTTCTCAATTATCGTGGATTCCTTTGCCTTGTTTGACCTCCCCAAATGAATCCCCTCACACTTCTCCAGGTTGAATTCCATTTTACACTTTCCTGCCCATCTGACCAGACCGTCAATATCTTCCTGCAGCCGACAGCTATCCTCCTCGTTATCTACCACACGGCCAATCTTTGCGTCGTCTGCAAACTTCTTGATCATGCCCCCTACATTTACGTCCAAATCGTTAATATATACCACAAAAAGCAGAGGACCCACTACTGAGCCCTGCGGAATGCCATTGGAAACAGCCCTCCAGTCACTAAAACACCCATCAACAATTACCCTTTGTTCTCTGCCACTGAGCCAATTTTGTATCCACTTTGCTGCATTTCCCTGCATCCCATGGGATTTTTTTTTTTTTTTTAAACCCGTCTGCCATGTGGGACCTCGTCAAAAGCCTTGCTAAAATCCACGTAGACCACATCAACTGCACTACCCTCATCTATCTGCCATGTTACTGCTTCAAAAAATTTGATAACGTTGGTCAAACAATATCTTCCCTTAACGAATCCATGGTGACTAACCTTGATTAACCTGTGCCTTGCTAAGTGACAATTTATCCTGTACTCAGAATTTGCCCATTGAAGTTAGACTGACTGGCCTATAATTATTCAGTCTATCCTTCGCCCCCTTTTTAAACAGAGGTACGTTCGTACCTCTCCAATCCTCCACACCTGTATCCAGTGAGGATTGGAAAATGATGGTCCAACCTTCTGCTATTTCCTCTCTTGCTTCTTTTAACAGCCTTGGCTACATTTCATCTGGCCCTGGTGATTTAACAACTTTCAAGGATACTAATCCCATTAATACTTTCTCTCTCCCTATGTTTATCACATCCAATACTTCACACTCCTCCTCAACTACAATATCTGCATCGTCCCTTTGTTATCACTCTGTTTTTTCAACATT
This sequence comes from Heterodontus francisci, assembly GCF_036365525.1. NCBI lineage: Eukaryota > Metazoa > Chordata > Chondrichthyes > Heterodontiformes > Heterodontidae > Heterodontus > Heterodontus francisci. The sequence continues at coordinate 46,434,408 of NC_090384.1, read as the reverse complement.
CTGTGCTTACTATGTAATTGGTTGCAAATATACCTTCTGTTAGCTTTCTCTTAAAAGTCAATTCACAACCAAACACCCCCATAAAGACAATGAACCAGTATACCAAAGAGAGGAACATAGTATACCCTGAAGTAGCAACTTTATCCCTTCTTCATGCTACTTCAACCTACACACACTGTCTCCCTTGTTTTTCTTTTGTCTCAGGCAAGATGATCCATTTCTATTCACAAATTGTTGTTAAATACTCTTATTATAGCACATCCTTTTTGCGGTAGCAAGAGGGTTAGAGATATTGAAATCAGAGTGAAAGATGTTTGGGAGTTACATACAAGAAATTGTGTAAGGGATCAGCACAGATTCTAGGCAATGGAAGAGTGCAGAGAGCGGGTGGTGTGTAACAAGTGTTTCTAGCTAGATGAATATCATATAGTTTTGCCCACCCTAAGGGATCACCATGGAAATTAGTATTTTAGCAGAATATAAGTTTTTATTTGTAGAAAAGTCTATTTGTTGGATAGTATAACCAAGCAATGAAAAATGCTTACTCGAGATACAAGTTTGACTATGTTTAAGATGTTCCTGACAGTTGGTGACTCATGATTCACATTGAATTGGGTTACAATTTTGTTATTCCCAATGACTAGGATAGCCACAACACATGTAGTAAAGGTACAGTTCAATACTGGTATACTTACTTAGTGCTTTATTTATTGTAGTTTAATCCTTATGATCTGCTGGACGTAGTCTTTAAGTTGAATAAGCCATGATTATTATTTTGGTATCAACATAAGTTTATAATCATTAGATTATGTGAAGTAGGCTTATAATTGGAGCTTGAATTATCTTGATTCATTAGAGAGAAGTGTAAAATCATAACACTGAGATGAGTTTGTACTATTGTATCTGATTATTTGCTTTATGTACTGTACTTGCACGAGCGATTGCACGGTTGTGTATTAAATCAAGGATCACTTCTTTATGCTACTTCAATCTACGCACAGCGCCTCTCCTGTTTTTAATTTTGGGGTAGACAAATACAATACATCACCTCCCACCACCTCTCCTCTCCCCTCCCCTCCCCCACCACCCCTCGGGTGGGTGCAGCATATGCATTCCACTAAAATTATTTCTTACCATTCTTGCTCATCATTTCCTTCCATTTTGTCAGTGCAGTTCTGATCTACAAAAGAAAAGGCAGGCATATTGCCAAAATAAATTTTATGTGGTTTGAAAAAAAAAACAAATTGAAAATTTGAACACTGAAAAACCTGATCAATTGAATCAAGAATATTTATTTATTTTATTTATTTAGATACAGCACTGAAACAGGCCCTTCGGCCCACCGAGTCTGTGCTGACCATCAACCACCCATTTATACTAATCCTACATTAATCCCATATTCCTACCACATCCCCACTTGTCCCTATATTCCCTTGCCACCTACCTGTACTAGGGGCAATTTATAATGGCCAATTTACCTATCAACCTGCAAGTCTTTGACTGTGGGAGGAAACCGGAGCACCCGGCAAAAATCCGCACAGACACAGAGAGAACTTGCAAACTCCACACAGGCAATACCCAGAATTGAACCTGGGTCGCTGGAGCTGTGAGGCTGCGGTGCTAACCACTGAAATACTGAAATGATACATCTTCTCAAGGCTGGATTCAGTCAGTGGCAACATCTGGGTAGCTAGGTTCCTAGCATAATATACCATAAGGGTTATTATATAAAAATAAAAGTACAGGGATGCGTAATAGTAATTAATAGCTAGCTTCCCCAACTAGATCACCCCCACACTGAGGTATTCTGATGTATTCCTTCCCAAATTAGCCAAACATGGTTTCATCAAAATCCTCAATGATCCCCCCCCAAAAATCACAGAACATCACACCATCTGCAGGGACAAAACATCACACTTAGATCTGGGGAACAGAGATCATACCAAGAGAATCTGAAAGTAAATCATTACAAAACAACCTAATGCTGTAGACTTTCCTTGTGACGACTATTTGTGCCTGAAACAATCCTGGGTAACGAACTGTGATACAGGACTGACAGCAACTTGCATTTACATAAACACAGGAGCCAATGTAGTTCAGCAAGGACAGGGCGACAGATAAGTGAAACGATGTAAGACAATACATTTATGGAGGGCAGATGATCAGCCAGCACAGCAATACAATAATGAAGTCTGGCGATGACATTATGAAGAAAGGTTTCAGAGGCAGATGCACTAAAGTTGCGGTAGAGACAGGCCATATAACAGTGATGGAAATAGGCAGTCTTTCTGAAGGAAATCTAAGGGTCAGGAGCTCAGGGTTAATTAAACTACTATGGTTCATCTTGAGAAAGTGGCTGTAGAGGGGGATGGAATCTGGGCAAGTGTGAGTTGTGGTGGGGACCAAAGATAATGCTGTCGATCTTCCTAATGCCCAGAGAGAGGGGAAAGCTGCAATTCATTTGAATTGTTTGAGGAAAATTACATTTAACAAATTAGTGAGTTTTTTCTGAAGATCTAAGGGGAACCAATGGATATAGTATATTTGGATCTTTAGTAGGCATTCATAAAGGTGCCACACAAGAGTTCCAAAGGTTAAATTATAAGGGGAGATTACACAAAGTAAGGCTGTATTCCCTGCAATTAGAAGGTAAATGGGTGATTTGATCAAGGTTTTCAGGATATTAAGGGGAGCAGATAGGCTAGATAGAGAAACTATTTCTGCTGGTTGGGGAGTGTCGGACAAGGGTGCATAGTCTCAATATCAAGAGCTAGGCCTTTCCACATATAAAGGCTGGTAAAAGTTTTGAACACATTTCCGCAAACAGCAATTGATACTCGATCTATTGTAAATTTTAAATCTAAATTTGATATCTTTTGGATAACAAAAATCTATAAAGTAATAAGAGCAAAGGTGGGTACATGAGAGTTAGATCACAGATCTACTATGATCTCGCTGATTGGTGGAACAGGCTTAAAGGGCTAAATGGCCTATTCTTCTACAGGTACAGCAAGCAATTAGGAAGGTAAATGGTATGTTAGCCTCTCATGTAAGGGGATTGGAGCACAAGAGTAACAAAGACTTGCTGTGATTGTACAGAACTTTGGTTGGACCAGACCTGAAGTACTGTATACAGCTTTGGTCTCCTTATCCAAGGAGGAATATACCTAGCTTAGAGGAGTGCAACAAAGGCTCACTGGACTGGTTCCTGAGATGAGAGGGTTGTCCTATGAGGAGTAAAATGAGGGCATATTCTCTGGAGGCAAGAACGAGAGATGATCTCATTGAAATGGATAAAATTCTGGGAACACTTGATGGGTAGATGACAAGAGGCCGTTTGCCCTGGCTGGAAATTGTAGAACGAGGGGTCATTGTCTCAGGAGGAGTTGGCCATTTAGGACTGAGAGAAGGAGAAGTTTCTTCACTGAGGGTTGTGAATCTTTGGAATTCTCTACACCAGAGGGCTGTGGATGCTCAATGAGTATCTTCAGGACTGAGGGATCAATAGAAATGGGGAAAGTATGGGAAAGTGGAACGGAGGTAGAAGTTTAGCCATGATGTTACTGAATGGTTACTCCAGCTCCTATTTATGTTCTTATTTGTGTATGTGCCAAGTAAGCAATCTGAGGGGAATCAAAAGAGGTAGAACCTAGTGCTGTCATCATTTATCTCTAGCGAATGATGTGTAAAAGAAGCAGAATGTAGATGAGGAAACAGAAGGGGCCACTGTTAGATTCTTAGAGTGTGAAAACTGGAAGAGTTGCCATTATTGGAGATGCACTGGCTATGATCAGATAGGTAATGAATGGGGCAGTACATAAGGACAGAGGATCCTGGATTTTCTTTCTTTTGGTGGGGGCGTGGGTGGTGGATGTTAATTGTTTATAAAGGAGGGTCAGTCACCTGGAACCAATGGCAAAATTTATGAACTCAGGCCTTAAACAACACCTGCAACAAAGCACAGAAATACCAATTCAAAAATACAACAACTACACATCCTCCAAAAATTCCATCACTCCTGTTACGACCAGGTGAGAAAGGTGTCTAGGGGTCCCTTTCAGCCTTCACCTGGTCTTATTGTAACAGGGTTTAATTTTAAACTGTGTTTTGAGCTCCTGCTTGGTGAATCCTTGTTCACCACTTTCCAATTATAAGGCAAAGAAATGAGCACAAAAAGGCTTTCTTAGGTTTAAAGAAGAATAGCGAAATTTTATTAAACAAACTCTAATTCGGTTGACGCTGATGGATTCACAACGCGCCCACGCTAGCATTCATATGCGATACGCACGTGCAAATAGAGACAGAAAAGAGAAGAAAAATAAAGTGGAAAGGTTTGAGGCAATATCTGAAGAGCTTGTAACAGTTCTCCACGCTCACTGTAGAGTCTTTGAATGTAGGTCGTGCTTGATTTTCGTTGGCGCCCAGTATTATTCCTAAACCTTGTTCACTGTAGGAGACTTTTCTCTCTTGGGGTTCATGTATTTCAGTTCTGTGAGAAAGCGATGGAAGCAGACAAGAGAAGAGGAGGTCTTTTCAATCCAGGAGCACAGAGCTTTCTGCCAGTCCAAACACTATCTCCACAATTTAAAACTCCCCAAGTTGGCCAGCAGGGTGGTCACGTGAACGACTGGTTTGACCAGGTCTGTTCTGTGCATTGGGAGCAGGGATAGCTCCTTTGTTCCAACACTGTCTGCTAATATGCAAAAATATCCTTCCAGCCAGGGGCCTGCAACCCCTTGTAATAGGCCTTCTCTTCTTCCCAGCAACAATTTGAAATTTAATGTCCATGTGGCAAAATTAATGTGCCTCATTTTTTTTTTTATAAAAAAGAGATACAGCACTGAAACAGGCCCTTCGGCCCACTGAGTCTGTGCCGACCATCAACCACCCATTTATACTAATCCTACACTAATTCCATATTCCTACCACATCCCCACCTGTCCCTATATTTTCCCTACCACCTACCTATACTAGGGGCAATTTCTAATGGCCAATTTACCTATCAACCAGCAAGTCTTTGGCATATGGGAGGAAACCGGAGCACCCGGAAGAAACCCACGCAGACACAGGGAGAACTTGCAAACTCCACACAGGCAGTACCCGGAATTGAACCCGGGTCGCTGGAGCTGTGAGGCTGCGGTGCTAACCACTGCGCCACTGTGCCGCCCCTTGGCAGGTGGGGGCCTGCATGACACCTCCATACCCAGGGGAATGAAATGCGATTTGGAAAACAAAGGCGCCTTTCATTAAAAGTGTTGAGTGCAATATATATCAGATACAGTAAACCATGCATTTCCCTCATTCATTCATGAATCCTAAAACTTACTAAACTGTCTTTTCTTGGTACCAGTGCTGCTTTAATTTCCCCCTTTTTGGCATCCCAGTAAACATGTAGTTTTTTGGGGAAGTTTTTCTTCAGTTTGCCCATTTCCCATGGCTGCCTAGGGTCCTTGTTCCTGTTGAAGTTTTTTTTAAATAAAAGGAGTTAGTAGTGGGCAGGTCTATCCTGAACTCCCTTTCAGTACTTTGCTGAGTCATGCAAAGGCTTATGACTTCAGGGGATGGGTGATTCCCTTTGGTTCTGACTGTGGGGAAGGATTCTTTGTTAATCTCCCCATTGTCCTCTGGGACACTCCTACTCGCAGGTATTTGTGCAGACCCTGCTGCACTCCGACTAGGTGAGGCATCACCCTCACGGTTTCTCTTCCCCTTAGAGGTCTTTCTTGGTCTCTGCATGTTCCTGTAAATGCTGCTGGCACCTCTGGTGGGGTGCTTCTAAAGTCTGCATTTACGTAGGAGGATGTGGGGGTGTAACTTTTCATTTTGCGGGGTTGGCTGACCGGACAGTAGGGGTTTTCATCCGGGATTCCTCCCGGGCTTCCTTTAACGCCCTCTTGGTTGGCTTTTTTCCTTTCCTTTTCTAAACTTCTGTCAGCCTTGTGCCTGCCTGTCCCCTTTTGTTCTCAGCAGAGATCCCTTACAGTTCACCAGGCCTCTTCTGGAGGGTCCTCCTAACACCAGTACAGGACTTAGGGGTGCAGGTTTCACTGTAGATTGGGATTTCCCCTCAACCTGGCACATGTGTCAACGCTTGCAGTACTCCACGACATCTTTGTGGAGTTTTGGCCTGTCAAACTGTTGTCTCATGCGGGCTTTGGTCTTTCGTATACCGGCATGTACACCCACTGCAGTCTTATGGGCCCTTCTTAATATTTCTCCCCAGTACCTCTGTGGCACCACTAACTGGTGAACTACTATCCACTCCTTGCCCTCAGGTCTGTGAGGAGAACTCCATTTCCTCATATCTCATTCTTAAAATAGTAGCAATCAGGGACTCCCTCTACTTCACTTTCAGACTGGGTAGCCTGTGCTAGAGGGTTCTAAACTTTTGGCAATAGGCTTCGGGTACTAATTCATATGCTTCAAGGATAGCATTTTTGGTCAGTTCATGCCTTGATGAACTCTCATCTGGCAACAGGGAATAATCCTCATGGGCTTTTCCAATTAGCTTGCTTTGTAGTAAAACAGGTCTCAGCTGGCCATTTTAGCTGTCTTGCCAGTTTCTCAAAGGACACAAAAAAATTCCTCTACATCTTCCTCATTGAACTTTGGGATTAGATGAGCTAGTTTTAACAATTCTGTACCTGTCCCTGAATTACGCTCCTCCTTATTGGCCATGCTTTCACTGGGGCTACTCTGTCGCCCCCCAGTTAACTCAAACCACTTCAACTCTTTCTTCATATTCTTTCTCTCTCTCATTCCTTCTCCTGTCTTTATTTCTCACTCTCTCTCTCTCTTTCTGGAAGGCTCTTTCTCTCTCTCTCTTTCCTTGTCTTCTAATTCAAGTTTCCTTTGTTCCAATTGTATCTTTGCTAGCAGTACCCTGTCTGGGTCTGCTTCTAACCCTATGTCTGCTTCTTCAGATTCAACGGAAAAATGGTTGGCCACTAGTCTTAGGAGTTCAGACTTCCTAGCCTTGCCACGTACAGCGATCCCACACTGCTCAGTCATTTCCCACAACTCTTCCATAGACAGTGCTTTTAACTTATCCCAAGATACTTCACCCTAGCTTGGAGAACTACTAGCTTCAGTTCAGAAATGTTAGTATTCAAATCACACACAACCACAAAAAAACCTGCATTAAAATCTTGCTTTTTTTTTTGATTGGGAACAATTTAGCTTCCCAATTTCTCTTGTTTGTCTGTGAGACGATCCCGGACGCTAGCACCCAAATTTCTGTTCCAACCCAAGACGGGAAAGGTGTCTAGGGGTCCCTCTCAGCCTTCACCTGGTCTAACTGTAACAGGGTTTAATTTTAAACACACTGTGTTTTGAGCTCCCCCTTGGTGAATCCTTGTTCACCACTTTCCAATTATGAGGCTAAGAAATTAGTACAAACAGGCTTTCTTAGCTTTAAAGAAAAAAGTGAAATTTTATTAAACTTAAACTAATTCGGTTGACGCCTACGGATTCACGACACACCCACGCTAGCATTCATACGCGATACGCACATGCAAATAGAGACAGAAAAGAGAGAAGAAAAATAAAGTGGAACGGTTGCGGCAATATCTGAAGAGTTTGTTACGGTTCTCTGAGCTCACTGTAGAGTCCTTTTGTGGGTTGATCTTGCTTTTCATTGGGGCCCAGTATTCTTCTTAAACCTTGTTCACTGTAGGAGACTTTTCTCTCTTGGGGTTCATGTGTCTTCAGTGGGTTTCAGTTCCGTGAGAAAGAGATGGGAGCAGACAGGAGGAGAGGAGGTCTTTTCAATCCAGGAGCAGAGCCTTTTGCCAGTTCAAACACGGTCTCTACAATTTAAAACTCCCCAAGTTGGCCAGCAGGGTGGTCACGTGATCGACTGGTTTGACCAGGTCTGTTCTGGGAGCAGGGGCCTGAAACCCTCTTGTAATAGGCCTTCTCTTCCCAGCAGCAATTTGAAATTTAATGTCCATGTGGCGAAATTAACGTGCCTCATTCATGGCAGGTGGGGACCTGCACGACACTCCATATGAAATAACTGTTAAAGATGCAGTGAACAGAAGTGCACCCTCCTCCCCATATTCTAATGATCCCCTTCCCTTCAAGCCATTTTGTAAGATAAGGAATATGACTTACCTCTTGATCCCAGAGGTCTCAGGTTTTTGCCACTTGAACCCGAGCACTGGAAAGGGCTGACTGCAATAAACAAGTACAACTCTCACTACACGCTGCAAGAAGGTGCACCTTTTCCCTGGCCCAATGCAGATACACACAGCTGAAATTCATGGTTTCCCCTACAGACCCCTCACTTGAAATGCAATTTTCTTGTACTACATTATAGTTCTCTCATATTTAGTAAGAGGTAGAGCTGTAATTATCATTCTGCAACCAGAATACAGAATATAAATTGCAAATACAAATTTTTTAGACAATTATACTCACAGCTGGAGGCAGAGGATTCCAGCACAGTCTTCCTCTTAATGGATTTACGCAATGATTTCATCACAGATTCCTGTACCATGGCAGTCCGTTGAACATTCAATGAATATTTATCTGCCAATCTAATGCAATTGGACCGGTGGCTAGCAGTGCTTTTCCGCACTGATCTACGGACAGCTCTACAGGTAGCCTGGCTTTCATCTTCACAGATGGAGTTCTTACTAGCAGCTGATGGCTGTACAACGTTACTCAACTTTTGGTCAGTTAAACCAGACTCACTATACACTCCATTTTCTTTAGCAGTAGCAGCCTCTGCTATTTTCATCTTGGTTGCTATACGACTTGGGCTCCTAGGAGTCACTGCAGTGGCAGGAGTCAACATTTCCATAGCAGATCCACTTAGAGGAGGTAGTTTTGACTCAGGTTCCTTTTGGGGCAATTTCACATCTTCAGAAGAAGTAAGCTGAGTTTCATTTAAGTTATCTGCCTGACGTTTTTGGTGCAACTCCACACTCTTACAATCATTCAGTGACAGTACAACCAATGGCACTCGTCCATTAACTGGGACAATAGGGGACTCACTTTTTTTTTCAGTTTCAAGGTTGGCAGTTGCTATTGCACGTGATCGTGTTAGGCGTACAGGATGTGCCTGCTCCTCAACTATTTTATTGCAGCCACTGTTATCTTCCTCGAAGACCCTACTTCTGAGTTTTGTACGTTGAATTGAAGAACGTCTTAAATTCTTTCTGCTTCTAGAAAACCTGGAGGAATAAGATAGTTAATCAAAATCTCTGAACAATACAAATTCGCTTTGAGGTACAACTCAAATGAAAACAGCAAAATTCATATCAATTACAATCAAACTACTGAAGTGCACCAATTTATCAGGATTCATCTGTGCCATTTCTAATTTTTTTTCTTTGCTAGAACTGGTCTTACCCACAAAATTGATCACACCTCCAGATCAAATTAATCATCAAACAGGCTCTAAAAATTAAGCTAATTCTTTTAGGTGCAAGAGTGCTAATTTTAAAAAAGTTTTTGAATATGTATTTTAATTTGCCAAGCTGACACCAATATAACAAGCAAATGGTACCATATAGTCTTTTAAAGTCATTTTCAGTTATTTAAAATCAGGTTACTCACAGGTAGTGAACTAGACACTCATTCAAATGCTTATTTTTTGTCAGCAACACATTTTTGGCTGTGTTAACTGCACCACGTCACCACTCAAATATAGTAATGAGTATTTTTAAAAGCAAAATTGCATTCTAAAATGCTAGTTCACAACAGATTTTGCATTTGGCAATATGGAAATTAGTTTGAGCAGTATCTTGAGGGAAAAAAAAACTTTTGGGTGCAATCTGCACCATTTGCGCCTAAAGCAGAAAGTCTATTCTCATGTTACTTGCCAATTGAGCCATCAAGTTGAATCCAAAAGTGGTTAGGATGTTAAGCATGAAATATTTCTAATGATTCTTAGCTAAGAGGATCACATTTTTGAACTAAGATCTTAGTCCTCCTCCATGTCACAGTACAGTATATAATGAAACTGGACTCCCCGCAACCCCGACTGCAATGGAATATCAATATAATAGGCAGCATTTAGATATAGTTAGTGCATTATGCCTTTTAGAGTTAGAGATCGTGAGTTCTAAAAACTGACTATTTATTCAGAGATTCCCCTTTAAGAAGGTTGAGTTAAATATTTCAAGGTCTCTGTTAGAATAGAATTTTTTTGTTGCCAGAGAATTGGAAACTAAACACACACATTGAAATATCCTGTGAGACATCAGTAAGAGGTAGCAATAAACTTAATTAGGTTATGGAGTTGTTGATGCAGACAAATTGGCTCAAAATGGTGCTTTAAGGTACCATAAAAAAGGCAATTATAGATAACAAAACAATAAATGAAAATGGACTTACAGGAACAAGGCGGCAAGTAAACACAATTATAAACATTTTGACCAGATAAATGCTCACAACTTCAAAAGAAAACAAGGGGTTTCCAGTAAAACATTAAGTGGAAAGTTAGTTCATGATACCAACAAATATGGGTTTTGAAAGCAAGAAAAACACACACAGAAGGGCAGCACCTATATGCTAAGAGGTCATGTGACACCTTAGAAATAGTATAAACATGAAAAGCTTTTGAAGCAAACACTTAGAAATGTTGAATCCTCAAACAACGCTTCTCAACTAAGGGGCATTTAAGGTAAAAGTTTATTTTAAATTTTGATGAATATTCTAAGATAATTTTGCTGTAACATTAGCAAGGTTAAACCTTTGGATATATTAGAAATAAGAATGTGTTACATCTCAGTAATATTTGATATTATGATATACCTATCCACTTAAGTTTATTGCATGTTAAATTCTTTAATAAATATATGAAAGTTAATAAATCATCTCATGTAGCATTCTGTATATAACTACAAAGAACCCCTCGGTGTCTCCAAGTGGAGAGATACGCATCGAAGAGAGTTTCCCAGACCCTTATAATATTTGGCATATTTATGACTTAGCCATAATTAAAAATAGGCTATCTGGAAGATGGTAATATTCTCTCTTGGTTTTCTTTCTTTGAGGGAAACCCAGTACAATTATTTGGACCCAGATAAGTGTCTAAGAATTTGTCTGGTTTGAACTTGATCAAAAGGAGATTCCTAGGGATGTATTCCTGATTTGGTTTAGTCCCTATAAGGGGTTAAAGTCATAAATCACTTCACGACCACCTCAATCTTTTTTCTTGTATATCACCATTTGATCTTTCAATGTTAGAATAGATGAGATTCTATCAAGCCTACTCACAGCATCTTTCTGTTTACCGCACAACTCTGGGGTAAATAGAATATAAGGGAAATGTAGCAACTCATTCACATCTACAAGTTATCACTGCAGTTGGATAAGCAAATTCTGTGTATACTTTACACTTCCATGCAGCCACTTTGTGTTTACTAAATTTTAATAAGTAATTCCAAACCAGTCCAACATCTAGCAGACTGCTCAGAGCCAGATTACTCACAAGAGGTTCATAGATTGAGAAAAGATAGAATTTTACATAAGGATGCAAGAAATAGGAGCAGGAGTAGACCATAAGGCCCCTCAAGCCTGTTCTGCCATTCTATATGATCATGGCTGATCCTCTGCCTCAACTCCACTTTCCCACCTGCCCCCCAAATCCCTTGATTCCCTCAGAGACCAAAAATCTACCTCATCCTTAAATATACTCAACAACCCCTGGGGTAGAGAATTCCAAAGATTCACAACCCTTTGAGCAAAGAAATTTCTTCTTATCTCAGTCCTAAATGATCAGTCCCTTATCCAGAGATTGTGCCCCCGTGTTTTAGATTACCCAACCAGGGGAAACAACCACTCAGTGTCTACCCTGTCAAGCCCCCTCAGAACCTTGTATGTTTCAATGAGATCACCTCTCATTCTTCTAAACTCCAGAGAATTTCGGCCCAATTTATTCAGCATCTCATCATAGGTTCCTGGGATGAGGGAGTTGTCCTATCTAGAGAACCTTCGCTGCACCACCTCCAAGGCACGTACATCCTTCCTTAGATATAGAGACCAAAACAATGCAACTGTGGCCTCACCAAAACATTATACAACTGTAGAAAGACTTGCTTATTCGTGTACTCCAGTCCCCTTGAAATAAAGGCCAACATGCTATTTGCCTTCCTAATTGCATGCTGTGCCCCCATGCTAACTTTATGTTCCTTGTACAAGTACACCCAAGTCTTACTGAACAACATTTAGAAGTTGCATGCCTTTTAAAAAATATTATGCTTTTCTATTCTTACTACCAAAGTGAATAATCTCACACTCCTGCATTATACTTTATCTACCACCTTGTTGCCCACTCATTTAACCTACTTATATCTTTTTGCAGCCTCCTCATAGCTTACATTCTCAACTAGCTTTGTATCAACAAACTTGGATACATTACTCTCAGTCTTGCCATCTAAGTCATTAATATAGATTGAAAATAGCGAAGGCCCCAGCACTGATCCTTGCTGCACTCCACTGGTTATAGCCTGACAACTTGAAACTGCCTCATTTATCCCTACTCTCTGCTTCCTGTCTGTTAACCAATCCTCCCATCCATAATATATTAGCCCCAACTCCACAAGCTCTTATCTTATACATTAACTTTTTGCGTGGCACCTTATCGAGTGCCTTCTGGAAATCCAAGGATACTACATCTACTGGTTCCCCTTTATCTAACCTACTAGTTACATCCTCAAAAAACACAACTAAATTTGTCAAACACAATTTCCCTTTCATAAAACCATGTTGACGCTATCTGATCACACTATGATTTAAGTACATTATTGAGACTTCTTTAATAGGTTCTAGCACTTTCCCAAAGGCTGATACCAGGCTAACTGGCCTGTAGCTCCCTGCCTTTTTGCCTCTCTCTCTCCTTTCTTGAATAGCAGTGTTACATTTGCTCACTTCAAATCTGCTGGGACCATTCTAGAATCTAGGGAATTTTGGAAAAAACAGACTACCCCAATTTACTTTTTTTTAAAAAAAGCTGAGATTAAATCATATCAATCCAGTAATAACTTGTTCAGGTGATTAATGCCTTTGAACTGTATTTCATGTCATTGAACAGCAATTGATACTCTTACCTCTTACTGGAATCCTGGGCCACAGATGGACGTCTTCTACGCCGTTTTCTCTCTGAAGGTGTTTTTGGCATCAACTCAGGCTCTGTGTTAAAATCACTGAAAAACATTTTCAATTTGTTTAAAGTGTCCCAAGGCACTTAAGAGCAATACCAAGAAAAACATATGACTAAAAAAAAACAAGCCACAGGAGGAGAAATCAGGACAGGGAGCAAAAGCTTGATCAAACACTTCTCTTCTAAGATGTTCCTTCAAAGCTGAGAAAGAGGTAGAGAGGCAGAGAGATTTAGCAAGGGAATTCCAGAGCTTCGGGCCAAGGCAGCTCAAAGTACAGCTGCCAATGGTGGCCTGATTAAAATCAGGGATGCATAAGAGACCAGAATTGAAGGAGCCTAGAGATCGCAAAGGCTTGTACGGCTAAAGAAGGCTACACAGATATTGAGGGCCATAAAGGGACTTGAACACAAGTTTGAGAATTTTAAAATTGAGGCACTGTCAGAAAGGGAGCCATTGAAGGTTTTGGTGAGATGTGAATGAGACTTGAAGCAAGTTAAGATAGAGTCTTGGAACAGCGCATCTTTACATTAGGTGGAAAATGGGAGGCCAGCCAGGATAGCATTGGATAAAAGCAAAATACTGCGGATGCTGGAAATCTGAAATAAAAACAGAAAATGCCGGAAGTAGTCAGCAGGTCTGGCAACATCTTTTGAGAGAGAAGCAGACTTAACATTTCAGGTCTGTCACCTTTCATCACAGACCTGAAACATTAACTCTGCTTCTCTTTCCACAGATGCTGCCAGACCTGGAATAGTCAAGTCCAGAGGTAACTAAGACAAGGCTTCAGATGAACTGAGGCAGGGTCAGTTTCAAGTGAGGTTATGTAAGTAGAAGGCAGCAGTCTTGGTGACGGTGTAGATATGTGGTCAGAAACCCATCATCTCAGGGGTCAAGCACAACACCGAGGATACAACTAGGATTGCTCAGCTTAAGACAGTTACTTGGAATGGAAACAGTGGACAATGAACAGAGATTATAGCAGAAACCAATTACAATGGCTTCAGACTTTCCAATATTTAGTTGGAAGCAATTTCTGCTCATTCAATATTGGACGGCGGACAAGCAGTGTGACAAATCATAGACAGTTGAAGGGTTCAAGGAGGTGGTAATGAGATAGAACCAAGTATCGTCTGCATACACGTGGAACCTGATGTGTTTTTTGGATGATATTTTCGAGGGGTAGCATGTAGCTCAGGAATAGTGGGGGCCTCCAAAGGGTTACTTGCTGCAAAACAGCAGACTTAAATTACAAACATTGCGAGTCTTTACAATATATTAAAACAATAATAGTGCTTCTTCTGAAGCTGTCTCAACATACATTGAGCCTTGAAAATAAAGGTGTATTTCTTGGAATCAAACTGACCCAATTGCTTTACTGAAGTCACAGCCACAGAAGTCAATACCCAAACCTTTAAAGATACATTGAAACAAACGCCATCGATATATTAAAAAAACTTAATTTTTTCCTTGAATAATGTAAAATTGCTAGTCACTCTTGAATGACATAGCTAGATTCAATAATCTTAGCAAAACATTTTGAATAGCATATCAGACTGGCTGGTTATCAAAAGTGAGTTGTGGAGTTATACGAGAACCAGACCTGATCCTACCCCACCAGATATCCACACACTTCACAGTTGGAGTCACTGGGTAACAATTACCTCAAATTCAGATTGATTTTTTCCTTCTTTAAACCAGAGAACCCACTACTTCCACTTCAATGAAAATGAGTGCAGATTCAAGGATCAATTCTGGGGCTCAGCAACCTTAATCAGCCACACAATTAAGGGAGCAACTTTTATTTTATATTTGACTGCTACTAAACGGATAGTCGCTATACCTCTTTTTTTGATATACTAACATGCCGTTTGCATATCCCAGGACAATTTTTACCTGATAAACATCTTTTTGGCCTCCTCCTGGATTTCTTTCAGCCATACTGTATTTTCTTTGAAATCTTCAACAGCAGCATTGAGTTTTTCACCTAAATAATTCAGCATGTTATCAGTGTCCACAGTGATTGCTGTTCCAGAAGCCATGGTTCCCTGAATGGCAAAAAAAGTAAATTTAAAAGCTGGCAACCATAGACAAAATTAAGTGATTTAAATTTCAAATTTAAGTTGGCGTGTAAAATGAAATTTGTATAAAGTGAGACACTGTTCTTGAAGAGAAACAAAACATCACATCATCCAAGAACCATTTAGGTCAGGAACAATTTATTGTCAGTGCTTAACTAGCCAATTACATCTGGGGAACAGTTAAAACACAAGACAGCGTCAGCCTCAGCTCAGTAACAAAACTCTTGCCTAATCATAACATAAGAACTAGGAGCAGGAGTAGGCAATTCAGCCCCTCGAGCCTGCTCCGCCATTCAATACAATCACGGCTGATCTCATCTTGGCCTCAACTCCACTTTCCTGCCCATTCTCCATAACCCTGCAACCCATTACTAATATGTCTATCTCCTCCTTAAATTTACTCAATGTCCCAGCATCCACCACACTCTGGGGTAGTGAATTGCACAGACTCTCAACCCTTTGAAAGAAGTAATTTCTCCTCATCTCTGTTTTAAGTCTGCTACCCCTGACCCTAAAACAATGATCTCTCATTCTAAATTGCCCACAGGAGGAAACATCCTCTCTACGTCAACTTTGTCAATCCCCTTAACCATCTTATATATCTCAATTGGGTCTCCTCTCATTCTTCTAAACTGTAGAGAGTAAAGGCCTAAACCGCTCAATCTCTCTTCATAAGACAAACCCCTCATCTCTGGAATCAATCTAGTGAATCTCCTCTGAACTGCCTCCAATGCAACTACATCCCTCCTCAAGTAAGGGGACCAAAACTGTATGCAATACTCCAGGTGCAGTCTCACTAATGCCTTGTGCAGTTGCAGCAACACTACCCTACTGTTATACTCTATTCCTTTAGCAATAAATGCCAAAATTCCATTTGCCTTCCTTATTACCTGCTGTACCTGCATACTAGCTTTCTGCGATTCATTCACGAGGGCACCCAGATCCCTCTGCACCGAAGCATTCTGAAGTTTCTCTCTATTTAGTTAATAATTTGCCTTTCTATTCTTCCGACCTAAGTGGATAACCTCACACTCATCCACGTCAAACTCCATCTGCCCAGTTTTGGCCCATTCACCTAACCTATCCATATCCATTTGTAAATTTCTTATTTCTTTATTGCAATTTACTATCCCACCTATTTTAGTGTCATCTGCAAATTTGGCTATAGTACCTTCTATCCCCGCATCCAAGTCATTAATATAGATTGTAAATAGTTGGGGCCCAAGGACCAAACCCTGTGGCACCCCACTAGTTACATCTTGCCAACCAGAAAAAGACCCATTTATCCCAACTCTGTTTTCTGTTGGTTAGCCAATCCTCTACCCAAGCTAATAAATTGCCCCTAACCCCATGTGATCTTACCTTATGCATTAACCTTTTGCGCAGCACCTTATCAAATGCCTTCCGGAAGTCCAGATATACTACATCTACAGGATCCCCATTATCCACTTTGCCTGTTACAGCTTCGAAGAACTCTAAAAAAAAAAATTAGTCAAACACGATTTACCCTTCATAAAACCATGCTGACTCTGATGGATTGCGTTTTTTGACTTTCTAAATGTCCTATTACTTCCTTAATAATGGATTCTAACAATTTCCCAATGACAGATGTTAAACTAACTGGACTGTAGTTTCCTACTTTCTGCCTCCCTCCCTTTTTGAAGAAGGGCATTAGATTAGCTTTTTTCCAATCCACTGGAACCTTTCCCGCATCCAGGGAATTTTGGAATATTATAACCAATGAGGATCCACTATCTCAACTGCCACTTCCTTCAAGACCCGAGGATGTAGGCCATCAGGCCCTGGGGCCTTGTCTGCAACTGAGCCAAAATACTGATTTAGCGTCTCTGCCATTTCTGTGATTCCCTCTATTAACTCTCCAGTCTCATCCTTCAAAGGACCAACATTCACTTTAGCTACTCTTACCTTTTATATATTTATAGGAGCTTTCGCTATCCGTTCTTATATTTTGCGCTAGTTTTCTTTCATAATTTACCTTTGCTCATTACTTTTTTAGTAACCCTTTGTTGATCTTTAAGTTTCCCAATCTTCCAGCCTGCCACTGGCCTTTGCAATATGGTATGCCATAGTTTTTGTCTTTATGTTATCCTTAACTTCCTTGCTTAGCCATGGATGTTTTTCCTCCCTCTTAGAATCTTTCTTCCTCTCTGGAATATATTTTAGTTGGGAGGAATTGAATATCTCCTTAAACATCTGCCACTGCTCATCAACTGTTCTACCTTTTAGTCTTCCTGCTCAGTCCACTAGGGCCAAATCTGTCCTCATGTCTATGTAATTACCTTTGTTTAACTCCAGAACGCTAGTGTGGGACTCCAGTTTCTCGCCCTCAAACTGAATTTGAAATTCTAGAATGCTATGATCACTCTTCCCTAGAGGATCCTTAACGATGAGATTATTAATTAATCCCACCTCATTACACAATACCAAATCTAGAATAGTCTGCTCCCTGGTTGGTTCCACAACATATTGCTCCGAAAAACAATCTCGAATACCTTCAATGAACTCTCTCGAGGCTACCTTTGCCAATTTGATTAATCCAGTCTATATGCATATTAAAATCACCCACGATGATTGCAGTACCTTTCTTACAAGCCCCCAGTATTTCCTGGTTTATACTGTGCCCCACTGAGGAACTACTGTTTGGGGACCTACAGATTACTCCCACCAGGAACTTCTTTCCCTTGCTATTTCTTATTTCTGCCCAGACTGATTCTATGCCTTGATCTCCAGTGCCTATATAGTTTCTCACTACAGCACTGATCTCTTCCTTTACTAACAAAGCTACACCTCCTCCTTTTTCTTCCTGCCAATTCTTCTGAAATACAGAGTACCCTTGGATATTCAATTCCCAAACCTGATTTCCCTGCAACCACGTCTCAGTAATCGCCACTAAATCATACCCATTCGTCTCTATTTGCACTGTTAACTCATTTATTTTATTCCGAATGCTTTGTGCATTAAGTTTGTGCTATTATCAAATTTCCCTACTCTCGTACGATTCCTTGGTGCAATATGACGTTCACACGTTCTGTCCCTTCCTTTTATTTTCTGGTAACAATCAGCCTCATCATTAACCTGCAATCCTACCTTCTCCTTTAACTTTGACTTCCTAATTTTTCATGCAACTGAACCCTCCCCCCCACTATTTAGTTTAAAGCCTTATCTACAGCCCTAGTTATGCGATTTGCCAGGACTCTGGTCCCAGCATGATTCAGGTGGAGCCCGTCCCATCAGAACAGCTCTCTCCTTTCCCAGTACTGGTGCCAATGTCCCATGAATTTGAACCCATTTCTCCCATACCAATCTTTGAGCCACGCATTTACCTCTTTAATCTTATTGACCCTGTGCCAATTAGCTCGCGGTTCAGGTAGTAATCCAGAGATTACCACCTTTTTAATTTAGCCCCTAGCTGCTCATATTCCCTCAGCAGAACCTCCATCCTCGTTCTACCTATATCGTTGGTAGCTACATGGACCACAACAACTGGATCTTTCCCCTCCCACTCCTGCTGTACCTGCATACTAGTTATCTGCGATTAATGCACGAGGACACCCAGATCCCTCTGCACAAAGCACTCTGAAGTTTCTCTCCATTTAGATAATAATTTGCCTTTCTATTCTCCCAACCAAAATGGATAACCTCACACTTATCCACGCTGAACTCCATCTGCCAAATTTTGGTCCATTCACCTAACCTATCCATATCCATTTGCAAATTTCTTATTTCTTTATTGTCAGTAGCTCATAGATTCAAGCTCAGAGAGACTTAAGCAGCATCTAGGTTGAAACTTCAGTGCAGAAGCAAGAGAACACTGCATAAACAGAGAGATAATGTTTTTCAGAGGATACATCTGTCCTCTTAGATGACATAAAAGATTCAATGGCACTATTCGAGAAGGAGTAACCAACAAAAAATGAAAGATTCTGGTCATTACCTCATTGCTGTTTGAAGGACCTTACTATGCACAAATGGGCTGCCACTTTTCCCTACTTTACAAAAGCGAATACACTTCAAAAGAACTTCCTAGATCAGGCACAGGCAGTCCAGGGCTCCGGAGCTGCATGCGGCTCCTGCTAAATGCTGTTTATATTATCAATTTGCAGCTGTACGGCAACACTTAGCGATCAGTGTTTCTGCTATCAGGCTGTTTTAAAACTGCACTTAGAACAAAAATGACCAGTATTTTAGAGGACTCATTGTTTAGCATCCAATTCACAATTCAATTCACCCCAGCAGCTGAAGGAAGACTTTCTACCGATTAATGTCATCATTGTGGGGAAGTGGTGGCGCAATGGTATTGCAACTGGACTAGTAATCCAGACACCAGGTAATGCTCTGGAGACATGGGCTCAAATCCCACCATGGCAGATGGTGGAAATTGAAGTATTTTTTTGGAACTAAAAGCTAGTCTAATGATGACCACAAAACCATTGTTGTTTGCCATAAAACCCCATCTGGTTCACTAATGTCCTTTCTTTAGGGAAGGAAATTTGCCATCCTTACCTGGTCTGGCCTACATGTGACTCAGACTCTTTACTGCCCTCTCAAAACGGCCTAGAAAGCCAGTCAGTAGTATCAAACCGCTACAAAAGTCAATAAGGAATGAAACTGGATGGACTACTCGGCATCGACCTAGACACCAGAAACGACAAAGGCAAACCCGGGCCTGTCAACCCTGCAAAGTCCTCAACATCTGGGGGCTGGGCCAAAATTGGGACAGCTATCCCACAGACAAGTCAAGCAACAACCTGACAGTCATACTCACGGAATCATACCTACCAGATAATTTCCCAGATATCACCATCATCATTCCTGGTTATGTCCTGTCCCACCAACAGGACAGACCCAGCACAGATGGCAGCACACTGGTTTACAATTGAGAGGGAGTTGCCCTGCGAGTCCACAACATTGACTCCAGACCCCATGAAGTCTCATGGCATCAGGTCAAACATGGACAAGGAAACCTCCTGCTGATTACCACCTACCGGTCCCCCCTCCTGCCCCCCCCCACCCTCAGCTGATGTTGAACACCACTTGAGGAAGCACTGGAGGTGGCAAGAGTGCAGAATATACCCTGGGTAGGGGACTTCAACGTCCATCACCAAGAATGGCTTGGTAGCACCACAACTGACCAAGCTGGCCGAGTCCTAAAGGACATGGCTACTAGATTGGACCTGCGACAGGTGGTGAGGAAACCAACCAGAGGGAAAAACATACTTGACCTCATCCTCACCAACTTGCTTGTTGCAGATGCATCTGTCCATGACCGTATCGGTAGGAGTGACCATGCACAGAATGTGGAGATGAAGTCCCATCTTCACATTGAGGATACCCTCCAACGTGTTGTGTGGCAATACCATTGTGCTGAATGGGATGGATGCTAAACAGATATAGCAACTCAAGACTGGGCAGACATGAGGTGCTGTGGGCCATCAGCAGAATTGTACTCAACCACAATCTGTAACCTCATGGCCTGCCATATCCCCCACTCTACCATTATCAAGTCAGGGGATTAACCCTGGTTCAAAGAAGAGTGCAGGAGGGCATGCTAAGAGCAGCACCAAGCATACCTCAAAGGAGGTGTCAATCTGGTGAAGCTACAACACAGGACTATTTGTGAGCCAAACAGCGGAAGCAGCATGTGATAGACAGAGCTAAGCGATCCCATAACCAACAGATCAGATCTAAGCTCTACAGTCCTGCCACATCCACTTGTGAAGGGTGGTGGACAAGTGAACAACTAACTGGAGGAGGTGGCTCCACAAATATCCCCACACTCAATGGTAGAGGAGCCAGCACATCAGTGCAAAAGATAAGGCTGAAGCATTTGCAACAATCTTCAGCCAGAAGTGCCAAGTGGATAATCAATCTTGTTCTTCTCCGGAGGTCCCCAGCATCACAGATGCCAGTCTTCAGCCAATTCCATTCACTCCGCCTGATATCAAGAAACAGCTGAAGGCACTGGATACGGCAAAGGCAATGGGCCCGACAACATTCCAGAAACAATACTGAAGACTCGTGCTCCAGAACTTGCTGCGCCCCTAGCCAAGTTGTTCTAGTACAGCTACGACATTGGCATCTACCCTGCAATGTGGAAAATTGCCCAAGTATGCCCTGTACATAAAAAGCAAGACAAGTCCAACCCGGCCAATTACCACCCCATCAGTCTACTCTCAATCATCAGCAAACTGATGGAAGGTATCATCAACAGTGCCATCAAGCAGCAATAACCTACTCAGTGATGCTCAGTTTGGGTTCAGTCAGGGCCACTCAGCTCTTGACCTCATTACAGCCTTGGTTTAAACATGAACAAAAGAGCTGAACTCGAGGTGAGGCGAGAGTCACTGTCAAGGCATCCTTTGACTGAGTATGGCATCAAGGAGCCCTAGCAAAACTGAAGTCAATGGGAATCAGGAGGAAAAGTCTCTGCTGGTTGGAGTCATACCTAGTGCAAAGGAAGATTGTTGTGGTTGTTGCAGGTCAATCATCTGAGCTCCAGGACATCACTGCAAGAGTTCCTCAGGGTAGTATCCTCGGCCCAACCATTTTCAGCTGCTTCATCAATGACCTTCCTTCAATCATAAGGTCAGAAGTGGGTTTGTTCCCTGATGATTGCACAATGTTCCACGACTCCTCAGATACTGAAGCAGTCTGTGTAGAAAGCAGCAAGACTTGGACAATATCCAAGCTTGGGCTGATAATTGGCAAGTAACATTCACACCATACAAGTGGCGGGCAATAACCATCTTCCCTTGACATTCAATAGCATTACGATCGCTGAATCCCCACTATCAACATCCTAGGGGTTACCATTGACCAGAAACTGAAGTGGAGTAGCCATATAAATACTGCGGCTACAAGAACAGGTCAGAGGCTAAGAATTCTGCAGCGAACAACTCACCTCCTGACTCCCCAAAGCATGTCCGCCATCTATAAGGCACAAGTCAGGAGTGTGATGGAATACGCTCCACTTGCCTGGATGGGTGCAGCTCCAACAATACTCAAGAAGCTTGACACCATCCAGAATAAAGCAGCCTGCTTGATTGGCACCCCATCCACAAACATTCACTCCCTCCACCACCAACACACAGTGGCAGCAGTGTGTACCATCTGCAAGATGCACAGCAGCAACACACCAAGACTCCTTAGACAGCACCTTCCAAACCCACGATCTCTACTACCAAGAAGGATAAGGGCAGCAGATACATGGGAACACCACCACCTGCACATTCCGCTGCAAGCCACAAACCATCCCGATTTGGTACTATATCACCATTCCTTCACTGGGTCAAAATCCTGGAATTCCCTTCCCAACAGCACTGTGGGTGTACCTACCCCACATGGACTGCAGCGGTTCAAGGTAGCAGCTCACCACCACCTTCTCAAGGGCAATTGGGGATGGGCAATAAATGGTGGCCTAGACAGCGACGCCAAATCCCATGAACGAAAAAGAAAACTGCCTTAATACAAGATCTGGTTGAATCTGGTAATCCAGATTTTCTTATTTTTGAGATATATATTCTATAGTGCTTTTCACAGACTTTATATCTTAATGAATTTTAAAATTCAACATGTTTAAATAATATAGTGCAGTTAAATTCACGGCAACAAATCATGCAAAGTGGAAATGACTGTATATTAAATAGGAAACATATGCAAATGTCTTGTTATAAACTCAGATTTTTAGACATGTTTATGCTCCAGTCACAATAAGGTAAAATTTTGTATTTTGTAAAATTCACTTCAACATACTAGTTACTTCCTATAGCGAGTCGGATCAGCAATTAAATAGATTAAGTGCTTGTCAGAGATATCGATGGGTACCAATACTGCAACCGAATTCCTCGAGTAGTCCCCTTGGACAGGATGGTTGAATTGAAGTTTAGTGTGCATCCAATTCCCTAACTCACCCAACACAAACCTCATCACAAAATGGAATTGAGAATTAATTTTTGTTGGGTCACCAGAGAAGCCACCGTTTCTGAATATAATTCTCTACACGCACCTAAAGGTTGAAAATTAAAATATTTAAATTTTGCAATAATGATTTTAGAAAATTTTAAAATAGATTCGTTGTGAGCCAATGCATCTCTATGGTATTTATGATGTGTTAAAATGTAATGTAAAAATCTCAAAAATTAAATTTAAGAAAACTACAAAGGAAATCAGGGTTTCATCTATAAAGTTAACAAAAAAAAAACAAATTCTGGCTGGCAGTTGTTAGCAAACCTCAAAACCTTTACCAAAAAATATCCACCTAGAAGTGAAAGAAAACATGCCGTTATGATTCTCGAGGAAAAAAGTTGATAAAGCCAAGTGCAAATTTAAGATTTGGGTAGCATCAAGATTAAACTTTGAAAACAAAAATAATGGTTTTTAACCTATTACTGGGATGTAGAAACTGGATTTTTGCCCAACCAATTGAAATTACACGAAATTCAGTAGTAAGCATTGAGAAGATAAAACACATGATTTTTTACAGCATCAGATAGGTATACAATGTTCCTTAGATACCCAGTTAAAAAAAATCCTTTTAAGCTATGGTTATGTCGTTACTCCATTCTTTGATGGAGTTTTTCGTTTTGCAGTTCCAGATATTTTGACTTTAAAAAAAAGCCTTTCAGGTTTAAAAAAAAATCAGTTGCCGACCCCTGCCCTTGGTTGTGAAGCACTTAAGATGTCCTGAACTGGTGCACGGGAATACATAAATGAAGTTATTTCTTCTTTAATTGACTTTAGCACCTGACGCAGGCAACAAAAATATGAAACAAACCGTACCACTTAAAAAAAAACATTCACGGGATGTGGCTGTTAATGGCAGGGCCAGCATTTATTGCCCATCCTTAACTGTCCGCCAGAGGATGGTGGAAAATCGCCTTCACGAACGCCTGTAGTTCGTGGAGATTCGATACTCCAGAGTGCTGTTGGGTAGGGAGCTAGGATCTGTAACTTGGGGAACTTGAAAGTGTTGGTGTACCCACACACCTGCTATGCATATTCTTCTAGCTGGGTTTGGAAGTGGTTTTCAAGATGCTACAGTGCATCCATTACATGGCTTATACTTCAGCTACAGTGTGCCAGTGGTGGAGGGAGTGCTAATCAAGGAGGCTGCTTTGTCCTGGATGGTGTTGAGCTTCGAGTACTGTTGGAGCTGCACTCATCCAAGCAAGTGGAGAGTATTCCATCACACTCCTGACTTATGCATTGTAGGTGGTAGAAAGGCTTTGGGGAGTCAGGAGGCAAGTCACTTTTGCAGAACACCCAGCCTCTGCCCTGCGCTTGCAGCCACAGTATTTATATCACAGAATAATACAGTGCAGAAGAGGCCCTTCGGCCCATTGAGTCTGCACCGATGCATTAAAGATACCGGACCTGTCTACCTAATCCCATTTGCCAGCACTTGGCCCATAGCCTTGAATGTTATGACGTGCCAAGTGCTCATCCAGGTACTTTTTAAAGGATGTGAGGCAACCCACCTCTACCACCCTCCCAGGCAGTGCATTCCAGACTGTCACCATCCTCTGGGTAAAAAAGTTCTTCCTCAAATCCCCCTTAAACCTCCTGCCCCTCACCTTAAACTTGCGTCCCCTAGTAACTGACCCTTCAACTAAGGGGAACAGCTGCTCCCTATCCACCCTGTCCATGCCCCTCAATCTTGTACACCTCGATCAGGTCAACCCTCAGTCTTCTCTGCTCCATCAAAAACAACCCAAGCCTATCCAACCTCTCTTCATAGCTTAAATGTTCCATCCCAGGCACCATCCTGGTGAATCGCCTCTGCACCCCCTCCAATCATGTGCAATCACACCCTTCCTATAATGTGGCGACCAGAATTGCACACAGTACTCCAGCTGTGGCCTTACCAAAGTTCTATACAACTCCAACATGACCTCCCTGCTTTTGTAATCTATGCCTGGATTGATAAAGGCAAGTGTCCCATATGCCTTTATCACCACCCTATTAACCTGCCCTTCTGCCTTCAGAGATCTATGGACAAACACGCCAAGGTCCCTTTGTTCCTCGGAACTTCCCAGTGTCAGGCCATTCATTGAATACTTCCATGTCACATTACTCCTTCCAAAGTGTATCACCTCACACTTTTCAGGGTTAAATTCCATCTGCTACTTTTCTGCCCATTTGACCATCCCGTCTATATCTTCCTGTAACCCAAGACACTCAACCTCACTGTTAGCCACTCGGCCAATCTTTGTGTCATCATAGAGAGGGATCAGAGTCATACAGCACTGAAACAGGCCCTTCGGCCCACCGAGTCTGTGCCGACCAACAGCCACCCATTTTATACTAATCCTACATTAATCCCATATTCCCAAACATCCCCACCTTCCCTCAATTCTCCTACCACCTACCTACACTAGGGGCAATTTACAATGGGCAATTTACCTATCAACCTGCAAGTCTTTGGCTGTGTGAGGAAACCGGAGCACCCGGCGGAAACCCATGCAGTCACAGGGAGAACTTGCAAACTCCGCACAGGCAGAACCCAGAACTGAACCCGGGTCGCTGGAGCTGTGAGGCTCTGCCCTTATGATGGAGGGAAGGTTATTGATGAAGCAGCTGAAGATATTTGAACCAAGAACACTACCCTGTTTCTGATTGCTAGTGACCCCAATCGTCAAGTTTGTGTACCAAGTTAATGTAGAGAAGAACACAACAATTTATTTTAATATTTTAGGAATCAAATGGTTTCAGCGAGCTGCATCTGAAGTAGCGAAGATGTTCTAAACACTAAATGTATGGACATGGCAAAAGTTAAAACAAATTTCTTGTGCTTCACAACATGACAAACGTCAAGCTTACTGAAGCTGGTAACGAATATCAATACATTCAGTCTCACTGCGCCTTTGAACAGCTCAAAACGCACGAAGTGTTCCTCCTGGAGTAGCATAAATTCCAGATTGAGTCCCAGCTCTGCCCCATCCTCCTCCCCGCACCGGGTATTTAAAGCGAGGCCTACACCAACTGACGGGCAAAATCTCAGCCTCCGCGTAACTTTCCGATCGCGGCCGTATTGATGTTCACAGACAACAGCTCTCTATCGGTTCACAGCTCCCGGGCCTCCCACTGTTGGAAAACTGCTAATTCCACCATCCCTCCTCCCACAGTGCGGCCGTTGCAGGGGAGAGCGGGGGAATGGTGGTGTACAGGTACATCCAGAGCCACTACCCAGGCCTGCACACCCACTTCACCCCGACACATCGCAACATCATCCCCATACTTACTCACACATGCACACACCCGAGCCGCTTACCGGAGACTCCGGGACAAACCAAGACCAAACAAGAAGCAGCGCGCGCCCCCTCGCCCGTTTAAACTTTTAAATTCAGCGGCAGTTACAGAACGAACCAATCGCGGCGAAGTAACGCCGTGACGCACAGACGTGGCAACTGACGCATTACGTCGCTCCGCAACACAGCCGCGAAAGTTATTGCAAGGTTACATCCAGTTTCACTGCGCCGCTCAGCAGCTCAAACCACACAAAGGCTTCGTGCTGGAGAAGCACAAACTGCAGTTTGTGTCCCAGCCCTGCCCCCACGGCCTCCCTGTACCGGGCATTTAAAGCGAGGCCTACAGCAACTCGAAGGGCAACATCGCAGCCTCTGCGTAAGTTTCTGGACAGGGCGGGATTGTTGCTCACAGATAGCAATTCCTCACTCTCTTCCCCGATCAAGCTCAATCAGAACTTTTCTCTTCGGTCACATGGTGCAAATATTGACTGAATTCCTGCGGCCACGCCTGCTGGACTGAATTGAGTTCAATCATTTCAGAGCATGACAGCCCCCCATCTTACCTTCATTTTTAGTTATTTTTTCTTCCTTTTTCTTTTAAAACTTTTTTTTTTACATTTTTTGCATTTATTTCATTTCATCTTTGTTTGTTCAGTTTGCTTACCCACTTTTTTTTCAGGTTTGCACTTGCTGCTGTTCAATATTCAGTGTATTTACACCTAATCTGTACTAATGCTTTGTCTTTCAACACACCATTAACATATTATTTGCCTTTGCTCCGTGACCTTTTGGTTAACTATGTGGCCTGGTCCAATCTAGACCTCCTTTGTTATCTCTTGCCCCACCCCCACCTCACTTGCTTATAACCTGTGACTTTTCTAATATTTGTCAGTTCCAATGAAGGGTCACTGACCCGAAACGTTAACTCTGCTTCTCTTTCCACAGATGCTGCCAGACCTGCTGCGTGGTTCCAGCATTTCTTGTTTTTATTTCAGATTTCCAGTATCTGCAGTATTTTGCTTTTATTTTAGGAATTTTCTGCCCTTATTTCTAAAGGACCATTTATTACAAAGTTTTTACTACTGCACAGCAGCAGAATTAGTGTACAAGAAAGTTTACAACGGCAAACTTATATGCTCCCGAAACCATAAATTCTGCTATCAGTCCTCCAACTCAAGAGTCTACTACATAAATATTGGGTCAGTCGTTTTAACATAAGCCTCATATTCTGCCCCAAGCATGGAATAATGCTGCAGGGTCACCACGACTTACAGTAAATAGCAAGCTGGCTACAAAGCAGTAAAGTGACTTAAGGATTTAAAGGACCGTTACTCACAGGGAAATGCTGGGACCGCTGCTGTTCACAATTAAAAAATATGTAAATGATTTGAACTCGGGAATCAGCAGTCGAATTTCAAAGTTTGCAGACACCACCAATTTGGAGGAGGAGAGGGAGGGAGGAGGAGAGGGAGGGGGGAGGAGAGGGAGGGGGGAGGAGAGGGAGGGGGGAAGAGAGGAATTATAGTTAATACAGAGAACAGACAAAATGCAAGGCAGTAATAAATTTGCAAAATAGGCATGTAATGGATAAATATACGTATGTGTGAGGCATCTAGGTGGAAAAATAAAGAGGCTACAAATTGTTTGGAAAAGAGCCTAAATGAGGTTGATAGACGACTCTGGGGCTATAGATACACATATCAGTAAAAGTAGCTACACAGCCATAAAAAAGCAAACCAAGGATTCATTTCTAGCGCAGTAGAGTTGAAAAGCAGAGAAGTATGTTAAATTTATATTGAACCTTGGTTACATCACACTTGGGGTGGGGTGGGGTGGGGTGGGGGGTCTGGTCTCCATATATAAAAAAGGCACTAGATAAAGTGCAAATAAGATTTAGAAATCTATCAAAAGTTTTATCCAGCAGGAAAGGTTGAATAGGCTGAGGCTCTTTTCTCTAAAAATGACAAGGCTGAGGGATGATCTGATGGTGATATAATTCTGAAAGGCTGCCAAGATCAGCAGACTGCAGAAGTGAGGAGTTTCTGAACCTGAAAAGAGTGGATAGTTTCACAACGATACCTGCAGCTGGGAAATGCTTTTCGTGCTGACTTTTTTTTCCTGGCGTTCTGATTATACACACCTGAATTTGCATCCCACCCTCTGTTTACAGTTAGGAATTCTCAGGAGCAGGTATGCCACTATCCTGAAGCAGCAGTACAGAATGGTGCAGAGAATCAAGCAGCATTTGAAGGATGAACCCCTCCTCTATAGGATATACAGACAACAAAGGCTATGACAGCCCTAGTGAAGTTTGTACAAGAGTGCACTTCCACAAAGAGGGCAGCTCTGTCAACAACTAAACAACTTATATAGTGCCTTTAACTTCACAGGAGAATTATAAAACAAGATATGATTGATCCACATAAGGAGATATTAGGTCAGATGAGCAAAGGTTTGGTCAGAGGTAGGTTTTAAGGAGTGTCTTAAAGGAGGAAAACAAGGCAGTAAGGTATAGGGAGGGTATTCCAGAACTTAAGGGCTATGCAATGGAAGACGTAGCCACCAATGGTGGAGCAATTAAAATAGGGGGATACTCAAGAGGCTTGAATTAGAGGTGTCCAGATATCTTGGAGAGTTGTGGGTCTACAGGAGGAGGAGATTACCGAGATAGGGAGGGACGATGCCACGGAGGGATTTGAAAACAAGGATGAGAATTTTAAGATCAGATTGCTGCTTGACCGGGAGCCAGTGTAGGTCAAGCAAGCACAGGGGTGATAGGTGAACAGGACTTGATGCAAGTTAAGACACAGGCAGCAGAATTTTGGATAACCTCAAGTTTATGGAGACAGAATGTGAGAGACCAGCCAGCAGTGCACTGAAATAGTCAAGTCTATAGGTAACAAAAGCATGAATGAGGGTTTCAGCTGCAGATAAGCTGTCCCTTAAGTACCTGCAACCATGCACTGCTCCATAGCCATGAAAGACAGCACCTAAACTTTATGGCACAGTCTCATTTCAGAGAGGCATGTAATATCACAATGTCAGTTTCCACATGGACGCTGATGACACTCAGATCTAATTCACTACCACCCACCTTCACCCATCCCTCTAAATTGTCAGACTGCTTGTCTAACATTCAGTACTGGATGAGCAGAAATTTCCTCCAATTAAATATTGTGAAGACCGAAGCTATTGTCTTTGGTCCCGTGACAAAGTCTGTTCCCCAGCCACCAACTCCGTACTTCTCCCTGACAACTGTCTGAGGTTGAACCAGATCTTTCGCAACTTTGGTGTCATATTTGACCCCAAGATAGGCTTCTGACGACATATCCACACCATCACTAAGACCGCCTATTTCCACCTCAGTAACATCGCCCGACTCCATCCCAGCCTCAGCTCATCTGCTGCTCAAATCTTTATCCATGACTCCTGGCCAGCCTCCCATATTCTACTCTCCATAAACTTTAGATCATCCAAAACTCTGCTGCCCCTATCCTAACACGCACCAAGTCCGTCAACCCATCACCACTGTACTTGCTGATCTACATTGGCTCCCGGTTAAGCAACAGTTCCATTTTAATATTCTCATCCTTATTTTCAAATCCTCCATGGCCTTGCCCCTCCCTAACTTTCTAATTCTTTATAATATATAATAGAATCATATTCAACTACAATCTATAATCTCATGGCCTGACTTATCCTTCACTCTACCATTACCAGCAAGGCAGGGGACCAATCCTGGTTCAATGCGGAGTGTAGGAAGGCATGTCTGGAGCAGGTGTACCTAAAAATGAGGTGCCAACTTGGTGGAGATGCAACACAGGACTACATGCATGCTTAACAGTGCAACCGGCATTCTATAGAGATAAGCGATGCCATAACTAATAGACGAGATCAAAGCTCTGCAGTCCTGCCGCATCCAGTCGTGAATGGTGATAGACAATTAAACAACTAACCATAAAAATCCCCATTCTCAATGATGGCAGATACCAGCACATCAGTGCAAAAGACAAAGCTAAAATGATTGCAACCTTCAGCCAGAAGTGCCTCCTCCTGAAGTCTGCACCATCACAGATGCCTGTCTTCAGCCAATTTGATTCATTCCACATGATATTAAAAAAAAGGCTGAAGGTACTGGATATAGCAAAGGCTCCATTAAGAATGGTCCAAACAACAGCAGAGAAGCCAGACAAAAAGGAAAAATCTTCCATAAGGTTGACCGTTGAGAGAACTATTGGGCTATTAAAAGGCACATTTTCATTGTGTATACATTTTAATGCAGTTTGTTCTTCCCTTGGAGCTCAAAACTGGAACACTTCCCTCAGACATCCCTTCCTGCTACAATCTACATGCACTCAAAATACAATTACAGCATCAGCTAATAGCTAGTTCCTGACTTACCTCGTTCTCTGCAACCTTAGTGGTGTCTTGCACTATGATTTCACATAGGTTCTCTCAATAATTAAAAGTCACTTTCACCTTAATAGGTATAATAATTTCTATTTTATTGAACCAGTTAATATTGGCTTTTTGAATGTTTGAACTATTACATTCATCTGAAAGAAATTTATGAATGGAACATATCTGATTCTGCAGCTTCCATTGACTTAATGGGAAATGGAGTACCTCGTGTGGGAAAGGAGCCATGTAGACCATGAGTGAGAAGGTTGCAGCTTCCATTGACTTAATGGGAAATGGAGTACCTCGTGTGGGAAAGTAGCCATGTAGACCATGAGTGAGAAGGTTGCAGATTCAGTCTGTACTGGGCTAGTTGATCACCACAGTGCACCTACAAAGCTGTTGTAATTAACCTTAGGTGATCCTTGGATAGGAAGGGGGAAAAAAATCAACCAGGCTTCCCACTCATCACTATCCAGCAACTCTGCTGAAAAGTGTACATGTGAGGACAGCATCAGGTTCGACTGTGATGCCAAAAATACTGCTATCACTCACTTCCCAAGGTTCTCACTTGATTAAAGGCAAAAATACTGGAGGGCTGCAAGTGCCAGCATACCCCAGCAAAAGCGCACATCTTTGGCAGAGGAAGGGAAGGAAGAAAACAAAATAATAATTCACTGAAAGGTGTGTGACGAGAGTCCTTTTTTGTTAAAACTTGGAATCTAAATTTTTAAAAACTTAAAAAAAAAAATTTCATGGACATTGAAACATCTGGATATAGCTGAACTTTACGCATGCTTTTTTAAAAAAAAAAGCAAGGTCAACAAGAGTTTACTGGTTTTAACCAGCAAAGAAATACTGGAAGCCAGGTGATTTAAAGGAAACCACAAGGGGTTTTGACCTAAGACCTACCCTTTGTTGTGACAAGAGAGAATCTATGACTTAGCAAGACACTTGCTTGGAAAAGTAGTTTCACTTTGAATTGTTAAAAGATGCTGGTTTATGGACTAAAAGCAGGTAGTTGAAATCTGCGTTTGAACCTGCCAGGAGATCAGAAGAAAAAACTCTTTGAAGAATCCCTGCTAGTGTAAAGCAAAAGCCTGTGTGAAGTGGTACTCTTGCTTACTGTATTTTTAAGAAACCCTGAATGCTTGGAGAAATTTTGGCTCTTAAGAAAGGTCTTTGCATCGAATGTGAGAGAGAATTGACACCTGTTGCTGCACATCTGATGGAAGACCTATGTGAAGCTTCTGCAGTTGAATTTCTTTGAACGCCTACCCTAAACAGACCTCACCTGGAAAGACTGTGAGTGGCATCCAACTATTTGGCTTTGGGACACCTTGCCAAACCAAATGACTTCCTTCCAGATCATTACAGTTGAAGTTTTTTATTCCTTTGAAACAGCTGTAAACAAAAATCCCTTTTTTCCCCGTTAACCAGTTTTTGGATGTGTGTGTGTGCGTGTGAGGGCTAAGATAATAACATGGGGCTTTAATATTTTGACTCACATATATATTTACTTCATTAGTAGTTAAGACTCGGTTTAATAATAAACAGATAATTGTGTTGTTTATTAAAGAAACCTGGTTGGTGTGCTTTGTTCTGGGGACAAATAGCATATCTAATTGGCTGTTTCGGTAAGTCGGAAAATGTATTGATATGCTGTGACCTGTGGAGAAGTGGGTCTGAATTAACAGTGCACTCCTCCTGCCTCGGTCGTAACATGTATAAAATTCTAGTGGCATGTAGTGACTCTCAAAACTTCAGGTCTAGCGAATACACAGACCTATATGTTATGGATGGAAAAACTGGTTCAGCTCCTACAGGCTACAAATTGCTAGATAATACAGAAGCAGCAGCAAGACATTTGCTTCGAATCATTCCTGGTCCCAGAAGAAAAGACACCGGTTGGCCTGTAAAAAGAAATGAAACAGGGTGTTACAAGTTTAGGGCTTTGCCTCAGTTTCCTATTCATTGCTAGCCACTTCAGTGAGCAGTTCAAGTGGCTTACATTTAAGGGTGTGCCCACAGTGCCCAATATCTAATTATACAATAGTATAACCCAGGGATGTAACCATATTACCCCCTTGTGATCTGAACTGGATATTCATGTCATCAGCATGTACCTTGGTGTGTACCTCTGCAACTATTTTGTCAAGAAAACATTTGGTAGAATCAGGGCAAATACAAAGTGTTAAGCTCCTTTATTTCACAGCAAGTGAACATACAGAGCAACAGTAATGATCCGACTCACTTAGTTTTCTCAGCACAGCTTGTGTTTGCACTATCATACAAAATAATGAGTATGCCATGCTTCCCCACATCAGTGGGCCATCCTGTTTAACTTGAACAAATTTAACTTTTAAACTACCATCTGAATCCTAACCTTCTGGGCCTGGTGAAAATTTGCCCTTTCAGTTTTCTATTTAAAAACCTCACTGTTAGTGAATATTTGTTTCTGTTTGTGATTATTTGTGTCTCTGTTTTTATCTCCCAATGTGCCCAACTTATGGCAAGAACCAAACAAACCCTGATGAGCGCTCAGGACCATGGACTTCGCAACACAATAGAGTATGTGCTGGATTTTAACAGCCCGCCGCCGATCTCGACAGTGAGCTCAAAGAATGGTGGGCCGCATGCCAAAGAGCCACCGCGATCCCACGCGTGGCGGCTCATTTCAATAACCAGGGCATCCCGGCACCCACCCCCCCCATCTCATGGAGGGGGCGGGTTGTCCATCCTCAGCAATGGCAGCACAGGCGCTGACGCCATTTTTAAAGGGCAACCAGCCCTGCCGGTAAATTTTAATTTTTAAAGATATACACCCCCACCCACTAAAATTTATTAAGTAAATTTCAAATGCCCCTTTCCCACCCAGCAATAACAATTACATCAAGTATTTGCCCTCCCCCCCCCCAAAAAACACTTACCTTTTAAATCTGACACCACCCCCCCACCCCCCCCCAGATTGCATAAAGTTTTTAAAGTTCACCCCTTCCAACCATCCCCTACATCCATTACTTTTATTTGACCCCGACCCCCCTCCTGCTCTGAAAATATTAATTCCTTTCCCCCTCCCCACCAGTGTCACGCCGGCTTTCCCTGGATGGGGAATTTGAAGGCACAGGAGTGCCAGCCACCGCACCGAAGATCACGGCGGTCCCAGAAAATTGAAGATAAGTTTGTTTAAATGTATGCATGTCATTAATTTAAATATTGAAATCCAAGTCCCGACGCCCAGCAGCAGGGGGCTGCCAAGGAGCCTTGCCGCCGCCGCCGGAATGATCAGGCTGGGCCCTCCTGGCGTCGGCCTCTGTGGCAGACAACTGCCGGCCCCATTTTTTGCATCCCCCCCCAGCCACGAAGCCTGACATCAAGGGCTTGGTAAAATTCAGCCCATGGTATTTATTGATTTACTGAGTCAGGCTCTCTTTATACCTCTTTTGAAGCGGTGCTCTTTTAGGAGGTGTCGCTGCGTGCAAGCCAGCTCGAACAACCTGCGTCAGGACTCAGCTTCGAACCAAGGTTGCTCTGGCCACAACGCACAGTACTGACCACTATACGATCATACGAATTAGGGGAAGTAGGCCATTCAGCCCCATGAGCCTGCACCGCCATTCAATAAGATCATGGCTGATCTGTTTGTGTCTCGAATTCCACACTCCCATCTAGCTCCATAACCTTTGGTTCCCTTGCCTAACAAGAATCTATCTACCTCCGCCTTAAAAATATTCAATGACCCCGCCTCCACCACCTTCTGAGGCAGAGTGTTCCAAAGTCGTACAACCCTCTGAGAAAAGATTCTCCTCATCTCTGTCCTAAAAGGGCGATCCCTAATTTTAAAACAGTGCCTCTTGTTCTGGACTCACCCACAAGAGGAAACATCCTTTCCACATCCACCTTGTCTAGACCATTCAGGATCTTATAAACTTCAATCAAGTCTCCCCTCACTCTTCTAAACTCCAGTGAAAACAAGCCCAGTCTGTCCAACCTTTCCTCATAAGACAACCCACTCATACCAGGCATCAATCTAGTAAACCTCATCTGAACTGCCTCGAACTCATTTACATCCTTCCTTAAAATGAGACCAAAACTGCACACAGTATTTGAGATGTGGTCTCACCAATGCCGTGTACAACTGAAGCATAACATCCTTACTTTTATTTTCAATTCCTCTCGTAATAAAGGATAGCATTCCATTAGCCTTCTTTATTACTTGCTGTACCTGCACTGTGTTACTCATTCACGAGCACACCCAGATCTCTCTGCACCTCGAAATTCTGCAGTCGTTCTCCGTTTAAGTAATACTCTGCTTTTTTATTCTTCCTGCCAAAGTGAACAACTTCACATTTTCCCACATTATACTCCATCTGCCAGATTTTTGCCCACTCACTCAACCTATCTATATCGGTCTGTATCCTCCTTATGTCCTCTTCACAACATACTTGCCTACCTATCTTTGTGTCAACTATGTCGATTGAGGCGCCATACATCAGCTGCTGCCAGGCTCTCTTTATATCCGCTCTAAGTCCTTAATTAAATAATGCCCTTCATCTGTGTATCTTTAGCATAATTAACCTATTAGCATGTATAAAATAAGTACATTTGTTAGCCTGCTCTCCACACCCTCATTTTTTGTCCTCTTCTACCAATCTGCTCTCCTCTCCTGATGGAATCAAAGTTTGAAGGAAGAAGTCCACATGAATTCTTGTTAATTTTAAGTGTTTTTAGACTTCACAATTAATAGAATTTTTAGTACAAACATTTGAATTTTCAATACATAAACCAGGCTATCACTTGCCCAAATTTTTCTCAATGGTTACTCTCCCACATCCAAATCCCACTGCCCCATATCACAGAGGCACTCTAACCCCTCCTGATCCAGTTCACACAGGTGCTGCAACCCAATCAGCTCTGGGCCCTTTCACAGAAACATTCTTCCTCCAAACCTCACAGTAGATACTGGCATTCTTCTCCCACAATTTAAAGTGGCACCTTTCTTCCACACTCTATTCAAGCTGGGACTATACATTCCCTTCAATTCAACCTGGCACTCTTCCCAACACAGTTCATTCTGGCCCTTTCACCTTCATTCCCTCACAATTAATGTTATCACTTGCCTTCCTCTTCCATCCAATGTAATGCTCTTTAAGTTAAGATCTACCCAGATCAGGTGGACATAAAAGATCCCATGGCACTATATGAAGAGTAAGGAATTCTCTCAATCATCATGGCCAATATTCATCCCTGAACCAACATCATCAAAACAGATTACTCAATTCTCTAATTTGCGGGAGCTTACTATTTGCAAATTGGCATGCCTACAAAATTTCAGAATTCAATGTCTGTGAAGCATTTTGGGATAAGATTATATATTTTTTTAATCTTGACAATATGCAGTGGCCAGAATCATTTCCATGTGCAAAAGGGGTAGGACTAATTTTTGTCAGCTGACACATTGATCTAGCCCCCAAAATGTGAAATGTTGGCATGTATCTGTTGTTCCCTCTCAGTCAATCTCTGAAAGCAGGACACTACATTGACCAAGGCTTTCAACAGGCCAGTGAAAGTCCAGATTGTTCCAACTGAATGACAATATGAACTTCCCTATATTACCTTCATTTAGTACAAAACTCTTCCCCGAATCTCTTAGAACAACTTCCAAGGCCAAGTACTGAAACCCACAAGGCCTTATCAAAGCAATGGTGACCTGCTCTGTAGAAAATTGAAACTGTAGTTTGTTTCCGAGGTAATTAATTCCAGTAATCTGTAGTTCACCCATGTCCTCTGGGATTATGGGATCAAAGTGCAGATAGTTCTTCATGATCCTGCAAAAGAAAAGCACAGAATACAGATCAGAAGACTGAGTTGCTGACAGAGTGGAGTCTTCCTTAGGCAGTAACTGGAAATTGTAATAACCACAGTAAATGGATTTGGGTGTCCTCGTACATGAAATCATAAAAAGTTAGCATTTAAGCACAAGTAATTAGGAAGCCAAATGGAATGTTGGCCTTTATTGCAAGGGGGATGGAGTATAAAAATAGGAAAGTCTTGTTACAACTGTACAGGGTGTTGGTCAGACCACACCTAGAGTATTACAGACAGTTTTGCTCTCCTTATTAAAAGAGGGATAGACTTGCATTGGAGGCAGTTCAGAGAAGGTTCACTAGCTTGATTCCTGGGATGCAGGAGTTGTCTTGTAAAGAAAGGTTTAGCAGGTTGGGCCTATATTCATTGGTGTTTAGAAGAATGGGAGGTGACTGAAACACAAGATTCTGAGGAAGCTTGACAGGGTAAATGCTGAGAGAATATTTCCCCTTGTGGGAGAATCAAAAACTAGGGGGTCACAATTTCAGAATAAGAGGTCTCCCATTTAAAACAGAGATGAGGACGAATTTCTTCTTTCAAAGGGTAGTTAATCTTTCAAATTTGCTACTCCAGGCAGACAGGCTGGGTCATGGAATAGATTCAAGGCTGAGTTAGATTTTTGATCTACAAGAGAGTCAATTCAAGGGTGATCGGTGGGGGTGCAGGCAGGAAAGTGTAGTTGAGACCATGATCAAATCAGCCATGATCCAAGCATAAACCAGGCTGTTCGAGCAGAAAAAAAGCCATAAAGGAGAGTCTATCCAGCCCAATCCCAAGGATAAGGGAGCTGCACTAGTTCACATCCACACTCTTCACAGATTGAATGGTATGGTAAATAAAGACACTTAAAACGGGGGAGGGGGGAAAGTATTGAGGAGTTACTTAACTCGCAAAGGGACAACAAAAAAGTTGATCAAAAGGGAAAAACAATAGAATGAGAGTAAACTAGTCAGGAATATAGAAACAGATTTCAAAACTTTTCAAGTATAGAAAAAAGAAGAGAGTAGCTAAAGTAAATGTTGGTCCCTTACAGGCAGAGACAGGAGAAATGAGGAAATGGCAGAGACATTGAACTAATATTTTGTGTCAGTCTTCACAGTAGCAGACACAAGTTACGTACCAAAAACCAAGGGTAACCTAGGGGCTACTAAGAGTGAGGAAATTAATATATTATTAGGTTACTAAAAAGTTACCAACCAGAATACTAATTGTTAAACTTTAGCTATTATAAACTGACAACTGAATTATCATAAACTAACATTTGACTTTATTAGAACCCTCCTTTGCAGTATTACAAGCAGGAAAACTTAGGAAAAAGGACCCAGTATGGATAAGAAGTCAAGGTAGAGGGATACTGGGAGATTATGCCAAGTTTTAAAATGCTTACTTGCAGCAAAAAAAAACTTGAGAGCAGAGAGTGAAAACAGCTTCTGTAAGAACAAAATGTAGATCTTTCTCTCAATGAGATAAGAAGCCATGGAATGTAAAAACAAAGGCATTGCCTACATAAATCAGAAGGGTTTGCAACAACCACAAAATGATGCTTGGTTGGTTAAGAAAGGCATCCCATAATACAAGACTAAT
This sequence comes from Heterodontus francisci, assembly GCF_036365525.1. Taxonomy (NCBI): domain Eukaryota; kingdom Metazoa; phylum Chordata; class Chondrichthyes; order Heterodontiformes; family Heterodontidae; genus Heterodontus; species Heterodontus francisci. The sequence goes on along the minus strand of NC_090384.1, from coordinate 46,396,098 downwards.
CAGTGAGTGTGGAAAGGGAGGGTTAATTGGAAAGCAGCCAAAATAAAAGATATCTTGTCTGTGTCTCTGTACGACTGAGAGAACTTTTTCAACAACAGAGACGAGAGAGTCAGCAAAAACATGAAGCTCAAAAGCTGCACTGAAACCAGTCGTGCGCTCTAGCTGGCCAGTTTCTAATATGGGTAGTATCTGTGTTAGACTGTTAATCACTGCCTGAGTTTGTAACTAATTGTTCATCTGAAAACTTAATAAACTTGTCCTTACCTTTATCTCAATAACGTTGATTCACAACAAAAGCTTTGCTGCTAAGTCTGTTCCTGCCATAGTAGGAGGCATTAACTCCCCACTTATCTAATCTTACATTAAGGTAATTGATATCAGCAGAGAAAGAGTATTGGAGAAGGTTAAGGGACTAAAATCCGACAAATCTCCAGGATCTAATGGCCTACTGCCCAGGGTTCTAAAAGAGGTAGCTGCAGAGATAGTGGATGCACTGGTTATGATTTTCTGAAATTCCCTGGATCCCAGAACGGTCCCAGTGGAGTGTAGGTTAGCAAACGTAACTCCTCTATTCAAGAAAAGAGGGAGACAGAAAACAGGGAGCTACAGGCTAGGTGGCCTGACATCAGTCATTGGGAAAGTGCTGGAATCTATTATCAAGGAAATCATAGTATGATCAGACAAAGTCAACCTGTTTTTAGGAAAGGGAAATCCTGTTTGACAAATTTATTAAGAGTCTTTTTGAGGATGTCACTAGTAGGGTAGATATAGTATACTTGGATTTCCAAAGGCATTTGATAAGATGTCACATAGAAGGTCAATAGGCAAGATAAGGGCCAAAGGAGTTGGGGGTAATATATTGGTATGGATAGAAAGAGGCTGCAAAGAGATATAGACAGGTTAAGTGAGTGAGCAACAAGGTGGCAGATGGAGTATAATGTGGGGAAATGTGAAGTTACTCACTTTGGTTGTAAGAAGAGAAAAGCAGAATTTTTTTTTTAAAAAGGCATGAAACTTATAAATGTTGATGTTCAGAGGGACTTGTACAAGGAATACAGAAAGTTAGCGTGCTGGATTAGCAAGCAAATAGGAAGGCAAATTGCATATTGGCCTTTACTGCAAGGGGATTAGAGTACAAGAATAAAGAATAAAAATTGCTACAATTGTAATAGAGCTTTGGTGAGACCATACCTGAAGTTTGTGTGCAGTTTTGGTCTCCATATTTAAGGAAGTATATACTTACCTTAGAGGCAGTACAGCGAAGGTTCACTAGATTGGTTCCTGGAATGAGAGGGCCGCATCAGGGGTTGGAAGAGGGATGCTATGATGACAGGCTGAGTAAATTGGTCTATATACTCTGGAGTTTAGAAGATGAGAGGTGATCTCATTGAAGCATACGAGATACTGAGGGGGCTTGACAAGGTAGACAGAGGTAAAGACCTGCTCAGGTCAGGAAAAAAAAACCGGACAGAACCACATCGGACCAGTGCCCAACCTGGCCCGAGCCCGACCTGACCCGACTCGACCCCCGGAATGTTCACTTTACCTACTTTCCCATTCCGAAACTACAGGAAGCTGCAGCATGAGCTCGATGACGTCATACAGACGCTCACGCACTCACTGCGCAGACTCAGCGTTTCCCTCCTTGACGCCCCAGACTCCCAGCTCAGGTAGGCTTTTCAACATCTGACACTTACCAGCAGAGCAAAATGCAATACTCACTGTGTGTGTCTGACCCGGACCCGGCCCGACCCGAGCCCGAAAGCCGGACCCGGAAGAACGACCCGACCTGAAACCGACACGTCGTCAGGTCCTGTCGGGTTCAGGTCGGGTAGCAGACCTTTACACAGAGGTCATTTCCCCTGGCTGGGGAAATAGAGAACATGGGGGCACAAAGGTTGTGAATCTTTGGAATTCTCCAGCCCGGGGGTAGTGGTATATTCCACCACTGAATATATTTAAGGCTGAGATAGACAGAATTTTGGTCTCTCAGGGAATCAAGGAATATCGGGGGGGGGGGGGGGGGAAAAGAGGGCTGGAAAGTGGAGTTGAAGCTGAAGATCAGCCATGGTCGTGTTGACTGGCGGAGCAGGCTCGACAGGCTATATGGTCTGCTCCTGCTCCTATTTCCTTTATTCAAAAAAAAATTGAGTGGTTAAGCTTCACCCTGGAGTTTTTTTTTAAGGACAAGGCAGGATTTAATGTCAGTTCCTGGAAAACAAGACATTTAAAAATTGACTGTTTGTTTTCCAAGAAGTCAGTGAATCTAATCAATAGGTTGATCCATATAGACCAGGAAACTCTCAGATTCAATCCCCAGTCTATGATATATTTCTCCTTCTCACTTGAGAGGCAGGAGATGTGTTTAGGGCGAAGGAGAGATAAAACAGCAAGGATTCCTGGTCCCCATGGGTATCCAGTGACCCAGTTTGAAAACTGAGTGTATACACAGTTAGGTTGGGGACAGGATCGGCCTCAGCTGTGGTACTGTCCATGGCCAAGTAGCCCAATGATATTCACTGGCTAGGTTCACACACAGGTAATTTGCTTGAGAGAGCAGTGAGCTGGCAGCACCCATGGTAATGTTGGTCATCAAGGAATCAATGCCTTCAGAAGTGGAGGGGAGAAATTAATGGAAAAAGAGAGCGGTTGAAGAAAATATTTTCAGAGTACATCTATAACAAAAGCAGATTTCTTGTGCAAAACGGAATCGATTATTGGATATCCCAGCAACTCAAATAAAACCTGGCTATATTCACACTGACCTGAAGCCAGTGTAGCCAAACAGCACAGTCTGCAAGAAGCCACCCATTCCTGTCAGAAAATTCACAGCTCCTGACCCATCCTCATTTTCACTCCAAACCTGTCATGGGGAGGGAAAATGGCAAAAATCAGTATCCAAAAACTCTCAGAAAACACCATACTTATTTTTTGATTCACATGCCACACATAGCCCTGAAAGGCCAAAAGTTCAAACCTTGGTCTAATCCAAGTTAGTTTGCCTCATCAGGTGTAGCATGAGGGATGCTACAGTTGGCCTCAGTGATGGGGAGGGTGTGAAGGGGGAAGGCAATTCATGAAAGTGGTTTTTGCCACACTTTGGACAAGGTTATGGTGGTGGAGTGGGAACACCTCCAAGGGAATTCTACGCCATGGTAACATATTTAAAAAGTTGCGTGTCCTAACTGAATTAAGGGACTAAAATCACAGGTGGCTGTAAAGTTCTGAATATGTATCAAAATAAAGTACCAGAAAATCTAAATTTCCCAAGTGAAAACCCCCACAAAAAAATTAAAATCTTGCCTTCGGTCCTCACACCCCCTTGTGAAATTCTAAATCCATCACTGTTCTGAACTGAGCTCGTGCGCTTTAGTCCTAAAAATGCTTTTGTGAAGCCCTTAGTCAGCTTTTGCTTGTTTTATCATTTGGCATGCATGCAACTGGGCAGAGCCTCGAGACGTTTTCATGGCAACTATTACCTTGAATGGTTCCTGAATGTTCCTATAACACTTGTTCAATTGCTGCTGAGCCCGACTAACATTCTTCAGCTCCAGCCAACCAATCGCAAACATGCTCTGAAAAAGAAACGTGCTTTTAAGTAACAAGCACAGACGTTGCTCACCTTGATCAAATTATTAGTCAATGGAACAGGAAACCTCACTCCTTTTGGTCCATGTCTGCATTTGTAGTCAGCAAGCCACTGCTCCTACCATCTGGAGCTGGATTTTAATCAAGTTTACTCTTTCTGGTTTAGGGTCCGAACTCATTTCAATTTGGGGCAGTACCAATTAGGTTGCAAGTGAATTATTAGCACAAATTGTCAATTGCAGGCTGACTAAAACATCATACTGGAGGAGCAGGATTTGCTGAAATGGCAGATTATGCTCTGCATCCAGACCAGGACACTATTAGATTAGTACTGCAACATGAAAATCCTGATCTTCTTCTCCATGAGTTGTCATACACTGCCACTACTGACTCCTTTTGGTCACCTTGTTCAGGGATCCAACTCCACTTGAACTGGAGCCAGGAATTCCAGATCTTGCAATTGTTTTGCAGCAACATTGTACATGGAAATTTTAATCCACTTGTATTTATTTGTAACTCCAGAATCACCATAATTTGTGGTCAGTGGATCTCCAGGCAAAAGTATTCTTGGTGCAAAGTGTTACGATCACCTGGTTCATGGTTTGTATTAATATTTTAGAGGTCATTTTTAGTTTTGTGGAATTAAATGTGTAGTTGGAAAAATTTCAAAAGGTTGCAGACCACCCAAGATTTAAAGTTCAAAAATCTCTCCATGAGTGCTTACAGACAGAGTTAAAGAGGTGAGACCCATAAAACCTCTTTTAATTGGGCAGTTGAAACCAGAATGTTTAGGGGAAATTGTTCTATCGTTGTTAGCAATATTACTCATGTGGGTATCAGGAATTAAAGACAAGATTTGGAGTTGGAAATGATTAGTTTAAATTGCTATATGGGACATCCCACATGACCATGGAGATGGATAATGCAGGGTGTGTCTGTCGGTTGTTTGATCTGTGTGCTTGCTGACACAGTCAGCTGGCTTTTGAAAAAGCAAGTTGGCTTTTAGAAGTCCACTAGACTCAGGAGCAAAGAAGCCATCAAGAACCAGGGGCGTTTCTGTTTTGAGTAAGGTCCATGCTCAAGCTGGGAAGTCCAAATTCAGGAGATCTGATACCTCAGAAGACAGCTGAGAAATTAAGGAAATCAAAGTGATTTCCTAAGAGCTGTGGTAAACTTTGGATTGGTCCCTGCAGAAGCGAATAAACCGCCAAGATCCTTTAACGTATAGGGAAATTATTGGGGTGGTAGGAACAGTAAAATAGGAGTGTTTTGTTGAGATTTAGAGTTTGAAATGTACATCTTCATGTTATGTTAAAATTTTAAGTTTAATAATATTCCTAACTTTTAAGATACAAACTTTATTCAATATAAACTATTTGAAATTGACTTTTCCTTTTAAAAAGAAAGTGGACAATGTGCTGCAAAGATGGCCACCAGTCAGATGACCTGGCCTGTGCATTCAAAAACTGCCTCACTCTCTCGAAAGGACAAAACGATACATTCTAGTCTAAGAGATGTTAAATACACCCAACCTGAAACCATCAAGAGATATTCCTGAATTGAATGGATTTCTTCTGAGACAAAGAAAGAATGATGTTGCCACATCATAACAGAATGGTACCCATCCAGTCATCAATGGATAGTCATGAATTCCACATCCTGGTCCATTGTGTGGACACACCAGGGTGAAGACCATGTGACAGCTAACATAAATGCTAATGTGATGGATTTTGACCTTGAAAAGTAGCCCTCTGGAGAGAGACGAGAGATCACAACAACATCACAGAAAGCAGTACTGCCAGGGGCTGTGGAAGGATCCAGCCAGGCAAGAAGTAACAGCACTGCTGCTAATTCTACACTCTAAATTGCTGCAACAGAGAACAAAGTCACCACCACGTCCAGTCTGAAGTCTTAATCACTAGAAATCCATGACACCTCAACAAGTTCAAGACTACAAACACCCAGGCCTGCACCTTTAAAAGAAGCTGTCCTCCTTAGAAGATTCAACAGGTTTACTGTCAACCATGAACACTACCTCACTTTAAACCACTTACCCTTTTCCTCTCGACCTATTCTTGTGTACATGCGTGTGTGAATGTGTGCGTGAGTGAGGTTGTGACCAGTTCGGGAATTGTGTAAAGATAGTTATCTTCTGTTTAACCTAAAGAGAAAACCTGTCATTTGTCTGCTTATTTGACCCTAAAAAACACTCAGGGCCTAACTTATTATTTTAAACAAAACACGATTATGGTCAGTTTGGAGGTGAACAGTGGAAACCACCCACATCCCTTACCACCTGTCTGTAGCAGCAATTATATTTCCTATTTATCCGTTTGTCCTGTTTGAATTTCATTGACCGATACGATTCAAAAGGACTGTTTTTAACCATGTTGCCTCATTTGTGGATTAATCCTACCTCAAAACACCAGCAACAGCAACTTGAGATATGCAAATTAATTAGGAACATGGCTCGATGGTCCACACCTAAATGGCTCATGAAAACCAAGAGCTCGTACACAAGGAGTTTACCCTAAATCTGTTATGACCTCAGCAGAGACCGCTAACTTTAAAACAAGAGTTATGAACTTCCTAGTGACCAATTAAAGAAATACATGACAAGATTTCATGTTTTAAGACTTTTACTATAACCAAACTTAAAAAAAAAATCAACATTAACTAAACCGTACTTCGTATGTAGCTCATGCACTAAATTACGGAGAAAGGTATTTCCCATTAACTTATTAACACACTCGAAAACCCATACTACATTTATACATTAGTGTTCTTAGTGAAAAGGTATCCTTGCAGTTAGAAGTCCCAAACTCCTCCAAGCTGCAATGGGTTGGGCCTCCCAAATATCCTTCTCAAAGTCAATGTCCTCTTCATTCATTTCTTCCAAGCACATTCGAATGAACTTCTGTCAATAAGGCAATCTCTGGTGACACTGTTGATCTTTTCTCCTCCGCAAACCTCGAGCCTTGGAACTGGGTTCAAATCTTAGCAGCATTTTGCTGTATTGGTGATGAGAGAGCAGCTGTTTCCCCAGAAACAGGCCACTGGTCCCTCTTTAAGCTGCGAAGCTGTCTGCAATCTTCGTTTCTTCCTTTTTAGCCCCCAGACTTAGGAAAGCCTCTTGAATTTATCCAGATCAAAAGTCTTGATTCTCTAAACAGCAGGAATAATTTCTCCCAACTACTGTATCAGTTCTGCTTAATATCTTGAAAAACATCAGTCAAATCACCCTTTAATCTTCCAATTTCCAGGAATACAACCCTAGCTTGTGTAATCTTACCTCGTAAATCAACCCTTGCAGTTCAGTTATTATTCTACTAAGTCTAAGCTGAACTCCCTCCAAGGCAAATATATCCTGCCTAAAGGTGTGATGCCCAGAACTGAACACAATTACAGAGTTGTGATCTAACCCGGGCTTTGGTATAGCTGCAGCATGATTTCCAACTCCTTGACTTCTAGTCCTCTAGATATAAAAGCCAGCATTCCATTAGCCTTTTTGATTATTTTTTGTACCAGTCCATGACACTTAAATGATCAATGTACATAGATCCCCAAGTATCTCCATTGCTTCTAGCTTTTCATCACATAAAAGGTCCAAAGTGGGTGACCTCACTCTTGCTCATATTGAAATCCATTTGCCACTGTTTTGCCTGCTCAATCTATTAACAGTGCCGTAATTTTATGCTTCCAGCTACATTGCTCACAATGCTGCTAATGTGTCAACAGAAAATTTGGATAAATGGTTCTCTATCCCATCATGCAAGTCGTTAATAAATACTGTAAATAGTTGACTTCCCAACATGTATGCCTGAGAAACACCACTTGTCACATTCTGCCAATTAGAATACCTGACCGTTTTCTCTCTGTCTCCAGCCACTCAGCCAATTTCCTAACCAGGTCAATATTTTTCCCTCAGTCTCACAAGCTTCAACTTTAGCTAATTGTCATGCCTAGTACAGGCATGTCCTATTCATTAAACATGGATTATACTCAGCATAGCATCATCTGGAATTTTTCTTTTGTTTTAAATGAACTACAATGGACATTAAAAATGGACATGGATGCAAAGATGACCACTAAAGGTCAGCTGACCTTCAGGTTGTGCATTCAAAAGTTGACTCACTGCCTGAAAGGACAAAAGAATACCTTCCAGACTGAGAGATGTCACCAACGCCCATCCTGAAACCATCAGGAGACATTCCTGAATTAAATGGGTTTCTCCTGAAACAAAAAAGATGTTAACCCTTCTCAGGATGTATATCTTACAACAATAAACTAGGATGGGTCTAATCAACGTAGACCCCCACCATATTTGGAAAAAGAACGGTGAGAAGTCATATTTATTTTATTTATTTTTATTTAGAGATACAGCACTGAAACAGGCCCTTCGGCCCACCGAGTCTGTGCCGACCAACAACCACCCATTTATACTAACCCTAATCCCATATTCCCTACCTACACTAGGGGCAATTTACAACAGCCAATTTACCTATCACCTGCAAGTCTTTGGCTGTGGGAGGAAACTGGAGCACCCGACGAAAACCCACGCGGTCACAGGGAGAACTTGCAAACTCCGCACAGGCAGTACCCAGTATCGAACCCGGGACCCTGGAGCTGTGAGGCTGCGGTGCTAACCACTGCGCCACTGTGCCGCCCAAAATGGTGAGGCAGTCATGTTGGTCTCCTTTTAAAAATATTTTTAAACACAGGCTGCAGGAAAAAGCAGCAAGCAGACAAGGCAGTACCATCATGCCTTAAAAGAACTGGAGGCTGTAATATCTTAAGATCTCCAAACCTGTTCATTTTCAATTCCACCAGTACAGAAAATCAATCTCCTAGAAATGAGACTACAAGCAACTAACATCATGACCTGCTGAAAATCCACCTCTTCGAGAGAATCCTGCAATGACTTCGATATATGACTCTGGCTACTGAATCCACCCCACTACACTTCAGGAGTGAAAACGCCTATTTCACTGGGCCTGCAACTCAGGCCTTTTCCCCAAGACGTGCCATATCACGTGACTTATGAACTATTCCTTTGCTTGTAATTTGTGAAGTGCAGTATCCTTTTTAAACGGCTTTCTTTCTCAAGTGTGTGTGAGTGAGAGAGTGATGAGTGATGAAATGTTAAGACTTCCAGGTTGAAAGTGTGAATAAAGATAATCCTCTTTATTTAAACCCACGAAAAGCGTGCTGTTGGTTATTCAAATTGGCCATTTATTCAGGGGTTACGAAACACACACATCTTCCTTTTCAAAAACACATCGATTACAGACAGTAAAGGGAAAAGAACTGGGATTTCAGTTCTCTCTCAATTTTGTCCATAACACTAACAATCTCTTATGATGGACTTTATCAAACACCTTCTGGAAGTCCATATAAATAACATCCATAGACATTCCCTGTCCACTACTTTACTCAACTCTTCAAAAAATTCCAAATCAGATTCATCAGGCATGACCTACCTTTAACAAATCCATGCTGCTTTTCTCTGATTAGCTGTGAATTTTCAACATGTTTAGTCACTCCATCCTTAATTATACACTCTAGTAATTTCCCAACAGATGTTAGGTTAGTCAGTTTATAATTCCCTGTTGCTTACACATAATGCTGCTGGTTTTACAGTTTGACCATTACTAAGACAGCCCCTTCCTGTGCCCATTCAACTGTCACCTTCTACTAACCCATGTCATGGCTGGTCCATCACGATCAGTCACAGCTTCGTATGTCACCAGATCATTCTTGCGCACCAGAGAACTCATGGGATACATGAGTGGGTAACCTAGCAACACAACATCAGCTTGTTTCACGACATCCCCTGGAGCAAAGAAATAATATTCTTAGCATAAAGAATGCTGTAGCCAAACCTTCAGCAGAACTTACACAGAGTGGGAAACGCTACCTTGTCCAAGGGATCATCGCTCACTTGGGCTTATCACAGCTTCACTCAATGATGTCCACACAAATGCACTTTCCAGTAGGGGTTACTGGATTGTGATCGAGAGTGAGAAGCCCGACTAGGTTTTTTGCTTTTGCCTTGTCCAAGAGCATGAATGTCAATTATACTGCCTCATGGGGGCAAATCACACAGACATTTCTATTTTATCCCATCAAAATCACAGCTTGGGAGACATTGGACAGAATCTTCCCAGCCTTGGGGAGGCAGCTTTAGAGGCAGGGTGGGCATGGAAATTCAAACAGAGGCATGTCAGGTCCTCTCCCTGATGTGTTCCCACCTCCAAGAGATTTTCCCAGAAGCAGGCTCCTTGCAGCAGCTGCTGCACACCCATCCGCAGCAGATGGCCAATGTAAAAGGGCAATTAGCCCCGAAATGTGTGTAGCAATGCAATCTTGCGGAAGGTGTGCAAACCCCGCACTGTTTCAGGAGGCTGGCAATGCATTGGAGGTGGCCTCAAGGCGGGAGATCAGTGGAATATTGGAGGCTGCTGTCCATGCCACTATCATGGAGCCGCAAGGCTGAAATGGGAACATCCACAGCCGAAAGGATTCTTGTGGAGGGACCCTTTCTAGACTGATGGCCCTAGCAGCTCTGGGCCTTCATTTTTATTAATTACTCTGAAGCCTTTCAAACACGCCTCCATTTTGAGGCACCTTTGCCCTTTCCACCTGCCTCAGCAATGCCCGCCTCTCCCAGTGGGGCTGCTCGCCATCCAGTCCTGCAGGCCCTCCTGCGTCCGTGTCCCACCCACCGTCCTTATTTGGATGGTGAACATGGAGGCAGCCTGCTAACTTGCCACCTCCTGTAAGATCGCGCTGCAGGCACACCTCCAACACGAGCAGGGTGGGGAGCTGCAAATGGTCCCGATGCCTGAAAATTGTGAGTGGAGAAGATTCCACCCATTATATCTGCAATGGCAACATATTCAGCCTTGGCTGTGTCAAACTCTTGGTCAAAAGGAGGGGAGAGGCCTTAGAGAGAATTCTGAAAAAAAAAGCGGGGGGAGGGGGCTGGGGAAGAGGAGTAAAATTAAGGATGTCTGAAATGAATTCTTCCATACCTGACTTATGCCCATCATACTCAGGATGATACTGCTTCAGCGGGTCAAACGGCACTTTGATTTTTTCAGCTATTTGCATCCATTCGGATGGAACTAAAACTTTCAAATGTGATGCCAACTCTGTAGCAAACTGGAGGCTGGAAATAATACAGCATAAATCCAATTAATTCACAGGAAAATAATAGTAATTCTGATGTGTAGTACAAAGTGAAAATTAAGTGAAAGAATAATCTAGGGAGATTCGTAAAAAGGCTTTAAACCTAGCAATGAGGCAATGTCCTGCATAGGTGGTCTAGTTTCATACTTTAAAACATCCCATTAAAGAAAGACTTGTCTCCCCCTCAAAAACAGGTACGTGCACATGGAGAACTACACTGTATATCCAAATTTTGTCACTCAGTGGCATGGTGCATCACTATTCAAATATTCTCTGCCAAGAAAACCTACTGAAGGACATTTTATAACCTCAATTTCCCCTCTGCTGATAGCTGCATGTAAAAGTCACTGGACAGTAATCAGAAGTGGGAATCCTGGCTGACTTCTCTCCTCCCTCACCCAAGGTGCTGCAGCCAATCATTGCAGTTAGGCAGGGAGTTCCAGGATTTTCAACAAGTAACGATGAAGTAACAACGATATGTATCAATGTCTAGATGGTGTCTGACTTGGAGGGGAACATGGAGGTGATGGTGTTCACACGCATCTGTTGCTCTTATCCTTCTAGATGGAGGTTGCAAATTTGAGATATGCTGGAAAGAAGACTTTTGTGACAGTACATACTGCAGCCATGATACATGGTAGAGGGAGTGGATGTGTTTAAGCTGGTGGATGGGGTGCAGGTCAAGCAGACTGCTTGGATGGTGTCGAGTTTCTTTTAATATTACAGCTACACCTGTCCAGAAAAATAGATAGTATTCCATCACGCTCCTGACTTGTGCCTTGTAGGCAATGAAGAGGCTTTAGGGAGTCAGAAGATGGGCCACTCTTCACAGTTCTGACCTACTCTCAAAACCATGGCATGTGGTTGGTCCAGTTGATTTTCTAGCCAGTAGTGAGTACAGTAGTGAGTAGTGGGATATTTGGCAATGGTAATGCCATTAAATGTTAAAAGGTAGATGGTTAGGTTTTCTCCTGTTGCAGATGGTCATTGCCTGGCACTTGTGCCAATATTACTTGTTACACATCAGCCCAAGCCTGAATGTTGTCACTAACTACTTCGTATCTGAGGCGCTGTGAAAGGAGCTGAACACTGCAATCATCAGTGAAGAGCCCCACTTCCGACCTTATAATGCAAGAAAGGTCATTGCTGAAGCAATGAGTAACTCCTGCAGAGATATCCTGGGACCCTTTTTAAATACTTAACTTTAAAAAGTTAAAAATAGGTGTTGCAGCATATCTGCCCACTGGACGTGCATCTCTGTTACCTAGGTTCAAATCCAACACAAACTGAAGAATAAAATTCCTTCTCTGCTATTGTCAAGGTTTATATGGAATAAGTTTGTGCAGTTTCAATCCAGTTCTAGTGGACACAGGCCTACAACAATAAAAAAAAAACTGCCTCTAATTGGCATTCTTGAACCGTAAGAAGGGCTGCTTCAGTTTGGGAAATGTTACATTGGTGCTTTAAGGAAGCCACTTTTCTGAGGTTTGGGCACAGCAGAGAGAGCTTTATGATGCATCTAAAGCAGTTATCATCACTTTGAAAATTCACCAAAAAAATAAAGAATACACAACACATTTCAAACAATCTGAAGTGCCCTTGTTGTGTTTCACTCTGCAAACTGGTAAAGTCAGTTTTTATCATGTGTCTTTTTTATTGTAATATTTCATTCTTTTGTTGCAGCCCTTGTTCATTCCTCAAACTAGTAACTTCAGAAAAATGGGACAAGGAAAGTCCACCTCCCCCAGTCCCATCCTCACCTGTACTTGGCGACCACTGCAGTGTAGGCTGAATTGGTAACATCAGAATGATATTCATCAGGTGGCATCACTCCTTGAAGAAATTATATGCAGTGAAATAATAAGTCATGAACATAAAATATGGATTTCCATCTTGATTGGGTTCTTTTCATAGACTGTCTTTAAATAAGGTCTGTTATCAATCATACCAGAGATGAGAAAAGCCCACTTCGTTCTTCAAAGCTCATTCCATTAATACATTAGCTTGCCCAACCTAACATCTGATTTTATTTTGAACAATTAATTTCAATCTTTTTGTCTTTATTACCCTGCTTGGTATTTTATTCAAAACAGTTACCACTATTTGAGTAAAGAAATTCTTTCTGAGCACAGACCCGATTTGGACAGGAAATTATGCAGAAGTACTGCATAAAATTCAGAACAATGTAACAATGAATTCGTAGGCTCACTCAAAGAAGCCATGAAAATGACTATTGTTAACTAGGAAATGTCACAGTGTTGCAGTAGAGGTACTCTTCTGAATCTTACAGCACTGAGCAGAGCCATTCAGCCCATGCTGACTCTTTGAAAGAGCAGTTGTGCTTAACAACAACAACTTATATTTATATAGCTCTTTAATATAATAAAAGATCCCAAGACACTTCATAGGAGCATTATAAAACAATGTATGACACTGAGCCACAAAAGGAGACATTAGTTTATATTGCCTCTCCTCATTCTTTGTATCAAAATGCATCACTTCACACTTCTCTGCATTAAATTTCACCTGCCACGCGTCCGCCCATTCCCTCAGCATATTTTCTCTTGAAGTCTATCACTATCCTCCTCACAGATTATATTTCCAAGTTTTTTGTCATGTGCAAATTTGAAATTGTGCCCTTTCCACCCAAGTCTAAGTCATTAATATAGCTCAAGAAAAGCATAGGTTGTTGTACCAATCCCTAGGGAACCCCACTGCATACCTTCCTCCAGTCCAAAAAGCAGTTCCGAAGAAGGGTCACTGACCTGAAACGTTAACTCTGCTTTTCTCTCCACAGATGCTGCCAGATCTGCTGAGTATTTCCAGCATTTCTTGTTTTTATTTCAGATTACCAGCATCCGCAGTATTTTGCTTTTATTTATGTCTCATCTCCATCATTGACACCCTTCGCAGACCATGAGGATGTCAGACATGGCGAGATGGGTACTCATGGTGGTTAAAGAGCACAATGCGCTAATTCAGGGGGGGGCCTCACAATCCACCCTGACAGTATTCCAAACATGGAGTTGCACTGGGAAACCTGAGAACGGCACAGGTTTCTGCTTTCCAAGGCTAGCTCTCATGATTTCGTCTCATGTTGCCCACAGGTGCAGATGTCAAGCCAAGGAGACCATCTCCCTCACCATCACCAGGCCAAGAGCAGCGACAGCAAAGCTAAGAAGAAGCACCGTCACACCTTACAACTTCACCATCCACCAGCCATAGTCACCTTGGTGGCTCCTCACACAGAGATAGGGTGGCAATGAGTGAGGAGTACAGCACAAGCGTGCAGGAGAGGTGCCAGAGGCACCGGGGGCCGCGGGCAGTACCCCTTGCAGGAGGGACAACAGACACAGCCCTGCTCAGCTGGGCACAGATGCAGGGCCTCAGAAACACAAGTACAGAAGAAATAGGAGCAAGAGTGGACCATAAGGCCCATCGAGGCTGCTCCGCCATTCAATACAATCATGGCTGATCTTAGGCTTAAACTCCACTTTCTCGCTCACTCACCATATCCCTTGATTCCCTGAGACACCAAAAATCTGTCTATCTCCATCCCTCTGGGGTAGAGAATTCCATAGATTTTTCCTCAGCTCAGTCCTAAATGATCGACCTCTTATCCTGAGACTGCGCCCCAGTATTCTAGATTCCCTGACCAGCGGAAACAATCTCTCAGCAACTACCCTATCAAGCCCTTTCAATGAGATTGCTTCTCATTCTTCTAAACTTCAAAGAATATAGGCCCAATTTACTCCTCCTCCCATCATTGGACAACCCCCTGATCCCAGGGACCAATTTAGTGAACCTTTGCTGTACTGTCTCCAATGCAATTTCTGAAATGTGGAGACCAAAACTGCACACACTACTCCAGATGCGGTCTCACCAAAACTCCGTACAATTGCAGCAATACATTTTTTATTCCTGTACTCCAATCCCCTTGCAATAAAGGCCAACATGTCGTTTGCCTTCCTTCTTGCTTGCTGTACCTGCATGCTAGCTTTCTGCATTCCTTGTACAAGCACACACAAGTCGCTTCAAACATTAACACCGAAAAGTTTCACACCTTTAAAAATAAATTCTGCTTTTCTATTCTTACGACCAAAGTGAATAACTTCACACTTCCTTACATTATACTCCATCTGCCATCTTGTTTCCCACTCACTTAACCTGTCTATATCTCTTTGCAGCCTCTGTGTCCTCCCCATACTTACCTTTCCAGCGAGCTTTGTATCATCAGCAAATGTAGATACATCTGTCTCTTCATCCAAGTATTAATATGGATCATAAATAGCTGAGGCCCCAGCATGGATTCTTGTGGCACTCCACTATTCACTGCCTGCCAAATTAAAATACCCCATCTATGCCCATGCTTTGCTTCCTGTCTGTTAACCAATCCTTTATCCATGCTAATATATTACCCCAACTCCATGAGCCCTTATCTTGCCTATTAACCTTTTGTGTGGCACCTTTTCAAATGCCTTTTGGAAATCCAGGTATGCTACATCTACTGGCTCCCCTTTATCTACCCTACTAGTTACATTCTGAAAAAACTAATAAATTTATTGTCAAACAGGATTTCCCTTTAGTAAAACCATGCTGACTTGTTTTAATCATAATAATTCCTTAATAATAGATTCTAGCATTTTTCCAAGAAACAATGTTAGGCTAATTGGCCCGAAGTGCACTGTTTTTCTCTCTCCCTGCTTCCTTGAAAAGTGGTGCAACATATGCCAACTTCCAATTTGACGGAACCGTTCCCAAATCTAAAGGAACTTTGGAAAATCGTAGCTAGCGCATCCACTATCTCTACAGCTATCTCTTTGATAACCCTAGGGTGTTGATTATCAGGTCCCGAGGATTTGTTGGATTTTAGTCCCTTAAGTTTCTCCAATACTTTTTGTCTGTTGATATTAATTTCTTCACTCTTTTTAGCCCCTAGATTACCATCTATTTCTGGTATGAAACGTATCTTCTACCGTGAAGACAGACACAAAATATTTGTTCAATGCCTCTGCCATTTCCTCATTCCCCATGATAATTTCTCCTGTCTCTGCTTCTCAGGGACCAATTTGACTTTAGCTACTCTCTTCCTTTTTATATACCTATAAAAGCTGTTACAATTTGTTTTCATATAACTGGCTAGTTTACTCTCATCCCATTTTTTTTTAAAACCATCTTCTCGGTGGCCCTTTACTGGTTTCTAACACACTCCCAATCCTCAGACATGCTACTCTTTTTTGCAACAATGTAAGCCTCTTTTAATCTAATACTGTCCTTAACTTCCTGACTGAGCTACAGGTGGGTCTTTTTTGCTAAGTTTTTGTTTTCAATGGAATGTATTTTTGTTGAACATTTTGAATTGTTTCTTTAAAGGTTTCCCACTGTTCATGTACAGCCCTACCTTTTAGTATGTTTACCCAGTTCTCCCTTCACACCTATGTAATTGGCTTTATTTAAGATTCTTGTTTGTGACTGGAGTATGTCACTTTCAAACTTAACATGGAATTCAATGGTATTATGATCATTATTTCCCAGTGGATCTTTTACTATGACATTACTAATTAACCCTGCTTCAATACACAAAACTAGATATAAGATAGCTTTATCCCTAGTCCGTTCCACAATGTATTGCTTCAAGAAACTGTCCCGAAACATTCCACAATCTCATCTTCTAGACCACTCTTGCCAATTTCAATGTCCCAGTCAATATGAAAATTATAGTCCCCACAATTATTACATTGTCTTTGTTACAAGCTACAATAATTTCTTGTTTAATGATCTGTCCAACAGTATAACCACTGTTAAGGGGCCTATAAACTACTCCCACCAGGTTTTCTGATTCTTGCTATTCCTCATTTCCACCCCTACTGATTCTACTTCATGATCTTCTGAGGCCAGATCCTTTCTCACTAATGTCCTTGTATCATCCTTTATTATCAAGGTTACCCCTCCTCCTTTGCCATTCTATCTGTCTTTCTGAAGTATTGTGCACCCTGGAGTATTTATTTCCCAACCTTGATCACCTTGGGCGGCACAGTGGCGCAGTGGTTAGCACCGCAGCCTCACAGCTCCAGCGACCCGCGTTCGGTTCTGGGTACTGCCTGTGTGGAGTTTGCAAGTTCTCCCTCTGACCGCGTGGGTTTCCTGCAGGTGCTCCGGTTTCCTCCCACAGCCAAAGACTTGCGGGTAGATAGGTAAATTGGCCATTGTAAAAAAAATTGCCCCTAGTGTAGGTAGGTGGTAGGAGAATTGAGGGAAGGTGGGAATGTGAGGGAGAAAATGGGATTAATGTAGGATTAGTATAAATGGGTGGGTGAAGGTCGGCGCGGACTCAGGGGGCCGAAGGATCTGTTTCAGTGCTGTATCTCTCTATGATTCTATGACCTTGTAAGCATGTCTCTGTAACAGCAATTAGATCCAAGTCATTTACCTCTATTTGTGCCACTAGTTCATCTGTCTTATTGCAGATGCTTCGTGCATTCAGATAAAGAACCTTTAATTCATTTTTTTTTACTTCTATTCCCTACAATGATCTTATTCGCTGATGTACAATTTTTGTTAAATGCTCTGTCCCTTCCTGTCCCATTCTGCTTGTTTTTACGCACAACGCTATACTGTTCCAATGCCTTGGCCTTTCTCTTTGGATTTCTAAATCTCCCTTCACCCGAACTCTCCCTCCATTGTTAGTTCATGACCTCTGGCCTTATCTGCTGGCACACTCTTCAGTTTGTATACTCTGTTCCTTCCTGCCACACTCTGATTATCGTTACCCTTATTGATATATTGCTTTCTCTTCTCTTTAAATTATCCTATCTCCTCTCACTTGATCCCTCGCCCCCACTATTTAGTTTAAAGTCCTCTTCTCCTGCCCTAGTTAATATCTTGCCAGAATACTGGTCCCAGCATGGTTCAGGTGAAGACCGTCCCAACGGTACAGCTCCCACTTTGCCCAGTACTGGTGCCAGTGCCCCATAAATCAAAACCCATTTCTCCCACACCAATCTTTGAGCCACGCATTTAACTCCCTAATCTTATTTACCCTATGCCAATTTGCTCGTGGCTCAGGTAATAATCCAGAGACTATTACCTGAGTTTCTGCTTTTGAATTTAGCCCCTAGCTACTCATACTCCCTTTGAAGAACCTCTTTCCTAGTCCTGTATATGTCATTGGTACCCATGTGGAACATAGCAACCGTATCCTCCCCCTTCCACTGCAAGTTCCTCTCCAGCCCTGAGCAGATGTCCCGAACCCTGGCACCGGGTAGGCAACAGAGCTTACTGGACTCTTGCTCTCAGCTGCAGAGAACTGTATCTATCCCCCTGACTAAACTATCTTCTACTACCACTACATTCCTATTTACTCGCCCCGCTTGAAAAGCTTCCTGTACCATGGTGCCATTGTCAGATTGCTCATTCACCCTGCAGCCCTCACTCTCATCATACAAGCTGAAAGAACCTCAAACTTGTTGGACAATTGCAAGGCTTTGGCTCCTCCACTTCTGCCATCTTGATCCCCTTACCTGCCTTACTCACAATCACATCCTCCTGTCCCTGACCAAATCAGAAGACCCTATCTTATGGGGTGTGACTGCCTTCTGGAACAAAGAGTCCAGATAACTACCCCTCCCTGATGCTTCACAATGTCTGTAGCTCTATCTCCAGCTCATCAACTCTGAGCCAAAGCTCCTCGAGCAGATGCAGTTGCGGTAGATCACATTGGAGTCCACGAGCTTCAACATACTGCAGCTGCAACACATTACCTGCCCTGCCATCCTGATTGAGTTTTAAATAACTAAATATTTTCCTTAATTAAATTAATGCCTCTCACCAGCACTTAATGTACTAATTTTAACCTTGATAATACAATAAACCTTATCGTTAAAAAAAATAGTAGACTCACCAGGTTCTTACTTCCCTTCTGCTTGCATGTCTTAATTATAAGGTAGCTACTTTAATTTTAGTTGTATGATTTCTAATTTCCAGCTATTAACACACGCACCCAAACAGCAGTGCACTAAATCAGCTATTTACAGATACTTTCTAACAGAAGTTACTCACAGAGCGCGCGCGCATGCGCGCGAGAGAGAGAGCGCCGAGAGTGGAGAGAGAGAAGAGAGAGAGAGAGAAGAGAAAGAAGGGCATCAAAAGCAGCTGTTGGTGGTTGGACCTGAGAAAAACATTAATTTGTTTCTTTGGAATTTAAAACAAACAAGATGTCTATTGCCTTAAAGAACCTGGTGAACATTAGGATGCAATGATCCAGCCATGATCGTGCGAAAGGAATGAGCTGTAATAACTGAGGGACTGTGATCTGAGGGACTTGGTGAATGTGTAGTGCAATGTTACTTAATGTTAACAGTAAAATTACAATATGAACAACTCTTACCAGTAACACAAAGTTACTACGACATTGCTCTCTTTTAATAACTTTTGGCTGACCTAGAATTTTTCTGCTTTTAATGAACATATTGCATTTTGTGCTTGCACCAAATATTCCATGGGAATAAAGTGAAATCTTGCTTCATTCCTAATAGCCTTGTAACAACAGCACAGAAGTTAAAATAATGCAGACCATCCAACCTACCCTCATTTTTGAATAATCACCCATAATTACCACCCACATTTTCAATATACATACACTTGTCTCATCCTAATTCGTATGATCATATGTTCGAATACTTAATTTCCTGGTATATTTTGTATCAAATAAAATAAATAAAAGATTTGTGGAAACATTCATTTCTTTCAGTGTCATGCAGCTGATGGTCTGAATAACTGACCGTACAAATAACTGACCGAGCATACTCATGGGCCAAATATATATGTTTCCTTCCCCCCAGTTACCTTATTGTCCATCCGATCAATTATAGACAGCTCCATTGCAATTGACAGAACAAACATGTTCTAAACTTAACGCAACTGTACAGATGACCAATTCAACAATCAGCACAAGAAATGCTCTGAATGGTGGAATCTATTCAATGACCGAAGGCGGTCTTTCAGCACATAAGTAAGCTTTTAATGAAGACAAAAAGGAAGATGCATTTCAGAGTCTTAGATATACTCAGATCACACCTGACATTCTCAACTCCAAGACTTCCACCTAAGGGACGTCTTGATTCTCCAGCCAATCTTAATACACCTCATGCCCTCAGCACCTAGCTGAATCTTCACCCTCATAAAATGTTTGAAGTTGCAAGAGCTCAAGTGATCAATATACACACGATATATATTATTATATATACACACACATATATATATACATACACATGATCCAGCATTTTGCTTGAATTCATGTCCATTACCTTTGATATCGTAGCACTCCTCAGAAGGGTTCCAAGTAACTCGGCTGCTCCAAAACTCAGCTATACTGCTGACCACATCCCAACCCCCATCATTCTGGAAAAACTCTAGGTCCTAAAACCAAAAAGAACAGATATTGCAACTACAGAAACTTGCAACAACCCAATGTTCTCGCTTGAGAAAGCAGACGGAGAGTCATAACCTTGTTTGATTTTCTTAAGTGGAAAGATCAGAATGATTTATGTGTCCCTTAAAGTAAAGGATCAGGTAGACAGTAGACAGGGTGTCCATGATAGAATAAACATGGGGTCTGGATGAAGTGGGCTTGAAGGGCGAATGCTCATTTTTCTCTCTCAACTTTTTGAATGTTACCCAGCTCACAGTTAATAGTATCATGTGTTTGCAAATCGTAAGCTTAAAAATGTCTCCTGCAAATTTACACCGTTTAAAGACGGGAAGCCAGGTAATGAAGCAGTCATTAAGCTTCCCTACAAACTTATCTATGCTCAAAACACAGTCCTTCCACTCGCCCTAAACTCTTACTTTCTAGCAACTCCAACTTGTACACAGTAGTGCTCCCAATCTTCCATCCTGTAGGTGTCAAATTCACCATGTCTACAGGCCTAAATTCTCTCCTCATAGCCACAAGCAGCTCAAAAATTTAAGCTTTGAGGACAGAAAATTGCCAAACCAAAGCTTAGAAAAAATATTTTTTTTAAAAACAATGACGAAGTGCCAAGGCCCAAAGTGCAAAACAAGAAGTCTCAAATGAGATAGCAGTGATTAGGTACCACAAAATTTGGGTTTTAAAATCCTTCAAATACCAGGAAGGGAGGAAATGAGTTCGACAGTTTTGAGATCCTCAAACAACGAGTCAGAAGCAGTGACCTCAACAGTAAGGATATAAAGAACAGGACGAACATGTAAAATGATGCATTTGCAGCTTATGAGGAACAAGAAAGATCAGAGCAGTAATCACCACAGTGCTATTGATTAAATACCACCCAACAAGAAAGATTTAGATGAACAAACAGGTCAGAGGCCAGAGATTTAAGAAGGATCATACAGCATGTGACAAGGGTTTTCATATATCCTGTTCACAGAACTGATACAGTTCTCATTTTTTTTTTTAATTCATTTCTGGAATGTGGGCTAGGCCAGCATTTATTGCCCGTCTAATTGCCCTTGAGAAGGTGGTGGTGAGCTGCCTCCTTGAACCGCTGTAGTCCATGTGGGGTAGGTACACCTACAGTGCTGTTAGGAAGGGAGTTCCAGGATTTTGACCCAGCAACAGTGAAGAAACGGCGATATAGTTCCAAGTCAGGAAGGTGTGTGGCTTGGGGGCGAACTTGCAGTTGGTGGTGTTCCCATACATTTGCTACCCTTGTCCTTCTAGGTGGTAGAGGTCACAGGTTTGGAAGGTGCTGTCTAAGGAGCCATGGTGCATTGCTGCAGTGCATCTTGTATATGGTACACACTGCTGCTACTGTGCGTTGGTGGTGGAGGGAATGCCAAGCAAGGGGATTGCTTGTCCTGGATGATGTCGAGCTTCCTGAGTGTTGTTAGAGCTGCACCCATCCAGGCAAGTGGAGAGTATTCCATCACACTCCTGACTTGTGCTTTGCAGATGGTGAGTTACTCGCCGCAGGATTCCTAGCCTCTGACCTGTTCTTGTAGCCACAGTATTTATATGGCCGCTCCAGTTCAGTTTCTGGTCAATGGTAGCCCCTAGGATGTTGATAGTGGGGAATTCAGCAATGGTAATGCCATTGAATGTCATGGGGAGATGGTTAGATTCTGTCTTGTTGGAGATGGTCATTGCCTGGCACTTGTGTGATGTGAATGTTACTTGCCACTTATCAGCCCAACCCTGGATATTATCCAGGTCTTGCAGCATTTCTACACGGACTGCTTCAGTATCTGAGGAGTCACGAATGGTGCTGAACATTATGCAATCAGTGAACATCCCCACTTCTGAGCTTATGACTGAAAGGTGGTCATTGATGAAGCAGCTGAAGATGGTTGGGCCTAGGACACGACCCGAGGAACTCCTGCAGTATGCCTGGAGCAGAGATGACGGACTTGCAACAACCACAACCTTCTTCCTTTGCGCTAGCTACGACTCCAACCACCAGAGAATTTTCCCCGATTCCCACTGACTCCAGTTTTGCTCAGGCTCCTTGATCCCATTCTTAGTCAAATGCTGCCTTGATGTCAAGGCCAGTCACTCTCACCTCACCTCTGGAGTTCAGCTCTTTTGTCCATGTTTGAACCAAGGCTGTAATGAGGTCTGGAGTGCAGTGGCCCTGACGGAACCCAAACTGAGCGTCAACAAGCAGGTTGTTGCTAAGTAAGTGTTGCTTAATAGTGCTATCGACAACACCTTCCATCACTTTACTGATAACTGGGAGTAGACTAATGGGGTGGTAAGTGGTCGGGTTGGACTTGTCTTGCTTTTTGTGTACGGGACATACCTGGGCAATTTTCCACATTGTCAGGTAGAGGCCAGTGTTGTAACTGTACTGGAACAGTGTGGTTAGGGGTGCAGCAAGTTCCGGAGCACAGGTCTTTAA
Source organism: Heterodontus francisci (assembly GCF_036365525.1). Classification (NCBI taxonomy): domain Eukaryota; kingdom Metazoa; phylum Chordata; class Chondrichthyes; order Heterodontiformes; family Heterodontidae; genus Heterodontus; species Heterodontus francisci. The sequence goes on along the minus strand of NC_090384.1, from coordinate 46,373,443 downwards.
GTACTATTGCTGGAATGTTGTCAGGACCCATAGCCTTTGCAGTATCCAGTGCCTTCAGTCGTTTCTTGACATCATAACAGTGAATCGAATTGGCTGAAGACTGGCATCTGTGATGCTGAGGACTTCAGGAGGAGGCCGAGATGGATTGTCAACTCGGCACTTCTGGCTGAAGATTGTTGCAAATGCTTCAGCCTTATCTGTTGCACTGATGTGCTGGGCTCCACCATCATTGAAGATGGGGATATTTGTGGAGCCACCTCCTCCAATTAGTTAATTGTCCACCACCATTCACGACTGGATGTGGCAGGACTGCAGAGCTTAGATCTGACCCGTTGGTTATGGGATCGCTTAGCCCTGTCTATCGCATGCTGCTTACGCTGTTTAGCATGCAAGCAGTCCTGGGGTTGTAGCTTCACCAGGTTGACACCTCATTTTGAGGTATGCCTGGTGCTGCTCCTGGCATGCCCTCCTGCACTCTTCATTGAACCAGGGTTGGTCTCCTGGCTTGATGGTAATGGTAGAGTGGGGGATATGCCAGGCCATGAGGTTACAGATTGTGGTTGAGTATAATTCTGCTGCTGCTGATGGCCCACAGCACCTCATGGATGCCCAGTTTTGCATTGCTAGATCTGTTCGAAATCTATCCCGGTTAGCACAGTGGTAGTGCCACACAACATGATGGAGGGTATTCTCAATGTGAAGATGGGACTTTGTCTCCACAAGAACTGTATGGTGGTCACTCCTACCAGTACTGTCATGGACAGATGCATCTGCAACAGGCAGATTGGTGAGGACGAGGTCAAGTATATTTTTCCCTCTTGTTGATTCCCTCACCACAGACCCAACCTAGCAGCTATGTCCTTTAGGACTCAGCCAGCTCGGTAGTGGTGCTTCCAAGCCACTCTTGGTGATGGACATTGATGTCCCAGAGTGCATTCTTACCCTTGCCACCCTCAGTGCTTCGTCCAGGTGCTGCTCAACATGGATGAGTATTGATTCATCAGCTGAGGGGAGGCGGTAGGTGGTAGTCAGCAGGAGGTTTCCTTTCCCATGTTTGACCTGATGCCATGAGACTTCATTGGGTCCAGAGTCAATTTTGAGGACTCCCAGGGCAACTCCCTCATGACTGTATACCACTATGCCCCCACCTCTGCTGGATCTGTCCTGCCGGTGGGACAGGACATACCCAGGGATGGTGATGGAGGTGTCTGGGACATTGTAAGGCATGTTTCTGTGAGTATGACTATGTCAGGCTGTTGCTTGACTAGTCTGTGGAACAGTTCTCCCAACTTTAGCACAAGCCCCCAGATGTTAGCAAGGAGGACTTTGCAGTGTTGACAGGGCTGTGTTTACCGTTGTCATTTCCGGTGCCTAGGTGGTCATTCCTATTGACTTCGTAGCGGTTAGATACAACAGAGTGGCTTGCTCGGCCATTTCAGAGAGCATTTACAGTCAACCACATTGCTGTGGGTCAGAAGTCATATGTAGGCCTGACCAGGTAAGGACAGCAGATTTCCTTCCCTAAAGGACATTAGTGAACCAGATAGGTTTTTACAACAATTGACTATTCCAAAGTGGAGCATCAGTAACACAGCAACAGTATCAGTAACAGTCTGCTATGACGTGGCCTGCGGAAGCAGGAAGTACATTGCCCACCTGGGTGAAGTAAAAATACTGCTGAAATGCAAATGAGATGTCACCGTTGATGTGAATTTCTTGCAGTCCATAAACATCCTCAATACAGACCTCAAATCCAGTCACAGCACTCTCCCACGGGTATTTGGCACCCTTATAAAACAAGAGATATTAAACTTCATTCACAGCGTTCATTTAAGTCAGTAAAACAGATATCGATATCACTAGTAAACATATGAACTGTGACGAGATTAGTAGAAGCTGTAGTTGTGAACATTTATCACTTTGGTAACTAAAAATAGATATTTAGAATGAAGTCTTTGATATTGATTTCCAAAACAAGTACATAAAGTATACACCACGTACAAGGAAACAATCCACTCCTGTCTGGCTCATGTGTGTTGTGGTGTCAGCTCCTGCACATTTACAGTACACAACAGGTGAAAGGGAGCAACCAATGCCATCTAGTACTGTACTGTTCTTGTGTCTCAGTACTAATTTTCATAAATTGTTTAAGATGTGATCATAACATAGTGGTGCTGAGAATGGTGCTGTTTTGGTAGTCTCGGAGCCCATTTTCACTTGTCGATATTACAACTCAATAAAGGAATCGCCTGTACAAATTATGTTCACAACTGGACTCAGGTGATACCAGTGTCCAGTTCTATTCATTCTTTCACTCGGTTTAATCATTTTGTTTTTGCTCCCATCCATGTCACACAACTTGAGCAATATGGAAGCCTATTCAAAAGTTGGTGTGGTCTGCTCCAAGTTGCCATAATAATTTGTCCGTACAACCTTATTTCTACCCATCTGGCAAAATTAGGTTATGTGATAAATGTCTTTCTGATCCAATATGAGGTTATTCTTCTGAGGCAGAGTGGAAAGAACTTTATTTACCCCCTGCTGCAATGTGCATGCATGTGAAAATCATGCAAGAAAAATTCAGGTTCAGCTATAATGTCCTGCCACCCTCCTCCCATCCCCCCTCACCAATATTCAAATAATCTTCTGACATTCACTTAATGAAACATAACCAGAATTGATTGACATCTGCTATGACCCCACATTTCCTCTCAAAATATGGAAAATAAATCTGTATATTGACAATTATTCATTGAGACACTTTCCTGGGTTTAAGGTCAGTCGCACTGGATCACCCAGCTGTGGTGCATAATGGAAAATTGGGCGGGTCAGAACATATGCTTGTGAAGAGAACCATCTGACCTTCCTCTGCTCAAATTAATGGAGGGTGCATGCGAAGGCAAATCTCACCTATTAAGTTCAATGCAAGGAAAAGCACCATCAATTTACTCTTAAGAATAAAAGCATGCCAGATGCTAGTGGAACCAACTCACTACCAAAGCCAGTATATTCAGGGGAGGAAAGAGAAAAAAACCCTGTTAGAAATAAACGCACGTGTGGGATGGTGAATCTACAACGTGAAAAGTATCTTCTCTGCCCTGTTGCCACTCGCTTACCATGTATCCTTGCTGTCCTGCAATGCACTTGGCAGCAGGAAGTGTTCGAATACGGCTCTTCAGGAGGGTGCATGCCAGCTCAGGGTAGAATACAAGCACATTAGGGTACATCCAGGTCTCCTGAAACAAGCAATGTTAAATATTTGAAAGGGGTCCTGGCAGCTAATAACTAGCTCATAGGACCATTAAGTTAATTAATGGAGGAGACCATGGCGATGACATCATCCTAGTGTCAATCATAAATTATGAGTCATACTAAAATTGATAAAAATAAGTGAGGCTCTCTGATCTTACTGGTTTCATGTACCACATGAGATGGTATGAGACTGTATTGATCTCCAATCTGTGCCCAATTAGCTGATCTCACCCAATAAAGTGCCAATAGGAACACAGAAGTTCTCTTTTTTTCTGGATTTGTGATTTTTTGCTCCGCAGAAAGGATCTAGAAAAAAAAGTGACCAATACATTGGCCACTAGATAAATGGCTAACTGGAAATCCAGATTTAGCTAATTGCATTGTTGATTAGTAATTTTTTTTTTCAAATTCATTCATGGATGGATGTATCCATCACTGGCAAGGCCAACCTTTATTGACCATCCCTAATTGCCCTGGAGAAGGTGGTGGTGAGTTGACTTCTTGAACTGCTGTAGTCCATGTGGTGTGGGCTCACCCACAGTGCTATGAACGAGGGAGTTCTAGGATTCTGATCAAAGAATAGAGAAGGAAGAGTAATATAGTTCCAAGTCAGGATGGTGTCAGATTTGGAGGGGAATGTGCAGGTGGTGGTGTTTTTATACGGCTGCTACCCTTGTCCTTCTAGGTGGTAGAGGTCACAGGTTTGGAAGATGCTGTCAAAGAAGACATTAGCGAGTTGCTACAGTGCATCTTATGGATCATACACTCTGCTGCCACTGTGCACCAACGACTGAGGGAGTGAATGTTTAAGATGGTGGATGGAGTGATGATCAAGCGGGCTTCGTCCTGGATGTTGTCAAGCTTCCGGAGTTTTTTTTTTATTCTTTCACGGGATGTGGGCATCACTGGCAAGGCCAGCATTTGTTGCCCATCCCTAATTGCCTTGGACAACTCGGTGGCTTGCTAGGCCATTTCAGAGGGCAGTTATGAGTCAACCACATTGCCGTGGGTCTGGAGTCACTTGTAGGCCAGACTAGGTAAGGACAGCGGATTTCCTTCCCTAAAGTACCTAAGTAAACCAGATGGGTTTTTACAACAATCAATGATAGTTTCATAGCACCATTACTGAGACTAGCTTTCAATTCCACATTCTTCTGAATTAATTGAATTTATTAGTTAATTGAAATAAAATTCCACCAGCTGCCATGGTGGGATTTGAAACGATGTCCCCAGAGCAGTAGCCTGGGCCTCTGGATTTCCAGTTAAGTGACATTACTACTACACCACCGTCCACATGTTAGAGCTACTCATTCAGCAGAAAGCATTCCATCACGTTCTTAATTTATGTCTTGTAGATGGTGGACAGGCTTTAGGGAATCAGGAGGTAGATTACTAACTACAAGAATTCCCAGCCTCTGACCTACTCTTGTGGCCACAGTATTTACATGCTTCATCCAGTCAAGTTTCTGGTCAACAGTAACCCGCAAGATGTTGATGGTGGTGGATTCAGCGATGATAATTGAATATCAAGGGGAGATGGTCATTGCCTGGCACAATTGAATAAAAAAATGGGCAAGAGGCACCTTTGTTGGGCAGGTGTTCTGAATACACATTCGCATAGCCCATGTGTACTTTAGGCCCTTTTGTCCATTTGTTGATAAAACTGTAAGACGTGAAGCAGTTTTTCCTGATCATTGTGATTGCTGTACTTCCTTGGTTACTGAATGGTGGTAGGTGTGTGTTAAGTAAATATAGAAGTGAAGTACATTACTTGTATTGTCTGATGCATGCAAGGTGTTTCCTACTAAAATTAGTGCATGTGGCTGAAGCAATGTCACTGTAACCACTCTAGTGGCTAGTCAGCAACTTCTACTAGACAACACTGAGTTACATATAAGTGTTGTGTTTTTAGGCAAAGTGCATTCAATTCACACAAGTTTAAAACAAAACATACTGAGAAGGGGTAAAATGCTAATAAGCCAGGCTTTAAAGTTATTTCCTCAAAGAATGACAAAAGCCTGGCTTGCCAATTGATAAAAACATCATATTTATTAGGCTGAGAGGTCTCTGGTCCAGAGTGCTCTGAAGGGGTATATTAACTTGCTGTCTAAGAAATAAAACAGCTTTAACCATATGCTCTCGTCTTACTAAGGCTTTTCATAGTACATTTTTCAAAAGATTGGAGAAGCACACGCAAGGGCATACACAACAGGTACAGGTAAAATTTAGTACAATGATGTAAGATGAACTCAAAAAGGACCATGTCTGAGGCACAGGGTCCCACATCCAATCTGTTGGAGGTATAGATGGCTGCCCTGGCACCCTCCTGCAAGAAACTGGGCAGTGTTAAGTGCAGCAGGCACTGGACATGCTCACTTAGGTTTCCCCAGCGATTGCAGCAGCCTAAGCAGCAGCGTCCACCAGACAGATAAATTTGTGGGGTTTTTTTTAAGATCTTCCTGGATCCACACATTTCCGAAGGCCGCTGCCAATCCACAAACATCCCACTCACATTAATATGGAGGGACATATTCTAATAAAAGAAACTACATTTATGTATTGATCAAGTGCCACATAACAGGATGTCAGAAAGTTCAAGCCCATGGAATAAAAGGGACAGTCACAGAGTGGAAGGGGTAGACTAGTGGCAGATGAAATTTAATGCAGAAAAGTGTGAAGTGATACATTTTGGTAGGAAAAATTAAGGGAGGCAATATAAATTAAAGCATACAATCCCAAAGTGGGTGCAGGAACAGAGGGACCTGGGGGTATATGTGCACAAATCATTGAAAGTTGCAGGGCAGGATGAAAAAGCAGTTAATAAAGCATTTGGGATCCTGGGATTTATAAATAGGGGCATAGAGAAAAAGAACAAGGAAGTTATGATAAACTTGTATCAAACACTGGTTCAGCCTCAACTGGAGTATTGTGTCCAGTTCCGGGCACCACACTTTCGGAAGGATGTTAAGACATTAAACAGGGCGCAGAAAATATTCACAAGAATGGTTCCAGGGATGAAGAACTTCAGTTACATGGAGAAGCTGGGCCTGTTCTCTTTGGAGAAGAGAAGATTAAGAGAGATTTGATAGAGGTGTTCAAAATCATGAGGAGTCTGGACGGATGGAGAAATTGCTCCTATTGGCCAAAGGATTAGAACCAGAGGACACCAAATTTAAGGTGAATGGCAAAAGAACCAGAGGCAAAATGGGGAAAAACACTTTTATGCAACGAGTAATTAGGATCCGGAATACACTGCCTGAGTGTGTGGTGGAGCCAGATTCAAATTGAGGCCTTCAGAAGAGAAATGGATAATTATAAGAGAAAAGATTTGCAGGGCTATGGGGAAAGGGCTGGAGTGTGGCACTAAGTGAGTCACTCTTGCAGAGAACTGGCACAGACACAACGGGCCAAATGGCCTCCTTCTGTGCCGTAACCATTCTATGGTACCATCAAGCATAGTTACTGCTCCTTTAAAGGCAAATGCAGCAACCAATTTGTGCTCATTAAGTCCCCCAAACAGCAATGAGATTAAATGATTTATTTATCGGTATTGGTGATGTTAGTTGAGGGATAAATGTTGGCCAGGTTATCAGGTGAATTCCCCTGACCTTTTTTGGGATGTGTTACATCCATCTCATTGTCTGTAGCACCAACAATGCAGTGCTCCCTCAGTACTTCACCAAGGTGCCAGCCTAGATTATGTGAGAAATACCTGGAACTGACTAACTTCTGACTTGATCAAAAGCACTACCACAGAGTTAGACTCACTCACAAATGAGAGGGATTACATTCTGTAATATATCCCCTGTTATTTGCACTCTCAAAATACTGGGTTCTTGGGTTGCTATGCTGGGCAGGAATTTTTAAAATATAAAGAGCCACCTTAAAATGGATTTCGACATTATTATTTCAAAATTTGCATGCAACCCTGAAGCACCAGCCACACTATACTATGCAAGAGTTGAGGACTGCCACAGATATTTTATATCCCCCACCCACCCCCGCCCCAACTCGACCCCATTCGTGGGCTCTTCAATAGAACTGGTAATGCTGCCAACAATATTTAAGTTGCCCTGACCCCAGAAAATCAACTCAGATCAGATTCCACTCAGCCTGTAGAGTGTACAGAGCTCTTGATCCATAAAAGTTTCACCAAAATTCCTCCAAAGACAAAATCCAGCCATATGGTCTGACTCTTTAGGACTAAAATCTCTTACCTGATCCCAGAAGATGTGGCCATAGTAATCTTCTCCATTACCCCCATTGGAGAGACCTCCAGGACTTAGTCCGACATATTGGAAGTCTGTAGGTTTCAGAGGGGGTAGGGCACTGAGCAGGTAATATAGACAGCCATACAGAGCCTGGTTTAGCCTTCTGCAGCCTCTCACACTGATGCAGCTCTGCTTCCACAGTGCAGCCCATGCTGCCACATGCGAAGAGTACAGTTGATTTAATTGGACCAGGGCCTGTCCTTCTACAAAACACTCCTTCGCTCGTTCTTCTGTGTCAGCCACTGCAGTCAGGAATACCCAGGAACCTCTCTGCTCCTGAGGTAACAGGGTCAGAGAGTCTGGAAGCGGCATTGAGATCATGTGGACACTTTGCCTTGCAGCGCCTTTGACCTCTGGGGTAAGTGTCTGTCCATAGATGTACCTGAGTTATAAAGAAAAGCTTTTTCAGTTTCCAGGGAAAGGTCTTAACTGATCTCAGCTAATGACAATTGAGAAGCTACAATTCATGGGAAGAGAGAGGAAAAAAAGTCTAAATTGGTTATTTTAGGGTAGTGGTTCTCAAATTGTGGTACATGTACCCCTGGGGATATGCGAGACATCTCTGGGGTTGTACACAGGAGAAACGGTCTAATGGTGGATTTAAGATCTAATGCAAAATAAACATTTTTTCCTTCATTTTATTTATTTATTTATTTTTCATTTTGTGTGTATGTGTGTGTGACGAAAACAAAAGTCAGGATGCTTCTCAGTGCATGTTTGTCTCAGTCTGTTGTATATTTCCCAAATGCAAAGACATGCAGCATGGCCCGGGGGAGTGGAGGGAGGGGGGTCAGGCCTCTATGTGATTTTGTTGCTCGCCACCACTAGGCGTGCTCATTGAGCTTGAGCACGGGTTGGAGGTTTCCACGGTGGACTTGTCCACTCCTAAACTACTTGATCCTGACACTGTCCACTGTCACCTAGTGCAATGCACTGTCTGGAAGGACAAGACATTCACCCGCACTGACTTGGCCTTTATACCTGGAGAAGTGAAACAATCCACCAACCACCAGCGGTCATGCAGTTACTTTGCGGGGTCTGGAGGAGCAGTGAGGGGTGGGGAGATTGGGATGACCTGCTCCAGCCCACAGACCTCAACCATCAGCCACGAGTTCCAGGAGACTCCCGTGTCTCTGGGCTGGCTCCCCCAGGGAATGAAGAACACATCGCCATCCCAAGTGGAGCCTGCTTCCTCCTGGATCGCGCGAGCACTGATCAGTGCAAAGGAGCTAGATGGAGCAGGTGAGGCTACATGGCTCCTGGTACCATATGGTGCAGGAGGGGAGACTCTGCTGAAAACTTTATCGATTTAGGTAAGAACTTTGAAACATATCCATTTTTTTTTAAAAACGAGTTAGATATCACAGAATCAAAAACATTTGACAGAAAAAGGGCAGAGACAGGGATGGAAGCCATGGAGAGAGGGACTAGTAGGGGATGACCAAAACCTGGCCAAAAAGATGGGGTTTGAGACGTTGTTATAGGAGCAGAGACTGGTGGACATGCAGAGAAGGTTGGCAGTGGCAGGGGGGGGGGAAATGCCACCAAAGGATTCATCACTGCTGCATTAACGGGAGGGAGTTGTATAATTAAAAATAAGAATCAGAGGACTGAAGGGTTCTGTGGAAGGTAATCCAAGACTTGCAGGACATTGTAAGAGTAGAGTTCAGCAAGACCATAAGGAATTTGATAAGAATGATTGTTGAAATTTGTTATGTTACTGGGGCCAGTGTCAGTCAATGATGTGTGAATGGAACTTCGTGCAGAACAGGGTACAGGTTGTTATGTTTTGGAATAAGTGGGGATTTGTGGAGAATGAGAGGGCATTGGAATAATCAAGTCCAGAGGTGACAAAGAATGGATAAGGGTTTTCGTGGCAGAGGGTTGACAATGTTGTACAGGATGAAATAGGTGATGGTTAGGCAGCTGGTGGAACTGCAAGTGGGTACACAATATGTAAAGTTTGGGAACCTCTGTTTTAGGGGAAGGATACTCAGTAGGGGAATGCTTGGAAGATGGATAACACTGCCCGCGTTACTGAGATAAACAGATAAACCACACTGCTCCTACAGTCAAACCAACTGTCAGAGTGGGGCTGAATTTCCATAGTGGATTTCCTGCTCATCCCCTGTAATTTCAGCAGCACAGCAACACAAACCTCAATGATAAAAAGCCAAAACTCCATTTATGCTGTTTCTCTGGGGTTTCTGCAGCTCTCTGACAAATTTATGGTGGACAAACAGGAGGCCCCCATAGAAATTCATCTGCAGTGTGCCTGAGCTTTAGAGGGAGAAATAAAATCAGCCAAGAACTTCTGTCCTCATGATTATCCAATGACACTTTCTGCAAAGTACACATGAACATGGGTGAAGAATGAAGTAGGCTCAGCTGTGATGGCCACCACAGTCAACTAACTAGTATTAGTTGCACAGATGAAGAATAGCTGCTTGATTGAGTTCCAATGGACTACCGGTGCCTCAGGAACTGTCTTTCTGCATGGTTGAGTTAGAGGGGCTAAATGGCATCTTCATCAGTATCGATATTGTGAAAATGTCCAAGGATTCTCAAGTGGGTGCATATGGAGGGAGAAAAAAATGTGTAAAACAGAATTATGCTTTTAATGAGAGCAAAAATGTCAGGACATCGATATTATAAAATAGATAAAGCTCAAAAGGAGAGGGTGACAGTTTAAAGAAACAATTCACTGAAGTGACAACAGCAGAATGTTACAACAGCAATGCTGGTTAAAGGAAAAAAAACAAGCAAACTAAGAGGTCCAAATGAGTTATGTAAGGGGGAAACCTATTCAAGACATGGCAACATACATACACAGCACTATCCTTACAATGTAACAGCCTGCTGACACTCAGTATCCACTTGAATTAGATACTGGAAGGTTGACTGTGCCCATAGAACGAGACATCAGCATCGCCACTAGAGAAAGAAGGAAGAGAGGAGGAAAAAAGGAAATTTTATCTAAATAAGGCCATATGTGAAAGCTTTGATACCCCAAACTGCAGCATATTATAGCTAGAATCATCCTCTAACCCTTACATTGCTCCCATGAAGTCTGGCCCACTCACAAAGTCAATATTCTGGCTGTAGGGAACAAACGATGAGTTTATCTGCACTGTGAACTGCTTCTTGGAAAGGGTCAACCGTTCCAAAGTTATGGTGAGAACCATGAGATGGACCTGAGTGCGATGGGCAAATATCTGCTGGGTCACCAGGAAATCCTCTGTCTCTGCAATACAGCAAAATGTGCCTAGGTAAAGGAAAGCAGAAATCATTACTTAACTGGAGAAAGGAATTCCAGAAATTTGAGCCCTGCCAAAGCAATCACCATTCCTGCAATTTTATTTTTTAGGAGACATGGGCAGAAAAAGGGTTAATTGTAATTTTAAAAAAAATTTAAATTGAACAACAAGATCTCATGCATTTGTCTCCTCTACTGGAATACTAAAGCTGGCCTCCCAAGGCAAAGCATTCCGAGGGGGGTGGGGGGGCGTGTATAGCCAGAGGTCATGGTCCGTATCGGTACCAACAACATAGATGGGAAGAGGGATGAGGTCCTGCAATCAGATTTTAGGGAACTAAGAAAAAGACTAGTAAGCAAGACCTCAAAAGGTAGTAATCTCCAGATTACTCCCAGTGCCATGAGCTAGTGAGTACAGAAAGAGAAGGATGGAGCAGATGAATGTGTGGCTAGTGAAATGGTGCAGGAGGGAGAGCTTTAGATTCCTAAGACATTGGGACTAGTTCTGGGGAAGGTGGGTCCGATACGGTGTCCTCATGGGGCAGTTTGCTAGTGCTGTTGGGGAAGTTTTAAACTAACTTGGTAGGGGGATGGGAACAAGGATGTAGCCTTAGAAAGTGGAAACAAGGTGCACAAAAGATTAGGAGAGACATATAGCACTAGAGGAAGAAATAGGAAAGTATTAGGTGGGGTCAGACTAAGAAGGAATGCAACAAGGTCTAAATTAGGTTTACAGTGCATGTATTCTTTGGCCTCCTTACCTCGAGAGACAATGGGTAAGCGCCTGGAGGTGGTCAGTGGTGTGTGGAGCAGCGCCTGGAGTGGCTATAAAGGCAAATTCTAGAGTGACAGGCTCTTCCACAGGTGCTGCAGAAAAATTTGTTTGTCGGGGCTGTTACACAGTTGGCTCTCCCCTTGCGCCTGTCTTTTTTCCTGCCAACTGCTAAGTCTCTTCGGCTCGCCACACTTTAGCCCCGCCTTTATGGCTGCCCGCCAGCTTTGGCGAACGCTGGCAACTGACTCCCACGACTTGTGATCAATGTCACAGGACTTCATGTCGCGTTTGCAGACGTCTTTAAAGCGGAGACATGGACGGCCGGTGGGTCTGATACCAGTGGCAAGCTCGCTGTACAATGTGTCTTTGGGGATCCTGCCATCTTCCATGCGGCTCACATGGCCAAGCCATCTCAAGCGCCGCTGACTCAGTAGTGTGTATAAGCTGGGGATGTTGGCCGCCTCGAGGACTTCTGTGTTGTAGATACGGTCCTGCCACCTGATGCCAAGTATTCTCCGGAGGCAGCGAAGATGGAATGAATTGAGACGTCGCTCTTGGCTGACATACGTTGTCCAGGCCTCGCTGCCATAGAGCAAGGTACTGAGGACACAGGCTTGATACACTCGGACTTTTGTGTTCCGTGTCAGTGCGCCATTTCCCCACACTCTCTTGGCCAGTCTGGACATAGCAGTGGAAGCCTTTCCACTTGTTGATTTCTGCATCTAGAGACAGGTTACTGGTGATAGTTGAGCCTAGGTAGGTGAACTCTTGAACCACTTCCAGAGCATGGTCGCCAATATCATGTGCATGTATATAAATGCATGAAATGTGGTAAAATAAGGTTGGTGAGCTGCACATGGGAATATGTTGCTGTGCTATGACAGAGACCTGGCTCAAATAAGGGCAGGACTGGGTACTAAATATTCCTGGATACAAGATGTTCAGAAAAGGTAGGAAAGGAAAGAAATGAGGAGGGGTGGCTGTGATGACAAAGGAGAATATTACAGTAGTGGAGAGAGAGGATGTCCTGGAGGGGTCAAGGATTAAATATATTTGATGCGAGTTAAGCAACAATTGAGGGACCTTTACACTACTGGGTGTATTCTACAGACCCGCAACTAGTCGGAAATATATAGAAGAGCAAATGTGCAGGAAAACATGCAGGAAAATGTACAGAGAGGTGCAAAAACTGTAGTGATAATGAAGGACTTCAATTATCCTAATATAGACTGTGATAATAATAGTGTAAAGAGCAGAGAGGGAGAAGAGTTTCTGAAATGTGATCGGGAGAATTCTCTTGATCATTATGTTTCCGGTTCAATGAGGAAGGAGGCATTACTGCATCTGGTTCTGGGGAATGAGGATCAGATATTAATCGGTGAACATTCAGATCATAATATCAAAAGTCATGTTAGTCATGGAAAAGTACAAGGAACAATCTAAACTAAAACCCTTAAATTAGAGGAAGGCCAATTTCAGTGGGGTGAGAAAAGATCTGTCCCAAGTAAATCAGAATCATACAATAGGCTGCCTTGAAAGAGGAGATAGTTTGGGTAAGGTCGAGGTACATTCCCATAAGGGGAAACAGTTAAGGCAACCAAAGCCAGAGCTCCCTAGATGAGGAGAGATATAAAGACATAAAGAGATACTCTGTGAGAGAATTAAATGAGTGACCTCGAATAAGGAAGATAAGAAATAAGGAAAAGTTAAAGTAAATAACATCATGAGATGACCCATGTCAATCACTCGTATAACTTTGTTCATTGGTCAATAATATGTAAGCTGGCAGTGAGGCCCACAACTGAGATATAAATCTAATTGTAAATTGGTCATCTCAAACAAACAGAAGCCCTAAAGTAGCTAGTGCAGAAATGGAAAATAAGCTTTTGGCTAAAACATGGTTGTGCCAATAGTATATAAATGACTTGGATCTTGGAATACAGAGTAGAATATCAAACTTTGCTGATGACACCAAACTTGGATGTGTGGCAAACAGTGAGGATGATATGAACAGCCTGCAACAGGACCTACTCATGGCCTACTCCTATTCGTAGGACATAGATTGGCTAGTGGAGTGGGCAGACAGGTGGTAGAGGAGTTTAATACTGACAAGTGTGAGGTGATGCATTTTGGCAGAAGGAGGGGCAATATACAGTTAATGCCACAATTCTAAAGAGTGTGCAAGAACAGAGGGACCTGGGCTGCCTGTGCATCGATCTTTGAAGGTGGCAGGACATATTGAGAGAGTGCTGTAAGCCTGTTGCCTGCAGCCACTACTTTTGAACTTTTATATTTTTGCATTTTACTTCTGCTTTGCTCTTAATTTCAAATAAAAATCTGTATTGAATTTTTAAAGGTTACTTTGTAGACATTGATTTAAGTGTGATTGTGCTCTGATTAAGTCAAGTAATTAATCAATTATGTAATCCATGGTAATCAATAATATTATTAACTGAACTTGTTTTTCACAAGAACTCCTTTGTTTTGTTTTCATGCTGGTCAAAGCAGGCCATGCTCGCAGCATTTGTTTCGTCCAAACTGCTGTTTTTCTCTTACTAGATTGTTAAAAATAAAAGTTGTTTCCTACTGTTTAAACAGGTGTCTGTTCTTACAGTATTCAATGACCCTTGAACTATGTAGTATAAGGGTCTGAAAGGGTTAATTTTGAGAGCATGTAAAGAATACAACCCACCATGATGATGTAAGAGATCATGTGGGAGAGACTCGAGAACAGATACATGTGGCTTTTGAAGGAGACACACAGGCTAGTGTGGAGTGTATACAGTCGTTATCAAATATTAATGTTTAATACTACAGTCTAAGAACCTTTCTGGTAGACTCAATACGGCGGCAGCATCCAAAGCCAAACATATAACAAACTACAAGCCAGGACACTAGATAGCCTTGCACATGGGGTGGTCCACTATGGTGTGGAGTCAGGAGATGGCATTTAATTGATGGACAGTACAACCTAATTGATGGCAGGTGACAGACACCATCAAAGAATGTGTAAACAGCCTGAGCGACCTGGTAGAGCCCATGAGAAGAATTTGATAAGGACTCAGGGTTATCGGACTCTTGTTTTGAGAAAGTCTGGATGGAGGCCTCGGAAGGCTGGAATGGAGCCAGAAATTAGACTTAAAGGGGGCACAGCATCCAACGTTTGGTGCTGCAGCTTGAACAGACTCGTCAATCACTGAAGACTATAGAGGAAGGGACGTTGACGGAGTGACTGATCGGAGAGTCCACCCCGTGCAAGGTTATTCAGAGACTTGGTGATGTATGTATCAAGGGGAACTGTACCATTCTAGGAAACTGTCTTAACAGAGTAATTTGGGGTTATAGAAGTTGTGCCATAAGAAAGTTGTCTTTCTAGAATAGTAATTATTTTCCTTCCTTTTTTTAAAGTTCTTTTTTATTATTTAATAAAAATTGTTTTAACATATTATTTATTATTGAGTAACTCATTCCTGTTATGTCCAGAGTACTGCTCCAAACTCAAGTGAGACTCCGCAAGGGACTCTCACACCCTACAATGGTTACTAAAGCATATGTAATCTTGAACTTCATAAATAGAGGCATTATGTACAAAAGCAGGGAAATTAATTGAACCTTTATAAAGTTCGAGTTAGGCCCCATCTAGAGTATTGCGTACTGTTCTGGTCATCACACTTCAGAAAAGATGTGAGGGTCCTTGAGAGGGTGCAGAGGAGATTTACCAGAATTGTTCCAAGGAGGATTTTAGGTACAAGGTTAGGTTGGAAAAGCTGGGTTGGTTCTCCTTTGGAGAAAAGGAGATTGAGAGGAGATTTAATCGAAGGGTACAAGATTATGACAGGCTCAGATAAGTTAGAAAAGGAAAATCTGTACAAGGACTAGGGGACACAGGTTGAAAGTTTTAGGCAAGAGATGCAGACAGAATATGAGGAAGAACTTTTTTTTAATGCAGTGGGTGGTAATGACCTGGAATTTGTGGCCCACAACAGTACTGGAAGTGGAGACAATCAATGACTCCAAGAGAAAGTTGGATGGTCATTTGAAGGATGGCACAGTGGTGCAGTGGTTAGCACCGCAGCCTCATAGCTCCAGGGACCCGGCTTCGATTCTGGGTACTGCCTGTGCGGAGTTTGCAAGTTCTCCCTGTGACCGGGTGGGTTTTCGCCAGGTGCTCCGGTTTCCTCCCATAGCCAAAGACTTGCAGGTGATAGGTAAATTGGCTGTTGTAAATTGCCCCTAGTGTAGGTCGGTGGTAGGGAATATGGGTTAGTATAAATGGGTGGTTGTTGGTCGGCACAGACTCAGTGGGCCGAAGGGCCTGTTTCAGTGCTGTATCTCTAAATAAAAAATAAATAAAATAAAAATAGACTTACAGGGCTACAGGGATCGAGCAGGGGAGTGGGACTGACTGGATAGCTCTGTGGAGAGCTGGCATGGACTAGATGGGCCAAATGGCCTCCTTCTGAGCTGTAAATGACTATGATTCTGTATCTAACTACTTTGCAACTGATCTTAGAGAGGTCAGTGCTGCTCCATTGGAAGTAAAAATGGAAAGTATCCCTTTCTGCAGTACTTACATCCCTCACTGATGAGTACAAATATCTACAAAAAGAACACTGACATTAGTGTTAGGCACTGGCTGTCCTATTCTACTGAAGAATATCTAAATCTAATGATAAGCATCGCTTTGAACAGACAATCTGGGAAAAAGCATTTGTAAAATTTTTTAAATTAAAGATAAACATATCGGTTTTACCTGTCCTGGTGTTCAAGGTGAAGGTTTCTTTCAAAGCACTCTCACCAGCTACGGTCAGTCTGGCATTAACAGTAGACGGTACATCTGCCCGACAGCAGTCACCATTTTCACCGTTATACACCCCATTAATATGCATTATGTCACCATACACTCTAGTGCCAAGATATCCATTGGCAACTGTTGCCATGAAACACAGGTCAGATGGCAAGGTGTCACTGGAAAACACCGCAGGGTCATCTTCACATTCTGACATAATGAATGTGTCGTCTACCAAGGGAAGAAAACATTTTGGTAAAATGAATGTGGTGATACTTTATCCCCCATTCTCCCATCTCCACTCCCACTCCCCACAGTGGTTGTGCCCATGATAATAGACTCTCTTTTACTTCCATTACTCTAGATAATCAAGACAGAGTGCAGGGGTGGGGCAGGAACTCACTTTATTTGAATACAAAGTTAAAGACATTGAACATTATGAGGTCCAGACCAGGAACAGTTCTGGTTTCACCTCTAATCTGTGTGGAGTTAGCTGATCTGAACCACAGTGATAGTGAGGTGCTAGAACTGGGTTTAACAACTTGGATTAGAAAGGGGAAAATGGGCCAGTATTCACACAACCTGATCACCGTCCAACAACCCTTGCTGAAAGTGTCAATGTATGGATGTCAGGGCAGGTTAAATGCAGGCTCAATTGAGACACCCATGGTTGAATCCTTTGCTAATAATTAAGGTATAGGCTGCTCAGGTGAGGTATTTAATCAGAGCTGCAGCCAGAGGAGTCATACTGAGTAAGAATTTCTAGACTTTGCTGGATACTTCTTTCATATTCAGCCCTCATTCCCTACAATCTGGAATGTGACTTTCTATATGCAATGTCAGATAACAGCGTCGCCTCATTGTTTTTATCTGGCCTTCAGATAATGAAAGAACAAACATTGTAACAGACTGTAGGACTTAAGTTATGAACTACAAAACAGTTTATTAAAAGCAGACATTAATGTCAAATCAAAAATAATAAAAGGCAGAACACTTTGCCAAGTCTCTCAGTAACAGAAAATCCAGACAATTGCCTCTAACATACCTTATAGGTGAGGCTTTATCACCCAAAATGGAGTTTGCAACTTATATCTTGATAGAGGTCTGAAGAGATGATGAGCTGTGAGCATACCTACTGCAAAACAGTAGCATAGTGGTGATGTTACTGGACTATTAATCCAGAGGCCCGGACAAATGATCCAGAGACATGAGTTCAAATCCCACCATGGCAGCTGGGGGAATTTAAATTCAATTAATTAATAAATCTGGAATAAAAAGCTAGTCTCAGTAATAATGATCATGAAACTACCAGATTGTCATAAAAACCCAAATAGTTCATTAACAACCTTCAGGGGAAGAAATCTGCTATCCTTACCCAGTTGGGCCTACAGGCGACTCCTGACCTACAGCTGACTCTTAATTGCCCTCTGAAATGGTCTAGCAAGCCGCTCAATGTATTAAACTGCTACAGAAAAGTCGAAGAAGAATAAAATTGGACGGATCACACAGCATCGACCTAGACACTGGAAATGACAAAGTCCTCCTCACTAACATCTGGGGCCTTGTGCCAAAATTGGGAGAGCTGCCCAAACATTTCAACCTGAAACATTAACTCTGCTTCTCTCTCCACAGATGCTGCCAGACCTGCTGAGTGTTTCCAGCACTTTGTTTTCATTTCAGATTTCCAGCATCTGCAGTATTTTTTTTACTTTAGCGTGAAGGAATACTCTCCATTTGCCTGGATGGGTGCAGCTCCAAAAACCTCAAGAAGCTCGACACCATCCAGCAGTGTAGGTAGGTGGTAGGAGAATTGAGGGAAGGTGGGGATGTGAGAGGGAAAAATGGGATTAATGTAGGATTAGTACAAATGGGTGGTTGATGGTTTGGCGCGGACTCGTTGGGTCGAAGGGCCTGTTTCAGTCCTGTATCTCTCTATGACTCTGACAAAACAGCCCACTTGATTGGCACCCCATCCACCACCTTAAAGATTCACTCCCTCCACCACTGGTGCACAGTGGCAGTAGCGTGTACCATCTACAAGATGCACTGCAGCGACTCACCAATGGCTCCCTCAACAACACCTACCAAACCCACACCCTCTACCACCTAGAAGAACGAGAGCAGCAGATGCATGGGAACAACACCACCAAGTTACACATCCTCCTGACTTGGAGATATATTGTGTTCCTTCACTGTTGTTCGGTCAAAATCCTGGAACTCACTCCCCAACAACATTGTGGGTGTACCTACACCACCACAGCAGTTCCAGAAGGCAGCTTATCAGCACCTTCTGAAGGGCCATTAGGGACAGGCAATAAATGCTGATGTGCCAGCGATGTCCAAATCCCAAGTACAAATAAAAAAACTCTTGTATCTTTTAAAGTTGAAATGAGGTTACTCAAAATCAAAAGGGTCTTCCACAGTTAAACTAAGTGCATCAGACTAAAGTGATGCTTTCCTAAACTCAATCCACACAAGCTTATTTTCCTGTGTAGCCAAACCCTTTTCCTTACATTGACTGATTTCAAGATTTAAAAAAAGCTTGTGTTAAGCAATTTCCACCTTTTTTTTAAAAATCAAAATGTATTTGGATATGAATTACATCTCTCGACTATTCCAATGCACTGCTGGATGGCCTCCCACATTCCATCCTCCATAAACTTGAGGTCATCCAGAACTCTGCTGCCTGGGTCTTAACTCGCAACAAAACATCCCTGTGCTCCCAGTTAAGCAATGTCTCAATTTTTAAATTCTCATTCTTGTTTTCAAATCCCTCCATTGCCTTACCCGTCCCTATCACTATAAACTCCTCCAGCCTCACAACCCTCCAAGATATCTGCGCTCCTCTAACTGTGGCCTTTTGAGCATCCCCAATTTTAATTGCTCCACCATTGGCAGCCACCCCTTTAGCAGACAAGGCCCTAAGCTCTAAAATTCCCTTCCTAAATCTCCCTACCTCTCTTTCCTCCTTTAAGACCCTCCTTAAAACCTACCTCTTTGACTAAGCTTTTAGTTATCTGCCCTACCATCTCCTATGTGACTTGGTGTCAAATAATCCTGTGCAAATTCTGGAGATGTTTTACTACATTAAAGGCAAAATATAAATACAAGTTATTGCCATTGCCTCTAAAATGAGTAGGAAAGTTCATGGATATTGTCAGGTGATTACATGTATATTTAGCTCAACCACCTGTTACAGTAAATAAAGTTTAAGGTGACCAAGTCTCAAATAAATACTAACAAGATAAACCTGTTTTATAATCTGAAATGTGACAGATCTTCCTGTCTGTCTCAAGTAGTCAGGCCAAAACGAGAGAGAGAGTAAAAGTTATAAACAATATTTTACTGATAGTATTTTAAAAGACTTATAAATGAAACTGAAAAGGGAAACTTGCTAGTTTTAGAATGGGAAATTTCAATTTACTGTTTTTGGAAATGGCTTCACTGTAGTCCAAGTGATATTTTTGGATCACAGGTTTATAAAGAGGAAGGAGCTTTATTTTAACTATTCAGTGCACTCCCATTACATATTGTGAAAAAATAAGACATTTTAAAATTTCTCATCCAAAGGAGGTTCCACCATGTTGGGGCCCTTCACGGTCGACCCCATGACAGCACCCCTGAGTAGCTGTATTGGAACATCTGACCCTTGGGAAATACAGTACCATCTAAGCACAATTCATACATACAATATAGCTTTTAAAAATTGGTGAAGAATATGTTTCCAAATATAAGAGGTGATTTTCTTCTGCTTTGCAACCCGGTAACAATCAAGGGGGCTAGAGAAAGAGGCAGAGACCCAGTAGGCTGGATCACTGCTTCTATTGTTATGACCGACTGCTCCAGTCAAAGCCCCCACTCAAAATATACGAATCCGATTGTGGTGGGAGAAATGCACTGATAATTCAATCCCGTGGCTCCACAGATCGCCTGACATATCATTTAAAACTTTCCAAATTAAAGAAAGACCCAGCCATTCGTACCATCTTTTAACCCCTGAATGAGGCTAGCCAAACCAGGTATCTTTAAATCAACAAATTAACTCTTTAATTAGAAGAACTAAATTTTTAAACACTACGAAGATATAAACATTTAAAATAGAAAAAATTAGAGTCCTTGCAAATTTACAGTCCAATGTTGCTTGAAGTCCTCACAGAATGTTACTTTCTTTCTCCAGTGAATTTCAACAATTTGCAAACTTGCAAACACTTTCAACAGAATCAATCTGACTTTCGAGTTTTTTAAGGATAAAAGATTGTCATAGTCTAACTTCCCTTTCTTCAATTTAAATTACCAGCGATCTCTGTTTTGGCTTGACTTTTAGAATTTTGAGAGATAATAACTAAACAGACTAAAATCCTATTCCTTCAGTTTAAATGGTTGAGAGCTCTTTTTGCAGGTGCTGTCACCACAGCTGTCTGTGTCCGCTGTGTCTGTGTTCGGTTAGAACAAACTGTCTTCAACTAAAAAGCCAGTTCAAAATTGAATTATAACAAATATATCACTTAATACTCACTCCCAGTGGCTTTATCTATGGTAACGAGAATGCACCTTTTGAATCGCAGTCTCCAAATGGCTGTTTCTAAGGCAACGAAAATGCATCTTCCTATAACTCCTGAGGCTTGCTGGTTCTTAAAGCAATACTGATCCTTTGCAAGCCTTAAAGGCAAACCGCATATTCCCAGAAAAAAAACTACAAGACCATGACACTATGCATTGCAGTTATACCTTCAAAGTTTCCAAGGACTTCAAAATGCTTGCACTTGAAGCAGGCACACACAGAGGACACGTAAGTCAGGGAGGAAGGACAACATCACATCTCCCACCTCATTTTTCTGGATTTGCATCTGGTAGAGATTTAGGCACAGCATTATGGAGAATGGAGGGGCCTTGCCAAGTTCTACCCCCTCCGCACCAGCCACATTCCTTGGGTCAGAAGAGTCGAGAGGACCAGACAACAAGGTCATGGCAAACTCAAAGCAGCAAGTACCCTTTTGTTCAAGCCTTTCAAGCTGCAACAGCAGATGTATTTCAGGTATAAGGCCCCACCGAGGAGTTATCATACACTTGGCTGGGGTTATACCCTAAACCTCAATTCAAATAGAGATGCATTCAGGTTAGGCAGGCAAACGTCCAAGCTGCGGGATAGAGGTGTGAGGGAGAAAAGAAAATTCAGCCCCATATTCTTTTCCCTCTCAGCATCCTTATCCTCTCATGTTAAAGAACATTCTTTTACATAAGGAATACTACAGAACTTAAGTCGTTCTTTAGCAAAAACTTATCCCCGAATAATATTCCACCTCTTTAACCTTCACAGCGTGACGGGTAAACAATCTTGCTGAGTTACCAGGCATTTTTCTTGGCATTTCTTCGCAGACGAAGATTTTGGGAAGATTGCATTCATCAGTTGCAGGTTAGCCGGTGGCTAGTCAGGCCTATCAGTGACCGGTAGATTCTCCCACAGCGGTTACAAGTGAACGTGTAGGCACTGCTGGGCCAATTGGATCCACCAGGCTGCACCCAACAAAACTTTGCTCCCACTGCTTAGAACGCTCCGAGAAACACCAACCTTCCCAATTAGATTAGATTAGATTAGATTAGAGATACAGCACTGAAACAGGCCCTTCGGCCCACCGAGTCTGTGCCGACCAGCAACCACCCATTTATACTAATCCTACACTAATCCCATATTCCTACCAAACATCCCCATCTGTCCCTATATTTCCCTACCACCTACCTATACTGGTGACAATTTATAATGGCCAATTTACCTACCAACCTGCAAGTCTTTTGGCTTGTGGGAGGAAACCCACGCAGACACAGGGAGAACTTGCAAACTCCACACAGGCAGTGCCCAGAATCGAACCCGGGTCCCTGGAGCTGTGAGGCTGCAGTGCTAACCACTGCGCCACTGTTCCAGGTCTTTATAATCGCTTTGAAAATATCAGGGTATCGAGGTTCACCTCTAGGAACAGTGCTGGCCTTTTCTGTGTTATAATCATAGAAAAAAATCTCAACCCTTCCATTTGCCCCTCCCCAAACCTTGTCTCCATTGTGGAAAGATGAAGCAGTCTCCCCAGAGACTGGGAAGCAGCGGCAGTGAGTAAATAAAGTTCGCAACTTCACACCGCTCTCGAACGCTTCTACAAGTTAAACACTTAAACAGAAATGGATGAAACAAGTAAGCTTAATCAAACGTCTATTCTCAGTTTGCAGGAACTTCCCGCCGTCAAGTTTGCTTCGAACCATCTCTAAATTCTAAATAAACCTGTGCTCCTGAAATGTAAACTCTGGTTACTCACTCACCCAGAGCAGCTCTCCAAACTTACTCCTGGGTTCCTGCTGCTCTTTCTCTTGGAATCGCTAATCCGCTTTTTCTGAAAGGAAAATCAAACTGAGACTAAACCCACTTCTCCTGCACGGAAACCCGCCAGAACAGGAAAGAGGTCGAGAAGGGGGTAGGATCAGAGCGCAAACTCTGTGGGTTACTTTGCCGTCCTTGGAAAACTGTTGAAAACTCTGTAATAACGAATGCAAAACAAACTCGTGTTCCTTTTCAAAACAAAGCCCGACCCATCTAGTGGAGGAAGAGATTCGAATGATTTCCTCAGGAACAGTTCAGGACCTGTTTTTCAGTAGGAGTGACATGAAGTTCATGCAGGATCCTGTAAAGGGAAGGGGGACAATGCCATAATAGACCCTCTTCAGTTGGCACACGCCAACCTATACCAGCCTGCACGACTGCCTCATAAAGCCGAGGGCCGAGTGCGGCCTGTGAACTGGCTGCAAAGCTCCTGCTGCTTTCCTTCCTCTTTGTACCTGTGAGCAAAGCATTCAGCATCTCCATGCTGTGTAAAGTTCCAGATCCTGGAAGGCTGCTCCCTCCAGACTGACCGCTTTTATTTTTGATTATATATTTTTGAAGCTAATGGGTCTTTCAAAAAGACAGAAACAGGAGGACAGAGATGGAGTAGAGAGAGAAAGATAAGAACTAGAAAAGATGAGAGACAGAGGAGGAAAAGAGGAGATAAGGTGAGGACAGGAAAAGAGATTGGGTGGGTTGAAAGATAAAGAGAGAGAAAACAATGACTACTTTTCTTGTCTATGGGAGTCTCTTTTTTTATGTGTGGGGATCTTGCTTTTTGAAGTTTTCTGAAGTTTTGCATTATTGCATAATTCCCAACTGGTTAGCCATTCACCATCATACTTCTGCCACTGTTGATGTGCTTAATCACCTCCTTATCTCTGATTTGATGGGCTGGATTTTGTAGTTCCAACAGCAGGCGCGGAACATGGCGGCCAACCCCCACGGGATCTGCGCCACTGCGATTACGGTGCGGGTGGCCACTTAGCTTATTCATGGTGGCCAGTCGCTGCCCCCACCCATCATGTGGTGGTAGTGCATTGACGATGTCATTCACTGTGTCACCTGATGCAGAAGCATGTGCTGGTGCCATTTTTAAAAGGCAGCCAGCCCTGCAGACAATTCAATGAAATGCAGAGTTCACCCCTTCTCCGCCCCTCACCTTCCCTTTACAAATACTGCAGAGATGGCCCTTTCCCCACTTCAGTGGCGGCAGTTTTCCCTGGATAGGAAAGTGAAGGCGCAAGTGCTGCATTTTGCGCTGAAGATCAGGAACTGAAGGTAAGATCGCAGCGGGTTACATTTATATTAATGCAAACATCTAATTGTGTCCTCAGTACCTTGATCTACGGCAGCGAGGCCTGGACAACGTATGCCAGCCAAGAGCGACGTCTCAATTCATTCCATCTTCGCTGCCTTCGGAGAATACTTGGCATCAGGTGGCAGGACTATATCTCCAACACAGAAGTCCTTGAAGCGGCCAACACCCCCAGCTTATACACACTACTGAGTCAGCGGCGCTTGAGATGGCTTGGCCATGTGAGCCGCATGGAAGATGGCAGGATCCCCAAAGACACATTGTACAGCGAGCTCGCCACTGGTATCAGACCCACCGGCCGTCCATGTCTCCGTTATAAAGACGTCTGCAAACGCGACATGAAATCGTGTGACATTGATCACAAGTCGTGGGAGTCAGTTGCCAGCATTCGCCAGAGCTGGCGGGCAGCCATAAAGACAGGGCTAAATTGTGGCGAGTCGAAGAGACTTAGTAGTTGGCAGGAAAAAAGACAGAGGCGCAAGGGGAGAGCCAACTGTGCAACAGCCCCAACAAACAAATTTCTCTGCAGCACCTGTGGAAGAGCCTGTCACTCCAGAATTGGCCTTTATAGCCACTCCAGGCGCTGCTTCACAAACCACTGACCACCTCCAGGCGCGTATCCATTGTCTCTCGAGATAAGGAGGCCCAAAAGAAGAAGAATTAGCATATGGAAAGGGTCCCATCTCAGAGTAGTGCCACAGAGCTTCCCCGCCGCTGGGAAGATCAGGCCCAGCAATCCCAGCGTCAGGTTCCATGGTAGGCCACTGCCGCTCCGATTCTCCAGCTCTTTCCCCCCCCCCCCCAGAACCTGACATCAGTAAAACTGTTACTCTCTCCCACCCTGGTCACTCTCCCGGTACGCTCCCCATTTTTACTCCTTCAAGAACAAATAGTACGGACTGGTTATTCTGGCACACAACTGATTTAATCATCCATCACCAAATCTGGCTAGATCACATCAAGCGCTATCAGGCCTCAATCTTCTCTGCTAAAACTGCTCACCACTCCAGGATCTTCCTGGAGGGCAAAGATAACCCCTGATTTCTCCACTACCAACTGTCTCCTTTTACCCCTGTCCACCATTATTTCCAACAAGTGTGAGGAATTCATGGACTTCTTTATCACTATGATTGAGATCATCCATTCAGTTGCATCCACTGCTTCTACCTTCTCCTTCCCCATTAATCCAAACTCCTCCCTCTAGGTCCATCCCCTGCTCAAGCATCATCCTCGTTTTCCCTTCCAAAATCACTATTTTGACCCTCCTTTCAAAATACCACTCTCCATCCCTGCCCTTGCAAACTACCACTCCATTTCCAGCTCCATATACTCCTGAAAATTCTTGCACCACTCCAAATCCATTATCCCACAACTGCATGTTTGAGATTCTCAAATCAGATTCTATCCCTTCCACTGCACTGAAATGGTCCTAATTAAAGTCACAAGTAGCATCATGTGATTGTGACGATGGTACATAATCCCTCCATCTCCTTCTTAGTATCTCTGCAGCTAAAGGACTGGAAAAAGAACCTGACCCGAGCCCAACCCGGCCCAAGTCTCTCTGATTTTGCCCCGAACCTGACCCGACCATCCCTTTACTTACCTTCCGACTCGGAACCTCCGGGAAGCTGCAGCACATGCGTGATGACATCACAGTGATGTCACTCGCTCACGGCACAGCCTCAGTTTCGTCTCGGACTCCCAGCTCAGGTAAGTTTTTTTAATTTCAATACTTATCAGCAGAGCACTTAGCGTGTGTGTCCAGCCCGACCCGACCCAAGCCCGAAAGCTGGATCCGGAAGATAAGCCCGACACGACCCGAACCCGACACGTCGTCAGGTCCCATCAGGTTCGGGTCGGGTAGCAGGCCTTTAATCCCGACAAAAGCACAACTTTTGACCTCACATCCTCTCAAACCACCTCGTGCTACTTCTATAACACTGGTCATCTCAGCCCATTTGCTGCTGAAACTCTGATGTATTTGTCACCTCCAGATGCTACTTTTCCAAGGTTCTCCTAGTCTCTGCCTTGCATTTATTTCAGCTCATTTCAAACTCTTCCAATCAAATCCTATCTCAGTTCACACCTGAATCAAAAACAGAAAATGCTGGAAATACTCAGCAGGTCAGGCATCATCTGTGGAGAGAAAAACAGAGTTAATGTTTCAGGTCTGTGACCTTTCATCAGAACTGGCAAAGGTTCGAAATGTAATAGGTTTTGAGCAAGTGAAAGGGGGGCGACGGAAGAAGAACAAAAAGGAAGGTCTGTGATAGGGTGGAGGGCAGGACAGATTAAATGACAAAAGGTTTGATGGTACAAAGCCAAAGGGAGTGGTAATGGGACAATAAAGAAACAAAGGAGATTTCTGGATGAAGTTTGAATGGCAGGAAAGCAGCAATACAAACACAAAGTAAATGGATAAAGAAAGAAATGAGAGGGCGGGGGGGGGGCAAATAAACGAACCAGCAAAAATAAGCATAAAAAGTAAAAATGAGGCTAGAGGTTATGAACTAATATTATTGAACTCAATGTTGAGTCTAGAAAGCTGTAAAGTGCCCAGTCAAAAGTGAAGTGCTGTTCCTCGAGCATGTATTGAGTTTCATTGTTGTTTCACACCTGCTTACCTATCACCATCTGCTTCCCGACCTATAATGGTTTCTACTTCTCCAACGATTCCAATTCAAAATTCTCATCCTCATGTTTAAATCCCTTCATGTTTAAATTTACCTTACCGATCTTATAGCCAATGATCGGTGGCCATGCTTTTAGCCATCTCGGCCCCACGCTCTAGAATTAACTACCTATGTCCTTCTCCTCCTTTAAGACCCTCATTAAATCCAATCTATTTGACCAAGCTTTCAATCGCCTTTTCTACAATCTCCTACTTTGGTTTGGTATCCATTTATTTATGATGATACCTGTGAAGCGCCTTTGTACATTTTATAATCTTAAAGCTGCTATATAAATGCAAGTTGCTGTAATCAAATACAGCCTACTAGTGATTCTGGCACATATATCCAATCCCCAGCTACAAAAGTGTGGACACCTTTATCATGGGAATGACAGGTTTGAGAGACTGCCATCTGTCCTCGATATCTCCTAGCTGTTCGGAGCTTTGAAGAAAAAATGCAAACAAAAATGAGAATTACAGAAGGAGAAAGGTCATGTTTCTGTGGGTAGCTAGGAGGCTCTCAAGGACCACCCTAAGAAGGGAGTGGGAGCAGGTGACCAGAGAGGTCAGTGCAAGGAATCTGGCCTCAAAGATCTGGCAGCAGTGCCACGAGAAGTCTAATGACCTCACACAAGTGGTCAAGGTCAGTGAATGCATCTTTACATGTCATGTGCTTGCACCACACCACCAACCTCTCATGCTGCCCAATGCTCCACACCCACATTACTCACCCAGCAGCATTCTCTGGCACTCAGGATTCACACCAAACCATCTCTCACTGCCTCCACATACTTCAGCTGTTCAACTGTGGCAGGCACATCACCCAAACACAGTGCTACACAATTATTGACATTCTTCCCCCTCTTTGGCAGATCAAGGTCTCCCAGAATAGAAGGGAGCAGAGCAGAACCAGTGGCGGACAAGCATGCCTGCATCTCACCCAACAGAGGATGCAGTTCTTCAAGTCTTAGTGCCGGCTGCGACAGAGCCAATAGCATCTGATGCACTGAGAACATAGGAATATGATATTATTGCTATCATAGAGACATGGTTGAGGGAAGGGCAGGACTGGCAGCTCAATATTCCAGGGTATAGAATCTTCAGACGTGACGGGAGTGGTGATGGGGGTGTAAAAGAGGAAGTGGCACTGCACTATTGATCAAGGATTCAATTACTGCAGTTAGGAGGGATGATATCTTAGAAGGTTCCTCAAATGAGGCCATATGGGTGGAACTTAAAAACAAAAAGGAGGCAATCACTTCGCTGGGAGTGTACTACAGGCCTCCAAATAGTCAGGGAGAGATTGAGGAGCAGATATGTAGGCAAATCTCAGAGAGGTGTAAAAATAATAGGGTAATAACAGTAGGGGATTTCAACTTCCCCAATATTAACTGGTATAGGCTTAGTGCAAAGGGCTTAAAGGGGGCAGAATTCTTAAAGTGCATCCAGGAGAGCCTTTTGAGCCAGCATGTAGAAAGTCCTAGAAGAGAAGGGGCAGTACTGGACCTAATCTTAGGGAATGAAGCCAGACAAGTGGTAGAAGTGTCAGTGGGGGAGCATTTCGGGGATGGTGACCATAACTGTAAGATTTAAGGTAGGTATGGAAAAGGACAAAGATGGACTGGAAATAAAGGTACTTAATTGAGGGAAGGCCAATTTCAATATGATAAAACAGGATCTGGCCAAAGTGGACTGGGAGCAGCTACTTGTAGGAAAGCCTACATCAGACCAGTGGGAGTCATTCAAAAAGGAAATAGAGAGTGTTCAGGGCCAACATGTTCCAGTAAAGTTGAAGGGTAGGAACAACAAGTCCAAGGAACCCTGGATGTCAAAGGATATAGAGGATTGGATAAAGAAAAAAAAGGAGGCTTATGGCAGATTCAGAGCACTGAAAACAGCAGACGCCCTAGAGGAGTATAGAAAGTGTAAAAGGGTACTTAAAGTAATTAGGAGAGCGAAGAGGGGGCATGAAGAAACACAGGTGGGCAAGATAAAGGAAAATCCGAAGGCGTTTTATAAGTATATTAAGGGCAAGAGGATAACCAGGGAAAGAGTAGGGCCCTTTAGGGACCAAAGTGGCCATCTGTGTGTGGAGCCGGAGGACGTAGGTGAGGGTTTAAATGATTACTTTTCATCTGTGTTCACTATGGAGAAGGACGATGTAGGTGTAGAGATCAGGGAGGGGGATTGTGATATAGTTGAATAAATTAGCATTGAAAGGGAGGAGGTATTAGCGGTTTTAGCCAGCTTAAAAGTGGATAAATCCCCAGGCCCAAATGAGATGTATCCCAGGCTGTTATGTGAGGCAAGGGAGGAGATTGCAGGGGCTCTGACACAAATTTTCAAATCCTTTCTGGCCGCTGGAGACGTGCCAGAGGACTGGAGGACAGCGAATGTGGCATCATTATTCAAGAAGGGTAGTGGGGATAAACCAGGTAATTACAGGCCAGTGAGTCTAACATCAGTGGTAGGGAAACTATTGGAAAAAACTCTGACAGACAGGATTAAACTCCACTTGGAGAGGTAGGGATTAATCAAGGATAGTCAGCATGGCTTTGTCAGGGGGAGATCATGTCTAACAAACTTGATTGAAGTTTTCAAGGAGGTGTGCAGATGAGGATAAAGCAATTGATGTAGAGTACATGGACTTCACTAAGACTTTTGATAAGGTCCCACATGGGAGATTAGTTAAGAAGGTAAGAGCCCATGGGATCCAGAGCAATTTAGCAAATTGGATCCAAAATTGCCATAGTGGCAGGAGGCAGAGGGTGATGGTCGAGGGTTGTTTTTGTGATTGGAAGCCTGTGACCAGTGGCGTACCGCAGGGATCAGTGCTGGGACCCTTGCTGTTTGTAGTGTACGTTAATGATTTAGACGTGAATCAGGTATGATCAGTAAGTTCGCAGATGACATGAAAATTGGTATCGTAAATAGTGAGGAGGAAAGCCTTAGATTACAGGACGATATAGATGGGCTGGTAAGATGGGCGGAGCAGTGGCAAATGGAATTTAATCCTGAGAAGTGTGAGGTGATGCATTTTGGGAAGACTAACAAGGCAAAGGAATATACAATGGATGGTAGGATCCTCGGAAGTACAGAAGGTCAGAGGGACTTTGGCATACTAGTCCATAGATCACTGAAGACAGCAGCACAGGTAGATCAGGTGGTTAGGAAGGCATATGGGATACTTGCCTTTATTAGCAGAGAGATGGAATATAAGAGCAGGGAGGTTATGATGGAGCTGTATAAAATGCTAGTTAGGCCACAGCTGGAGTACTGTGTATAGTTCTGGTCACCACACTATAGGAAGGATGTGATTGCACTGGAGAGGGTGCAGAGGAGATTCACCAGGATGTTGCCTGGGCTGGAGCATTTCAGCTATGAAGAGAGACTGGATAGGCTAGGGTTGTTTTGATTAGAGCAGAGAAGGCTGAGGGGGACCTGATTGAGGTGTACAAAATTATGAGGGGCATAGATAGGGTAGATGGGAAGAAATTTTGTCGCTCAGTGGTGGTGTCAATAACCGGGGGCATAGATTTAAGGTAAGGGGCAGGAGGTTTAGAGGGGATTTGGGGAAAACTTTTTTCGCCCAGAGGGTGGTTGCAATCTGGAACACACTGTCTGTAGGGGTGGTAGAGGCAGGAACCCTCGCAACATTTAAGAAGTATTTAGATGAGCACTTGAAACGCCATTGCATACAAGGCTACGGGTCAAGTGCTGGAATATGGGATTAGATTAGATAGGTGCTTGATGGTGGGCACAGACACGATGGGCCAAAGGCTCTATTTCTGTGCTGTATAACTCTGATTCTATGAGGTTGGCGGTTGCTACAGGGGATTCGGATGAGAGCTTTGATGGGACGGCATACAGGAGAATGCTGATGGCATGCACACTGAGATGCTGGGTTCCATTGGCTGGCCTGCCAGACAGCTTCCTGTTACTGGCAAGGAATATGGTGGAGTCTGGCTTCAACTTGGCAGAGTGCATCCCACAGAGCTTCCCCTCTCTGCAGTCTCTGCTTTATCTCCCTGTTGTGCTGCAGTCCCAGAGGCAGTGCAGTTGCAGGCGTCATACCTGTTTCAGCCTTTGTGTGGACAGGTCATCAACTCCTCTGTCCACTCTGCTGAATCCAGCAACTCGTCACAACACCTCCAAAAGCACTCCACAATACTTCCAGAGACTTTACAATAGCAAAAGTTAGTGTAAATCAACTTACCTGCAAGTTGGTTGTCAGACCCTTTAATTAACACTTGTAGTATATCCCTCTTGCAGCTTTACGAATGTTCTTTGGTGAATGACAAGCAAATACGCTGAAAGAACCAGGGTGGTCCAAGTTTGTAAATCAAGCTTCAAATCAGCCAGTACAGCTGTTTGACATCATGATCTAGGCAGTCGGGAGGCTTCTGTTGCACATATGGCTTGCCTTGTGGGTATAAAACACAGCACACTATCACATGAGCATTGATGATAAGTTCTTATCACTTTCACTCAACACGAGGAGGGGGCCATTGAAAGTGGTAAATGTGCTTAATATCATGCATTCTTAGAAGGTATGACTGGCTCCTCTTTACCTTGTCTGACCTGGTATGGTCATTAAATCCTTTTGCAGCACTGAGTGGCTGTGCATTGGATGGTTAAGTTTTCACTAACACCCTTCCACTTAGCCAGCTTTAATTCTCCGTGAGTCTTTCCATGTGTCAAAAAAGACTGCGTTTATATTGCACCTTTCATAACCATAGTACGTCCTAAAGTGCTTTACAGCCTATGAAGTATTTTTGAAGTGTAGTCATTGTTGTAAAATTGGAAACATGGCAACCAATTTGCACACAATTAGCTCCCACAACAAGCAATATGACAATGCGTTGATTCAAAAGAGGCCTCCGAATAGTCCAAACCTTGTGAAGCACCACTTCAAAATTAGTATCCGCAAAAGGAGAGGGGTGACTGTATGCTGTATTTGTCTTCTTTGACTTATTTCGATCCATGAATTTCTTTTGCTGCATCCAAAATAATATGTTGTCTTGGGCCCCTTTAAGCAGCTGCAGCCTTTAAGTCCTAAGATCATACTCAGGCCTTTAAGCCTGCATGCCAACTTCTTTCTTTTCTTTTGGGCCTCCTTATCTCGAGAGACAATGGATACGCGCCTGGAGGTGGTCAGTGGTTGTGAAGCAGCGCCTGGAGTGGCTATAAAGGCCAATTCTAGAGTGACAAGGCTCTTCCACAGGTGCTGCAGAGAAATTTGTTTGTCGGGGCTGTTGCACAGTTGGCTCTCCCCTTGCGCCTCTGTCTTTTTTCCTGCCAACTACTAAGTCTCTTCGACTCGCCACAATTTAGCCCTGTCTTTATGGCTGCCCGCCAGCTCTGGCGAATGCTGGCAACTGACTCCCACGACTTGTGATCAATGTCACACGATTTCATGTCGCGTTTGCAGACGTCTTTATAGCGGAGACATGGACGGCCGGTGGGTCTGATACCAGTGGCGAGCTCGCTGTACAATGTGTCTTTGGGGATCCTGCCATCTTCCATGCGGCTCACATGGCCAAGCCATCTCAAGCGCCGCTGACTCAGTAGTGTGTATAAGCTGGGGGTGTTGGCCGCTTCAAGGACTTCTGTGTTGGAGATATAGTCCTGCCACCTGATGCCAACTACAAAGCTCAGAAATGCTGAAACAAAGATGCTGACAATTCAAAAAATAGTAGACAACTGAAAAATAGCGTTGAATAAAGGCCTATGATTTAAGAGGTCTGAATAAGTTGAATTCCTTTTATTACATTGAGTTTCAGGTTTTTTATTGGTGTTTTGAGATCACTTTCCACAAATTATCCTGTTTTTCTGTGAAAACTGAAATCCAGTGGCCTCATGCGTGACACATGAACAGAAGTGATTATAACAGGATTGCAGTAGGACATGAACTTGTCGTGACTTAAGCATCAGCTGCATCCAATATTGCACCAGTTGTACGATATGAAGGCTAAAGTAAACAAAAAGTACAATTTTTGCACTGGTAGATTTAGAAGTTTTTGAAGCTCTGCTGTGCCAAATTTGCCTCTGGGTGAGGGTTCTGGAGGCATGCACTCCCAGAAAATTTAGATTTTTTAAAAAAGAACACGTTTTGATAAATTTTCTCACATTTTGAAATGCACTGTGATTCTTTTCCTTG
Organism: Heterodontus francisci; assembly: GCF_036365525.1. Classification (NCBI taxonomy): domain Eukaryota; kingdom Metazoa; phylum Chordata; class Chondrichthyes; order Heterodontiformes; family Heterodontidae; genus Heterodontus; species Heterodontus francisci. The sequence goes on along the minus strand of NC_090384.1, from coordinate 46,340,587 downwards.
CTTACGTCTTCTGTTATTTTGCTATGCTTTCTCTTCTCATTTTTTGCCCTGCTTTTGAAATTCAATTGTGTCTCTTTATCATCTTCTGCACAGGACTGTGTAACAAATCTTTTGACCCATGAGTAATGCTTTCTATATTTTGTGACTTTTAAGTTAACCTGTAGCTTGACTAGGTTTGGAATCAACTAACCCCGGAAAAGTTATATACAGTGTTACAAACATTTCACTGAAGCCAAGGGCCAAATTCATAAGTTTTCATATTTCCCTATTGTAAGAAATTGGTTAGTCGCTTGCACTGATAGTTGTGACTCGGTGGAGATGTAGAATAAATACTAAGCACAGACCAACCAGGTACGTGCACAATATGCCACAAGCTAGATCAGAGGTGCAGACCTTAAGTGAAGCAAAATGTAAGGATCAAAGACCAATATAATGTACAAACACACGTACAGTATCAGAAACAATTCTTGTATTAACACTGAAAGTTAGACCAGTGGTACTGACAATGAACTAAGGTATCATTGTAGGCTTGCAAATTATGTAAATGGTACAGGTCCAAATCCAGTGCTACAATTTTGCTGACCCAGATGCAAAGTCCTTTTATGGGTGTCTCTAATCTACAAATAGCTCAGACACCTTTCAACCTTGAGACACAGTCAGTTTCTCTCCTACCTCCCTATCCTCAGAATGTGGAACATAATGAGATCACACCTCTCCCTCTCTCCCCTATTTCAAACCTTTATTCCCATTTGCTATCCTCCAATAGCTTTTAGTCACTTTCGCTCTCCCTCATTTCCCTTTGTCATTCCCCTTTGGCCAGCTATCATTCCACCCCTCAAAAGGAAATTGGATGGGCACTTGAGGGAAATAAACTTGCAAGGATATGGGGATAGTGGGGGAATGGGACTGACTGGATTGCTCTACAGAGAGCCAGCATAGACACAATGGGCCAAATGGCTGCCTTCTGTTGCCATAATAAATGACTCTATATACCCCACTATCTTTTATTGCCTCTTTTATTTCCATCATCATGATTTCACTTTGCAACTTTTTGAGTCCTGTGCCACTTATCTGAAACAAGAGAAACACAACTAACTTGTTCATTTTTGAGCAAAAAGTCGAAACAGATCAACTGAAGAATTGTTATACAATCTTTGAGTTCCCTCACGTATAAATGTGATGCCCCAAAAGCTGATCCATTCCTTTCATGTCCAAATATGGAAAGCAATGTCTCCATTCTGAATGTAAATTCCAGTTACTACAGACTAAAATGTCACTGTATTACCAATACTGCTGAAAGTGGGAAATACTTGCCAAGCTCCATCTACCCCGTTCCCAGAATTTCCAAAATGTTTCTGGTTATAACTGACTCGCTCCAAAAACTTTGCAGTTTGTTCCTCCAAAGCACACACAACATCCGTGCATGTGTAGGAGAGACACCTGATGGATTTTGTGGAGCGAGTGGATCAGAGTCAGACAAGTTATTTAGCGAAACAGGGTATGGGCCGAGTAAGTGGAGGTAAAAAAAATCCTCTCAACGTGGACAGTTGGCAACAAGGTTTAAGTCTTGCAGCAAATCAGTATTTCCCACCCCAACAGAGGTGAGCTCCCAACCAGAGGTATTCCCAATGCCTGGGCGTCTTTACTGGAGTTGGTCCTGGAAGTTTCCCCCCACCCCCAGGTGCCCTTAGGCCAATTGCAGCATCTTAAATCAAATCACAGTGCAGACTAGAGTGGAAACCTAATCTGGAATCTTTTGATTTGTTTCACTATGACTTTACCCACTAAACCATTGGGGGATTTGATCGTAATTAAGTGTGTGACTCAACTCTTTTCCTGATTTATCTTGATAATACTTGAGTGATGTGACAGGATGGTTTTTTTTAATTCATTCATTCATGGGATATGGGATAGGCCCATCCCTAATTGCCCTTAAGGTGGTGGTGAGCTGCCTTCTTGAACTGCTGCAGTCCATGTGGGGTAGGTACACCCACAATGCTGTTAGGAAGGGAGCTCCAGGATTTTGACCCAGCGACAGTGAAGGAACGGCGATATAGTTCCAAGTCAGGATGGTGTGTGACTTGGACGGGAACTTTATGAAGGTGTATTATATAGAAATACCTTTTTTTAAATTGACCTATGAAGGTATCGACTGGAATTTTATTTTACAAATGTCCCCTCATAAAGAGGTACAAGTAATACAATGATTGAAACATAAAATCAATTTAAAAGGGAAAGCTTATCTTCTCAATCACCATGTTGTTATTCGTGTCTATCAGACACTATTCTTTGCAGTGCCCACCGAAGATGGAAGGCCCCAAGCAGCCCAGTGGAAACCACATATTCCTTCTCCAGGGCCAGCTGGACACAGACATTATTTCGCAATATCTGAGAATAATTTTTTGGTGGCGACTGTTTTCACTCCTCACCCACAGTAGGACATGGATCTGTTCTCTAATGGGTTGAAATTGGATGCCCAGATGGACAGCCAAGTTATGCAGCACATTGTTGGAACACACCACAGAGATGTCACATAGCCAGGATAGAGTCATAGAGTTATACAGCACAGAAACAGGCCCTTCGGCCGATCGTGACCACACCGGCCATCAAGCACCTATCCTAATCCCATTTTCCAGCACTTGGCCCGTAGCCTTGTATGCTATGGCGTTTCAAGTGCTCATCTAAATACTTCTTAAATGTTGTGAGGGTTCCTGCCTCTACACGCCTACAGATAGTATGTTCCAGATTCCAACCACCCTCTGGGTGAAAAAACCTTTCCTGAAATCCCATCTAAAGCTCCTGCCCCTTACCTTAAATCTATGCCCCTTGATTATTGACACCTCCGCTAAGGGACAAAGTTTCTTCCTATCTACGCCCCTCATAATTTTGTACACCTCATTCAGGTCCGCCCTCAGCCTTCTCTGCAATAAGGAAAACAACCCTAGCCTATCCAGTCTCTCTTCATAGCTGAAATGCTCCAGCCCAGGCAACATCCCCGAACTGCCCTGCTATGACTTACCCTTAATTTACTCCCTTAAATTACCCAAAAATTAGAGATTATTTACACTAGGAACCTTGATTCCCTAAAAACACTTACTTTATACAAAAAAAATTGTAGACCTTACCCTACTCCCAATAAGTTTTATTACCACTAGTAAACTTTACTAATACTAATAAAACCGTACAATTACTGATAAATTACCTGAGTTTTGAAAGATAAATGAGGAAAATAACAAAATACTCACCAACCATTCACTTACCTGTTTCCCTGTGATGCCACTTTTTATTTTTTCTCCGAATGTGGTGTGCTCACAGACTGGGCCCAGCCCCAACTAGCTGTTTTGTTTAGGACGGTAGACAATACAAGGATTAAGGCACCAAAATTGATGCTTTAGTGGAATGAAAGTTTGTCTTTTTCACTAATGTGTCACGTTTATTTCTCTGGTTATGGCAATCCTCACTAGATTCAAATAAATCTGGCATACACAACCAGCATAAGATTAAGCAGGCATGCATAAATCTCAAAAGGTCTTCAACAACTTGCTCAAGGTCCACTCTTACCAACCAACAATAAAATTATCCCATGTTTTAATAAAGGAAAACAAAAATATTCATTATTGCTGAATCTCTGCTCAAGCAACATCCCAGAGCTACTGAGCTACAAATTGCAAAGCAGAGACAGGAGCAACAATTTTACTGAGGGCCACGTATTTTGAGTACTAAGGAGGCTCGGCAAAGTTTCTGGCACCCTCATCTCTGGGAGAGAAAGCTGTGAATTCAGTGCAAACTCTTTAGTGCTCCATTGTTGGAGATGTTTAGTTTAGTTTGGAGATACAGCACTGAAACAGGCCCTTCGGCCCACCGAGTCTGTGCCGACCATCAACCACATATTTATATTAATCCTACACTAATTCCATATTCCTACCACATCCCCACCTGTCCCTATATTTTCCCTACCACCTACCTATACTAGGGGCAATTTCTAATGGCCAATTTACCTATCAACCTGCAAGTCTTTGGCATGTGGGAGGAAACCGGAGCACCCGGAGGAAACCCACGCGGTCACAGGGAGAACTTGCAAATTCCACACAGGCAGTACCTGGAATTGAACCCGGGTCGCTGCAGCTGTGAGGTTGCGGTGCTAACCACCGCGCCGCCCTGTTGTCTTTTGGATAAGATGTAAATAGAATATCCTGCCTGCCTGTCCTCCCTCAACCAATACTTCCAAAAATACAATAATGCAATTCATTTTACTGCTATTGGTGGGATGTTGCTGATGCAGTGTGCTGCTGTGTTTTTCCTACATTTTCCTCAATCTCCCAACTTTTATTGTGTGTAGTGTTATCAACACTGGACTTTGTAGTATGTTTTTTTTTAAAACTGTGATCTTTAATGTAGTGTAAAATAGACATTCAGAGGAAATATGTGACCTCATACAAAATCAGCCCAGAGACAAGCCAGGGGTCTTGGTTACCATAAGAATAAGGAACCCAGATCAAAGACCCTTTTGGAAGCAGGGTGCAAGATTGTAACACCAAAAGGACAAAGGTTTTTGCTCTCCCAGACCGTAAAAAGGATGCCAGAGGCTCTAAAATGCAGACTTGAGGTGAAGTTTTTAACACCTGGAAGCAAAGAAAGGCCCCAGGTGGTTTTGCTAGTGTCAGCTTTATGGTCTGAGAACTGTTAAAGGCAAACGACTACTGGCTTTTGTTCTGGATACATTCTAGAGGCTTTGCTAGGTCTGAGAACTGAAAGGTAGAAACAAAGACCAGCAGTCAGCTGCGCAGCCTGAACAGAGAGAAAAACCAGTGAGTTGTTTCTGGGGAAACTGGTGATCTCAGATCATCAATGCAGCAAAATGCGGCTAAGATTTTAACCCGGTTCGAAGGCTCGAAGTTTGGGGGCAGTAAAAATCAATGGGGTCACCAGAGATTGCCTTGTTAACAGAAGTCCAGTCAAATGCGCTTGGAAGAGATGAGCAAAGAGGACGTTGGTTTTCAGGAGGACATTGGATAATGTAACCCATTGCAGCTAGTAGTAGTTTGGGACTTTTAACTGCAAAGATACTTCTTTCGCTGAGACCACTGTGTAACATATAAATATGGTGTGGGGTTTTCGAGAGTGTTGATAAGTTAATGGGAAATATCTTTATCTGTAATTTAGTGTATTAGCTACCTACTAAGTACTCTTTAGTTAATGTTGATTTTTAGTTTAGTTGTTATAGTCAAAGTCTTAAAATGTGAAATCTTGTGTAATTCTTTAAATCGGTCTTGGGTGTTCATATCTCATTTTAAAGTTTGAGTCTCTACTGAGGTCGTAACAGTAGCACTTTGCGACACTGATTTAATAAATGCAAGGATTATTATAATTTAAATATATTTAGGCAAATCAGTGCTGTGTAAACAATGAAAGTGACTGACAAAAATTTAATTGACTGAACAAATCTATCAGCAGCAATCATATGAATCAGCTAATGTGTAACAAACATTTAATTCATTTTTTTAATGAAACACAAGACTGCTGATTTTGCTGTTTTCATTACTTGTGAGACAGGAAAAAAAGTGTGATGCAAGCATTGATGAAAGAACTCACTGATACAGCATCACATGACATACAATATTACAAGGCTGGATCTTGTGATACATTACCAGAATAGTTACTGTATCATAGTATGTCATGATACAAGATTTCAATACAGTGTCTTTTATATAATTTTCATGTTCTTTTATCAGACTCCAGAAGGTCTTCCTAACGTAAGGGACTTTGTCCAAGTAAAACCAATTACCTTATCATAAAGGAAGGATGAATAGAGCTTCACCCACACTTAACTGCTCATGACACTTTCCATCCATTACCAGTGTTTGGAAACTAGGTTGCAATTATGATAGTGAACTATTTCATTTTTAAAGAAAATTAATTTTGAAGAAAAATTCTGGAACTCCCTCCTCTTTTGTCCTCCAGTTTTCCTCCATCCTCTGACTCTTGTTGGAGGATAGTTCAATGGTGCCAGTACAGTACTTCACCCAAGTGACCATACTAACCTGTGTGGGCAGGCGATTCAACTGTGGTACTGTCAAAACTAAACCTGATCCTATTCTCACCCAACACATAGATACTCCCAAGCAGAGGTCACTGGATAGTAATCAAGTGAAAGAACCTGGGCTGATGTTTTTTTCCTCCCTAGCGCAGCGACACTGAGGCTAATTGTACTGTCTCTAACTGCCATGACTGAATTTGGTGTACTCAGTACAGACCAGGAAATCAAAACTGGAATGTCCCTCCCACAACACCACCTTTTCTGAATGGTTCAGTACCACACCACATGGTGTATTTACTCTGAGATATTGGGGTTCATTGTCTCCTATCTGAAGCATATTGTTTCTCAGTGAGAAAGTATCTTCATAGAGCAAAAAAACCATTGGGTGGTTTATACAGCGAATTAGTTATTAGCTGACTCCTGTTACATTAAAGTGTCACTCATCATCCTTTGCAATTCTGGATAATATCCTGGTTCTCAACACATTTTAAACCACAGTGTCACCAACTTCAGCAGCAGCCAAACGTGAACTTTTCAAAAGAAAAAGCAGGAAATGGCAGAAGTTTATAGACAGTCAATCAGCATCTGAGAAGACAAGTTAGCATTTCAAGTGCGAGTTTTCATCATAGGAGAAGATTTTGAGGAAGGGTTCCACCCAAAATGTATCCTTTAGTTTAGATTTAGTTTAGAGATACAGCACTGAAACAGGCCCTTCGGCCCACCGAGTCTGTGCCGACCATCAACCACCCATTTATACTAATCCTACACTAATCCCATATTCCTACTACATCCCCACCTGTCCCTATATTTCCCTACCACCTACCTATACTAGGGGCAATTTATAATGGCCAATTTACCTATCAACCTGCAAGTCTTTTGGCTTGTGGGAGGAAACCGGAGCACCCGGAGAAAACCCACGCAGACACAGGGAGAACTTGCAAACTCCACACAGGCAGTACCCAGAATTGAACCCAGGTCGCTGGAGCTGTGAGGCTGCAGTGCTAACCATTCAGATGCTATCAACCAACCTACCTTTCCATTGTTTGCTTTCTTACAATTAATATTCTCTCCTCCTGGTGGCATACACTTCACTAGGGATACAGTTGTACAGATGCTCATAGCTTCCTGGTACTCACTCAATGGTTTATCTGTGAGCCTAAGCAACAAGTGTCAATAGCTTTTCAACTGTGGGGAGGAGGACATTACAGCCAAGCCCAATCTTGTCCTCACCCAACATCCACACACACACTGTTAGGTAGCATAGGGGTTTGGAGAGGGAGTTATGGCTGATTTTTTTGCTCCCTAGCCAAGCCTGGAAATGTCATATTAAAACACCCCTATACTGAGATCAGCTAACACAGCACAGCCTGTGGATGGAACATGGGACCTACTTGGTGAGTATAGGTTAGTGGACAGTGCAACTGAATCATCAGGGAGCTCTTCTTTAAATTAACCCGCTCACCATCCTACCTCTTCCTGTTTAGACTTGGATCCTGTAAGAGCTGGCAATGTGTAGGTAAATCTGGGAAACTGCAATTTAACGGCTCCTGACTAACATAGGATGTCACAGCTGAGCACCATCAATGGCAAGTAATTTAAACAATTAAAAAGAACCTAAATATTAATTGTTTGAGGGAGGAGGTGTGAATATGTGGGTGTTCTGGCTGTGCAGCGATCTCAAATAATCTGGTGTTTGAGGTGCTTGAGTTATTGAGGATCTGGAATGATCAAGCAACAATTGGATGATCCGCAGCTCATGCTCACGCTCCTCTCTCCGCCTCTCTTCTTCCCATTTGTAGAACCTTTCTTCAGCTTTCCTCTGATAGTCCATGAAGGTGTTGATAATGGTGCCAATGTGTCTCTGAAACATGGTTCCTTTCTTCAGCTTCATCCTCTTCTTTGGCACTGAGCACTCTAAATGTTTTCCAAAGTATAGTTAAGTGAGATACAATCAAATTACTTGGGATAAAGAAAGACGTGCATTTACATAGCATCTTTCACAATCAAGGGCATCTCAAAGCACTTTACAGCCAATTAAATACTTCTGAAGTGCAGTCACTGTTACAATATAGGAAATGTAGCATCCAATTTCCAGAAAGCAAGCTCCCACAAACAATGTGACAATTGCCAGATAATCTGTTTTTGTGATGTTGGTTGCGGAATAAGTATTGGCCAGAACACTGGGGATAATTCCCCTGTTTTTCTTCAAATAGTGTCATGGGATCTTTTACATTTTCCGCCTGAGGGGGAAGATGGGGCCTCGGTTTAACATAGAGTCATAGAGTTATACAACACAGAAACAAGCCCTTTGGCCCATTGTGTCTGTACCGTCCATCAAGCACCTATCTATTCTAATCCCATTTTCCAACACTTGGCCCGTAGCCTTGTATGCAATGGCGTTTCAAGTGCTCATCTAAATACTTCTTATATGCTGTGAGGGGTCCTGCCTCTACCATCCCTTCAGGCAGTGTGTTCCAGATTCCAACCACCCTCTGGGTGAAAGACTTTTTTCCTCAAATTCCCTCTAAACCTCCTGCCCCTTACCTTAAATCTATGCCCCCCGTTATTGTCACCTCCGCTAAGGGAAAAAGTTCCTTCCTGTCTATCCCCCTCATAATTTTGTATACCTCAATCAGGTTCCCCCTCAGCCTTCGCTGCAATAAGGAAAACAACCCTAGCCTATCCAGTCTCTCTTCATAGCTGAAATGCTCCAGCCCAGGCAACATCCTGGTGAATCTCCTCTGCACCCTCTCCAGTGCAATCACATCCTTCCTATAGTGTGGTGTCCAGAACTGTACACAGTACTCCAGCTGTGGCCTAACTAGCGTTTTATACAGCTCCATCATAACCTCCCTGCTCTTATATTCCATGCCTCAGCTAATAAAAGCAAGTATCCCATATGCCTTCCTAATCACCTTATCTACCTGTGCTGCTGCCTTCAGTGATCTATGGACAAGTACATCAAAGTCCCTCTGAACTTCTGAGGATCCTACCATCCATTGTATATTCCCTTGCCTTGTTAGTCCTTCAAAAATGCATCACCTCACACTTCTCAGGATTAAATTGCATTTGCCACTGCTCTGCCCATCTATGTTGTCCTGTAATCTAAGGTTTTCCTCCTCACTATTTATGACACCACCAATTTCGTGTAATCTGCAAACTTACTGATCAAACCTCCTATATTCATGTCGAACTCATTAATGTACACTACAATCAGCAAGGGTCCCAGCACCAATCCCTGTGGTACACACTGGTCACAGGCTTCCACTGGCAAAAACAACCCTCGACCATCACCCTCTGCCTCCTGCCACTAAGCCAATTTTGGATCCAATTTGCCAAATTGCCCTGGATCCCATGGGCTCTTACCTTCTTAACCAATCTCCCATGCGGGACCTTATCAAAAGCCTTACTGAAGTCCACGTAGACTACATCAACTACTTTCCCCTCATATAGTCAGCTCCTCGGAAAATTCAATCAAGTTTGTTAGACATGATCTCCCCCTGCCAAAGCCATGCTGACTATCCTGGATTAATCCCTGCTTCATCTCATCCATAAGATGGTACTTTCAACAGTACAGTACTCCCTCAGTTCTGCACTGGCGTATCAACCTAGAATCTACCTTCTGACTCAGAGGTAAGAGTGCTACAACCGAGCTACAACTGACACCTGATGCAGCATTGCAAGCCTTTGTTCGACTCAGTGCTCTTGTGTTTCTTTAAATTTTTAAAACAAGTTTCACTCCTGGAGCTGCCAATTCCTTGGGAGGCACCTCTGGTATTTCACACAAGCAGCTATTGTTGACGAGAGCCTAGACAGTAACCGTCAGCAGGCTACTCAATGATAAAAAATACCACAATTACCACTTGACATGTACAAAAATAGATAATGATCAGGAGCAGAGGCTTTTGTGATCTTTTTTCTCTCCCTAGCAAAGTAGTGCTAAGGCCAACTGTAGCATTTTTACTGTGGCCCAAGTAGAGATCAGCTAAGATGGAGTTAGTGACTCTTCTGATCTTTATATCTTAGTGATGCATTTGGTGGTGATTATGAAGACAAATTAGGTATTTTTGTTTAGTTTTGGCTCGTCAACAGTCCATTTAAGTCCAGTTACAATACCTAGCAGCTTAAAACCCAATTTAGTTTAAAATCCATATCCCCACCTCTTTGTACTTGAAGTGCTGACCGCCTGGCAAAGTTCAAGGCGGCCTAGCATGGGATGTCTCTGGATTGGGGAAGACAAAGGGCAGGCTGGGACTGGTGAACTGCAAGCACCAACATTATGGAGTGTCAAATAAGTGGAGAGAATACATAAATAGTACCCAAGAGGGATACCATGGCATTAGGCCCTCCCATCGCTAGGTCACAATCTCATATCTGTTTTGACTGTGCCAGTAATTCCCAACAGTTTGCTGGACTTGTAAGCAACAATTGTTTAATTATCCAGCTCTTACTGAATTTTATTAGTCCATCATTGCTCAGATACGCACCATGCTCATCGTCAGTCCTTTTTCTGCTTGTTGCAGCAGGGGCTTCTGAGGCTGTGCTAATCTTTTCTTCTTCCATAGGGCCTTCTGTTTCAGCTACATCAGCAATCAAGAAAAATAGTAAATGACAACAGTAAGTTGTACCAGTCCCATTAGAACACAACAGGACTCAACCAAACTTTTCCCATAACACTCAAATGAACCAGTCTCATTAGAATCCACATCATTCAACGAAAGCAGTCCCATTAGAATCCAACAAACCCTAAGTGAACTAGCATTGCACTTCACCTGAAGGTGCTTCATGGGACAGTACAAAGGAACCTTAACCCTTCATCTAACTTGTGCTACACAATGCCCTGAGCCTCAAATCCAAATGGCAAATTTTAATCTGCTCCCAATATGGACTACATTTCACAATCTGAGCCTAAGTTCCATGCTCCAAACCCAAAACAATATTAAATGATCTCTCTTTTGGATTTTCCCTTTCAAATTTTGCTTGTCTGTTGGATAGAACAAAAACCAAAATAAACAAATACAATATTTTGTGACTGTATGAATGTGGAGTTTCTCCTGGCCTTCCGATTGGCCCATTCTAACAATACAAAGCAACTTAAAAGCCAATTTAGTTTAAAATCCATGTCTCCACCTCTTTGCACTTTCATAATTCTAATAATAGTGTAGGTCAGATGGTTTCACAGGTCGGCGCAACATCGAGGGCCGAAGGGCCTATACTGCGCTGTAATGTTCTAACTCTAATAACAGAAGTGCTGGCCTCTTGGCAAGGTTCAAGGAGAAGGCCTGGCCTGGGATGTCTCAGGATTGGGGAAGACAAAGAACAGGCTGAGACTGGCATACAGCAAGCACCAACATTATGGAATGTCAAATAAGTGGACAGAATACATAAATAGTACCTGAGAGGGGTAATAGGGCATTAGGCCCTGCCATCACTAGGTCACAATCTTGTACCCGTGTTATTATTCATACCATGACTGGCTTGATCAATCACACCCCAAACCATAAGAAATGAAGGAGTTACGAAGATCAGAACTGTGGAATCGCCTCCCGAGCCAGCCTTCTCACCACCTGTGAGCATGCTAAGGGAGGTTTCCTAGTATACATATACTATTGATGATTGTCAAGTCTATCGCAAGCAAAAAATCTTCTGCTCAAAAGTGCATGCTTGCAAATGTCAAGTGCAGCAGCTTTGGGCTTGGCTATGATGCCCTCTATTGGGCAACAGCCCCACTAAAATGTTTTCTCTAAGCTTCCATATGAATAAAGGCCATTTAGATGTACAAAAGAAAATTGGGAAGAAAAGAAGGATTTCTCTGGAATACAGACACTAAGACCAGTGGAGGTAGCAGGTTAGACTCATGTATACTTTAACTGTTTCCTCAGCAGAGATGTGAAAATGGAGAAGCAAGCACTAAATTTAATGAATGTTACCATTCCCTCTCTTTCTCTTCTAGCCAGCCATGTATCTGACAGGTGTAAACACTGATGGCCATGTTTGAGTCTCCAAAATGACTAAGAAATTTTGTAGAGTAGAGATTGTTTTTCTAATATTGGATATACATACTCCCTCTTTAGGGGCACACTACGCTTACTTAAGTCCAGACAACTTAGCAGCGCAACCACCAGCACAGAGCATAGTGGGCTTTCTGCTTTCACTCAGCTGGGCCACTCTACCCAACAAAGCATTGGGGCCCCAGCCTTCAACAACTGTCCCTCCACATCCCAACAGAGAGAGGTTGTCTGGTCCATCAGCAATCGCTCCCATGAGAATTGCTGATCAGTCTAGCTGAGGTATCCAATTATGGATGATGCCACAGGGAATCGTGTCAGTTGCAACCCTCCATTGATTCCAATCTTGCATTGTGTGTGAAAGCGATCCCAAAGAGACCCCACCTACCATTTCTCCACCCCTGCTCTCCACCCCTCACCAAGAAAGGATGCCATTCGCTCCTCACAATATTATTACTTGCACCAATCACCAGTTTGGATAGATACTGTCATCTAATCCTTGCCTCTCCATCATCATTCTTTATATAACTTGACACGTACCTGTAACACTATCTGCTCCAGAGTGTGGTTCAGTCACAACTTTATCTTCCTCTTCTCTGCTGATGGCAGCAGCTGGTTGGACATAGCATGCTGTGGGAATTTAAGATTTACAGTATGTCAGTGCTCAGCTAATTTTAATGGCAAGATGTGTCCCCCCCTTATTGGAAATCTGAGTAGAGATAATAGTAGTTATAGCATGGAGCAGACAGCCTACATTGTTCTCATGAAGATTCATATCTGTAAACCAAATTTTTTTTCAAACCAATTTTCTCTTCCATCACTCTCCAAGGTGTCTACTGTCATTGGGGCACAGTTCCACAGAAACTAGGTACCCTTTTGATAGTTCACCCGATAGCCACTATTCATCTACGTCAGTATGTATCGGCAGGGTATTTAACCTAAATAGATATCCAAATCCAATCCTGTTCTCACCCCACATCCACCAGGCACACTGGATACCAATCTGGAATAGAAAGTCTCATGAAATTTCCTTTCCCTAAATGAGGGGTACTGAGGCCTATTATAGTGTCTTCACCACCATCCTGAATGGGATTAGTAGCTTGGCACAGACTGGTAACAGAACCTCAGACCTTCTGGGCTGTGTAACTTCAGCTCCTTGTTCATGTAACTCATCAAGTCAATGAGAAAGCAATAAATCATTATCAGTTATATAACTGGTGGCAGCACATTAGCACACGCACAGGATTGGATTTTGCCAATTGAGCGCAAGACCTGATGCTAGGGTCAAACGTAAGTCACCTGGCCGCACCGACGGGTGGTGGGGCACTCTCGGGGATTTTCCCATCTGCCTCCAATTAACGTCCGGCAAGCAGGAGAGCTGACCAATAATGGATGGCGGGTGGGAGGGAGTTCTGGCAGGTCAAAGGAAGACGCCATATTTAAAGGCCAGTCTGCAGCCTTCATACAGGCTGCACAGATTGAGGGCATTCAAAGGGCTACAGAACAAGGCAGACTGTGGAAGAATAGCTGGAGTCAGAGGAAGGGTGGCTCCACAGTTCAGGGATCCCTCCCTGAGGTGCTCCTGCAGGCAGCAAGGGAACAAAGAGAGGTGCTCTTCCCAGTGGATGGGAGGTGGAGCCAGAAAGCCTCACAATGAAGGCATGACTGGAGGTGGCCCAGAAAGTCGGCAGCCACAGGGTGGTCACACAAACACGGGCACAGTGCTGGAAGCATTTCAATTAACTGGTGCAGTCTGGCAAGGTAAGTAGCATTCATAATTGCAAGCTCGCAGCCCTGCATGTCCTAAGTGGCACCCATGAGATGTGAGGAGCTGGCCAACCCATGCACAGGTATGACAAGGGAGCAGCATCCACAGTGAGATGCAGAGTTGCTACATACCAGAGGCATATGATCAGTCACCTACTTGATGCAACAATTGGCTGCTGACCATGAGATCCCACAGCTGTTTCCATCTGATTCCTGGAAAAAGCCTAAAGTGTTATGGTTGAGTGCTACGGTCACCTTCAACACCTCAGGCAATGGGTAGCCAACAGATCCCAGTGGCCTCAACTCCTCCTCCAGCATTTTGCATAGGTCCACTAATACCTGCCTGGACAGACAGAGTCTTCTGAGATACTGGTGCTCTGACATCCCCCTGAAGCTAAGCCTCTGCCTGTAAACCCTTTCAGCTGGGTTGTGCCTTCTACGAACATTGGCCCGCATTACTGCCTCAATGCACCTTCCTGGTCTGCATCTCATTGCATTCTCATGATGCTGGTGCTCCTCGGGCCATTGCAGCCCCTCTCCATGTGGCTGAACCTGTCTCTCCCGCCCACTCTCCTCCTCACCGGAGGAGTCAAACCCAGAGTGCAGAGCACCCATTGAGATTTAAATTCTTCATGGTTCAACGCATCTCAAGCCCCTAGTGCTGCCTGCACTCACTGCAGTGGACCTGGAAGATACACTTCCAATAACTGCCCTCCAATATGGGCTCGCACACCACAATCTCTCCAAATGTTCAAACCTTTGCTTATCTGAACCTCAGCCCGCCTGGTTGACGACACTGCTGTATTCAATGGCTGCCCGAGCTCTCGCCTCCTTTGAGCAGGTGAGCTACTGACGTGTCGCAGAACCTGTGCATCCCAGGGAAAATTTAAAATCCACTTCAAAATTACTTTCAATCGGCTGCCTAACAGCTTCAATTGCCTGCCCGCTGCCATCCTGTGCATTCCCGATCCGGCTGGCTGACTGCCCCTCGGCAAGATGCAGGGTTCCACTCTGATGCATTCCCCACCGATACCCCCAGCCTCCATGACTGTCACCACGAGACTGGTAAATGTACGCCCATAGCGTCACAGAGAGGGAATCTGCACAAATTCAAGTTCTGCTACAGAGGATGGCTGTAGCAGCTGGAAGCAAGTTCTGCACCCTCATTCTTTTCTGCAGTTGACAGGCCAAGTGGACAAATAACCACATAAAAATAAAACAAATAATCACTTCTGACTAAATAAGATGATCACTTGTAACTATGAATAGGAAGGGAGCAGGGATTATATGAGGGGTGGAAATATTTAAAATCAATCAGGCAAACTCGTATCTGGGATACGTTAGGAAAGACATTTACAACCTTTAACTGTGAAACATATTAAATACCATTGAACCATAGAAAAATTACAGCACAGAAGGAGGCCATTCAGCCCACCATGTCCGTGCCAGCCAAACAAACGAGCTGCCCAATTTAATCCCACCTTCCAGCACCTGGTCCGTAGCCTTGCAGGTTACAGCACTTCAGGTACATGTCCAGGTATCTTTTAAAAGAGTTGAGGGTTTCTTCCTCCACCACTGTTTCTGGCAGTGAATTCCAGACACCCACCACCCTCTGGGTGAAAGAGTTTATCCCTCATGTCCCCTCTAATCCTTCTACCAATCACCTTAAATCTGTGCCCCCTGGTAATTGACCTCTCCGTGAAGGGAAACAGCTCCTTCTTGTCTACTCTATCTAGGCCCCTCATAATCCTGTACACCTCAATTAAGTCACCCCTCAGTCTCCTCTGTTCTAGGGAAAACAACCCTATCCTATCCAACCTTTCCTCATAGCTGCAACTTTCAAGCCCTGGTAACATTCTTGTAAACCTCCTCTGTACTCTCTCCAGGGCAATTATGTCCTTTTTGCAATGTGGCGACCAGAACTGTATGCAATACTCCAACTGTGGCCGAAACAGCGTTTTATACAGTTCCAGCATTACATCCCTGCTTTTGTATTCTATACCTCAGTCAATAAAGGAAAGCATTCCATATGCCTTCTTCACCATTCTATCTATCAGTCCTGCCACCTTCAGGGATCTGTGGACATGCACTCCAAGGCTCTCACTTCTTCTACCCCTCTCAATATCCTCCCATTTATTGTGTATTCCCTCACTTTGTTTTCCCTCCCCAAAGGCACTACCTCACACTTCTCCGGATTGAATTCCATTTGCCTCTTTTCCGCCCATTCAACCAAACTATTGATATAATTCTGGAGTCTACAGCTTTCCTCTTCACTATCAACTACACGGCCAGTTTTTGTGTCATCAGCCAATTTCCCAATCATGCCTCCCACATTTAAGTCCAAATCATTAATATACACCACAAACAGCAAGGGACCCAACGCTGAGCCCTGTGGAATGCCACTGGAAACTGCTTTCCATTCGCAAAAACATCCGTCGACTACTACCCTTAGTTTCCTGACACAGAGCCAATTCTGAATCCAACTTGCCACATTCCCCTGTAGCCTATGGGCTTTTATTTTTCTGACCAGTCTGCCTTGTGGGACCTTGTCAAATACCTTACTAAAATCCATGTAGACCACATCCACTGCAATACGCTCATCAATCCTCCTTGTTAGTTCCTCAAAAATCTCAATTAAGTTAGTGAGACATGACCTTCCCCTAACAAATCCATGCTGACTATTCCCGATTAATCCGTGCCTTTCTAAGTGGCAGTTTATCCTGTCCCTCAGAATTGATTCTAACAATTTACCCACCACTGAGGTCAGACTGACCAGCCTATAATTCTTTGGCTTATCCCTCGCACCCTTTTTAAACAATGGTACAACGTTCACAGACCTCCAATTGTCTGGTACCTCACCTGCATCCAGTGAGGATTTGAAGATGATCCTCAGCGCATCTGCTAATTCCTCCCTGGTTTCGTTTAACAACCTGGGATGCAATCCATCCAGCCCTGGCGATTTATCCACTTTCAAGGATGCCAGACCCTCTAGTACTTCCTCTCTCATTATGCTTATCGTATCTAATATTTCACACTCCTCCTCTGTAACTACAATGTCTGCATCACCCCTCTCCTTTGTGAAGACAGAGGCAAAAAACTCATTAAGAATCCTGCCCACATCTTCTGCATCCACGCACAAGTTCCGTTGTACAGCTCTAACAGGCCCTACCCTTTCCTTCGTTATCCTTCTTGCTCTTAATGTACTGATAAAACATCTTCGGGTTTTCCTTGATTTTACCTGCCAATAATTTTTCATGTCCTCTCTTTGCTTTTCTAATTTCCTTTTTTATTTCACCCCTGCACTTTCTATACTCCACAAGGCTTTTTATAGTGTTCAGACTTTTGTGATCATCATAAGGTTTCTTTTTCTGCTTTAACTTACCCTGTATGCTTCTAGATAACCAGGGGGCTCTAGATTAGGCAGTACCACCCTTTATCTTTGTGGGGATATGCCTACACTGTGCCTGTAGTATTTCGCTTTTGAATGCCTCCCACTGGTTTGCCACTAATTTCCCTTCAAGTAGCTGTATCCAGTCCACTTTCGCCAAGTCACCTTTCAGCATCATAAAATCTGCCTTCCCCCAATTTAGAATCTTTACTCCTGTTTTATCTTTGTCCTGTTCCATGATTATGCTAAAACTAACTGTATTATGGTCACTATCTCCAAAATGGTCATCCACTTGCTCAGCTTCATTACCAAAGACTAAATCTAGAATTGCGCCCCCTCCTGTTGGTCTTGTTAAGTACTGGCTAAAAAAGGTCTCTTGAATGCAGTTCAAGAATTTTGTCCTCTATGTGCCCTTCACACTGCTTGTATCCCAGTTGATATTAGGGTAGTTGAAATCCCAAACTATTATTGCCCTATAGTTTTTGCACTTGGAAATTTGCCTACATATTTGTTCTTCTATCTCCCTCTCACTATTTGGGGGACTATAGTACACTCCTAGTCATGTGACTGCCCCTTTTTTATTTGAGCTCCACCCATATGGCCTCATTTGATGATTCATTTAGCATATCATCCCTCCTCAAAGCTGTTATTAACTAATAATGCTACACCCCCTCCTTTATTATCTCCCTCTCTATCCCACCTGAAAACTCTATATCCAGGGAAGTTGAGCTGCCATTCCTGCCCCTCTTTAAGCCAAGTTTCCGTTAAAGCAACGATATTGTGTTGCCATGTGTCTTTGTGTCCTCAGCTCATCGGCCTTATTTACTATACTTGCATTTACATAAATACCCTTTGAAACTGCCAAATTCCTGTGCTGCATGCTTTTTAACCTTTGCTTCTTGTCTTTCCAGAGTCCTTGCTAATTTTCTGCCTCCTGTTTCCTGCCCTGAAATTGTCCTAAGACTGTGCTCAGGTTCCCATCCCCTGGCCAAACTAGTTTAAACCATCCCCGACAGCACTAGCAACCTTCCTGCAAGGATATTGGTCCCAGTCCTGTTCAGGTGTAGACTGTCCAGCTTGTACAGGTCCCACCTTCCCCAGAACCTGCCCCAATACCCCAGAAATCTGAAGCCCTCCCTCCTGCATCATCTCTCCAGCCACGTGTTCATCTGGTGTATTTTCCTATTTCTCTACACACTAGCATGTGGCCTTGGGAGTAATCCAGAGATTACTATATTTGAGGTCCTGCTTGCTGATCTTGTTCCTAACTCCCTAAACTCAGCCTGCAGGACCTCATTCCTCTTTCTTCCTATATCGTTGGTACCAATGTGGACCACGGCCTCTGGCTGTGCACCCTCACCCTCCAGAATGCTCTGTAGCCACTCGGTGATATCCATGACCCTTGCACCAGGGAGGCAACAAACCATCCTGGAATCACGTCTGTGACCACAGAAACGCCTATCTGTTCCCCTAACTGTAGAATCCCCTATCACTATTGCCCTCTTGTCCTTTCGTCTCCCTCCCTGCACAGCTGAGCCACCCATAGTGCTCTGGTCATGACTCTCGCTGCACTCTCCAGAGGAACCCTCTCTCCCATCGATACTCAGAACTGAATACTAGTTAGATAATTGGATGCCCTCTGGGGACTCCTGCACTACCTGCCTTGACCTTCTTGTCTGTCTGGCAGCCACTCAGTCACTCTCTGCCTGTACTCGCTTAAGCTCTGGGGTGACTACCTCCTGAAACATGCTATCTACGTAGCTCTCTGTCTTGCGGATGCGCCAGTGACTCCAGCCGCCGCTCAAATTCCGAAACCCAGAGCTCAAGCTTCTGCAGCCGGTGACACTTCCTGCAGCTGTGTTTGCCGAGGACACATGGTGCCATCCACGACTTCCCACATGCCACGGGAAGCACATTCTGATACATGAAATAAAACAAAAATGCTGGAAATAATTATTCATCAGCATCTGTAAAATAAATTCAGGTTAATGTTCAGCTATATATTCTTCCTAATAAAATGGAGCTGTGCATAAATTTTAGAGTAACATATGTCTGAGTAGGTCACTAGCAGTGACTGGATTTCAAAATAATTAATTGTATATGAAGCGTTTGAGATATTTCTGAGTGATCTAATAAGGCACTTTTTATAGGCAGTCTTTTCTTTCATATGAATTAATTATCACTCCTAATGAGTGTCAAGTGGTACATTTGTAAAGGACATGTCAAAAATGAGCAGACAGGGTGTCTATTTGGCTGAAGGGTGACTTCTGTGACCTGCTGTGAATGTTAAGGAGGATGGATGGTAACTTTGAATGCTAAGACAACTTTAAAACGGATTCTCCCATCAGGTGTCCATGATTTCATACCAGAAATCCAGCAGTCCTTAATTTTCCATCCATTTAAATTAACTACTTGCATTATATAGCGACTTTAACACAGAAAAGTGCCCCAAATTAGTTAATGGATAAGAAGGCACTGTTGACCTACAACTTCCCAAATTGCTCCCTGAGTACCACGCCTCACCGGGAGCACGTGATCAGAGAATCAGCTCTTTTGACTCTGGAATCTGTGCTTTGAATGTTAAGGAAGGTGCTGATTTTAGGGATAAGTGCAGTGAGTCTGAAAGGAGGCACGTGACTCCAGGTGACTATCTGAGATATTAAACATATGGACTATACTTTATATCAAAACTTTGATAAATTATTTATGACAATCTTCCATCAATTTTTATTCTAAAAAAATTTAAAGCTCCAGTTTTATTGACAGCCTTCTTGCTATCTCGCTTTGCAGATCAGACTGTACAGTGAGTGGGCACTGATGATTCTATACCGTATTTAAAAACCTGAAGCTCAGATTTCTTCAAAAATAGGCATCAAAAGCTTTGTCAGCTAAAAGAGTGCCCTCCGAAATCCCCATTTTATATCTTAAATTATCTCCGACTCTTTCTGTAAATCTTATAAATAATTGTTATAATTTCGTTTACGTTGAAGAAAACGCACTCCGGAATTGTTGTTTCTCATTTATCAACTAACTGTTATTTATGATTTTCCTGTTGCAGACTGAATTAAAAGGTTACCGGTGACGTTTTCGGAGGTTGAAGAGGCCTGTGGCGGGCCATTTTCCATCTTCTCTTCCTCTCCTTCTTGCTTGACCACCACATTGAGGAATGTTCTGTCCTGTGCTCCTTTGGCCTGGAGAGCTCGGGATCCCAGCACCGCGTCAATTTCACTGTAGAAGCGCATGGATTTGCATCTCCTGCCGGATTTCCTCTGGTTCACCATGGTCCTGTATTCATATTTCAGGTTTTTCACTTTGGCTCGGCATTGCTTCCAGTCCCGGTTGACCCCTAACGCGTTAAGGCTCTTGGAGATCCTCACGAACACATCTTTGTTCCTCACTGCCCCGGCCAGCTGATCCTGGATGGACCTATCTTTCCAAATGGACAACAAGCCTTTGATCTCCTCATCTGCCCAATTTTTACTTGCTCTCCTTGCCATTGTTAAGGCTACTAGTGATTATCCAGTTTATTCACGATGTTCAGGGAAATGTGGATCACTGGAGGAGAATGTAAGCTAGCAGGCGGCTTGGTGATGATGGTGGAGGAGGGGTGATGGATGCTGCCTCAAGCTCGTCTCCACCCACAAAAGGCAGCACAGCATTGGGAGAATGCGTCATTGTGTAACCTGATACTGCAGCGCAAAGGCGATTACTGCACATTCATAGGCGACTCAGCACAAAACACTTTGCAATCAAGCAGCTGCAAGCTCAGATTCTAAGAACTGGCTTTCTCACAAGAAGAATCAGCCTCTGCAGAATGTGAGATGGTGAGGTACAAAGAGGAAGCAGCTCGCTGTCTGGATCCCATATCGACTTTAAAAAAAAAAATCTTGTTGGTATATATTAAAAGCAGGATAACGGGAAGGAAACATCACAAGCATTTCTTATTCTTAAAACACACGAGTTTAGACAAAATCTATTTATTACGGTTCAGTTACATGATGTAGGAACTGCCCTTCCGCTGAAAATATTAGAAGTGGCAATTAGTATACTGGAAAACAAATCGTAAACCCATGAAATTTTTATGTCAAAAATGGTACCCGCCACCCACTCACCCGATAGTTTTCTCTATTTTTCTTCCCGCTCCCCTCAAAGACATTGAGCTAATTTTTATATTGTCCCAATTAAATCAGGTGATATGTAGTTTGTATGTAACTCGAGAGCTTCAGAACACATCTGTATCTCTCTGGTCAACCCACTTGTGACATGTGGGCAAGTGCCGAGTGTGAGTTAATGGCTATTCAGCACGTATTCAAATTGGCGACAGGAATTCCTGCTTTGCTGCAAGTCTTAAAAGGTTTGCAGCAGCTAACATGAATTCCTGTTAGAGTAAAAGCAAAATACTGCAGATGCTGGAAATCTGAAATAAAAACAAGAAATACTCAGCAGGTCTGCAGCATCTGTGGAGAGAGAAGCTGAGTTAATGTTGCAGGTCAGTGACCCTTCATCAGAACTGACATATTAGAAATGTAAAAGGTTTTAAGCAAGTAAAGTGGGGGTGGGGCAAGAGATAACAAAAGAGGTGTTGATAGGACAAGGTCACAGAATAGCTGACCAGAAGGTCATGGAGCAAAGACAAATGGTATGTTAATGGTGTGCTGAAAGATGAAGCGTTAGTACAGAGAGAGTGTCAATTGACAGAAAACTGAACAGCCAAGCACAAACATGAAAAAAGTGGGTAAGCACAGTAGAAACAAACTAAAATAAAATAAAAAGAAAAAATAACAAAATAAAATGGGGGACCCATCATGCTCTGAAATTATTGAACTCCATGTTCAGTCCGGCAGGCTGTAGCGTGCTTAATTGTTAAATGAGGTGCTGTTCCTCAAGCTTGCATTGATGTTTCCTGGAACACTGCAGCAAAGCCCAGGACAGAGATGTGGGCATGAGAGCAGGGGTGTGTGTTGAAATGGCCAGAAACCGGAAGCTCGGGATCATGCTTTCGGACTGAGCGAAGGTGTTCCACAAAGTGGTCACCCAATCTGCATTTGGTCTCCTCAATGTAGAGGAGACCACATTGTAAGCAGCGAATACAGTATACTAAATTGAAAGAAGTACAAGCAAATTGCTGCTTCACCTGAAAGGAATGTTTCGGACCTTGGATAGTGAGGAGAGAGGAGGTAAATGGGCAGGTATTACACCTCCTGCAATTGCAGGGGAAGGTGCAGTGGGAAAGGTGCTTTATGGGCGGCACAGTGGCGAAGTGGTTAGCGCCGCAGCCTCACCGCTCCAGTGACCTGGGTTCGATTCTGGGTACTGCCTGTGTGGAGTTTGCAAGTTCTCCCTGTGACTGTGCGGGTTTCTGCCAGGTGCTCCGGTTTCCTCCCACTGCCAAAGACTTGCCGGTTGATAGGTAAATTGGCCATTGTAAATTGCCCCTCGGGTAGGTAGGTGGTAGGGAATATGGGATTAATGTGGGAGGGGATGTGATAGGGAATATGAGATTAATGTAGGATTAGTATAAATGGGTGGTTGATGGTCGGCACAGACTCGGTGGGCCGAAGGGCCTGTTTCAGTGCTGTATCTCTCTATGGAAGGGGACGAGGCGATGGAGGAGTGGATGAGGGTATTGCGGTGGGAACGGTCCCTTCTGAATGCTGACGGGAAGGGAGGGGAAGATGCGTTTGGTCGTGGCATCAGGCTGGATGTGGCAAAAATGGTGGAGGATGATCCTTTGGATGTGGAGGCTGGTGGGGTGGAAAGTGAGGACAAGGGGAACCCTGTCGTGGTTCTGGGAGGGGAAGGGGTGAGGGTAGAGGTGCAGGAAATGGGCGGACATGGTTGAGGGCCCTGGCAACCACAGAGGGGGGGAATCCTGGGTTGAGGAAAAAGGAAGACATATCAGAAGCGCTGTTGTGGAAGGTAGCATCATCAGAGCAGATGCGTCGGAGACGGAGAAACTGGGAGAATGGAGTCCTTATAGGAGGCACGGTGTGAAGAAGTGTCGTCGAGGTAGCTGTGGGAGTCGGCGGGCTTATAATGAATATTAGTAGATAGCCTATTCCCAAAGATGGAGACAGAGAAGTCGAGGAAGGGAAGTGTTGGAGATGGACCATGTAAAGATGAGAGAAGGGTGGAAATTAGAAGCAAAGTTGATAAAAGTTTTCTAGTTCTGGACAGGAGCAGGAAATGGCACCATTAAGTCATCAATGTATCAGAAAAGGAGTTGGGGGAGGGTAGGACTGGAACAAGGAATTTTCGATATATCCCACAAAAAGACAGGCATAATTAGGGCCCATGCGGGTACCCATAGCAACACCATTTACTTGAAGGAAGTGAGTGGAGTTGAAGGAGAATTGTTCAATGTGAGAACAAGTTCAGCCAGGCGGAGGAGGGTGGTGGTGGATGAGGACTGGTTGGACCTCTGTTCAAGGAAGAAGCGGAGAGCCCTCAAACTGTCCTGGTGGGGTATGGAGGTGTAGAGAGAGAGACCTGATGTTACAGCTTGTTCTGCTAATGTGGGTGCACAGCCAAAGCAGCAATAGGGCAGCACACTTCAAGGAGGAGGCCATGGAAATCTTCCTGCAGCTGAGCCGTGCTATTTTCTTTCTCCTACAAAGATGAGTCAGGCAGCTTGGAGGAGGTCACTAATTCTGTCAGTGCCAGCAACAGGATTTAGATTCAATATCAGAAAAGTTTAGTAGCAAGGTGTGGAACCATACTAACATTCATAATGCAGTGCAGCAATATTGCTGGCATGAACTGTTACTATTTACCCATACATTCTTACATATTTGACTTGCTTACTGAGGTTGCCTATTCGGTTTCCTAGCACCTGTCATACCCAGGAGCACCTGCTGCCAACTCCTTCCATTTATAGCACCTGCATAATGCATGTTTTTGTCTTTCCACCACCTGTGACTAGTACCTTGATAAATGCATTAGTAGTATCTTTCATGATACTGAACTACTCAATCTTTGATTTTAAAGAAAATTGCACACATCATCCATGCCTTTGTCCTCTAGACTTTACCATTCTAATGCATTACTGGCCAGCCTCCCATATTGTATCTTCCTTAAACTTGAGATTCTCCAAAACTCTGCTGCCAGTGTCCCAACTCACACCAAATCCCTTTCACCTTTCTGCTCGCTGACTACACTGACTCCTTGGTAAGCAATGCCTCAATTTTAAAATTCCGATCCTTGTTTTCAAATTCCTCTGTGGTCTTACCCCTCCCTATCTCTGTAATCTCTTCCAGCCCCATTGTCCTCCGAGATATCTGTGCTCCTCTAATTCTGGCCTCTAATTGAGCATTTCTGATTTTAATTGTTCCACCGTTGGTGCCTTTCTGTCAGGTGTCTGGGCCCTAAGCTCTGGAATTCCCACCCTAAACCTCTCGACCTCACTTTCCTCCTTTAAGATGCTCCTTAATACCTACCTCTTTGACCAAGCTTTTGGCCATCTGCCCTAATGTCTCGGTTTCATATATGAAGCACCTTGGGGCATTTTATTATGATAAATGCACCATACAAATACAAGCTGTTGAATGCATCTTCTCTCCACTTTTGAGGAGCTGGCCCTCCAAATGCAGGATTTTGAGAAGACAGAAGGAGATGGAGAAGTATGAGGCCCAGCACAGTATTTGTACCATACTTATCCTTTGTCTCCATTCTACTAGACACTCTCCCTGATATCAAAGCAAGCATGAAACAGCAGATCCACACCAGTGCTATAAGTCAGTGCTGAGGGCGTTTTTTTAAACCACCTTTGTTCAGTTTCCATAGGTATGGCAGAAGAAGCTAAAGCATTTAGGGCTGATCAGCTAGTAACAAGTATGTAATAGGGCTGGTAATCTCAGGATTAAACAAGCCAGAAACATAGAGCAGGACCAGCTGGGTCTGGCTATCAGAGAGCTTATATGAAACAGGTCTGGCTATCCTAGAAATCTGAGGACACTGAAGTCAATTGATGACCACCTGTTGCAAAGTGGAGCATTTACCCACTGAATCAGAGGAGCTTTATTGAGCTAATTTATATATTTCAGATTCAATGTTCTAAGCTCAACATCAATCTATATGCCAATGGCATCAAAAAAACTCCACCCTTCTGCTGCTAAACTCCTGAAAATTAAGCAGATGAGAAGTTATTAGCTTAAGAATATATTGTCTGGTCTGAACCACTCCCTTCCCCCACAATGAAATGGTATAAATCACAATCTGATCCCCAGGCTGATTTAGCTGTAAAATGGCACTCACCCAATGGTTTGATGGTGAATTACATATGGTGATGTACTGAAGCAGTCTGGTATGTGCTGAGTTAGCTGGCGTATGCTGATATATGTGCTAAAAAGGCTTTCATGCTGTTAGGTTTGTAGGGGTGGTAGGAATCCATATTTTACCTCCTGCTCAATGTCAATATCCAATGACTCCTGCTAGAATGTATTTTTGTAGATGTTTTGGCGATGACAGCATAAGGTTTGCCTGTAGTGCTCGCCAAGGCTGAATAACCTGACATTCACTGGGCAAAAACATCTAGAATGGCCACGTGGGAAAGGTACTGGAGTACACCTGGTGCCCTGGGAACCATCATTCAGGAATAAACAACACCTTGAAATGGAAGGGGCAAAAACTGGACAAAACAAAAAAAATATGAAAACAATTACTGTGACCAATCAATGAAAAATCAAAGAAAATGCTTCAACCATACCACTGACAGAAATAACTTCATTTACGATATTCTGAACTGGCACAGTTCTCAACTCATTTAATATTTTATTTTCATATTGACAAGTGCTAACAATCGTAGTACAAATATAATTAACAGAAAGCAACAACTAGATAAGGCTCTATTTTGAAGCCTACCAAACTGATTAAATAAGATCCAAGAAAATAATACAGAAGACAAAAATGGTGTATAAATTCATAAAGGAGAGTCACAAAAGAGCAGATAGACCCATGAAAAACATATTTAATTTTGATAATAGTTCAAGGACATGACGGAAATACTAAATTAATAGTCACATCCTATGGAGAACAATGATGCAATGCTAGAGGTAGTCAGAAAACTAAAGACTACATAAAGGGAGAAACTTGAAGCTTAATTCAAACTGGAAAAAAAATGAAATGGATAAAATGATAGGATTGAAGGCAGATTGTTTCGGCTTGAGAATATTAAAGAAAACAAGGGAAAATAAGAATCCAAATAACCATAGACAAGTGAGTTTGCCATCAGTAGTTGGAAGATTCTTAGAATTTATCAGGTACAAAATAAGGGAGCACACACACATACACAACCCTACACTTGGAAAGCTATAACTGGCCAGGGTGAATTAGTATGATTTTGTGAAAGATAAGTCATATCTAACTAAGCTAATAGAGTGATAGCCACTGAGTATTGAATAAAGGAAAATCAATGGATATCATATGTGTGGACTTTAAGAAAGCATTTGATAAGATTCTGCATGAGATTGCTAGCAAGAATTAAGGCATCTGAAATTAGGTTTATCTTGTGGCATAGAAAGGAAGTTAGTTGGGAGAAAGGAAACAAAGTTGAGATAAAAAGATACAGATGGATTGGTGAGCAGTGAAAAATGTTTTCCCCCAAAGATTGATGCTGGAGATTTTCATTGGATATAAATAGCCTATCTTTGGGAATAGAGAGTATATCTAAGTTTTCAGATGACGTTAATTACAGGATTGTTACAGCGCAGAAGGCGATGATTTGGCCCATCGTGTCTGCACCGGCTCTCCTAATAAACAATTCACCTAATGCCACTCCCCCACCTGCACATTCTTCCTTTTCATATAACAGTCTAATTCCGTTTTGAATGCTTCAATTGAACCTGCCTCCACCACACTCTCAGGCAGTAGTTCCAGACCTTAACCACATATTGCGTGAAAAGGTTTTTCCTCATGTCGCTTTTGCTTCTTTTACCAAATACTTTAAATCTGTGCCCTCTCGTTCTCGATCCTTTCATGAGTTGGAACAGTTTCTCCCTATCTACTCTGTCCAGACCCCTCATAATTTTGAAGACCTCTATCAAATCTCCTCTCAGCCTTCTCATCTCTAAGGAAAACAGTCCCAACTTCTCCAATCTATCTTCATAATACAAGTTTCTAATCCCTGGAACCATTCTCGTGAATCTTTTCTGCACCTTCACGAATGCCTTCACATCCTTCCTAAAGTGCGGTGCCCAGATTTGGACGCAATAGGTGAGGCCGAATTAGTGTCTTACATAAGTTCAACATAACCTCCTTGCTCTTGTACTCTGTTCCCCTATTAATGAAGCCCAAAATACTGTAAGCTTTATTAATCATGCCCTCAACCTGTCCCGCCACCTTCAATGAGTTATGCACATATACACCCAGGTCCCTCTGCTCCTGCACCCCCTTCAGAATTGTATTCTTTATTGTATATTGTCACTCCATGTTCTTATCAAAATGTGTCACTTCACATTTCTCTACATTGAACTTCATCTGCCACCCGTCCGCCCTTTCCACCAACTTGTCTATGTCCTTTTGAAGTTCTACACTATCCTCCTCACTATTCACAATACTTCTAAGTTTCATATCATCTGCAAACTTTGAAATTGTGCCCTTACACCACAGTCTAGGTCATTAATATATATCAGGAAAAGCAAGAGTCCCAATACTGACCCTGGGGAACTCCACTACAAACCTTCCTCTAGCCCGAAAAATATCCATTAACCGCTACTCTTTGTTTTCTGTCACTCAGCCAATTTTGTATCCATGTTGCTACTATCCCATTTATTCCATGAGCTATAACTTTACTCACAAGTCTGTTGTGTGGCACTGTATCAAACACCTTTTGGAAGTCCATGTACACCACATCAACTGCATTGCCCTCATCAACCCTCTGTTAACTCCTGAAAAAAACTCCAATTAGTTAAACATGATTTTCCCTTAAGAAATCCATGCTGGCTTTCTTTAATTAACCTGCATTTGTCCATGTGACAATTAATTTTGTCCTGAATTAATCTTTCTAGAAGTTTCCCCATCACAGATGTTAAACTGACTGGCCTGTAGTTACTGGGCTTATCTTTAGACCCTTTTTTAAACAAGGATGTAATATTTGCAATTCTCCAGTCCTCTGACATCACCCCCGAGTCTAAGGAAGACTGAAAAATTATGGCCAGTGCCTCTGCAATTTCCACTCTCATTTCCCTCCGTATCCTTGGATGCATCTCATCTGGTCCTGGTGCCTTACCCACTTTAAGTACAGATAGCCTATCCAACACCACCTCTTTATCAATTTTAAACCCTTCTAGTGTCTGAATTACCTCTTCTTTCACCATTGCCTGGTTTGCATCTTCCTTAGTAAAGACCGATGTAAAGTATTCATTTAATACCTCCACTATGCCCTCTGCCTTTATGTGCAAAGCCCCTTGTTGGACCCTAATCAGCACTACACCTTTTACCATCTTTTTACTATTCATATGTCTATAGAAAACTTTGGGATTCCCTTTTATGTTAGCTGCCAGTCTCTGTTCATACTCTCTCTTTGCTTTTTCACTTCCCCTCTGAACCTTCTATATTCAGCTTGGTTCTCAATAGTATTTTCTATCTAGCATCTGTCATAAGCAAACTCTTTCTTCTTCATCTTAATCTCTATCTCTTTTGTCATCCCGGGATCTCTGGATTTGTTTACCCTACCTTTCCCCTTCGAGCGAACATATCTTGACTGTGCCTGAACTATCTCTTTTTTGAAGGTAGCCCATTGTTCAGCTACCATTTTTCCTGCCAACCTCTAATTCCAATTTATTTGTCCCAGATCTGTTCTTAGCTGGTTGAAGTTGGCTTTCCCCCAGT
This sequence comes from Heterodontus francisci, assembly GCF_036365525.1. Taxonomy (NCBI): domain Eukaryota; kingdom Metazoa; phylum Chordata; class Chondrichthyes; order Heterodontiformes; family Heterodontidae; genus Heterodontus; species Heterodontus francisci. The sequence goes on along the minus strand of NC_090384.1, from coordinate 46,311,561 downwards.
TAATTATTCTTACTCTGGATTGTTCTATGTTCCTTTCCATAGTCAGCCTAAACCTTATGATACAATGATCACTGTTCCCTAAATGTTCTCCTAATGGTACTTGATCCACTTGGCCCACCTCATTCCCAAGAACTTTTAGGGTGGTGCAGTGGTTAGCACCGCAGCCTCACAGCTCCAGCGACCCGGGTTCAATTCTGGGTACTGCCTGTGTGGAGTTTGCAAGTTCTCCCTGTGACCACGTGGGTTTTCGTTGGGTGCTCCAGTTTCCTCCCACAGCCAAAGACTTTCAGGTTGATAGGTAAATTGGCCGTTATAAATTGCCCCTAGTATAGGTAGGTGGTAGGGGAATTGAGGGAAGTTGGGGGTGTGGTAGGAATGTGGGATTAATGTAGGATTAGTATAAATGGGTGGTTGATGGTCGGCACAGACTCGGTGGGCCGAAGGGCCTGTTTCAGTGCTGTATCTCTAAAAAAAAACTAGGTCTAACAGTGCCTCCTTTCTCATTGGATTAGAAACATACTGCTATAGAAAATTTTCCTGAATACACTCTAGGAACTCTTGCCCCTCACTGCCCTTTACACTACTATTATCCCAGTCTATGTTTGGATAATTAAAGTCCCCCATTATGACTACCCTATCATTTTTGCACCTCTCTGTAATTTCCTTGCAAATTTGTTCCTCTGCATTCTTCTCACTGGTTGGTGGCCAATAGACAACATTGAGCAATGTAACTGCACCTTTTCTGTTTCTTAGCTCTAGCCAAATAGATTCTGTCCTCAACTCCTCTGGGACATCCTTTTTCTCCAGCACTGCAAAGCTCTCCTTAATCAATACTGCCACCACCCCCCCTTTTTTCCCTTTCCTATCTTTCCTGAGCACCTTGTATTCAGGAATATTTAATACCCAGTCTTGCCTTTCTTTGAGCCAGGTCTCTTTTATAGCCACAACATCATATTTCCACATGTCAATCTGTGCCTGTAACTCACCAATCTTATTAACAACACATTCACATACATGCACATTAAACCTGATTTAGACTTTATTACTTTCTCCCTTACTCTGACCCCACCTAATAACTTACTATTCTCTACTCTAGTGCTATCTATCTCTGCCAGTATTCTGTGACCTTGGTATTTCTCACTGATATTTCCTCCTGGTTCCCACACCCCTGCCAAGTTAGTTTAAACCTTCCCCGATAGCACTAGCAAATCACTCCACAAGGAAATTTGGCCCAGCTCTGTTCAAGTGAAACGCGTCCAGCCTGTATAGGTCCCACTTTCTCCAGAATTGGTCCCAATGTTCCAGGAATCTAAAGCCCTCCCGCCTGCACCATTTTTCCAGCCACGTATTCATCTGCACTATCCTCCTTTTTCTATACTCACTTTAGTGTGGTACTGGGATTAATCCAGAAATAACTACTTTTGAGGTCCTGCTTGCTAATTTCTTACCTAGCTCAGTAAACTCTTTCTGCTGGACCACATCCCTCTTCCTACCTGTATCATTGGTACCAATGTGGACCATGATTGCTGGATGTTCACCCTCCCCCCTCAGGGTGGTCTGCAGCTGTTCAATTACATCCTTGACCCTGGCACCAGAGTGGCAACACACTATCCTGGATTCATGTCTGCAGCCACAGAAACGCCTGTCTGTTTCCCTGATTATTAAATCTCCTATCACTATTGCTCTTCCAGTATTCTGTGTGCCCCCTACCCCACCCTGTGCAGCTGAGCCAGCTGTGGTGCCATGGCCTTGGCTCTGGCTGCACTCCCCAGATGAACCATCATTTTCCTTAGTATTCAGAATTGAATACCGGTTGGAGAGTGAGAGGCATTCAGGGGTCTCCTGCACTACCTGCCTGTTTCTTCTTGACTGTCTGGCAATCACCTATTCCCCCTCTCCCTGCATACTCTTAAGCTGCGGAGTGACAACATCTATAAACATGCTATCCACGAAGCTCTCATCCGCATGGATGCATTGCAGTGACGCCAACTGCTGCTCAAGTTCTGAAACCCGGAGCTCAAGCTGCTGCAACTGACGGCACTTCCTGGTTATCCAGGATACGAGAAGCATCCTGGAGTTGCCACATTGCACAGGCTGTGCACTCTAGAGGAGGTATAATGAATTGTGACGGTACCTGAAAATTGCAAAGAACCTAGATAAATTAAACAAGTAGGCACAAAGATAGCAGATTTAGTTTAATGTAACAAAATGTAAGCTAGTACACTTTGGACATAACAATGCCATATGGAAGGAGTCTACTTGTACATGTTGTGGGACAACTCAACCACCACACGAGGAGACTCGGGTACGGGTTCAATCGATTTATTCAAGCGTACGCAAGGAGAGACACCACCTCGGGAATTCCAAGGTAATATTCTAACTTTACGTTCAGGAGCACAAACTTATATACCATTCTTATCATACAATGTGTTCAAACAACGGATGATTGATATGATTGATCATAAAACAATGGTGATTGATTACACATTCCAATGAACGCACATCCTCAGCCTTATCAATACACATACTAGATGGCTCCATTCTGAGCTTATTATCTCTTTCTTTCCTCTTACACCAACCTTCCACGGAAACAGTGGCCTCAAGCTCTCGGCTCCAAACTTCGCTCCCTAATCCTGCCCTTTACCCTATCAGCATGTTTGTTTCTTTTCTCAACCTGACTGTTAAATTCTGCTGAGATGCTTTTTTAAAACTCAACTTGTTTCTGCTTAACCCCTTCAATTCCCCCTTTTGGCCCTTCGCCCAGCCCAAGATGGCCAACAGACCTGAACAGTGATGTGCTCAACTCTCATTGCTCTCCGCCACTCTTTGATACTGGCCAGCTATCGAGCTTAGGGTTGCAAAGGCAATTGACCACACCATCTGTCAGGGTCAGCCCTGTAGTAAGGGCTCACAACCTATTTTCCTAATCCCCAAGTTCCTATGTTCCCATACTACTGGCTTTTTCTGTGTCCTCCTGACCCTGTGGACTAAGCACATCAAATATACAACCAACACTACTTGGGCAATAACCAAGATGTGGGAGCTGATCCTGAACCAGGGGGGTATCTGTATCTGAACCCCAATTCCACAGATCCTCCCACCATATGGTATCATCGATCTGTTTGACCTTTTCTTCCAGCACCTTAGTTTGTTGTTATAATGTATAATACATCCTATGTCCCTGCTATAACCCCTCACGGATGCCTGTGAGGTGTGTGGGCAGTGGTGGGATAGAGTATGAGAAATGTCTCAAGTAAGTGTAAGATTTTCTTTTATGTTCTCGGTGACCTGCAGGTTGACAGTTTCCCTTTTATTTATTTCCACCAGCTCTACCTTGCCCACCCTCGCTGGTACCTGTGGGTTTAGACACACCATGTGATTAGTTATCGGACAGGATCGGTTGTATCCGTACTTATATTCTCATTGTGTTGTAGTCAGACAATATCTCCCTTTTCCCACATATGCAGTGTGGGTCGGTTCCACTACTGCCTGTATAGCTTCCATTATACAATTGACTGTTGCATTAAATCCACATTTTTCCTCTTCAGTTATATATATATATATATATATTGGATGTAGATACACCTCGGCAGAGGGTCCTATACTACATCTATCTAAAGTAGTACCTATCATTTCCCCATGTATTTCCACAGCTTATGGCGGTATCACACGTAATAATCTTCCCTTATTACCTCAATGTTCTCTACTTCGTATAAGGTTTTACTGTGTATTGATTCTGGTATAACCAAGACCACACCTATCAATAGGCTGTTATTGACAATACATGTCTCATCAGTTTTATACACACGTTAAATCTCTGAGCTGGCAACCAGTCAGGTTCTGGTTCTGGTGACGAGACAAGTTAGATAAGTGGGTATTTGAAATCCACAGGAGAACGTCACCTTCATGGAGCTGTCTCAAGCTCCCCCGAGTCTGCTCAAGCATCCAAGATCCATAAGTGCTGCAGACATCGTTTCTAACCGCATCCTCTGAGATGTTATGCCCCTCCCAATTAGTTCATTAATGGTCCACGCGTGCCTCTCAAGTACTACAACCAAATCCTGAACTGTCCATGTCAGGTTTTGACCTGCACCAAGTTGTCCACTCTGGATCTTTTGTCCCTGTCTGAGGATTACTTTAAGTTGGGTGCTTAGCATCCAGACCTTTTGGTCCACCGAAGCCAAGTCAATCGAATTTACAACTGAAGTTCCCATGTTGAATATTGTGGCAGCATCACTCAATAGACTCCATTTCCGTTAGTACCTCCCCTGAGCGGTGAATGCACCCTTTGGTCACCACCCGCACCCCCGGCCCCACACCCCAGCACTGAACCAAGATGCCTGTGTTATTACTTGTTTTACTAAAGCCTCATACAATGTTTGGGTTTCCACCGGACACCTCTGAGGTACTTTAATGTCAGAAATATTTAGGACAATGGATACCAGCTCATGGTGCACATTATCATACACAGTCTTTCTAGTTTTTGTTAACACTAGCCCATTCTGTGGCCCAGGGTTTAGTATCGGATAAGGGGGGTCCGTTACTTGTGTCTTTGGTGTCAGTGTCTCATTCGTTAAATCGGCAGATGTTGTTGGTATGGCAGGAGGTGGTGTCGTGAGTTGAGGTTGCTTTGGGCAAATAAGCCATGGTCCATGTCCATCACATCGGTAGACCCCTCTGCTCCTACACTCTGGCTCAAAAGCCTTGTCCTTATGCGTGGGATTACATCTGATTGTCAGACAGTCTGGTACAAGGGGCCAACAAAATTCCCCCAACCCGTTGTACTGGGTCGTGTCGAGAATGATACATACTTGCGTTAAGTTCTGGAATTAGAAGCACGCCCAATACGGAGGCTGATGGATGTCATCCTCTGTGACATTGACAGTTACCTCCCTGAGGCCACAACGGAAGCACGCTGTCTGCTGTATGTTAAGCTGTAGGGTATTCGTGTCCCCCATCCATTCCTCCGTTGAATACAATCTGATGGCTGTTTGGTGGGTGGAGCCTTCACCGATTCCCAGTCCCAGGAGTATTTTTTTTTTATTTAGAGATACAGCACTGAAACAGGCCCTTCAGCCCACTGAGTCTGTGCCAACCATCAACCACCCATTTTATACTAATCCTACATTAATCCCATATTCCTACCACATCCCCACCTTCCCTCAATCCCTACCTATACTAGGGGCAATTTACAATGGCCAATTTACCTTTCAACCTGCAAGTCTTTGGCTGTGGGAGGAAACCGGAGCACTATTAATATAGTGGACACCATTCTGTAAGATATAATGAGCATTCCAGTCGTCACTGGTCAGCCGTGATTAAATTCTGCAAAACAAAAATCAGTCAGTTACATGTTTCAGCTGCGTTGTGTTTCCAGTGTCCCTTCCCTCTAATGTCCACACAGGCACAGGTGTCGCTGGTCTTTATTACCTCGTAGTGTCCTATCCACCTAAGTGCAGATCACAGTTTCTCGGGCATTACCTTTACCTTTACCTTCTCTCCTACACTCAGCACCTTCGCCTGTTTCTTTTTCATGTCCGTTTCTATATCCTGTATTATCTGCTGATCTCTGACACCCTATTTTAGCTTATGCAATTGTTTGCACAGCTCTTTTACAAATCTTTTAACCCATTCTCTCGCAGGTCCTACTTCCTCACTACCTGCTACATCATACCTTGGCAGTCTCATCACCCTTCCTGTCATTAGTTCAGTTGCTCTACGTAACAAATCACATCTGCACACTTATACCGGTATCCCAATATCATGCCACACATTCTCAACTCTCAGGTGACCTTATCAAAAGATAATTGTCGGGGGGCCGGGGGAAAGTCTGTCTGAGATCTTTGCTTACCTCCCCCTGCAAGGTCCTGATGTCTCGGCTCATGGCCAGACTTTCAAATGTGGCTCTCTTTAAAAAAAAACTCATAGGCAAGGATACAAATGTCTCCAAGAGAAAACTATCAAAAGTACCAGTCTCATCTACACTTTCCTGACTTTCACTGGAAAGTTCTAGGCTTCTTGGAAATTCTACACTATGTTAATTTAATGGTTTGAATTCTGATTAGCTCCTGCATCAGTCAGATCTAATTGCCAATTTCCATTAATTATAATTCTATTTCATTCATGAGCCCTGGAGAAACTGTACAGTCATAATTCTTTAAAACAGAAATCAAACATTCTTATTTGATTCCAAGTATTACTATATTTGTTTTTTCCTCTATCTTAGATAACATTTCAATTTCTTAAAAGTAACTTGCTAAATTACACCGGATTTTCAACATCTCAAATTATTCCAAATTCCAATAACAGTGTTGCTGGAATGATAGGTTTTATTAATGTTCCATTTAATATCTCCCCAAAAGAAACTTTGTTTTTTATACTTAGGAACCACCTAGACTGTTTTTTTCTAAAACTTTGATTGTCCTCTTAAATGTGAGATAAATTTCCCTTTGAGTGCTTTAAATAACCACTCATATCAATTTAATTTTGTTTATCGATTCCAATTTCTTATGCCCAGACTTGGTAGTGCATTTTTTTTACATTAAAGACATGAGTGCTTGCAACTATCTCTCCTTCTCAAGCACTTTGTCTCATTGATAAAGATGCTGTGACATTTGTTGTCTGCAATTAAGTTCTTAAATTCTTAAAGCTGCTGGATCTCTTGCTGTGGCCTCAGTTCTCATGTGGCCTTGGAACCTACCACCACCTGCTTAAAACAAAACACAGAATCCATTGTGGCTCTGCCCCTGGGTTAATTTGTCCAATTATAAGTCAATTTAGAAATTTAAAATTTAATAATATCCAAGCTGCAGTGGGGTTTGCTGGTCTCCAAGGGGGTGGAGCCAAACATTCTCAGATGCGTCACTTTACGTAACTTTTAGAACAAAATTTCTCGATTGAAAAAGAACGAAACTCCATTTTAAACTTTTTTTTCAATTATTTTGGTATCCTTAGGGTTTAAAACAACAAAATCTTTAGTAACATTATCAACTTCAAAGGAAAGCATCTCCGTTAGGGAACACAGCATTTTAGATTAAACTCCAATTGTTTCCAAACTTTTAGCACCTTTTGTAATTAAACTTAAAAGTTCATTGTGGCCACCAAAACCTAGCAGGTTAGTTAACCTTAATACTATAAAATTAATCGAACAGAATAGCACATGCTTTTTTTAAGAAAAGGTACATTACGTAATTTTTTTTCTTTCTTCAGGCGTCTTTTCAAATGACTGTGTAATAAAACCCAAAAACTAAAGAAAAGTTATTTACCATTCTTAAAACAAAAAAGTTTAACACCAGCTTCTTACACAAACTTTAAACATTCCAATCTTTCCCATATCTCCTTTATCCTCTCCCTTAAAGCAATATCCAATTCCTGACATTTACTACATAAAACAGTCAATAAGACATGTCCTAAATTTAAACTGCAAAAAAAAAAGAACAGATTTAAACTTTGGTCCAATTAAAGCAATGTTTTAAAGTGCAAATTGGATTTCTGCCGGACATTTTCCAATCTTCAAGACTGAAGCTTATCTCTTAGAAAATTGTTCATTGTCTTTTCACAGTTGCAAAACCAACCTCTAAAATAAAAATAAAACTTTACCTTAAAATATAATTCAATTTTATATCCCACTCCTGGGTGCACAATCTTAAATTGAAATGAACACACTCAACAATCACTTTTCACACTCACTCAATTCCAAACAGCTTAGAAAATTGATTCCTGTAATAGGTTATGAATTCAAAATATCAAATCTGTGTTAAATTCCCTGTGCCAATCCTAAGGAACACAGACTAGATTCAACTAGTTCGCCTCCAAAATATGACTCAAGGTTCCCACAAAAATATACATATAAAAATAGAACAAGTAACAGACTCATGCTTTCAGCATTAGAGCCGGGCAACAAAGAGTTAACGACTCAGCTCCACAGTACACATTCATGCAGGCTTGAACGAAGACAGGGTAACTTGTTTTTACTCACTTGAAATTTCACTAAAAACAGTCTTTGTATGTTGCTCTGCCATAAACTTAGTCATGCGGGCCCCTGTCGGAAAACATTTCATTACCCAACTTCTTATCTGACATTTTGCTAGCTTCCTGTCATCACCCACCGCAGTCCCTTATCCCCCTTTGTCTCTCCTGACCAGCGCGGCTTCACGTTCGGTATACCTTACCATAAGTGGTTCTGACCTCTGCATGGCTTCGGACTTACTGTGCCACCAGCGTGGTTCTGCCTCCTTACCCGGCGCGCCTCCTGTCCAGATTCTTTGAATACTCGACCGGACCTTCACTCGGGTAGGCTTACTGCCCTAACTATGGGTGGTAAATAAATATACTCACCCGTTTGCAGTGCCGCTTCCGATGGTCCGATGCGAGTATCCTGCTGACTAGGCCAAACTGTCGTGGGACAACTCAACCACCACACGAGGAGACTCAGGTACAGGTTCAATCGATTTATTCAAGTGAACATAGGGAGAGACACCACCTCAGGTATTACGAGGTAATACTCTATATTCAGGAGCACAAACTTATATACTGTTCTTATCATACAATGTGTTCAAACAACAGATGATTGATATGATTGATCATAAAATAATGGCGATTGATTACACATTCCAATGAACACACATCCTCAGCCTTATCAATACACATACCAGATGGCTCCATCTCAACCTAATTATCTCTTTGCTTCCCATTACACCAACCTTCCACGGAAACAGTGGCCTCAAGGTCTCAGCTCCAACCTTCGCTCCCTAATCCTGCCCTTTATCCTAGCAGCATGTTTGTTTCTTTTCACAACTTGACTGTTAAATTCTGCTGAGATGCTTTTCTAAAACTCAACTTGTTTCTACTTAACCCCTTCACACACTAGGTTAGACAGCAAGCTCTACAATCTATCAAGGCTGAAAGTGAAGATAAAAAACACATCGCATCCTAAGCAGAGAACTCCTCTATGCTGATGATGCTGTACTAGTCGCTCACACGGAAACTCAGCTACAAAGGTTCATATACAGTATCTCCCATGCCTGTAACTTGTTCTCCTTGTTTATAAGTGTCAAGAAACCTGTGGTCATGGAACAAAGTATTGCATCTCCACCCCTGATCACACTAAATAACGCCTCACTGGAAGTGGTTAGCAAATTCTGCTACCTTGGGTCCACGCTGACAGACAATCTGTCCCTTGATGCAGAGCTCGATACATGCATAGGGAAAGCAGCTACCAGCCTTGGCTGACTTGCAAAACACACATGGGATAACACCAAGCTGACCCTTAGGACCAAGCTGATGGTTTATAAAGCCTGTGTTCTCAACACCTTGCTATATGGCTGCGAAATATGGGCAACCTATAGCTACCAGGGAGAAAGCCCAATAATTTCCATCTTCGCTGTCTGCTGCGCATTATGGGTATATTCTGACAGGACAAAATCACAAATGCAGTAGTCCTCTCAAAGGCAGAGCTCCCATGTGCGTTGACACTAATCAGAGGCAGCTTCGGTGGTTTGGACATGTCTGCAGGACGGAAGGTCCAAGGACCTTCTGTATGGCAAGGTAGCTGGGGCCAGACGACCAGTGGGGTGCCCAAAGCTCTGCTTCAAGGATGCTTGCAAGCGTGACATGAAGGCCCTAAATGTCGACTATTGCACCTGGGAGTCACTTGCTGGCAAAAGAGGAAAATGGCGACATATCCTGTGGACTGGTGTGCGCTATCATGACGACCAGTTGCTACAACAGCATGGCAACAGGTGCCAATGTCAAAAACAACAACTCCCAACATCATGTGGTACCTTATCAAATGTTTTTTGAAAATCCAAAACACTACATCCACTGGTTCCCCTTTATCTAACCTGCTAGTTACAACCTCAAAAATCTCTAACAAATTTGTCAAACATGATTTTCCTTTCATAAATCTGTGTTCTGGTCAATCACATTATGATTTTCTAAGTGCCCTGATACCATTTCCTTAATATTAAATTCTAGCATTTTCCCTAAAACTGATATCCAGCTTATAGTTCCCTGTTTTTTTTTCTCTTTCCTATTGGGTTGCTACCTTCTAATCCTCAGGGACCATTCTAAAATGTAGGGAATTCTGGAAGATTAAATGCATTCATAATCTCTGCAGCCACCTCCTTTCTTTTTAAACCCTGGGATGTAGGCGAGTATTGTGTATTAGGGGGTGGTTGGGGCTTTGGGGGTGGCCTCCGTGGGGCGCAGGGTGCCCGAGCAGGAGGCCCCCTCCCAGCCCGCAAGAGGCCGCCTAGTTTCTTCAGGTGGGCTTTTTGAGATCTCAGCTGCCCGCCAGCCGAGGGTAAAATACCCAAAGCGGTGGCCCTCAAGTGCCAGTTAATTGGCCACTGAAGGGCCTTGATAGGCCTGGGGCGGGCGGGCTGTTTCTCAGTCATTAATGGAAGCAAAGGATGTGAATTTTCTTCCATGTAGTTCAATGAATGCGAAACTCCTAGTGCAGAGTATTGAGGGAGGTTATTTACCCATTCCACTGTATAAGGTTAATTTACAATGTGAATTAGTCACCAGTTCTGGAACAGTGGGAGTCATTCCTAGTTTTCCCATTAAGGGGGTAGATTTTCTGCTTGGAAATGACTTAGCTGGGGATAGGGTATTGAGTGTCTCCCGTAGATTCAGAAAAGCCAGTTGAGGTTGCTGAAATGAAAATTTTGCACGAAGAATTTCCTGGAATATTCCCTGATTGTGCAATGACTAGGTCCCAGGCTCATCGAGCTTACCTACCTGGAGCAGAGCAGAGGCAGTCAGGAGCTGAGAGCGCCATAAATACAGCCCGGGGATCGGAGTGCAACCTTACCTACCTGGAGCAGAGCAGAGGCAGTCAGGAGCTGGGAGCGCCATAAATACAGCCCGGGGATCGGAGTGCAACCTTACCTACCTGGAGCAGAGCAGAGGCAGTCAGGAGCCGGTAGCGCCATAAATACAACCCGGGGATTGGAGCGCGGCCTTACCTACCTGGAGTAGAGCAGAGGCAGTCGCCTAGAGCCATTTCAGCTGCTGGAGAACTGTGTGAAAAACTGTGACATCGCAGGAAACTAGTAAGTTAGAGGAATTCCGGATCAGGATTATTGATCTGGAAGCCGAACTGCAAAGACTACGCAACATAAGGGAGGGGGTGAAATACCTGGACACTTTGTTCTGGAAGATGGTCACACCTCTTAGAACTGGGTCATCTGTTCAGCTTAGCAGTGAGGAACAGGAGGATGTGACTGTGAGTGAGGCAGGTAATGGGACCGAGCAAGCAGTATTGGAGGAGCCTCAGACTTTGCAATTGTCAAGTTTCAGGTGCTCTCAACCTGTGTAGACGAAAGTGAGGTCTGCAAGATGGATGAGCAGACTGGCCATGGCACTGTGGTACAGGAGTGGGGGGAGCAAAAAGGAATGTCGTGGTAGTAGGGGATAGTATAGTGAGGGGGATTGGCACTGTTCTGTGCAGCCGACAGCATTAGTCCAGAAGGCTGTGTTGTCTACCCGTTGCCAGGGTTTGGGACATCTGCTCAGGGCTGGACAGGAATTTGGAGTGGGAGGGGCAGGATCCAGTTGTCGTGGTTCATGTAGGTACAAATGACCTAGGTAGGACTAGGAAAGAGGTTCTGCTTAGACAGGATGAGGAGCTAGGCACCAAATTGCAGAACCTCAAGGGTAATAATCTTTGGATTATTACCTGAGCCACGTACTGATTGGCAGAGGGCATATAAGATTAGTGAAATGAATATGTGGCTCAAAGACTAGTGTGGGAGAAGTGGGTTTCGGTTCGTGGGGCATTGGCACCAGTACTGGGGAAAGTGGGGGCTGTATCGTTGGGACAGTCTGCACCTGAACTGTGCTGGGACCAGTGTTCTAGCAAACCGTATAACTAGGGAAGTAGAGAGGGGTTTAAACTAAACAAAGGGGGGTGAGGGATTAAGCTTGAGTAGATGTTGCAAATCAAGGGGTAGAGTCAAGGCAGGAGAGCAGAATAGTAATATGGAAAATGAAGGTCAGAGATGGCAGGAAGGGACAGAGAAAAAACTTAAGAACACACCAACAGTCAAGACTGGATGTAACAAAGATAACAAAAAGACAAAGCTAATGGCTCTGTATCTGAATGCACGTAGCATTCATAACAAAGTAGATGAACTGATGACGCATATTGAAGTAAATAAATATGATCTGATAGCCATTACGGAGACATGGCTGCAGAATGATAAGGATTGGGTCCTTAATATTGAGGGGTATATGACATTCAAGAAGAATAGGAAGCTAGGTAAAGGTGGAGGGGTAGCACTGTTAATCAAGGATGGCATTGGTGCAACAGTTAAAGATGACCTTGGTTCGGGAGATCAGGATGTAGAATCAGTTTGGGTGGAAATGAGGAATAGTAGGGGAAGAAGGCACTAGTGGGAGTGGTCTACAGGCCCCTGAACAGTAATCACAATGTAGGACCAAGTATACAAGAAGAAATAGTTATATGAAAAGGAAGAATGTGAAAGGTTATGGGGAGAAGGCAGGGGAATGGAACTGAGGGAGATGCTCTTTCAGAGCCGGTACAGACAAGATGGGACAAATGGCCTCCATCTGCACTGTAACATTTCCGTGATTGTGAAATATTGGGTGCTTGTGGATAAAGGGATGGCAATAATCATGGGTGATTTTGATCTACATATAAATTGGAAAAATCAGATTGGCAATAGTAGCCTGGATGAGGAGTTTATAGAATGCTTTCGAGATAATTTCTTAGAGCAGCACATTCTAGAACCAACCAGAGAGCAGGTTATGTTAGACTTGGTGTAAAGGACAAGCCGGATATTTGGCTGGCTGAAACCTTTTTCAGGAATTTGAGTAGTGAGGCTGAATTATTTACCAGATTCTCTGAGGCATAACAGGCAGACCCCAATTTAAAGAAAATAGCTCAGCTAGCATGTTCTGAGATGGAGGCGGAGAAAATCCCTGAATACTATTATGTTAAAAATGACATTGATGAAGAAGTGGAGATCTCTTCAGAGACCAGTGGATAAGGATAGTGTTACTTTTAAAGTAGCTGCAGTTCTCCAGTTGTGCTTGAACCAAAGCCAGATGGTTTCAAAAGATTCTGTATTATCGGAAAATTAATGCAGTAACTAAAACAGACTCTTATCCAATCCCACGACTTGAGGATTGTATTGACAGAGTGGGGAATTCAGCCTTTATTAGCAAGATTGACTTGTTGAAAGGATACTGGCAAGTCTTCTTGACCGACCAAGTCAAAAAAGTTTCCACCTTCATGACCCCAGATGGCCTATTTCAGTGTCAGCTCATGCTGTTTGGTATGAAAAATGCACTGGCCACATTTCAAAGATTGACTAACCAGGTGATTGCTGGACTTCACAATTGTGTTGTGTATATAGATGATCTATTGGTATATAGTGACACTTGGGAAGATCATGTTGAATAGTTAAAGGCTCTGTTTGACAAATTAGAGTAAGCCAATTTGGTAATAAATTTAGCAAAGAGCTAGTTTGCCAAGGCTAAGGTTTGGGGGCATGTCATGGGTCAAGGTCAAGTGTTGCCGAGAGAAGCTAAGGTTCAGGTGATAATTGACTTTCCAGTCCCCAATACAAAAGGAGATATTACAATTCCTAGGGATGTGAGGGTTCTACCAAAAGTTCATTCCTAATTTCAGTATAGTAGTTACCCTATGGATGAATTTGTTAAAGAAAAACAATGAAGGTTGAGTGGACCGAATCATGTCAAATGGTATTTGAGAAATTAAAGGCCATTTAATGAATGAACCCATCCCAGCAGCACCAAATTTTAGCAAGCCCTTTAAAGTAGCTATTGCTGCCAGTGATGTGAGGGTAGGAGTTGTGTTACTCCAAGATGATGATGCTGGTATTGAATGACTGGTCTGTTACTGCTCTAGAAAACTAAATAAGTACCAAAAGAGGTACTCCAGTATTGAAAAGGAGGCTTGAAGTGTCTTATTGGCTCAACATATATGTCAATAATGGTCAAGGGGAAATATCCGTTTATACTGACCATAACCCATTAAGGTTTAGAGAGAAATTCAAGACCAACGACACCACATTATTCTAGTGGAGTTTAACTTTGGAACCATTTACCCTAAACATTGTGTATGTTACAGGAGAGGGCAATGTAATTGCCAATGCTCTGTCCAGAATTTAAAAAAAGGGTGTAATAGAGGAAAACAACTCAGATATGATAATATTGTTACCTGTGTGATATGTAAAATGTTAACGTTAAAATGTTTGCAATGAAGGTGCTCCGTTCTTAAAATGTTCTGAGGACATGCATTAATGATTATGGACATTGATTCATTTGGAAAACTGATAAGATTTGAAAAGATTCCATGGATTTTTTTTTAAACAAGGGTCACTGGGAAGACACTTGAGCTTTGTGTTTAAAAACAACCTTTACTGGATGTTACATGCCTTCAGCTAAATAAACATCAGGAACCTTAGTGGACAGAGGAGTTGTTTACAGAGAAGTGACATGTCAAGATTTATGGTGGTTAGGAGGTTTTGACTTGCTGTTTTGAAGGCAGTTGGGCTTGTAGCCTGCTGAAGGAAAAACCCAGCTTATCTTTCTCCACCTCTCTAAAGAACCTTGTGAATCCAGTGTGATAGTTGAAACCCCTGATGCCGCATTTCTCCTTGAAAGCCTACCAGACTAATTGTGGACATCTCCAGAATGAACTGCTTCTGAAAAGATCCCAATGACCCCGTCTCCGTGAACCTGGATGCCAGACCAATGGCAACTGATATCCTTCATATCTTCTCTGTTTCCTTCAAGAATTAACAAGTATTTGGCCAAAGTATTTTTTGTCTTCTTGTAAAGTGAATCTCTGCAAAGAAAACCTCGTTTTTATTTTTAACCAGTGCGTGTTTGTGTGTGTGTGGGTATCTAGAAGGGAATATTTATTTGCATTCATATTTCAAACTGTTTTATAATGCTTTGCATCTTTACTGGATAAGTCTTGTTTGATAAACTGATAATTTCTTTGTTTATTAAAGAAACCTGGTTGGTGTATTTTATGCTAGGATAAAGAGTATATGATTGACCGTATCAGTAACTGGGTAAACATTTAAATATATGTTGTGACCTGTGGAGAAGTGGAACTAGAGATAGTGCACTGTCCCACCTTGGTCGTAATGGGGGATGGGAATCTTTGCAAGGAGTCAGAGGAGGGGGGGATGAAAGACAAGAACAAAAGACAGTAAGGGGAATAAGAAAAGTGATAGGCAGAGAAATCAATGGCCATAATGAAACGGTTACAGTGAAAAATAGTGGGAAGGGGACAATAGTGTTAAAAAGACAAACCTTAAGGCACGGAGCATTCGCAATAAAGTGGATGAATTAATCACGCAAATAGATGTAAACGGGTATGATATAGTCAGGATGACGGAGACATGGCTGCAGGGTGACCAGGGATGGGAAATGAACATCCAGTGGTATTCAGTATTTAGGAAGGACAGACAAAAAGTAAAAGGCGGTGGAGTTGCATTTCTGGTTAAAGAAGAAATTAACGCAATAGTGAGGAAGGATATTAGCTCTGACAATGTGGAATCTGTATGGGTCGAGCTGAGAAACACTAAGGGGCAAAAAATGTTAGTGGGGGTTGTATATAGACCCCCAAACTGTAGTGGTGATGTTGGGAATGGCATTAAAGAGGAAATTAGAGGTGCATGCGATAAAGGAACATCTGTAATTATGGGTGTTATAGATATAGATTGGGCAAATCAAATTAGTCACAATACCATAGAGGAGGAATTCATGGCATGTATACGGGATGATTTTCTTAACCAATACATTGAGGAACCAACTAGAGAACAGGCCATCCTAGACTGGGTATTGTGTAATGAGAGAGGAATAATTGACAATCTAGTTGTGTGAGACTGCTTGGGGATGAGCGACCATAATATAGTAGAATTCTTCATCAAGATGGAGTGACGTAGTTGATTCTGAGACTTGGGTCCTGAATCTTAATAAAGGAAACTATGAAGGTATGAGGCGCGAGTTGACTATGATGGATTGGGAAATGTTACGTTAGGGGATGATGGCGGATAGGCAATGGCAAACATTCAAAGAGCGCATGGATGAACTGCAACAATTGTTTATTCCTGTCTGACGCAAAAGTAAAACGGGAAAGGTAGCCAAGCCATGGCTTACAAGGGAAATTAGAGATAGCATTAGACCCAAGGAAGAGGCATACAAATTCGCCAGAAAAAAACAACAGACCTGAGGATTGGGAGCAGTTTAGAATTCAGCGAAGGAGGACCAAGGGATTGATTAAGAACGGGAAAATAGAGTACAAGAGAAGGCTTGCGGGGAACATAAAACTGACTGTAAAAGTTTCTATAGGTATGTGACGAGAAAAAGATTGGTGAAGACAAATGTAGGTCCCTTACAGTCAGAAACAGGGGAATTTATTATGGGGAACAAGGAAATGGCTGACCAACTAAATGCATACTTTGGTTCTGCCTTCACAAAGGAGGACACAAATATCATACCAGAAATGTTGGGGAACACAGGGTTTAGTGAGAGGGAGGAACTGAAGGAAATCAGTATTACTAGAGAAATGGTTTTGGGGAAATTGCTGGGATTGAAGGCCGATAAATCCCCAGGGCCTGATAATCTACATCCCAGAGTACTTTAGAAAGTGGCCCTAGAAATAGTGAATACATTGGTGATTGTAAGGGCCAGCTGTGGCAGAAGCAGCAGTTAAATGAACAAAATGACAGGACCGACTACAAAATAGCTGAAGAAGGTATTTGGCTGAAACAGCAGATTGTAGCCTGCCAGAGTAATGTGCAACACATAGTAAATTGCAATAAGGACTAGATTAATTAGCTGCCTCGGTAGAAACTAGATTAGAAATAATGTATACCATGGGCCTTGAGAAAACAAGGCAGTTAAGCATACTCATAGACAAACCCAGACAGCAGTTAGATAAGAAGAGGCCCTGGGCACACACGGATACAGGGTCTCATTGTTCTAAACAAGCTCAAAGGTCTACATCTGTTATTCTTCACCAAAAGAGATAAGAAGTACAACAGGACTTGATCACATAGTCACAAGATGATGAGACCCTCAGAATAAGGGGTAGAACATGCCCTGATCACGCGTCCATGTGACTATAAGACCCCGAATCAATTGGACGATATTCAGCTGATATGAGTTGAGTAACTATATTTAAACAACCCCGGCCCAGCCCGCACCCCCCTCGCACCATCTTCACCCCGCACCCCCTTCCCCTGCAACCCCCCCCACCCCCTCCCTCTACCCCTCCCCCTTGCATCCCCTCCTCCCACCGGCACCATCCTACACCTGTGTAGGGGCCCCAACAACCCCACTGCCTTGTGGGCGTCTCGGGAGAGACCAAGGCTAAGGGAGTAAACCCTAACAGATAATCCGGAGCGGAACCCCGTAGGCGGTCATGTGTCACCTTTGGCATGTTTCCGGCAGTTCCTGCAGCCATACTGGTGCCAAACGTCGTGTCCTGCACTCCTTTGGACCCCACCAGAAAGGCCGAGAGGGGGGTTTTGACGACTGGGCAACTCTCAACCTCCATAAATTTGCCCAGGCATGCGCCATGGAGAGGTCACTCCATAGTTGCCTCACAGCGACTAAAACAACACGGAAAGCAGCAGTTACGGGTTATAAGTCCAGATAAATTGGCGTAGAAACTGGGCGCCACGGGTTGCCTTTGTCGGTGGGAGAGGTCATTGCACCTCACTGGACAGCTACCGCCCGCCTCAAACCGGGCAGCCCCCGGTCAATAAGGTTCTGTCCCGCCACAGTCTGCCTGCTTCAATGGGTGCTTGGAGCTCAGGGTCATTGCCCGAAAGGTGGACTGATACACCGCACCAAACAACATGAAAAAAGGAAAGAAGGTACCAGCCCTTCGCTTTGCAAGCTGGAACGTCAGAACTATGTGTCCTGGCCTGTCGGAAGACCTTACACAAATCAACAATTCTCGGAAGACCGCCATCATTAACAACGAGCTCAGTAGATTCAATGTGGACATTGCAGCACTTCAGGAGACTCGGCTCCCCGCGAGTGGCTCTCTAGCAGAGCAAGACTACACCTTCTTCTGGCAGGGCAGGGATCCTGAAGAACCAAGACAGCATGGAGTGGGCTTCGCCATCAGAAACTCTTTGCTCAGCATGATAGAGCCTCCCTCAAATGGCTCGGAACGCATACTGTCCATCCGACTGCTCACCACCTCTGGTCCAGTACACCTACTCAGCAACTATGCTCCAACACTCTGCTCCCCACCTGAAGCTAAAGACCAGTTCTAGGAACAACTCCATAACATCATTAGCAGCACCCCCAACACCGAACACCTATTCCTGCTGGGGGACTTTAATGCCAGGGTTGGGGCCGACCATGACTCATGGCCCTCCTGCCTTGGGCGCTATGGCGTTGGAAGGATGAATGAGAACGGGCAGAGACTGCTTGAGTTGTGTACCTATCATAACCTCTGCATCACCAACTCGTTCTTTCACACTAAACCCTGTCACCAGGTTTCATGGAGGCACCCAAGATCGCGTCGTTGGCACCAGCTAGACCTCATTGTCACAAGACGAGCCGCCTTAAACAGTGTTCAAATCACACGCAGCTTCCACAGTGCGGACTGCGACACCGACCACTCCCTGGTGTGCAGCAAGGTTAGACTCAGACCAAAGAAGTTGCATCATTCCAATCAGAAGGGCCACCCGCGCATCAACACGAGCAGAATTTCTCACCCACAGCTGTTACAAAAATTTCTAAATTCACTTGTAACAGCCCTTCAAAACACTCCCACAGGGGATGCTGAGACCAAGTGGGCCCACATCAGAGACGCCATCTATGAGTCAGCTTTGACCACCTACGGCAAAAGTGCGAAGAGAAATGCAGACTGGTTTCAATCTCATAATGAAGAGCTGGAACCTGTCATAGCCGCTAAGCGCATTGCACTGTTGAACTACAAGAAAGCCCCCAGCGATTTAACATCCGCAGCACTTAAAGCAGCCAGAAGTACTGCACAAAGAACAGCTAGGCGTTGCGCAAACGACTACTGGCAACACCTATGCAGTCATATTCAGCTGGCCTCAGACACCGGAAACATCAGAGGAATGTATGATGGCATGAAGAGAGCTCTTGGGCCAACCATCAAGAAGATCGCCCCCCTCAAATCTAAATCGGGGGACATAATCACTGACCAACGCAAACAGATGGACCGCTGGGTTGAGCACTACCTAGAACTGTACTCCAGGGAGAATGCTGTCACTGAGACTGCCCTCAATGCAGCCCAGCCTCTACCAGTCATGGATGAGCTGGACATACAGCCAACCAAATCGGAACTCAGTGATGCCATTGATTCTCTAGCCAGCGGAAAAGCCCCTGGGAAGGACAGCATTACCCCTGAAATAATCAAGAGTGCCAAGCCTGCTATACTCTCAGCACTACATGAACTGCTATGCCTGTGCTGGGACGAGGGAGCAGTACCCCAGGACATGCGCGATGCCAATATCATCACCCTCTATAAAAACAAAGGTGACCGCGGTGACTGCAACAACTACCGTGGAATCTCCCTGCTCAGCACAGTGGGGAAAGTCTTTGCTCGAGTCGCTCTGAACAGGCTCCAGAAGCTGGCCGAGCGCGTCTACCCTGAGGCACAGTGTGGCTTTCGTGCAGAGAGATCGACCATTGACATGCTGTTCTCCCTTCGTCAGATACAGGAGAAATGCCGTGAACAACAGATGCCCCTCTACATTGCTTTCATTGATCTCACCAAAGCCTTTGACCTCGTCAGCAGACGTGGTCTCTTCAAACTACTAGAAAAGATCGGATGTCCACCAAAGCTACTAAGTATCATCACCTCATTCCATGACAATATGAAAGGCACAATTCAACATGGTGGCTCCTCATCAGAGCCCTTTCCTATCCTGAGTGGTGTGAAACAGGGCTGTGTTCTCGCACCCACACTTTTTGGGATTTTCTTCTCCCTGCTGCTTTCACATGCGTTCAAATCCTCTGAAGAAGGAATTTTCCTCCACACAAGATCAGGGGGCAGGTTGTTCAACCTTGCCCGTCTAAGAGCGAAGTCCAAAGTACGGAAAGTCCTCATCAGAGAACTCCTCTTTGCTGACGATGCTGCTTTAACATCTCACACTGAAGAATGCCTGCAGAGTCTCAGCGACAGGTTTGCGGCTGCCTGCAATGAATTTGGCCTAACCATCAGCCTCAAGAAAACGAACATCATGGGGCAGGACGTCAGAAATGCTCCATCCATCAATATTGGCGACCACGCTCTGGAAGTGGTTCAAGAGTTCACCTACCTAGGCTCAACTATCACCAGTAACCTGTCTCTAGATGCAGAAATCAACAAGCGCATGGGTAAGGCTTCCACTGCTATGTCCAGACTGGCCAAGAGAGTGTGGGAAAATGGCGCACTGACACGGAACACAAAAGTCCGAGTGTATCAGGCCTGTGTCCTCAGTACCTTGCTCTACGGCAGCGAGGCCTGGACAACGTATGCCAGCCAAGAGCGACGTCTCAATTCATTCCATCTTCGCTGCCTTCGGAGAATACTTGGCATCAGGTGGCAGGACTATATCTCCAACACAGAAGTCCTTGAAGCGGCCAACACCCCCAGCTTATACACACTACTGAGTCAGCGGCGCTTGACATGGCTTGGCCATGTGAGCCGCATGGAAGATGGCAGGATCCCCAAAGACACATTGTACAGCGAGCTCGCCACTGGTATCAGACCCACCGGCCGTCCATGTCTCCGCTATAAAGACGTCTGCAAACGCGACATGAAATCGTGTGACATTGATCACAAGTCGTGGGAGTCAGTTGCCAGCATTCGCCAGAGCTGGCGGGCAGCCATAAAGACAGGGCTAAATTGTGGCGAGTCGAAGAGACTTAGTAGTTGGCAGGAAAAAAGACAGAGGCGCAAGGGGAGAGCCAACTGTGCAACAGCCCCGACAAACAAATTTCTCTGCAGCACCTGTGGAAGAGCCTGTCACTCCAGAATTGGCCTTTATATCCACTCCAGGCGCTGCTTCACAAACCACTGACCACTTCCAGGCGCGTATCCATTGTCTCTCGAGATAAGGAGGCCCAAAAGAAAGAAAAAGAAAGAAAAGAAAAGAAAGAACTATATTTAAACTGTGTAATTTCTTCTGTGCAGTTGAGAGGTACCTGGACTGGCCAGAGGCCTGCTCCCCAATGGTGTAAAACAATAAACTCTTTGACGGTTGAATCAGATCTGGGTGTCGAGTGATTCATTTAGTCATTCCACCCCAACAGTGGTCATCTTCCAAGATTCTACAGACTCTGGAACAGTTCCTACAGATTGGAGGGTAGCTAATGTAACCCCACTATTTAAAAAGGGAATTATAGACCAGTCAGCCTGAAGTTGGTAGTGGGGAAAATTCTAGAGTCCATTATCAAACATTTTATAGCAGAGCACTTGGAGAAGTGGTAGAATTGGACAGAGTCAGCATGGATTTACAAAAGGGAAATCATGCTTGACAAATCTACTAGAATTCTTCGAGGATGTAACTAGTAGAGTTGATGAGAGGGAGCCAGTGGATGTGGTTTATTTGGACTTTCAGAAGGCTTTCCACAAAGTCCCTTATAAGAGATTAGCATGTAAAATTAAAATCTATGGGATTGGGTAGTGTATTGCGATGGTTAGAAAATTGGTTGGCAGACAGGAAACAAAGAGTAGGAATAAACGGGTCTTTTTCTGAATGGCAGGCAGTGATTAGTGGGGTACCGCAGGGGTCGATGCTGGGACCCCACTATTCACAATATACATTAATGATTTAGATGAGGGAACTAAATGTAATATCTCCAAATTTGCAGATGACACAAAACTGGGTGGGAGGGTGAATTGTGAAGAGGATATAGAGAGGCTTCAGGGTGATTTGGACAAGTTGAGTGAGTGAGCAAATGCATAGCAGATGCAGTGTAATGTGGATAAATGTGAGGTTATCCACTTTGGTAGCGAAAACAGGAAGGCAGATTATTATCTGAATGGCTATAAACTGAGAGAGGGGAATATGCAACATGGCTGGGTGTTCTCGTACACTAGTCGCTGAAGGTAAGCATGCAGGCGCAACAGGCGGTAAAAAAGGCAAATGATATGTTGGCCTTCATAGCGAGAGGAATCGAGTACAGGAGCAGGGATGTCTTGCTGCAATTATACAGGGCCTTGGTGAGGCCACACCTGGACTATTGAGTGCAGTTTTGGTTTCCTTATCTGAGGAAGGATGTTCTTGCTATAGAGGGAGCGCAGCGAAGGTTTACCGGACTGATTCCTGGGATGGTGGGACTGACGTACGGGGAGAGATTGAGTCGGTTAGGATTATATTCGCTGGAGGTAATAGCACAGCATTTGAAATTGGAAGAAGGAGAAGGCAATCCAGATGGTAGTCCAGTTGAATTAGCTAGGATCAAGTTGCAGATGAAGCAGCTTGAACTTGAAAAAGAAATAGAAAAAGTTGAGTTTGAACAGGAAAGAAAGTTGATAATGAAGAAACTTGAACTTGAAAGAGAGGAAAGGGAAAAAGAGCATTTCAAAGAGAAAGGGAATTCGAATTAAAAAGGCTGGAACAAAGATAAAAGGGTGGCCTTGGCTTCAGGGAAAATTCTCCTGAGGAAAGATTTGACTCCAGCCCAGGACCCAGTGGGGAGCTGTCTAAATTTGTGCAAGCCCTCCCTAAGTATGAGGAAAGGGACATAGAGGCATTTTTCATTTCTTTTGAAAAGATGGCTGGATAGATGAAGAGGCTGAAGGAAAGTTGGACATTGCTTATGCACAGCAGGTTGATTGGCAGAGCTCATGAAGTTAATGCTATGCTTTCTGCGGAGGCTTCTGCAGATTGAGATGGCAAAAAAGGCTATTCTTGCTGTTTATGAGTTAGTCCCTGAAGCATTCAGGCAGAAATTTTGGAACCTCCAGAAACAGCCTGGGCAAACTTGTATAGACTTTGAGAGGGGAAAGCAAATTAACTTTGATTGTTGGATGTGCGCACTAAAGATACAGGCCAAGTATGAGACACTTGGGGAAATAATTCTCCTGGAAGTATTTAAAAACTCACTCCCTCCATTAATAAGAACCCATGTAGAGTAACAGAAAGTTTCAACAGCCAGACGGGCATCTAAGATCACTGATGATTATGAGCTTGTTTAAAAGCCCAAACCCTTTGTCCATCACCTCCACAAACCCAAAAAGGATAGAAGTTGGGAGGGTGAAAGGAAGGCAAATAGCTGGGGACAAGAAGGGACAGCTAGTAATGCACTGGGATCTCCTCCTCAGACCAGAAAGGAAGATGCTGAGGGTGGAAGTGAGGTCCGAAAGCCTAAATGTTTCCATTGCCACAAGGTGGGATACCTTTGTGCAGAAAGCTGGAAGTTGCGGGATAAAGCCATGGGACCTATTGGGGTGCACAAGGCCAATACAGAGAAAGGGGCCCTGATCGAGAGTACAACATAGCAAGCTGTAGCTCTGACTGCAGCTGTAAGGCCAAGTACAAAAACCACTGTGAGTGTGGGGGATGTGAATAAGATACCTGAGAGTTATAGGGAATTCTTGTCAAAAGGAAAAATAACTCCTTATCCCTCAAGTGAGGCAGGTAAACCTATAGTTATACTTAGGGATACAGGAGCCACCCAAGCTCTTTTGCTGGGGAAAGGCATAACTTTTCCACCAGAGAGCGCACTGAATGCCAAGGTCTTAGTGAATAGTATCAGCGGGGAGTATATGCCCGTACCTTTGTATCGGGTGCACCTGGAGTATAACCTAATGTCTCGAACTGTAACTGTAGGAGTTGTTCATAGTTTGCCTGTAGACAGAATTGACCTACTTTTGGGGAATGATTTGGTCGGAGCAAAGGTAGTAGCTTCTCCAGTAGTCAAGGTAAAACCAAGTGAAGTCAAAGAGACAGAACATTTGTAGGAAAATGTTCAAGGAATTTTTCCTTCATGCATAGTGACCCAAGCAATGGCTAAAACAGTTCCATTGGTGGAGGTAAAATTGGCAGTACAGAAAGATAGCCAAATATCTGAAACTTTCTTCGGGATTTGGATAATCCGAAGGAAATGTTCAATAAATCTTCTCTGATCAAGACTCAGCAAGCCGGTCCAGAGTTAAGTCAACTGGCACAAACGGCTCTAACTGAAGCTGAGGCAAAGGGAGTTCCGGAAGGCTATTGTATTAAAAATGGGATTCTGATGAGGCAGTGGAAACCTCCTCACAGACCTGTGGATGAAGACTGGACGGTAGTTCACCAGATAGTGATACCGCCCAAGTAGCGCTGGGAAATATTAAGGATAGCCCATGAAATTTCTATAGCGGGACATGTGGGAATCCAGAAGACCCAACCAAACATAAGTCGACATTTTTACTGGCCAGGTCTTTCCAAAGACTTGGTGCAGTTTTGTAAAACTTGCCATAGGTGCCAGATTGTGGGAAAACTGCACCCGGACACTAAACCGGCATCTCTAATTCCCATTCCAGTTTTTGGGGACCCCTTTAGTAGGGTGTTGGTAGACTGCATGGGACCTTTACCAAAAACAAAAGCGGAACACCGATATATACTCATTATTATGGATATGGCTACCCGGTTCCCAGAGGCCATTCCCTTGAGAACAATTTCTGCTAAGGTAGTAATAGAGAAGTTAATCCAGTTATTCACTAGATATGGATTCCCAATTGAGATTCAGTCGGATTAAGGTTTCAATTTTATGTCTAAACTTTTCCTGTTAGTTATGAGTAATCTGGGTATAACCAATTAAAGTCTTCAGCATACCACCCACAGACACAAGTGGTTTTAGAAAGGTACCATCAGACCCTCAAAATGATGATCAGGGCATATTGTCATGAATATCCTCATGATTTGGATAAAGGGTTGGGATTTCTTTTGTTTGCCACTCGGGATTCACCTAATGAGTCTCCCCAGTTTTAGTCCTTTTGAATTAGTTTATGGGCATGAGATAAGAGGATAAGAGGTCCTGTAAAACTAATCAAAGTTTTCAGAACAGAGGGACGAATCTTCCATGTTAGATTATGTATCCGTGTTCTGGGAGCAGCTCACAGCATGCAAAGTGGTTCAGGAATACCTAAAAGCTTCCCAAAAAGTCATGAAGAAATGGACAGACAAGATTGCCATGACCCAAACATTTCAACGAGGGGATGAGGTGTTGGTATTACTGCCTTTACAGGATCAACCGCTGAAAGCGGTTGGACCAAATAGAGTAGTCAAAAGAATTGGTAAAGTAAATAATTTGATTGACACCCCAGATTGCTGGAAAAAGAATCAGCTGTGTCATATCAATATGTTGAAACAATATAACCGCCAGGTGGAGGATAAGTATGTCAGGTAGTAGGGAGAGTGAAGGATGAAGGGGATAGTGAGGATGAGGCAGAATGAGCCTAGACAATTCTCAAATTGAACCTCCTACTATCTGGTTATTTAATACTGAATTGTTTGGGAGATTAGACACTATGCTTTTATATTTAGATACAAAATGAGAAGACCTAACAAGGCTTCTCAAAGTATTTAAAGGAGTCTGTAGGGATAAACCAGGATGTACAACCTTAGCCATACATGATGTGGTTGTAGGAGAATTCTCTCCTATAAAACAGCATCCTTATTGCTCAAGTCCACAGAAACAGGTCCAGGTGACAGCAGAAATCAAATGCATGTTGAAAAATCACCTAATTGAATCCAGTGAAAGCAGCTGGAATTCCCCAGTCATGTTACAGCCTAAACCTGATGGTTCAACTAGATTTTGTATAGATTATAGAAAGGTTAATGCAGTAACAAAAGCAGACTCCTACCCAATTCCTAGTTTGGAAGACTGTATTGACAGAGTTGGCAGTGCCACATTTCTTACCAAAATAGATTCATTAAAGGGATATTGACAAGTTCCTTTACCACCCTGAGCTAAAGAAATATTGGCCTTTGTCACACGGGATGGTCTTTTCTAATGCTGAGTCATGCCATTCGGGCTGACAAATGCCCCAAATACTGTAAAGACTAATGAACCAAGTGGCAGCCAGTGTTCCTAACTGTGTGGTTTACCTTGATGATGTGCTGGTAGACAGATGCACTTGGAAGGACCACTTGGAACAACTAAAAGCTCCATTTAGAAAATTACAGTCAGCTGATTTGGTGATAAACCTTGCCAAAAGTGAATTTGCAAAAGCACAGGTAACCTACCTCGGGCATATAGTAGGGCAAGGAGACGTGTTGCCAAGAACAGCAAAACTACAAGCATTGATGGAGTTCCCTACCCCTAAGACTAAATGGGAAATCATGAGGGTTTTGGGAATGTTTGGTTTCTCCCACAAGTTTGTACCAAATTTTAGTACTACAGCTGCTCCACTGACGGATTTGCTACAAAAAAAGAAAGCCAAGGTAGTGTGGTCAGGAGAGTGCCAAGTATCGTTTGAGAGGCTGAAAGCCATTTTGATCAATGAACCAGTGTTGGCTGCCCCAAATTTCACTAAGCCCTTCAAGGTAGGGATTGATGCAAGTGACCTGGGGGTGGGGTGGTGGGGTGGTGGGGGTCGATGCAGACGATGAATCGGGCATAGAAAGGCCAGTGGGATATTTTTCCAAACAGCTAAATCAACACCAAAAGAGATACTCAACAGTGGGAAAAGAAACCCTGGGCTTATTACTAGCTCTTAACATTTTGAAGTCTATGCCTGCCATGACTACAGAGACACACTGGTATATACTGATCATAAACTCCTAGCCTTTGTGGAAAAATTCAAAAACCAGAATGCCAGACTATTCCAATGGAGTTTACTATTGCAACCTCATCACTTAAAGCTTATCCATATTGCGGGGGAAAATAATGTATTGCTGATGCTTTGTCTAGAATTTAACTTTGCTTTGAGTTATCTGAGTTAAAAGATGGTACAAAGCAATACTGCATTAGTTACAAGTAAACTGTGAATGAGAATGAGTGTGTAAATGTGTTCTAATATATTTTCATCTGCTTTTCCACACTTAGCAATGTAATGCATTTAAAAATGGCATTTTATTCCTCCAAGGATGGAGGTGTTATGAAGGTGTTCCGTTGTTATAATGTTCTGAGAACTTGTGTTAATGATTATGGACATTGGTTCATTTGGAAAACTGAAAAGATGCCATGGATGTATTTTTTTTATTTTTAACCGGTGCGTGTTTGTGTGTATGAGCATGTGTGTTGGGTATCTATAAGGGAATATTTATTTGCATTCATATTTCAAACTGTATGTTAATGCTTTGCATCTTTACTGAATAAGTCTTATTTTATAATAAACTGATAATTTTGCTATTTATTAAAGAAACCTGGTTGGTGTATTTTATTCTGGGACAAAGAGCAGACTATATGATTGTATCAGTAACTGCATAAACATTTAAATATATGTTGTGACCTGTGGAGAAGTGGAATTAGAGAAAAACAGTGCACTCCTCCCACCTCAGTTGTAACAATATGTTGGTACTGTAGAAAAATCATTACTACGGTAATGATTACTATGGTAATGATTTTTCTATTTATAGTGGGGAGCTGTTATGAACCATGGATTTTGTGTATGGTTATATTTTTAAAACTGTGATCTTTAACTAAAGAGGGCTAAAGAGTGGCGAGTCAAAGAGACTTAACTGTTGGCAGGAAAAAAGACAGAAGCGCAAGGAGAGAGCCAACTGTATAACAGCCCCAACAACCAATTTTATCTGCACCGCCTGTGGAAGAGTCTGTCACTCTAGAAATGGCCTTTATAGCCACTCCAGGTGCTGCTTCACAAACCACTGACCACCTCCAGGCGCTTACCCATTGTCTCTTGAGACAAGGAGGTCAAAGAAGAAGAAGATCTTTAATGTAGTGTGAAATGGATATTTGGAAGAAATGTGTGACCTCCTACAAAATCTGCCCAGAGACAAGGTCGGGGTCTTGGTTAACATGAAAACAAGGAACCCAGATCAAAGACCTCTTTGAAAGCAGTTTGCAATGTTAGGACACCTAAAGGACAATGTGTTTCATTCTCCCAGACTCAGATTGTCAACAGGGAGTCAGAGGCTCCAAAATGCAGATTTGAGTTGCAATTTTTAACACCTGGAAACAAAGGAAGTCCCAGGTGGTTTTGCTATGGTTAGACATATGGTCTCTGAGAATTATCAAAGGCAAATAACTATTGACTTTTGATCTGAATAAATGCAAGAGGCTTTCTTAGGTCTGAAGACTGAAAAGGAAGAAACGAAGACCAGCAGTCAGCTGCACAGCCTAAAGAGAGAGAGAGAGACCAGTGGACTGTTTCTGGGGAAACAGCTGCTCTCAGATCACCGATAAAGCAAAAGGCTGCTAAGAGTTGAACTCAGTTCAAGGTTTGCAGAAGAGAAAAGACCAACAGGGTCACCAGAGTTTGCCTTATTAACAGAGGTCCAGTCAATGTACCCAGAAGAAGTGAGCGAAGAGTACGTTGGCTTAGTGAAGGACACTGGGAGTTCCAACCCATTGCAGCTGGAAGGAGTCTGGGACTTTTAACTGCAAGGATACCTTTTCAATGAGAACAGTGTGCAACATAGAAACATGGTGTGGGGATTTCAAGTGTGTTACTAAGTTAATAAGAAATACCTTTCTCTGTAATTTAGTGTATAGCTACCTCAGCTACCTACTAAATACTGTTTAGTTAATGTTGATTTTTAGTATAGTTGTCATAAAAGTCTTAAAACATGAAATCTTCCGTAATTCTTTAATCAGTCTGGGAAGTTCACTTCTCTTATTGTAAAGTTGGTGGTCTCTGCTGAGGTCATAAAAAGGAAGAATGTGCAGGGTTACGGGGAGAAGGTGGGTTAGTGGCACTAGGTGAAATGCTCATTAGGAGAGCCGGTGCAGACATGACGGTCCGAATGGCCTCCTTCTGCGCTGTAACAATTCTGTGATACTGAGGTCATAACAGCTTATACATTCATAAGCACTTGCAGTGACAACTGTAGGTGCCCATGGAACACATACCCCAGGAACAGTCAGCATCTTTGAAGAGGAGACAAAAAAGGGAATGGCATCAACAGCAGCTTTAATCAAGTCCTTCATATCTTCAAAATCTTGGTTGTCTATTTCTCCTCAGGTCTACCCTCACTACCTGTCCAAGTCTGACTAATGGTGGACAGATCAGGTATCAGTCTGTTGACCATGGTCTCATCCTCTCTGGAGGTGGGGTTAGCCTCAACAGCTGGAGTTATTGGCAATGTGACTCTTGGGTTCAGGAGATTCAGAACAGACACTCTCTGAACAGCATAGTTAAGGACTGTAAAGAATAAATTAGGGGTAAGAATGAATTTACATTTTTAGACACCACCCTATCACTATCTCAAGCTTT
Source organism: Heterodontus francisci (assembly GCF_036365525.1). Classification (NCBI taxonomy): domain Eukaryota; kingdom Metazoa; phylum Chordata; class Chondrichthyes; order Heterodontiformes; family Heterodontidae; genus Heterodontus; species Heterodontus francisci. The sequence goes on along the minus strand of NC_090384.1, from coordinate 46,282,190 downwards.
CCATAACCAATTACATTTGAGGTAGCATTCTTGCTATTTTGCAAAAGGAACAGTTATTTTTGTGCAGAGAAAGTCCCATAAACACTAAATGAGATGACCTTTTAATCTATTTTTTGTGGTTTTGGTTGATGCAGAATGTAGGCCAGGATGCCAGGAGATTTCCTCGATCTATTACAATGCTAGCTTTTACATCCATTTGAATCACTGGAACAAGCAAACGTCTTCACTTAACTGAATCATCCAAAAAATGGCACCTCCAACAATGCAGCACTCTCAGTACTGTACGGAAATATCACTCTAGATTGTTTTGGAGTGGTGCTTGAAACCACAATCTCCTGAATGAAAGAGTGCTACCAATTAAACCAAGATGCAGCGTGTGACAATGTTACACATAGGATAATGCAGTGACTGGAATGCTTCTCGAGTTGTGAGAAGTTCATAGATTTTTTTCATCTCAGCTGCAATCAATGGAAATAAAAATTGTCAGAGATGTAAAAAAGGCTGCCAATTCACTGTCGCTCATTTTACACGATAGCCCAAAGTTAAATTTACCCCCCTTAATCTTTCCTCATAACTGAAATTCCTGATATCGCGAGTCATCATTATTACTCTCTGTACCTCTCAAGGGCAATAACATACTGTACACTGCACAAAATAACCCTGACCAGCAACCTAAACTTTTACAGCAACAATACTATCTTTTTAGATTGTTTTACTCTATTGCTTTAGTGCTAATCAGCAATGTTCGGTGAAGGATACGGTGGTGCTACCCAGAGGGGGAAGGCTGATAACTGATGGTGCCTGTGTTAGGCGGAAGAAGCCTGCTGATCCTGATGGATGAAAGTACAAGCGAGCCTTTGGAGTAAATACCTGCCCAATCTTCATTGGCATGAACAGTGCTGGGAAACAGATTTCATCTATTGGGGACACAGAAAGACAAGAATAAATAAACATATGCATTTTTATGGGGGTTTTTTGGACAATTTTCTCTTCTCTTCTGAAACCATCCCGTTGGGATACAGTTTCAATCGTGCCAGTTGCTTCCTGGTCATTTGTGAGCCAGCATGGGTTGACAGCAAGTTATTAGATTACAGGAGTCATCAAAATCTATACGGTTCCTATCATCGGCTCATGCCTATACACGTGCACTTTTGAACAGGGATCAATAGCTAGTGATAAGGATCAGAAAACCAACTGCTATTGGCAGATATGGTGCAGATCAAATATCAAACTTGGGACCTTCATGGCTGTATGGCTCAGACTTTTTTTTATTAAAAGGTATCTTTTGTCTTCATAATGATTTATTTGTATCATTATGTGGTTGCAAGCCAACAAATATGGTTTGCATTATTTTTATTGTATTTTTCTCCTTAAAGCTCCTTGTGCATCCTGAGGAGGGGACAACGGCTCCACACATGCACTAGTAATGTGCTACAACTGGGACACAAGGAGGTATGTGAGTGAAGGTGACTTTGCCTCCTTCAGGGACTGTATATAGCCTCCATCTGACCATAAAGATATGTGTGAGTGGGGAGCTTGCCAAGTGGGAAATTATGAGAACCTGTGACCAGCTCCTCTATGCTTCATAGGACTCCTTCTTCATGATGAGGGGGCTCCTATAAGCTTTAAGTTGTTGAAGTAATTTCCCCTCAACCTCTCTCCCTCTTCTGGTCTACTGAGATCTGTCAGAAAAGCATCCTCCGTCCAAGGAGGAAAGCTTCCCCCTTTATAGGTGAAGCTCACCTCTATTGGAAGGTCACTCAATTGTGTATTTGCAAAGACCAACTTCACAAGTAGTGACTGATTCAAAGGTTACTCTTACAGAATTATTTTAAACCAACTCCATTCTATTCATTTCTTAAACATGTTATCGTTCTCTTTCCTGCCTCCACTAAAATACTACCTGACAACTGGCAGGCTGTGAATTAAGCCCACAGACACATGGATTACAAGGCTGCTGAAGCTGCAAGTAATGAGGGTTGACTGTGTGGCTTTAGGGAAACCTCAGTGTGAACTTCTGTCAAATTTGGCACTTTGATGCCTAGATGTCAACCTGGAAAGCTAGCAAAGGCTGACTGACAGTTTCTTAAAAAAAAGACCAAAACACAACTGGCAATTCAAAAAGCCCTGAATATAAGTATTGGACATAAGAGCTTGAAATTGTGTCAACGAGGTTGTTGGGGGATGGGTGTTGCAGTTATGGTATAGTTCTGGCAGAACAGCAGAACCCAATCTGATGGGTTTACTGACATTTGTGCTCCACGAATGGGTAGAAACCTCTTCTCACTGCCCTCATTGCATTGCACAGCTGGTTTGGGAGTATGTCGAAGAGTGTTCCTCGGAATTCCACCTGAAGCAAACTGCATTAGCAGCACGGAGGCATGGGACAGCAGCAGGGCAGCCTCCTGGCGCAGACCAGGGAGCAAGCGCTCCAGGCAGATTTTGGGCACCCCCCCCACTCCACTTTCAACCTGGCCACAGCTGCTGCCAAATGCTGCCCTGTAAAGGGGTTCCCTCGCCACAATGGTGGTTTGGCAGCTGTGGCCATTTTTTATTTCACATTTTTTAAAGTTGCTGAGAGGGTGCCTCAAGCTGGAGGTGCCTTCTCTCTCCCTTACATGCAATGAATGGCAGGCTGAAGCTCCTTCAGTGTTGGAGGGCCTCCTACTGGCCCTCCAGCTTTGAGAGCCCGCCCACCATTCTTAATTGGACTGTGAGAGCGCCCTCTGGTCATCAATTGACCAATTCAGGCAAAATCACTGTTGGTGACTGTTCGTGACAAAGTGCGGGTCAGGACATGCATTTGACCCCGATGTCGGTGTCTTGACCCCGATGTTGGTGTCCTGACCCAAAACATAAAATCCTGCCCTAGGCTGCCTCAGCTGTGGATGCCTGCCCCTATTAAATAAATTACCTTACCCCTGGGATTAGGAAAGGGTGAGTGAGGGAGTCCCCCTCCTCCCCATTACATCTCTCTTGGCTCTTATCTCCTGCTTCTCTAATTGTGGGGTAGGGGTGGGGGCGGTGGTAGTGGTAGTGGTTTGAATGCCACTGTAGTTTGGATGGGAATTGCTAATCTCTCAACAATTTCAACTCAAGAGTACAGTTTAAATCCTTTACGAGCTGGATGTGGTGCTGAGAAACATAGAGGCAAAAGCTGGGATTGACATTGAGAGACGGAGAGAAGAATACTACTGAGGAAGAGAGTCAGGAGTAGCGCTGATGCGCACGCTGCCTGAAAACGCTGACTGGAACATGGACAGTTGGCATGTATGTTACTATCAGGATTTGGAGTCAGGGCTCCAGCTGAGACTAAGCTTTTGAATGTTGAAATTACCAAGGTATTTGTGTTTGAAATGTATCCAGCACCCAAGGAACTGTATCCTAATATGAGTCACTGCCTTGAGGAGAGATGGGGAGGAAGTTGGCAGAAAAATAGCAATCAAAACAAAAGCTTGACTGTATTTCAATTTGTGCAAAGTGTTTTAAATCAGAACACAAACCTTTGCTTCTGTTGCCACTTTCTCTGTTGTCTGAATGCAGGTGAAGCCTCTTCTGGACTGAGAGCTGCTTCTCGAGTTTCTGGCGAGTCTCAGACTGAAGCTTTTCAATCGCATTCTGTTTGCTTCTCCACATGTTCTCCTCCAGCACTTTCATTCTCTCCCAAACCTAAAACACAATACCGCACTCCTCAATGTAGTGCATTGGGTTATACCCTGAATTTGCCATAGAGACTTGGGTCTGAATCCAGTCTGGAATGATGGGGCAGAGTTCTCTTCTATTAGCTGTAAGAGTTCCAGTGATGTGAATTTGATCAATTTCAATCCAAAATAATGAGCATGTCTTATCCAGCTTTCAATTGACCATCTCATTCAGAGGGATCACAAGTATGGGAAAAGGAAAACTGTTACAGGATGTATCAGAATTAGAGGGAACGTTAGAATAAAATAATCAAAAAAGGTTTCTGTCTGTATTTATTTCACTGTTGACTGATTCCTGCTCTGTGCCATTACTGCCACTGAGAGGACAGTCCTGCTACCATTCTCCACCTCTCTTACTCTAACAGTGCACAGGAGCAGTAAAGCCTGGCTACCCGACCCGAACCCAACTAGACCCGACTACATGTGTTGGGTTCGGGTCAGGTCAATATTCCGAGTCCAGCATTTGGGCTCAGGGTGGGTCGGGCTGGACAGTGCTGCTTCCGGGAACTCATGGGATCAGGCTCACCTATGATTCCCCACAACTCCATCTGCAGGAATAGCCTGCTGCTGGAACGGATGAACAGGATCACAAGTATTACCATTTGGACAAGGTAGAGCACAATAACATGTTTGATATTATTAAATTTATTGCAATATTTGGGTTGGGTTGGGCGCGAAAAAAAATAAAAACACTCGGGCCTGGGTTGGGTTCGGTTTGGCTGTGGTCGGGTCGGGTTTCAATTTTATAACCGAGCAGGCCTTTAAGGAGCAGGGCCAAGTTACCCACTGTTTCTCCCCTCCTAACAGCATTGCCAAATTAGGAAGTCATCATGGATGAGGAAGTACCCAGATATAATCATGGTACAATTCTGAGACAAAAGGACCATGAAAATACCTGCTTTAATCTCTGTATTGTGCTAATTCAATTTTCTATTCCTCCTACATCCCAGAGGCTTTAAACCCCAATCATTGCAGCACCTGATTACTACTTCTGAATTTATTTTGTCTTTTCTTCTATTCTTTTCAATATTGCTGTCATCATGTATTGTGGGCCTTGGCAAATTTGCAAACATACAAATTAGGAGCAGGAGTAGGCTACTCGGCCCCTCGAGCCTGCTCCATCATTCAACAAGATCATGACTGATCTGATTGTAACCTCAACTCCACATTCCCGCCTACCCTCAATAACATTTCACCTCTTCGCTTATCAAGAATCTATCTACCTCTGCCTTAAAAATATTCAAAGAATCTGCTTCCACCACCTTTTGAGCCAAAGACTCAACCCCCAGAGAAAAATGTTTTCCTCATCTCGGTCTTAAATGGGCGACCCCTTACTTTTAAACAGTGACCCCTAGTTCCAGATTCTCCCAAAGAGGAAACATCCTTTCTACATCCACCCTGTCAAGACCCCTCAGAATCTTATATGTTTCAATCAAGTCACCTCTTACTCTACTAAACTCCAGCGGATACAAGCCTAGCCTGTCCAACCTTTCCTAAAATAACCCGCCCATTCCAGGTATTAGTCTAGTAAACTTTCTCTGAACTGCTTCCAGCACATTTACATCCTTCCTTAAATAAGGAGACCAATACTGTACACAGTACTGCAGATGTGGTCTCACCCATGCCCTGTATAACTGAAGAATAACCTTCCTACTTTTGTATTCAATGCCCCTCACAGTAAACGATAACATTCTATTAGCTTTCCTAATTACTTGCTGTACCTGCATACTAACCTTTTGCTGGTCATGCACTAGGACACCCAGATCCCTCTGCATCTCAGAGCTCTGCAATCTCTCACTATTTAGATAATATGCTTCTTTTTATTCTCCCTGCCAAAATAGACAATTTCACATTTTCCCATATTATACTCCATTTGCCAGATCTTTGCCCATTCACTTAACCTATCTATATCTCTTCGTAGCCTCCTTATGTCCTCTTCACAACTTACTTTCCTACCTATCTTTGTGTCATCAGCAAACTCAGCAACCATACCTTCGGTCCCTTCATCCAAGTCATTTCTATAAATTGTAAAATGTTGAGGCGCTGCACTGATCCCTGCGGCACACCACTCGTTACATCTTGCCAACCAGAAAATGACCAATTTATGCCTATTCTCTGTTTTCTGTTAGCTAGTCAATCTTCTATCCATGCCAAAATATTGGAGTTTTTCTTTCTCGTTGGAATGTATCCATTTTGTGTATTCTGAAATATCCCCTTAAATGTCTGCCACTACATCGCGATTGACCTATCCCTTAACCTACTTTGCCAGTTCACTTTTGCTGGCTCTGCTTTCATGCCCTCATAATTGCCCTTATTTAAATTTAAAATAATAGTCTTAGACCCACTCTTCTCTCTCTCTCAAACTGAATGTAAAATTCAATCATATTATGATCACTGCTGCCCAGGGGTGCCTTCATTATGAGGTCATGTATTAATCCTCTCGTTGCACAATACCAGGTCTAGTATAGCCTGCTCTCTGGTTGGTTCCAGAACGTGCTGTTCTCAGAAACTATTAATTAACGGAGCTACCCCTCCACCTTTTCCTAGCTTCCTGTCCTTCCTAAATGACAGGTACCCTTCAATATTCAAGTCCCAAGCTATGTCACCCTGCAGCCATGACTCTGTAATGGCTATCAGATTGTACTTATTTATTTCTATTTGCGCTTTCAGTTCATCTGTTTAGTTTCGTATGCTACGCGCATTCAGAGACAGAGCCTTTAGTTTTGTTCTTTTATTATTTTTGTAACCTCTATCCTTGTCTGCTGATTTACTCATAGGTTTCTACTCACTGTCCCTTCCTGTCATGGTCTGTTTATCTTTTCCTATATTAATACCTCTCTCTCTTGCCTTGTCTCTACTCTGTGATTTACCACATCTTCCCAAATTTGATCCCTTGCCCACACTATCTAGTTTAAAACCCTCTCTACTTCCCTAGTTATGCGGCTCGCTAGAACACTGGTCCGAGCAGGGTTCAGCTGTAGACCATCCAAATGGTACAGCCACAACAATGAAAAAGACATCACAACAATACAAGCTGCTACTCTTGATACAATGATCTGGCTTAACCGCCTGAAAGTAAAATTACAGTTGTTCTCCATCTGTAGATGCTATAAGAAGACCTTGTTTTCTTGATTTAATAAAAATTTTGAAGTCAAAAAAAGTAAACTGGTTTAAACTCATCTTGTTCACTTCCCACTTACATCCTGTGGAAGTTTCCTCTTCAGCAGAAGGCTGTTACTCACACTCATCTTCTGTTGTCTTGCAGCAGCAATATGGGGAAAAAGAGACAGAGATCTACAATGAAACAGACAAATACATTAAATGAGTGGAACAACCAGAGCCAAATCCTTCTACAATCCACACAATGGGAGGGATCAGTAAACCAAGAGAATGTGACTTCAAGGGACCTCCTGACAGATTAGCAAGACAGGTTTACAGATGAGACATCACCCGCGAGTCTGCCTACACTGCATATTTCCAGCGGGTGCTCCCTGCACACATGCTAATACCCTCACCAAAATAGCATGCAGTGTGCCTAGCACCAGAATTGTGTGCTTATGCAGTGGATGCCATTTTGGAGGTAAAACCACACTCGTAGCTATGAAAACCCAGGCACAATAGAGCCGAATTTTGCAGCCCAGATTTGTAAATGCATTTCCACCTTTTGATCATTGAAACTATAAAAAATAAGCTTTATTTTCACCTTGATAATCTGATTTCTATCTCTTTTTCTCACAATTAAGTGGTTTAGCTGGCATCAGTTTCTCACCTTTTCCGTGGTGGTTTTGGACTGGCTCGTGATGATCTGGAATCTCGAGCTAAGTGGTTCAATGTCCATCCTTCCTTTGTCTCTATGTCACTACTCTGGTTTCCAGCTGTCAATTGTGCATTCTCTGATCTCAGCACCCTCTCTGGCACATCTGTTTAAAAATGCAAACTTTGATTGGTTTAAACCATCCATGTTACTCTAAGAAAAATTAACTTAAAATTAAATTAATTATTAATAGTACATGCTTCCAGATGTACTGTAAACACCTCAGTCTGTTAACATAGATGTTGAGTTCTCTGCCAGGTCATTAGATAGGAACATAGGAGAAGGCGTAGGCCATTCAGCACGTTGAGTCTGCTCTGCCATTCAATTAAATCATGGCTGATCATCTACCTCAACCCCACTTTCCCGCACTATCCCCATATTTTTTGATGTCATTAGTATCCAGATATCTATCGATTTCTGTCTTGAACATGCTCAATGATTGAGCTTCCACAGCCCTCTGGGATAGAGAATTCCAAAGATTCATCGCCCTGAGTGACGAAATTCCTCCTCATCTCAGTCTTAAATGGCCAACCCCTTATTCTGAGACTATGTTCCCTGGTTCTAGACCCACCAGCCAGGGGAAACATCCTATCCCGATTCACCCTATAAGAATCTTGTTAGTTTCAATGAGATCACTTCTCATTCTTCGAAACTTGAGAGAATACATGCCCAGTTTCCTCAATCTCTCCTAATAAGACAATCCCTCCATCCCAGGGATTAGTCTGGTGAACCTCCTTTGAACTCCCTCTATGGCAAGTATATCCTTCCTTAGATGAGGAGACCAAAACTGTACACAATACTCCAGGTATTGGTGTGGTGTGGTCTCACCAAGGCTCTATACAATTGCAGCAAGACTTCTTTACTCTTGTACTCAAAACCCTTTGCGATGAAGGTCAACATACCATTTGCCTTACTAATTGCTTGCTGCATGCTACCTTTTAGTGACTCATGAACAAGCACACCTAGGTCCCTTCGGAAATCAATACTTCCCAACCTCTCACCATTTAAGAAATACTCTGTCTTTCTGTTTTCTCTACCAAAGGGGATACTTCACACTTATTCACATTATATACCACCTGCCATGTTCTTGCCCATCCACTAAGCCTGTCCAGGTCCCCTTGAAGCCTCTTTGCATCTCCTCACAACTTACATTCCCACCTAGTTTTGTGTCATCAGCAAATTTGGAAATCTGGGGCAGGAAAGCTGGAGAGATCCATCTCACAGGAAAAATTAAATCACATCTCTACATAGGTAGAGATGACAAAGGCACTTCAGCAGTTCTTAACTCATCCATCCAGAAAAGAATTCTTGATCAACTTTTAAGGTTTTCAACTCCAGTCCATTTCAAGTGTTGATCACTCTTTGTGCAAAGAAATTCTACCAGATATCATTCCAAAAATTTACCCATTGATAGTTTGAATCTAAGCTCCTTTGTCCCACTGGCATGGCCTACATTAAAGTATTGCTGTGGTTTTATGTTTTTTTATATCATTTAATATGTTCCTCTAAAAGATATAGACCAATTTAAGAGCAATTTTTCCTGTCTTTCCTCATAACTGAGTTCTGTGATTCTGGAGACAGGAGAGTGACTCTTCCCTGCACCAACTCCAGGCTTTGAACTTTTCCTTTTTGTCTTAAGTGATCAAAACTGAGGACATAAGTCCACACTTGAGTTTTAGTATAAGCATTTCAGACATTGGCATATTTATTCAGCAAAACTGTTCGGCATTCTGTATTTTGTTGTGGTTTGATGTGAAGTGCAAATCTACAAACCTCATTTTTAATTATTTCTACACACTTCTCAGATTCCATATTTTGCCAATTTTTTTCTTCCAGTGTGCAGAATCTTACGCTTATGTTAAATTTATGTGTTAACAAATCTGGGCAATACTGTCACAAAATACAGTTTTGTGTTTGTTTTTAAAGAATGTATGAACAGACGCTGGAGGTTATTTGCCTCTGGGCCAGGCCGACAATCTCGAGAGAGCTGAGATTGCATTGCACATTCCCCTTATCCTGGTGTCTCAATCCAGTGCCGTATATGATTTTTTACAAACATGTATGACCATGAAGTAGGCAGGGGTCGGCAACATGTCCGTACATGGACACCAGTGTCCAAGGTAAACAATTTTGGGGTCCGTGAGAAATTTCCCTCTGGCATCTCAGACCGGCTTTTTAAAAAAATCGTAAGTGTCAGTTTCACAGCTGCAGAAGCAGAACAACACTTTGCAACTTGAGACAGATTCATGGTTTTCCGGCGGGTTCCGATTTTTTTTTTTTAAAAGGCCCGCTGGAAAAGCACAAATCTGTCCGAGTTCAAAAATGCTGTTCCCGCTTTCAGCAATGGTCAGAGCGAATGCGGGAAGTGCAGAGAAAAAGAATGGGAGAGAAGCGGGGGGGGGGGGGGAAAGAGAGTTGGGGGGGGTGAAAGAGAGTGGGGGAAGAGAGGGGGAAGAGTCAGGGAAGAGAGTTTGGGGGAGAAGAGAGTTTGGGGGAGAAGAGAGTTGGGGGAGAAGGGGGACGAGGAGAGTGGGGGGGACGAGGAGAGTGGGGGGGGACGAGGAGAGTGGGTGGGGGGACGAGGAGAGTGGGTGGGGGGACGAGGAGAGTGGGTGGGGGGACGAGGAGAGTGGGGGGGGGACGAGGAGAGTGGGGGGGGACGAGGAGAGTGGGGGGGGGACGAGGAGAGTGGGGGGGGGAACGAGGAGAGTGGGGGGGGACGAGGAGAGTGGGGGGGGACGAGGAGAGTGGGGGGGAACGAGGAGAGTGGGGGGGAACGAGGAGAGTGGGGGGGGACGAGGAGAGTGGGGGGGGACGAGGAGAGTGGGGGGGGACGAGGAGAGTGGGGGGGGACGAGGAGAGTGGGGGGGGACGAGGAGAGTGGGGGGGGACGAGGAGAGTGGGGGGGGACGAGGAGAGTGGGGGGGGACGAGGAGAGTGGGGGGGGAAAGAGAGAGTGCGGGGGGGAAAGAGAGAGTGCGGGGGGGAAAGAGAGAGTGCGGGGGGGAAAGAGAGAGTGCGGGGGGGAAAGAGAGAGTGCGGGGGGGAAAGAGAGAGTGCGGGGGGGGAAGAGAGAGTGGGGTGGAGGAGAGAGTGCGGGGTGGAGGAGAGAGTGCGGGGGGGGAAAGAGAGTGGTGGGGGAAGAGAGAGTGGGGGGGGAACAGAGAGTGGGGGGGGAACAGAGAGTGGGGGGGGAACAGAGAGTGGGGGGTGGAAGAGAGAGTGGGGGGGGGAAGGAGAGAGTGGGGGGGGGAAGGAGAGAGTGGGGGGGGGAAGGAGAGAGTGGGGGGGGGGAAGGAGAGAGTGCGGGGGGAGAAGAGAGAGTGGGGGGGGAGAAGAGAGAGTGGGGGGGGAGAAGAGAGAGTGGGGGGGAGAAGAGAGAGTGGGGGGGGAGAAGAGAGAGTGGGGGGGGGAGAAGAGAGAGTGGGGGGGGGGAGAAGAGAGAGTGGGGGGGGGGGAGAAGAGAGAGTGGGGGGGGGAGAAGAGAGAGTGGGGGGGGGGAGAAGAGAGAGTGGGGGGGGGAGAAGAGAGAGTGGGGGGGGGGAGAAGAGAGAGTGGGGGGGGGGAGAAGAGAGAGTGGGGGGGGGGGAGAAGAGAGAGTGGGGGGGGGGAGAAGAGAGAGTGGGGGGGGGAGAAGAGAGAGTGGGGGGGGGAGAAGAGAGAGTGGGGGGGAAGAGAGTGGGGGGGGGAAGAGAGTGGGGGGGGGAAGAGAGTGGGGGGGGGAGAAGAGAGAGTGGGGGGGGGAGAAGAGAGAGTGGGGGGGGGAGAAGAGAGAGTGGGGGGGGAGAAGAGAGAGTGGGGGGGGAGAAGAGAGAGTGGGGGGGGGAGAAGAGAGAGTGGGGGGGGGAGAAGAGAGAGTGGGGGGGAGAAGAGAGAGTGGCGGGGGGGAAAGAGAGTGGGGGGGAAGAGAGAGGGGGGGAAAGTGAGTGGGGGGGGGAAAGTGAGTGGGGGGGGGAAAGAGAGTGGGGGGGGGAAAGAGAGTGGGGGGGGGAAAGAGAGTGGGGGGGGGAAAGAGAGTGGGGGGGGGAAAGAGAGTGGGGGGGGAAAGAGAGTGGGGGGGGAAAGAGAGTGGGGGGGAAGAGAGTGGGGGGGAAAGAGAGTGGGGGGGAAAGAGAGTGGGGGGGGAGAGAGAGTGGGGGGGGAGAGAGAGTGGGGGGGGGAGAGAGAGTGGGGGGGGGAGAGAGAGTGGGGGGGGGGAGAGAGAGTGGGGGGCGGAGAGAGAGTGGGGGGGAGAGAGAGTGGGGGGGAGAGAGAGTGGGGGGGGGAGAGAGAGTGGGGGGGGGAGAGAGAGTGGGGGGGGGAGAGAGAGTGGGGGGGGGAGAGAGAGTGGGGGGGGGAGAGAGAGTGGGGGGGGGGAGAGAGAGTGGGGGGGGGAGAGAGAGTGGGGGGGGAGAGAGAGTGGGGGGGGGGGAGAGAGAGTGGGGGGGGGAGAGAGAGTGGGGGGGGGGAGAGAGAGTGGGGGGGGGGAGAGAGAGTGGGGGGGGGGAGAGAGTGGGGGGGGGTGAAGAGAGAGTGCGGGGTGGAAGAGAGAGTGCGGGGTGGAAGAGATAGTGGGGGGGGGAAGAGAGAGTGGGGGGGGAAGAGAGAGTGGGGGGGGAAGAGAGAGTGGGGGGGGAAGAGAGAGTGGGGGGGGGGAAGAGAGAGTGGGGGGGGGAAGAGAGAGTGGGGGGGGGGAAGAGAGTGGGGGAAGAGAAAATGGGGGTAGAGAGAGAGAGTAGGGTTACAGAGAGAGAGAGAGAGAGACGGGGGGAGAGAGGGAGACAGGGGGAAGAGAGAGAGTGGGGATACGAAAAGAGGGAGAGAATGGGGGGAGAGCGGGGCGGGGGGAGGGGGTGACAGAGAGAGAGAGAGAGAATGGGGAGAGAGCGGGGGTGGGGGGGGGGGTGGGGAGAAGAGAGAGAGAGAGAAAGAGAGAGAGAAAGCAGGGTGTCATGCTAGACCCCCACCTGCTAAGAATGAATCACATTAATTTTGTCATGACATTGATTTTAAACTGTTACTGGAGTGAAGAAAAGACTTGTTAAACAGCTCAGCCGTGGTTGGAAAAGACATTTAACAGACAGTGATTGGATGGACAAAGTAAAGCGTGGCTACCCGACCTGAACCCGACCAGACCCGATGACATGTATTGGGTTCAGGCCGGGTCCGGTCAGGTCTAGCATTTGGACTCAGGTCGTGTCAGGCTGGACGTGGACAGTGCTGCCTTGCTCCGGGAAGTAATCTTCAAATGAACATTCAGGACGTCAAGGCGGGAAACGTGCAGTCTAGACTCTGCACTCTGCAGTGAAGCCTGGCTACCCGACCAAACCCGACGACATGTCTCAGCTTCGGGTGGCAATGGGCATTTAAATAAATTAAAGGACTCGGGCCCGGGTTAGGTTTGAGTTGGCTGTTATGGAGTCGGGCCCGGGTTGGGTTCTAATTTTATACCCGAGCCAGGCTTTAGGACAAAGGACCACTCCCTGACACATTCAACCCATGGTGGACCTTAATCACCAGGTATTGTGTGTAACAGGGACATTCCAGAGACTGCTAAGGTGATACAATCCAAGATGTGGTCAGACCAGTTAGTCACATGACAAACCTGCTTGGTTTTCTGAATTGTACAAACAGTTGGAACTGAGAAAATCTGTTTGCTCCTGGACTGAGAAGATCTCTCCTGTCTGCTCCCATCTCTTTCTCACAAACCTCCGAATCCACTGAAGACAACATGAACCCCAAGAGAGAAAAGTCTCCTACAGCAAACAGGGTTTAAGAAGAATACTGGGCCCCAATGAAAAACAAGGACTCGACAGTGAGCCTGAAGAACCGTAACAAAAACTCTTCAGATATTGCCTCAAACATTTCCACTTTATTTTTCTTCTGCTCTTTTCTGTCTCTATTTGCAGGTGTGTATCGCGTATGCATGCTAGTGTGGGTACGTCGCGTATCCGTAGGTATCAACTGAATTAGAGTTTAAGTTTAATAAATTTCAACTTTTCTTCTGTAAACCGAAGAAAGCCTGTTTGTACTGGTTTCTTTGCCTTATAATTGGAAAGCGGTGAACAAGGATTCACCAAGGTGGAGCTAAAAAGTGTTTAAAATTAAACCCTGTTACGGTAAGACCAGGTGAAGGCTGAGAGGGACCCCTAGACACCTTTCTCATCTAGTCGTAACAGAAATTTGGGTGCTAGCATCTGGAATTGACCCACAAACGAGAGAAATTGGAAGTGGGAAGCCAAATTGTTCTCAATCAAAAAAGAGCAAGATTTCAATACAGGTTTTCTTGTGGTTGTGTGTGCTTGAATATTAACAGGTCTGCTAGTAGATCCCCTAGCCAGGGTGAAGTAACTTGGGATAGTTAAAAGCACTGTCTGCGGAGGAGTTGGAGAAAATGGCTGAGCAGTGTGGAATCATTGTACATGGCAAGGTGAGGAAGTCTGAACTCATAAGGCTAGTGGCCAACCATTTTTCCCTTGAATCTGAAGAAGCGGAAACAGGGTTAGAAGCAGACCCAGACAGGATAATGCTCGCAAAGCTACAATTGGAACAGAGGAAAATTGAATTAGAGGAGAGGGAGAAAGAGCCTTCCAGAAGGAACGTGAAGAAAGAAAAATGCAAAGAAAGAGAGCTGAAGTGGCTTGAGTTAACTAAGGGGCGACAGAGTAACCCCAGTGAAAGCATGGCCAATACGGAGGAGCGTAATTTAGGTCTGGGTACAAAATTGTTAAAACTAGCTCAACTAATTCCAAAATTCAATGACAAGGATGTAGAAGAATTTTTTGTGTCCTTTGAGAAACTGGCAAGGCAGCTAAAATGGCCAGCTGAGACCTGGCCTCTTTTACTACAAAGCAAGCTAACTAGAAAAAGCCCATGAAGTTTATTCCCTGTTGCCAGATCAGAGTTTATCAAATTATGAACTGACAAAAAATGCTATCCTCGGGACATATGAATTAGTACCCGAAGCCAATCGCCAAAAGCTTAGAACCCTCAAGAAGCAAGCTAATCAAACTTATCTGGTGTTTGAAAGAAGTAAACAGCTGGCTTTTGACCAGTGGCTGAGGGCTCTTAAAGTACAGCTCAGCTATGAGAATCTCAGAGAAATAATTCTGTTAGAGGAATTTAAACACTCTCTCCCACTCTCCATAAAAACCCCTGTAGAGGAGCAGTGGGTCCAGAGAGCCCGGCAAGCAGCCGTTCTGGCTGGTGAGTTTGCTTTAATTTATAAGTTGATTTCCCAGGGGAGAACCTTTCCTAGTCACCCCCACAAATCCAAAAAGGACAAAGGGTGGAAAGGTGAAAGGAGCCCAAGCAGTACTGGGAGAGAAAGGAAAGAAGGAGACACGGGGGGCCCTCCTCTAGCCAAAAAGGAAGGTGTTGTGAGCAAGAGTGAGACCCGGAGACCTGTGTGCTTCCATTGTAATAAAGGAGGTCATTTAAAAGCTGACTGCTAGAAACTAAAGGGAGAATATGTAGGGTTAATCAGGGCACACCCGCTCAGTGAAGAAGTGAACCTGATGGAAAGCACAGCGGAACAAGCTGTGGCTTTAACTGCAGTAAGAATGAGAACCAGGAACCTTACGCTGCAAGTAGAGGAAAATTTAATTGGATTCCTGAAGGTTATCAGGATTTTGTGTCTGAAGGGAGAGTAACCCCATACCCCTCAAGTGGGGCAAGCAAAGCCATAGTAATTCTCAAGGACACAGGGGCCACAAGATCCCTTTTACTGGGAAAAGGCCTGACCTTTTCCCCAGAGAGAGCAGTGAACACCAGAATGGTGGTGAATGGTATTGGAGGGCAGTGTATGCCTGTACCTGTACACCAGGTGCACCTGGAGTGCAACTAGTTTCGGGACCGGTGACCGTAGGGATTGTCCCGAGTTTGCCTGTGGACAGGGTTGAAATGGTAATGATCTGGCAGGGGTGAAGGTGGTAGCCCCCCCAGTAGTGAAAGAAAGACCGCAGGAGGTCAGAGAGACAGGGCAGTGGCAGGAGACAGACGCCTGCAGTTTCCATGAATGTGTAGTGAATCAGGCCATGATCAAACCAGCTCCCCCAGAGGAGACTGAATTGGCACTGCAGGCAGATTACCAGGTCTGTCTGTCTGAGACTTTCTTTGGAAAGTTAGGAAACCCAGGGAATGAATTAAATGGATTTTCCGGAGGTGAGGCTCAGCGAGCTGACCCAGTATTGCGAGAGTTCGTACAGGCTGCCCAGTCTGAAAGTGAAGCAGAGAGAGTCCCTGATTGCTACTATTTTTAAAGAATGAGGTACTGATGAAGATATGGAGTTCTCCTCACAGACCTGAGAGCAAGGAGTGGACAGTAGTTCACCAGTTAGTGGTGCCACAGAGGTACCGGAGAGAAATATTAAGAAGGGCACACGAGACTACAGTGGCTGCACATGCCGCTATATGAAAGACCAAAGCCTGCATCAGACAGCAGTTTGACTGGCCAAAACTCCATAAAGATGTGATGGAGTACTGTGGGAGTTGCCACACCTGCCAGGTTGAGGGGAAACCTCAACCTACAGTGAAACCTCCACCCCTAAGTCCAGTATCGGTGTTAGGAGGACCCTCCAGCAGAGGCCTGGTGAACTGTAAGGGACCCCCGCTCAGAATAAAAAGGGGACAGACAAGCACACAGCTGGCAACAGATCAGACAGGGAAGGGGAAAAAGTGACCAAGAGGGCAGGTTAAAGGAAGTCCGGGTGAATCCCGGATGAAAACCCCAACTGTCTGGTCGGCCAATCCCGAAAAATTTGAAAAGTTAGACCCCACATCCTCCTATGTAAATGCAGATATGAGAAACACCCCACCAGTGTTGCTAACAGCATGTAAAGGAACCTGCAGAGACAAAGAAAGACCTCTAGGGGGCACAGAAACCGTGAGACTGATGCCTCACCTAGTCTAAGTGCCACAGGGGAGTGCAGTAGAGTCTGCACAAATACCTGCTGGCAGGAGTGTCCCAGAAGACAAAGAAAAGATTAGCAAAGAATCCACCCCCCCAGTCAGAAAAAAGACCACCTACCCCACTAAAGTCAAAGGCCTTTGCATATCTCAGCAAAGCACTGACGGAAAGTTCAGGATAGACCTGCCCACTAGTACCTGTTTTGGGAAAAAAAAATTACCTCAGCAGGAACAAAGACTCTAGGCAGCCATGGAAATGGGCAAACAGAAGAGAAACTTCCATAAAAAAGAACCACATGTTTCATGGGATGCCAAAAAAGGGGCGATTTTAATAAGTTTTAGGATTTGTGAATGAATGAGAGAAATGCATGTTATTTCTCAGTATCTTATATTTTCTCTCGACAATTTTAACGAAATGTACCTTTTCTCAAATCACATTTCATTCCGTTGGGTGTGGTGGTGTCATGCTAGGCCCCCACATGCCAAGAATGAGGCACATTAATTTTGTCATGAACACTGATTTTAAACTGTTACTGGAGTGAAGAAAGGCCTTGTTAAACAGAGCAGCCGTGGTTGGAAAATACATTTGCATATTAACAGAAGGTGATTGGAAGGACAAAGGACCATTCCCTGACACATTCAACCCACAATGGATCTTAATCACCAGGTATTGTGTGTAAGAGAAGCATTCCAGAGACTGCTAAGGTGATACAATCCAAGATGTGGTCAGACCAGTTAGTCACATGACAAACCTGCTTGGCAACCTGGCGTTTTCTGAATTGTACAAACAGTTGGAACTGAGAAAGTCTGTTTGTTCCTGGACTGAGAAGATCTTGCCTGTCTGCCCCCATCTATTTCTTACAAGCCTCTGAATCCACTGAAGACACATAAACCCCAAGAGAGAAAAGTCTCCTACAGCGAACAAGGTTTCAGAAGAATACTAGGCTCCAACGAAAAGCAAGATCTACCTAAAATCAAGGACTCTACAGTGAGCCTGAAGAACCGTAACTAAAGCTCTTCAGATATTGCCTCAAACTTTTCCACTTTATTTCTCTTCTGTTCTTTTCTGTCACTATTTGCATGTGTGTATCGTGTATGCATGCCAGGGTGGGTGCATCGTGTATCATAGATACCAATTAGAGTTTAAGTTCAAGAGAGAGAGAGAGGTGTGGGGGATAGACAGAGAGAGAGAGAGAGAAAGACAGGGAGCACAGGGACGACAGAGAGAGGCGGGGGACTACATGTAGGAGGGGTGACACAGAGGCAGGGAAGAAACACAGAGGAGGGAAGAGGCACAGAGAGGGAAGGGACATCACAGAGGGAGGGAGGACATCACCAAAGTTGGGAGGGGGGACACAGAGAGGGGGGGGGACACAGGGAGGGGGGGGACATCACAGGGGGGGGAACATCACAGGGGGGGGAACATCACAGGGGGGGGACACCACGGGGGGGGAGGAACATCACGGGGGGGGAGGAACATCACGGGGGGGGAGGAACATCACGGGGGGGGGGGAGGAACATCACGGGGGGGGGGGAGGAACATCACGGGGGGGGGAGGAACATCACGGGGGGGGGGGAGGAACATCACGGGGGGGGGGAGGAACATCACAGGGGGGGGAGGAACATCACAGGGGGGGGAACATCACAGAGGGGGGGGGAACGTCACGGGGGGGGAACATCACGGGGGGGGAACATCACGGGGGGGAACATCACGGGGGGGGGGAACGTCACGGGGGGGGAACATCACGGGGGGGGGGAACGTCACGGGGGGGGGGAACGTCACGGGGGGGGGGAACGTCACGGGGGGGGGAACGTCACGGGGGGGGAGGACGTCACGGGGGGGGAGGACGTCACGGGGGGGGAGGACGTCACGGGGGGGGGAGGACGTCACGGGGGGGGGAGGACGTCACGGGGGGGGGAGGACGTCACGGGGGGGGGAGGACGTCACGGGGGGGGGAGGACGTCACGGGGGGGGGAGGACGTCACGGGGGGGGGAGGACGTCACGGGGGGGGAGGACGTCACGGGGGGGGAGGACGTCACGGGGGGGGAGGACGTCACGGGGGGGGAGGACGTCACGGGGGGGACGTCACGGGGGGGACGTCACGGGGGGGACGTCACGGGGGGGACGTCACAGGGGGGACGTCACGGGGGGGACGTCACGGGGGGGACGTCACGGGGGGGACGTCACGGGGGGGACGTCACGGGGGGGACGTCACGGGGGGGACGTCACGGGGCAGGGGGACGTCACAAGGCATACGTCATGGGGGGGACGTCACGGGAGGGACGTTTGGGGGGGAGGGACGTCACGGGGGGAGGGACGTCAAAGGGGGAGGGGATGTCAAAGGGGGAGGGGACATCACGGGGGGGGGGGGTGGTCATCAGAGAGTGGGGGGGGCAGATGACGAGAAAACCAACACGTGAGAAAAACCTATTTGACCACATACTCACCAAACTATTTGTCATAGACACATCTGTCAATGACAGTATTGGTAGGAATGACCAATGCACAGTTCTTGTGGAGGTGAAGTTCCATGTTCACACTGTGGACAGTCTGCATTGTGTTGTGTGGCACTCCTTCCCCAACATCACTGTAGATGTAGCTACACAAGTACTGCAGTTTAAAAAGATGACTCACCACAATCTTTTCAAGGGCGATTAGGAATGGGCAATGAATGCTGTCCTTGCCAGCGAGGCCCACATCCCAGGAACAAATAAAAAAAAAACTGCTACCATGCGATATGGGATAGATTCAGGAGCTCAAAACTGGGCATCCATGAGGGACAGCAGAATTGTATTCAATCATACTCTGTAATCTCATGGCTTTTCATATCCCTGACTCTACCAATACCATCAAACCAGGTGACTAACCCTAGTTCAATGGGGAGTGTAGAAGTGCATGCCAGGATTAACACCAGGTGTACCTGAAAATGAGGTGCTAACCTGGTCAAGTGACAGCACAGGACTACATGTATGCTAAACAGCGAAAGAAGCAAGCTATAGATGGAGCTAACCGATCTCATAACCAACGGATCAGATCAAAACTCTGCAGTCCTGCCACACCTAGTTATGAATGGTGGTGAACAATTAATCAACTAACCAGAGGGGGAGGCTCAATGAAATCCCCAATGTTGGCAGAGCTCAGCACAAGTGCAAAAGACAAGGATGAAGCATTTGCAACCACCTTCAACCAGAAGTGCTGAGTGGATGATCCATCTTGGCATCCTCCTGAGGTCCCCAGTATCACAGAACCCAATCTACAGCCAATTTGATTCACTCCATGTGATATCAAGAAATGGCTGAAGGTACTGCATACAGCAAAGGCTATGGGCCCAACAACTTTCCAGCTGTAGTGTTGAGGACCTATCCTCCAGAACTAGCCATGCCTCTAGCTAAGCAGTTCCAGTCCAGCTACAACACTGGCATCTACCCAACAAAGTAAAACATTGCCCAGATATGTCCTGACCACTAAATGCAGGACAAAGGTGGCCAATTACCACCCCAACAGCCTACGAACATACGAATTAGGAGCAGAAGTAGGCCATTCGGCCCCTCTAGCCTGCTCCGCCATTCAATAAGATCATTGCTGATTTGTTTGTGTTTGAAATTCCACACTCCCATCTACCCCCCCCATAATCTTTGATTCCCTTGCCTAACAAGAATCTATCTACCTCCGCCTTAAAAATATTCTTCTCATCTCTGTCCTAATTTAAAACAGTACTCCCTAGTTCTGGACTCACCCACAACAGGAAACATCCTTTCCACATCCACCTTGTCAAGACCATTCAGGATCTTACATACTTCAATCAAGTCTCCCCTCTCTTCTAAACTCCAGTGAAAACAAGCCCAGTCTGTCCAACTTTTCCTCATAAGATAACCTGCTCATTCCAGGATCAATCTAGTAAACCTCCCTTCAACCACCTCCAACACATTTACATCCTTCCTTAAATAAGGATACCAAAACTGCACACAGTATTCGAGATGTGGTCTCACCAATATAACTGAAGCATAACATCCTTATTTTTATTTTCAATTCCTCTCATAATAAAGGATAGCATTCCATTAGCCTCCTTTATTACTTGTTGTACCTCCATACAAACTTTTTGTGACTCATACACTAGAACACCTAGATCCCTCTGCACCTCGGAATTCTGCAGTCGTTTTCCATTTAAGTAATACTCTGCTTTTTTATTCTTCCTGCCAAAGTGAACAACTTCACATTTTCCCACATTATACTCCATCTGCCAGATTTTTGCCCACTCACTCAATCTATCTCTATCGGTCTGCAATCTCATTATGTCCTCTTCACCACATGCTTTCTTACCTATCTTTGTGTCATCTGCAAATTTAGCTACCATGCCATCGCTCCCCTCATCTAAGTCATTGATATAAATTGTAAAACGTTGAGGCCCCAGCACAGACCCCTGCGGGACTCCACTCATCACATCCTGCCAATCAGAAAAGGCCCCATTTATGCATACTCTCTGTTTTCTGCCAGCCAGTCAATCTTCTATCCACGCTAATATGTTATCCCCTACACCATGAGTTCCTACTTTGCGCAATAACCTTTTATATGGCACCTTGTCAAATGCCTTCTGGAAATCCAAGTACAGTTCATCAACGGGCTCCCCTTTATCCACAGCGCATTTTACTCCTTCAAGGAACTCCATTAAATTTGTTAAACATGATTTCCTTTTCACAAAACCATGCTGACTATTCCCGATTACTTTGAGCTTTTCTGTGCCCAGCTATAGACTCCTTAATGATCGATTGTAACACCTTCCCCATGACAGAAGTCAAACTAATTGGCCTATAGTTACCTGTTTTCTGCCTCCCCCCACCCACCTCACTTTCTTGAATAGAGGGGTTATATTTGCTACTTTCCAGTCTGATGGAACCTTTTCAGAATCTAGTGAATTTTGAAAAATTAACCCCAACGCATCCACTACCTCATTAGCCACCTCTTTTAAGACCCGAGGATGAAGCCCATCAGGACCCGGGGACAGTCAGCCCACAGCTCCATCAGTTTGCTCAGTACCGCTTCCCTGGTGACTGTAATTTCACCAAGTTCCTTTCTTCCTTCCACCTCCTCATTTAAAACTTTTTGTATCCTCTACAGTGATGACAGAAGAAAAACATTTGTTCATTTTATCCACCATTTCCTAATTATCTACTATTTATTCCCCATTCTTACTCTCTAGAGAACAAAACTCATTTTACTTACTCTTTTCCTTTTTAAATACCTGTAGGAACTCTTGCTATCCGTTTTTACGTTTCTAGCTAGCTTCCTCTCATACTCTAATTTCTTTCTCCTGATTAACCATTTAGCCATTCTCTGCCATTCTTTATATTCTGACCAATCATCTGATCTGCCACTCATCTTTGTGCAATTATATGCTTTTTCCTTAAGTTTGATGCTTTCCTTAACTTCTTTAGCTAACCACGGATGGCAGGTCCTCCCCTTAGAATTTTTCTTTATAGTAGGAATATACTTATCCTGAGTATTCTGAAATATCCCCTTAAATGTCTGTCACTGCTTCTCCATTGATCTTTCTCCAAGCCTATTAACCCAGTTCACTTCAGCTAGCTCAGCTTTCATGCCAACATAGTTGCCTTTATTTAAGTTTAAAATACTAGTCTTAGACACACTCTTCTCTCTTTCAAACTAGATGTTAAATTTAATCATATTGTGGTCGCTGCTACCTAGAGGTGCCTTTACTCCGAGGTCATTAATTAATCCTGTCACAGTACACAATACCAAGTCTAATATAACCTGCTCTCTGGTTGGTTCCAGAATGTGCTGCTCTAAGAAATTATCTCGAAAGCATTCAATGAACTCCTCATCCAGGCTACTATTGCCAATCTGATTTTTCCAGTTTATATGTAGATTAAAATCACCCATGATTATTGACGTCCTTTTATCACAAGCACCCAATATTTTACAGAATCACAGAAACGTTATAATGCAGGAGGCGGCCATTCGGCCCATCGTGTCTGCACCGGCTCTCTGAAAGAGCTACTCCCTCAGTTCCATTCCCCTGCCTTCTCCCCATAACCCTGCACATTCTTCCTTTTCATATAACTATTTCTTCTTGTATACTTCGTCCTACATTGTGATTACTGTTTGGGGGCCTGCAGACCACTCCCACTAGTGACTTCTTTCCCCTACTATTCCTCATCTCCACCCAAACTGATTCTACATCCTGATCTCCTGAACCAAGGTCATCTCTAACTGTTGCACCAATGCCATCCTTGATTAACAGTGCTACCCCTCCACCTTTACCTAGCTTCCTATTCTTCTTGAATGTCATATACCTTTCAATATTCAGGAAGCAATCCTTGTCATCCTGCAGCCACGTCTCCATAACGGCTATCAGATCATATTTATTTACTTCAATGTGCGCTATCAGTTCTTCTACTTTGTTATGAATGTGACATGCATTCAGATACAGAGACTTTAGTTTTGTCTTTTTGTTATCTTTGTAACATCTAGTCTTGACTGTTGGTGTGTTCTTATGTTTTTTCTCTCTGTCCCTTCCTGCCATTCTCTGACCTTCATTTCCCATATTACTATTCTGTTCTCCTGCCTTGACTCTACCCCTTGATTTGCTACATCTACCCAGGCTTGATCCCTCAATCCCCTTGTTTAGTTTACAGCCCTCTCTACTTCCCCAGTTATACAGTTTGCTATAACACTGGTCCAAGCATGGTTCAGGTGCAGACTGTCCCAACGGTACAGCCCCCACTTTCCTCAGTACTTGTGCCAGTGCCCCACAAACCGAAACCCACTTCTCCCACACCAGTCTTTGAGCCACGTATTCATTTCACTAACCTTATGTGCCCTCTGCCAATTGGCACGCGGCTGAGGTAATAATCCAGAGATTATTACCCTTGAGGTTCTGCTCTTCAATTTGGTGCCTAGCTCCTCATAGTGTCTAAGCAGAACCTCTTACCTCATCCTATCTATGTCGTTGGTACCTACATGGTACTTAAGTCATCAGCAAAGTGATGGAATGTGTCATCAACAGTGCTATCAAGTGGCATTTACTCACCAATAACCTGCTCACCAATGTTCAGTTTGCTTAAGGGAGGAATACTGGCCAAGAGACCAGGGGAATTCCCTGCTCTTCTTCCAAGAGTACCATGAAATCTTTAATGTCCATCGTAATAGATAAACAGAATGTGATTTAACATCTCATCCAAGGGTCAGTGCCTTTTAAATTACATCACTCCATCCGTATTTCACCAGGATCAGTTCAGATTATGAATTTAAGCCCTGGTATAGGTCTCAACCCCACAACTTTCTGAACTAGGTGCCTTAGTGCCAGCCACGAAAACAAATTTTCAGATTATGAAGAATGAACTGAGGTAAGAATCGCTTGGGAAGTATAGCAGAGTCAGAAAAATGTAGATTAATAGCCTCATGATGTTGTGAGTCCCAAGTCTAAATAAGTACAAGGCAACTGAAGTACCTCTGCAGTTACCCAACTGAGTCCAGCTAACTCATCCTGGCTGGGTGTGGAACCTAGGACCTTTGCGGCTTTGATGAGTCCATCTCATATTGGACATTAAAAAAATCAGCAAACTGAGCCTTTGGAGAACTCGACTTTTGGCTGTTTTATAAAAAAAAAGATTATTATTGCCCCAAATCCAGATTTTGTGATATTACAGACCTCAGTAAAGATCTGAATGCTATCCAAAGTGGGCCCAAGTGCCAATCATTGATGCATAACAGTAGAAGAAACCTTTCATAGTTCTCAAAGTGCTAACTCTAACATGGAAAGACATGAACACATATGCACATGCACATACACAAGCATATCTATATACACCCTACCCACCTGTCATAGAAGTCTGATGAAGAGAACTATCTGCTGCAGATGATCTAAGCGACTCTAGAAAGTCTAACATCTGCTTCCTGAAATTTCAGAGCAAAGCAGCAATGAGTTTCTGAGATCACTCAAATTGTGTCCTGTTTTGATATTTCACATTTGTGTTCACCACTGCCTTTAGAACAACATATGTTGCTCTTTTCTTTGTTCTGCTATTTTCACCACCTTGTTGGGCACTAAATCATTGGTTAGCACAACAAATATAAGTATATTTTATATTAAAACTGGGCCTCCTCAACAGTAATAACAACTTGCATTTACATAGTATATTTATGATAGAAAAACATCCTAAGGCTCTTCACGAAGTATAATCAGACAACAACGGGCATTGAATCAATGAAGGAGATATAAGGGGGGGTGGGTTAGATCAAAGGTTTGGTCAGACATGGGTTTTGAGGAGAGACTTGTAGTATTCATCATAGGCCCTCGTATACACAAATACACCACCATCTATCAAAACATTTCTTACTTTATAGCTGCTGGTGGAGGAGGTGAGGAACCTGGCTATTGGTTAACAGTTTGTACAAATCCATGAGAATCTGGTGGGACCAGGCTCTTTTATTACTTAAATGTCTGCCCACCTGTCGGAATCCAGGTATGGAAGTGGCCTCCGACTAGTGAAGGGTCTGCCTATCCTTGGGAGTTTAATAAAGAAGGTGGATTCCACTCAGATATCCTAACTTTAAAAGTTTATTTTAGAGTGGGCACTCCTAGTGCAGCTGAAGGAAATGCTCCTTTCAAGTACACATCCAAAATGTCCTCATGCATGGAACAATTTGCATCAAGATCAGTCTGAACCTAGGATAGAGTTTATGCATAACTGAGCACATTTTGTAATATGGAACTTCAATCTAGAACAAAATTTGATCAGCCTGGGATATTTTCTGAGCCAGGAATGAGGAACAGCATTACGCTGACAATATGCTGGAACCCCTGTAGCATTTCCATCAAAGATTTGCTAAGATTTGAACCCGATTCGAAAGATGAGGTTTGCAGAGGAGAAAAGACCAATGGGTCACCAGAAATTGCCTTATTAACGGAAGATGAGTCGAATGTGCTCAGAAGAAGTGAGCAAAGAGGACACTGGTTTTTGAGAAGGACAATGGGAGATCAAACCCATTGCAACTGGAAGGAGTTTGGGACTTTTAACTGCAATGTTACCTTTTCAATGGGAACACTGTGCAACATAAAAATGTGTTGTGGGGTTTTCAAGTGTGTTAAAAAGTTAATGGGATATACCTTTCTCGGTAATTTAGTGTATTAGCTACCTACTAAGTACTGTTTAGCTAATGTTGATTTTTAGTTAAGTCGTTATAGTAAAAGTCTTAAAACGTGAACTCTTGTCGTGTAATTCTTTAATTAGTCTGGGGAGTTCATAGCTTTTGTTTTAAAGTTAACGGTCTCTACTGCGGTCGTAAGACTATGATGAATTTTAACTTAGGTCCTAGAAATAAAGGTAGCACCCAATACCCTCCAAGAAAGCAGAACTTTGTTAACTCTTTTTGGATTGATTTGAACACAGGTCCCAGAGGTGAATGGCCTCAGTCGGTCTCCAGTCACAGAGAGGACACCTCCATTTCCTTGCTGAGCTGGATTCAATCCTGGATCTTACTGGAGAAAAGACAGAATTCTAATTCATTATCCCATTCAATCTCCATGTCCAATTATCTTAGTTCTAGCTCACTTAGCTAAAAGCTGAGATGCTAAACCTTGCATTAAACATCTGCATTCTCCTTCATTGATGTGAGATTTATGATCCTCAACTGCAGTTAGCCACGATTACTCACTCATGCAGTTCCTGTAGCTGAGAGATTTGGAAATTGTGCTCTTCTATCAATAGCTGCACTTGTTCCTCAGGAACCAAACCCTGAAAATAGGAAGAAAAATGTAATATATTAATGTCACAGTGTTAAATATTCAACTAAAAAATTGGTTCGAATCTAGCCCTGACTGCTGAGTTGATGAGACTGAGTCTGACTATACAGAGTCATTACAGTATTAACATACCTTATATACTTGAGAATAAGAGAAAATCATGGGAATGTGGGAGTGAGTCACAGGGTTCAGGTGATTTATATACTGACAATATATAGTAAGACAGTGAGTGTTGGCAGACTGCTCAACTGTGGAGTGTATCACAGTCAAGCTCCATCCAGTTCTCATCAAACATCTGCACATCAGCACTTGTCAACAGAGGTTACTGGATAGTAATCAGCAGCAGGAACCTGGCTACTTTTGTGTTCATTTATTTTTGTTTTCTCTTTTTGTCCAGCTGTGTATTGCACTTACTGATTTTGCTATGGAAGAGGATGTCCAGGACATTGCAGAAGTACAACTTTCCCTTAACTCAGGTCTCTTGAGGCAATGCTCAAGCTCAGCCCGGTTGGTTTCCTTCAGGTCTATCCCTGTGGAAGAATCATGCACAAAGATTTACAAAGGAGGTTAGTGTTTTGAGTTCAGAATTGTCACCAGCCTGAAGTGTGATGATTTTCCCTCCACTCCTTTGAGTTTGTCCTCCTGAGCACGTGACTGAAATTAGGAGTTTGCCATGTGAGATGCTTGGGTGCAAATCCAACAGAGCTGTCACACTGCACCAACATTAGTCTATCTCCACATTAATCTATTAATTCAAAATCCTCACTGGGCTTTACATGCATTTTAAATCCATTCAATTTTTAAAATGGAGAAACCAAGGCCAAGGGCCAAGATTCAGAATGCCAGACACCACCAAGGTTCATTTTGTTTGTTATTGTTTCTTCCCTTCTTTCACTTAGAGGCACTAGTTTCTTGCTGGATTTAGTTCCATGAATGCTGGGTGCCCTGTTATCCACCAAAATATCCTAGTGAGTGTGCACACACTATTCAGCTGAGGAGGGTATCACAGCTGAGCCTGATCCTGACCGCACCCAATGCCTACATGCACTTTCCAGCCAGAAGCACTGGAAAGCAATTGGGAGCAGGAACCTTGCCTGAATTCTACCTAACCCCCTTAGCCTGAGGGAGCTATGGCCCCCCTACGATTGCCTCAGTCAAGATCAGCAAATTCAGTTGAGACCAGGGATTAAAATTGGAATCTTCTTCTTTGGCCTCCTTGTCTCTGGGTAAGCGCCTAGAGGTGGTCAGTGGTTTGTGAAGCAGCGCCCGGAGTGGCAATAAAGGCCAATTCTACAGTGACAGACTCTCCCACAGGTGCTGCAGTTAAAATTGGTTGTCGGGGCTGTTACACAGTTGGCTCTCTCCTTGCACTTCTGTCTTTTTTCTTGCCAACTGCTAAGTCTCTTCGACTCACCACACTTTAGCCCCGTCTTTATGACTGTCCGCCAGCTCTGGCGATCACTGGCAACTGACTCCCACGACTTGTGGTCAATGCCACAGGACTTCATGTCGCGTTTGCAGACATCTTTAAAGCAGAGACATGGACGGCCGGTGGGTCTGATATCAGTGACGAGCTCACTGTACAATGCATCCTTGGGGATCCTGCCATTTTCCATGCAGCTCACATGGCCAAGCCATCTCAAGCGCTGCTGGCTCAGAAGGGTGTATATGCTGGGGATGTTGGCCGCCTCGAGGACTTCTGCATTGGAGATACAGTCCTGCCACCTGAGGCCAAGGATTCTCCAGAGGCAGCGAAGATGGAATGAGTTGAGACGTCGCTCTTGGCTGACATACGTTGTCCAGGCCTCACTGCCGTAAAGCAAGGTACTGAGGACACAGGGTTGAAACACTCGGACTTTTGTGTTCCGTGTCAGTGTACCATTTTCCCACACCCTCTTGGCCAGTCTGGACATAGCAGCGGACGCCTTTCCCATGCACTTGTTGATTTCTGCATCGAGAGACAGGTTACTGGTGATAGTTGAGCCTAGGTAGGTGAACTCTTGAACCACTTCCAGAGCGTGGTCGCTGATATTGATGGATAGAGCATTTCTGACGTCCTGTCCCATGATGTTAATTTTCTTGAGGCTGATGGTTAGGCCAAATTCGTTGCAGGCAGCTGCTATCCTGTTGATGAGTCTCTGCAGACACTCTTCTGTGTGGGATGTTAATGCAGCATCGTCAGCAAAGAGGAGTTCCCTGAATTGGACCTTCCGTACTTTGGTCTTGGCTCTAAGACGGGCAAGGTTGAACAACCTGCCACCTGATCTTGCGTGGAGGAAAATTCCTTCTTCTGAAGACTTGAACGCATGTGAGAGCAGCAGGGAGAAGAAAATCCCAAACAGTGTAGGTGCGAGAACACAGCCCTGTTTCACGCCACTCCGGATAGGAAAGGGGTCTGAGGAGGCACCGCTATGCTGAATTGTGCCTTTCATATTGTCATGGAATGAGGCAATGATACTTAGTAGCTTTGGTGGACATCCAATCTTTGCTAGCAGTCTGAAGAGACCACATCTGCTGACGAGGTCAAAGACTTTGGTGAGATCTATGAAAGCAACATAGAGGGGCATCTGTTGTTCGCAGCATTTCTCCTGTGGCTGGCAAAGGGAGAACAGCATGTCAATGGTGGATCTCTCTGCTCGAAAGCCGCACTGTGCCTCAGGGTAGGCACACTCAGCCAGCTTCTGGAGTCTGTTTAAAACGACTCGTGTGAAGACTTTCCCCACTATGCTGAGCAGGGAGACTCCATGGTAGTTGTTGCAGTCACCATGGTCCCCTTGTTCTTATAGAGGGTGATGATATTGGCATTGCGCATGTCCTGTGGTACTGCTCCCTCGTCCCAGCACAGGCAAAGCAGTTCATGGAGTGCTGAGAGTATAGCAGGCTTGGCACTCTTGATTATTTCAGGGGCAATGCGATCCTTTATAGGGGCTTTTCCACTGGCTAGAGAATCAATGGCATCACTGAGTTCCGATTTGGTTGGCTGTTCGTCCAGCTCATCCATGACTGGCAGAGACTGGGCTGCATTGAGAGCGATATCAGTGACAACATTTTCCCTGGAATACAGTTCTCCGTAGTGCTCCACCCAGCGGTCCATTTGCTCACGTTGGTCAGTGATCGTGTTCCCTGATTTAGTCTTGAGGGGGGGGGCGATCTTCTTGATGGTTGGCCCAAAAGCTCTCTGAATGCCATCATACATTCCTCTGATGTTTCCGGTGATGGAGGCCAGCTGAATACGACTGCATAGGTGTTGCCAGTAGTCATTTTACAGTGCCTGGCTGTTCTTTGGCTTCTGGCTACTTTAAGTGCTACGGATGTTAACTCGCTGGGGGCTTTCTTGTAGTTCAACAGTGCAGTGCGCTTAGCGGCTATGACAGGTTCCAGCTCTTCAAAGTGAGATTGAAACCAGTCTAAATTCTGCTTCTCACGTTTGCCAAAGGTGGTCATTGCTGAGTCATAGATGGCGTTTCTGATGTGGACCCACTTGGTCTCTGCATCCCCTGCAGGAGTGTTTTGAAGGGCTTTTTCAAGTGAATTTAGAAACTTATGTAACAGCTGTGGATAAGAAATTCTGTTCCTGTTAATGCGCGGGTGGCCCTTCTGCTTGAAGTGATGTAGCTTCTTTGGTTTGAGTCTAACTTTGCTGCACACTAGGGAGTGGTCGGTGTCGCAGTCCGCACTGTGGAAGCTGCGTGTGATTTGGACATTGTTCATAGAGGCTCATCTTGTGACGATGAGGTCCAGCTGGTGCCGACGTGATCTTGAGTGCCTCCATGAAACCTGGTGACAGGGTTTAGTATGAAAGAACGAGTTGGTGATGCAGAGGTTGTGATAGGTTCACAACTCCAGCAGTCTCTGTCCATTCTCATTCATCCTTCCAATGCCATAGCGCCCAAGGCAGGAGGGCCATGAGTCATGGTTGGCTCCAACCCTGGCGTTAAAGAACCCAGCAGGAACGAATGTTTAGTATTAGGAATGCTACTAATGATATTATGGAGTTCCTCGTAGAACTGGTCTTTAACTTCAGGTGGGGAGCAGAGTGTTGGAGCATAGTTGTTGAGTAGGTGTACTGGACCATAGGTGGTGAGCAGTCAGATGGACAGTATGCGTTCCGAGCCATTTGAAGGTGGCTCTATCACGCAGAGCAAAGAGTTTCTGATGGCGAAGCCCACTCCACGCTGTCTTGGTTCTTCAGGATCCCTACCCTGCCAGTAGAAGGTGTAGTCTTGCTCTCTTAGAGATCCGCTCGCAGGGAGGCGTGTCTCCTGAAGTGCTGCAATGTCCACACTGAGTCTACTGAGCTCGTTGTTAATGATGGCGGTCTTCCGAGAGTCGTTGATTTGTGTAAGGTCTTCCAAAAGGCCAGGACACATAGTTCTAACGTTCCAACTTGCAAAACGAAGGGCTGGTACCTTCTTTCCTTTTTTTGTCATGCTATTTGGTATGGTGTTACAGTCCACTTGTTGGGCAATGACTGTGAGCTCCAAGCACCCATTGAAGCAGGTGGACTGTGGCGGGACAGAACCTTTCTGACCGGGGGCTGCCCGGTTTGAGGCGGGCAGTAGCTGTCCAGTGAGATGCGATGACCTCTCCCACCGACAAAGACAACTCGTGGCGCCCAATCTCTATGCCAATTGAGCTGGACTTCTAAGGCATAACTGCTGCCTTCCATGTTGTTTTGGTCGCTGTGAGGCGACTATGGAGTGACCTCTCCATGGCGCATGCCTGGGTGGAATGTATGGAGGTTGTGAGTTGCCCAAGCGTCAAAACCCCCCTCTTGGCCTTCCTAGTGGGGTCCAAAGGAGTGCAGAGCATGACATTTGGCACCAGCACGGCTGCAGGAACTGTCGGAAACATGCCAAAGGTGACACATGACCGCCTTAGGGGTTCCGCTCCGGATTTTCTGTTAGGGTTTACTCCCTTAGCCTTGGTCTCTCCCGAGACGCCCACAAGGCAGTTGTCCTAGTCTAATGGTTCACTAATATACCAAACAGTGCATTTACCAACAAAACTCTTGAAAGCTGCTATTTATTATTTTTCTTTTTAAAGAATTTGGATTTATATAGCATCTTTGAACCGACAACCTACTGCCTCAGAAGCATGAGTGCTACCACTGAACCAAGGCTGACACCTGAGCCCCAAGTGTAACCTGGAGCACAGTTTGCGCGAGTTAGAGGGAAGTTCCCACCATGGCACCAGTGAGAGACCTGGGCAATTTTTACTCTCCTGCTTCACTAAAATATCCCAACACTGACTATCTCCCAAAGCCTGCAGGAAGCGAGAGCAGAAAATCAAGTGGCTACACAACGGCACTAAGAATCAAAGAATATAGTACCTGGAAAGGTAAATGTGGGGGAATTCTTGACAATTGCAGCTGGGGAAGGGGGGATCTTGCGGCAGAGGGGCCAAAGATTTTTTTTGTAGGATCAGGAGAATAATTTCTGGTCCTCCTGGCCCACAAGGAAACCTTAAAGGAAAAGAGCTTACCTAGTTTCTTCTGATCCCAATCCTGAAAAATTCACATCTTTCACAATTAAAATAGCATCAGGGTCCAAATTACATAATAACACCTAGACATTTAAATATTTGTGAGGTCCCACCTGCCTGCGTGGGTTGTCTTGTTGCTCCTGAAAACCCAAGAGTTAAATGGTGGTAATGTGAACACTGCAGAAACGCAGTGGATAGCATTCAGCTGCCATTTTAACACACCGCTGGGTGGGCAGGGTAAACAAAAAAAATCAGGGCTCTTATTTTTATTTTATTTCTATTTATTTTTCTAAACTAGTTTTACCTGTAGCATCCAAGACAAGCTCCTCTAGACTCCAAGCCTCAGTGGACTGGTTCTTCCACATTAATTCCTCCATCTCCTCTAAGTGGAGGCTGATGCAGAGGGCCGCCATGATGCTAGCTGGTGAACGTGAAGATTTAGGAGTAAAAAGCTGAATTTCTACGTTACTCATATGTTTCTGTTCCATCAGTAGATCCTGAGAGGAAGTCAAGGTAGGGGAATCAGCCACTCTACCAGTGTACAATTGCTTTCTATTTCATTTATTTACTTCATTAGGTTCTGTTTATCAAGTCAAGGGATGTCAGCACTGGAGACTGGAACATTGTTCCACTTTCTGCCCTGAGGCACCAACACTGAGCAGCATAAAGTTTTATCTACATTTCCCCGTGAAACTCTTCTAGGTCAAGTACAGCATATGTTAAATGCATAGTAAAGCTCCCTTTACACTGCCCCTTCAATCGTTCTCAGTTCAGCACAGGCTAGCAGCAACATAAAGAATCCCTTAATACTGTCCAATGAAGCACTCCCAGGTCAGGTACATTTTGAATTAGAAGCACAGCAAAGCTTCTTCTAAGCTGCTCCATTATGCACGCCAAATGCCAGTTAAATACTGGTTAGATGCTCCCTCTATGCTGCCATAGTAGCATTTCTTAAGCTCACCCTCCATTGTGCCAATGTGACATTTATCACATCCATCATGGTTGAGTGAGACTATCCATAACTGGGTTGAAATTCTGTAAACTAATTTCAATTAGAATCACTGTAGCCAAAAAGCTTAATAGTGTAAGGTTACATTTAAATCTAAGAATCAGACTTGAAAGAATTGCATTTTAACTATATTGAACAGAATGTCCCAGATTTTAACACCAGTCTGTGCTGAGTTACCAGATCTCAGCCGGGTTCAGTATGGTTGTTACAGTTGACCTCAACACCTTTTGATTAATGAAATTCAACCAGTGTTCATGCTCCTGATCATTATTCGGTGATCATTGCTGGGTGTGCCTTGTGAATGGTGGGTAAGGGGAGGAGTCGGCATGGAAGTGATTTTGTCATGGTTCACATAGCCTGCAACACTCACTGTCTAGGCTTACCCATGAATAATGTGCATTTAGGCCAGGTACTAGAGGGCAACCAACATCCATGGAATTATTCCCCAGCAAGAAGTCAAATTCCTCCAGGATAAAAGGAAGAAAATTGGCAGGGACTATAAAGAAAGGCAGCATTTTGACTGTGTCCGCCTGGACTGGAACTGAAGGAATAACTGTGTAGTGTGCAACAACTCAGAAGAAGCCTGTGCCACTAAAATCCCTCTGCTTCATATGTGTAGATCATTGTGTATAGATGAGACATTAATTAAAATATTGTATCAATTTTCACATGAACCACACTTGCTTAAAGCAAAAACAAGATTACAACTTGGAGTATAACCTAAATGTCAGTTAATTATGACTTATTTCTAGGCTGAGTGGTGATAGGGAAGGTTCGTTGGAGTACAACTATGCAAGACCACCCTCTACGCATGTCAATAATTTGTCTCCACACTCCAGATCCCTTTTTTACTATGCATCTTCCTCTCATCAAAAAGGGTGCCAGAGAGAGCTCTGCTGATATAACACTAAGCGATTGATGTGTAGGTTTGATCTCTGCTACGCCCATGACCTAAGCTATGGGTAGGGGTGCAGTGGGAAGAGGAAGAAAATCAGAAGGAATTTATGTGGCTTGGACAGTTTCCAGCTCAATAAGCCTATAGTCTCAGCACAAAGGTATCATGGCTGGGTAGAATGAGGTGGCCAAAAATTTACCAGAAGAAAAATGATATTAAAAATAATTAATACAAAAACAGCAGTGTGTCACTGCTACCTGAGGCAATCTGAACTCCCCTTCGGCAATCACTCCTTCCCGACTGCGGAAAAGCAACACCTCCAGCATAAAGGAATCCTCCTTTCCTCCTGCCACTAGCATTTCAAACTTCGCCCCTTGGGTACTGAGATACAATAAAAATCATGAACAGCATCACCAGCCAGAAAACAACGGTTTTATATCCCTGAAATCTCACTGCCATCAGACAGCATATTTACGTTAATTATTTTCCAGTTGTTTTCCTTGATTGGCCACACACACCAAAAAAAAATTTTCTAAATTAAGAAATCAAAATGAAAAGGCCTAAATGGAGGGAAAAGGAAAGACTTGCATTTATATAGCGTTCTTCATGATCACCAGACATCATAAAGCATTTTACAGCCAATTAAGTACTTCTGAAATGTAGTCACTGTTGTGATGTAGGAAATGCAGCAGCCAATTTACGCACAGCAAATTCCCACAAACAGCAATGTGATAATGACCAGATAATCTGTTTTTCTGCTGTTGATTGAGGGATAAATATTGGCCAAGACACCAGGGATAATTCCCCTGCTCTTCTTTGAAATAGTGCCATGGGATCTTTTAGATCCCCACCCACCCCCACATCCGAGCAGGAAAATGGAACCTCGGTTTAATATCTCATCTGAAAGACGGCATGGCACCTCCGATGGTGCAGCAATCCCTCAGTACTGCACTGGAATGCCAGCCTTGATTTTTTTTACGCTCAAGCCTGGAGTGGGATTTGAACCTGCAACCTTGTGATTGAGAGGTGAGAGTATCCTGTCAACACTTACAGTCTCAGTTCACAATTGAAGAATGGCCACTTTGGTGAGGTACTGGAGGACATCCATCACCTGTGGAACTGTGCCCCAGCAGGAGTCAGTTCAGAGGACCAGCAGAGAAAATGGGGTGAGGGTCAGGTGAAAGGTATCACTTACTCAGTCAGCACAGACTCCATGGCTGATTTTGCAAAATCACTCCTGGCTGTCTCTGAGGTTTTTAATATTCCAGATATAGACCGAGTGACAGGTAGATCTGTCAACATAAAAAAATCAGAACACTTAGCATTAAATGAGTGTCATTAATCAGATTATAGCACTGGTTCCACAGTGTCTGATATTGGGCTGGATAGGGTGAGCTCAAAAAATGGCAGCCCACACAGACAGCCGCTGCAATCTGAAGCACAGAAGTTCCTTTAAATAGCTGGTGCAGCCAGCCCTTCCCAATCACGTGGAGGGGGCGGGCTGTCCGTCCCTGGCAATGGCGTCAGCTGCCTGTGCGTAGATGTTGATGCCATTTTTAAAGCGCAGACAACCCTGCCAGGATATTTTAATATTTAAAGAGATATCCCCCCAAAATTAAATAAATAAAGTTCCGATGCCCCTTTCCCACCCCAAATAATAATTACATTAACTATTTGCCCTCCCCCCCCCAAACTGCATAAAGTTTAAAGTACAACTCTTCTCACCATACTCTACACCCATGCCTTTTATTTGACACCCCCACCTGCACTGATAAAACTTACCTCCTCCCCCCTCCCTCCGGTGTCTCGCCTCGTTTCCCCGGATGGGGATCTGAAGGTGCGTGAGTGCCGGCTGCCGTGCCAAAGATCGCGGCGGACCCTCAAGCTTAAAGGTAAATATGTGCAAATGTATTAATTTAATTAATTTGAATATGTTGATTGTGGTCCTGTCACCCAGCAGTGGGGGGGTGGGTGGCGCCATGGAGCCTCACCAACACCGGGAGGATCGGGCTGGGCCCTGCCGCGTCAAAGTTTGTGGCGGGCCTCATCCAGAACCATCTTCAAGTCCCCCCGCCACGGATCGCGACATCAAGGGCTGCTTAAAATCCAGTCCATTGCATGTAATGTTCTTTTCTCCAATTAAGTTTCCTTAGTGTTATTTCCATGATCTCTTTCACATTACACACAAGAGATTAGTTGGAATTGGGGATCCGATAGTCAGGGGGACAAACATCCAGTGCTGCTACCATCAACATTGAGACCTTTACAATATGTTGCCTCCTTGCTGCCAGGGTAAGGGACACCCCCTCTTTAAGTAAGGAGACCAAAACCCCATTTATCCCAACTCTCTGTTTCCTGTTAGTTAGCCAATCCTCTATCCACGCTAATATATTACCTGAAACACCATGAGCCCTTATGTTGTGCATTAACCTTTTATGTGGCAACTTATTGAATGTCTTGGAAATCCAAATACACAACATTTACTGGTTCCACTTTATTTGCTCTGCTTGTTACATCCTCAAAGAACTCTAATAAATTGGTCAAACATGATTTCCCTTTCATAAAACCATGTGCAACACCCTGTACAGGTGTAGCATGACTTTGCTACATTTATACTCCATCCCCCTTGCAATAAAGGCCAACATTTCATTTGCCTTCCTAATTACTTGCTGTACCTGCATGCTAACCTCTTCTGACTCATGTACGAGGACACCTAGATCCCTCCATACTGCAGCATTCTGCAGTCTCTCCCTATTTAAACAATATTCTGCTTTTCTATTCTTCCCACCAAAGTGGACAACCTCACATTTTCCCACATTACACTCCATCTGCTAAATTTTTGCACACTCACTTAACCTATCTATATCCCTTTGCAGACTCTTTGTATCCTCCTCACAACTTGCTTTCCCACCTATCTTTGTATTGTCAGCAACCTTGGCTACAATACACTCAGTCCCTTCATCCAAGTCATTAATATAGATTGCAAACAGTTGAGGGCCTGATCACTGTGGCATTCCATTAGTTGCAATTTGCCAACCTGAAAATGCCCCATTTATCCCAACTCTGTTTCCTGTTAGCCAATCCTCTATCCATGCTAATATATTACCTGAAACACCATGAGCTCTTATCTTGTGCATTAACCTTTTATGCGGCAACTTATTGAATGTCTTGGAAATGCAAATACACAACTGGTTCCCCTTTATCTGCTCTGTTTGTTACGTCCTCAAAGAACTCTAATAAATTGGTCACACATGATTTCCCTTTCATAAAACCATGTTGACTCTGCTTGATTGTATTGTGATTTTCTAAATGTCCTGCTACTACTTCTTTAAGAGTGGATTCCAGCATTTTCAAAATGACAGATGTTAGGCTAACTGGCCTACAGCTTGTTGCTTTCTGTTTCCCTTCTTTCTTGAATAGAGGTGTTACATTTGCAGTTTTCCAATCCACTGGGACCTTTCCAGAATCTAGGGAATTTTGGAAGTTACAACCAATGTATCCACCATCTCTGCAGCAACTTCTTTTAAGACCCTTGGATGCAGGCCGTCAGGCCCAGGGGACTTGTGAACCTTTAGTCGACTAGTTTGCCTAGTACTTTTTTTCTAGTAATAATGATTGTTTTAAGTTCCTCCCTCCCTTTTGCCTCTTGATTTTCTACTGTTCTTCAGATGCTTTTTGTGTCTTCTACTGCTGGTTTCTACAATTTTCCCAATCTTCTGGCCTACCACTAATCTTTGCAACATTGTACACCTTTTCTTTCAATTTGATACCCTCCTTAACTTCCTTAGTTAGTCACAAATGGTGCATCCTTCTCATAGAGTCTTTCTTTCTCAAAGGAATATATCTTTGTTGAGTGTTATGAAATACCTCCTTAAATGTCTGCCACTGCTTCTGTACTGTTTTAACCTATTTTTCCAGTCCACGTTTAGCCAACTCTGTCTTAAATCCCTTGTAATTGCCTTTATTTGAGCTTAGGACACATTTCAGAACCAAGTTTCTCACCCTCAAACTAAATGT
Organism: Heterodontus francisci; assembly: GCF_036365525.1. Taxonomy (NCBI): domain Eukaryota; kingdom Metazoa; phylum Chordata; class Chondrichthyes; order Heterodontiformes; family Heterodontidae; genus Heterodontus; species Heterodontus francisci. Next base: position 46,244,619 of record NC_090384.1, on the reverse strand, counting down.
GAAATTCTATCATGTTATGATCACTCTTACCTAGAGGATCCTTTATTTATTTATATAGAGCTACAGCACTGAAACAGGCCCTTTGGCCCACCGAGTCTGTGCCGACCAACAACCACCCATTTATACTAATCCTATATTAATCCCATATTCCCTACCACCTATCTACACTAGGGGCAATTTACAATGGCCAATTTACCTATCAACCTGCAAGTCTTTGGCTGTGGGAGGAAACCAGAGCACCCGGCAGAAACCCATATGGTCACATGGAGAATTTGCAAACTCCACACAGGCAGTACCCAGTGAACCGAGGTTAGAAACAGGAGAGGAGAGGTCACCCTGTTGGGAGTTTTCTATAGACCTCCGAATAGTTCCAGAGATGTAGAGGAAAGGATAGCGAAGATGATTCTCGACAGGAGCGAGAGTAACAGGGTAGTTGTTATGGGGGACTTTAGCTTTCCAAATATTGACTGGAAATACTATAGTTCGAGTACTTTAGATTATTCAGTTTTTGTCCAGTGTGTGCAGGAGGGTTTTCTGACACAGTATGTAGACAGGCCAACCAGGGGCGATGCCACATTGGATTTGGTACTGGGTAATGAACCCGGCCAGGTGTTAGATTTAGATGTAGGTGAGCACTTTGGTGATGGTGATCACAATTCAGTTAGGTTTACCTTAGCGATGGGCAGGGACAGGTATATACCGCAGGGCAAGAATTATAGCTGGGGGAAAGGAAATTATGATGCGATTAGGCAAGATTTAGGATGCGTAGGATGGGGAAGGAAACTGCAGGGAATGGGCACAATCGAAATGTGGAGCTTATTCAGGGAGCAGCTACTGCGTGTCCTTGATAAGTATGTCCCTGTCAGGCAGGGAGGAAGTTGTCGAGCGAGGGAGCTGTGGTTTACTAAAGAAGTTGAAGCGCTTGTCAAGAGGAAGAAGAAGGCTTATGTTAGGATGAGACGTGAAGGCTCAGTTAGGGCGCTTGAGAGTTACAAGCTAGCCAGGAAGGATCTAAAGGGAGAGCTAAGAAGAGCGAGGAGAGGACACGAGAAGTCATTAGCGGATAGGATCAAGGAAAACCCTAAGGCTTTCTATAGGTATATCAGGAATAAAAGAATGACTAGAGTTAGATTAGGGCCAATCAAGGATAGTAGTGGGAAGTTGTGTGTGGAATCAGAGGAGATAGGGGAAGCGTTAAATGAATATTTTTCGTCAGTATTTACAGTAGAGAAAGAAAATGTTGTCGAGGAGAATACTGAGATACAGACTACTAGGCTAGTTGGGATTGAGGTTCACAAGGAGGAGGTGTTAGCAATTTTGGAAAGTGTGAAAATAGATAAGTCCCCTGGGCCAGATGGGATTTATCCTAGGATTCTCTGGGAAGCCAGGGAGGAGATTGCAGAGCCTTTGACCTTGATCTTTATGTCGTCATTGTCGACAGGAATAGTGCCGGAAGACTGGAGGATCGCAAATGTTGTCCCCTTGTTCAAGAAGGGGAGTAGAGACAGCCCTGGTAATTATAGACCTGTGAGCCTTACTTCGGTTGTGGGTAAAATGTTGGAAAAGGTTATAAGAGATAGGATTTATAATCATCTTGAAAAGAATAAGTTCATTAGAGATAGTCAGCACGGTTTTGTGAAGGGTAGGTCGTGCCTCACAAACCTTATTGAGTTTTTTGAGAAGGTGACCAAACAGGTGGATGAGGGTAAAGCAGTGGATGTGGTGTATATGGATTTCAGTAAGGCATTTGATAAGGTTCCCCATGGTAGGCTATTGCAGAAAATACGGAAGTATGGGATTGAAGGTGATTTAGTGTTTTGGATCAGAAATTGGCTAGCTGAAAGAAGACAGAGGGTGGTGGTTGATGGCAAATGTTCATCCTGGAGTTTAGTTACTAGTGGTGTACCGCAAGGATCTGTTTTGGGGCCACTGCTGTTTGTCATTTTTATAAATGACCTGGATGAGGGTGTAGAAGGGTGGGTTAGTAAATTTGCGGATGACACGAAGGTCGGTGGAGTTGTGGATAGTGCCGAAGGATGTTGTAGGGTACAGAGGGACACAGATAGGCTGCAGAGCTGGGCTGAGAGATGGCAAATGGAGTTTAATGCGGAAAAGTGTGAGGTGATTCACTTTGGAAGGAGTAACAGGAATGCAGAGTACTGGGCTAATGGGAAGATTCTTGGTAGTGTAGATGAGCAGAGAGATCTTGGTGTCCACGTACATAAATCCCTGAAAGTTGCCACCCAGGTTAATAGGGCTGTTAAGAAGGCATATGGTGTGTTAGCTTTTATTAGTAGGGGGATCGAGTTTCGGAGCCACGAGGTCATGCTGCAGCTGTACAAAACTCTAGTGCGGCCGCACCTGGAGTATTGCGTGCAGTTCTGGTCACCGCATTATAGGAAGGATGTGGAAGCTTTGGAAAGGGTACAGAGGAGATTTACTAGGATGTTGCCTAGTATGGAGGGAAGGTCTTACGAGGAAAGGCTGAGGGACTTGAGGCTATTTTCATTGGAGAGAAGGAGGAGGAGAGGTGACTTAATAGAGACATATAAGATAATCAGAGGGTTAGATAGGGTGGATAGTGAGAGTCTTTTTTCTCGGATGGTGATGGCAAACACGAGGGGACATAGCTTTAAGTTGAGGGGTGATAGATATAGGACAGATGTCAGAGGTAGTTTCTTTACTCAGAGAGTAGTAGGGGCGTGGAACGCCCTGCCTGCAACAGTAGTAGACTCGCCAACTTTAAGGGCATTTAAGTGGTCATTGGATAGACATATGGATGAAAATGGAATAGTGTAGGTCAGATGGTTTCACAGGTCGGCGCAACATCGAGGGCCGAAGGGCCTGTACTGCGCTGTAATGTTCTATGTTCTATGAAACGGGTCACTGGAGCTGTGAGGCTGCGGTGCTAACCACTGCACCACTGTGCCGCCCTTTACTTTACTTTGAGGTCATTAATTAATCCTGTCTCATTACACATTACCAGGTCTATAAGTAGTCTTACTCTGTCCTACAGTGTAGCTACTGTTCAGGGCCTATAAACTACTCCCACCTGTGATTCTTTCCTTTGCTATTTCCTATCTCCACCCAAACTGATTCTACATCTTGATCATTTCTGACTACTGTACTAACCTCATCCTTTGTTAACAGAGCTACCCACCTCCTTTTCCTTTCCTTCCAAAATGTTGAATACCCTTGAATATTCAGTTCCCAGCCTTGGTCACCTTGCAACCACGTCTCTGTAATGGCACTCATATCATACTCATTTATTTCTATTTGTGCCATCAATTCATCAATCTTATTACGAATGCTGCATGTATTCAGATAAAGAGCCTTTAATTATGTCTTTTTACCATTTTTCCCTACTCTGACCTTATTTATTGAAGCACTGTTTTGTTTGTACGCTCTGCCCTTTCCCGTCACACTCTGATTATCATTACCCATATCGCTACCCTGCACTGTTGCCTTGTCCTTTCTCAATAACTTTCCAAATCTCCCCTCACGTGACCCCTCCCCCCCAAGTTTAGTTTAAATCGCTCTCTATAGCCCTAGTTATACGATTCACCAGGACACTGTTCCCAGCATGGTTCAGGTGGAGGCTGTCCCAATTGTATAGCTCCCTCTTTCCCCAGTACTGGTGCTGGTGCCCCACGAATCAAAAGCCATTTCCTCCACACCAATCTTTGAGCCACACATTCAACTCTCTAGTCTTATTTACCCTATGCCAATTTGCTCATAGCTCAGGTCGACTTTTCCATCAATATGAACAGTTTCTCTCCATCTACTCTGTCTCGATCACTCATGATTTTAAACACCTCTATCAAATCTCCTCTCAACCGTCTCTTCTCCAAGGAGGCCAGCTTCTCCAAGCTATCCAGGTAACTGAAGTCTCTCATACTTTGAACCATTTTCGTAAATTTTTTCTACATCCTCTTTAACGCCTTCACATCCTTCCTAAAAAAATAGGAGGATATGGTAAGTTAATGTGTAGGATGGTGCAGGAGAGAGGGCTTCAGACTCCTGGGACATTGGGACCAGTACTGTGGCAGAAGGGACTTCTTCAAGATGGACGACTTGCATCTGAATAGAACTGGAATCAATATCCTTGCTGTGGGGGAGGGTTTAAACTAATTCATCAGGAGGGATTGGCACCAAGATGCAGTATTAAAGAGCAGAAACAAGGTGCACAGAGGACTAGAGGAGACAGAGTTAGACATAATACAGAATTAGGTGGGACCACAGAATATACAAAGATATCCAAGCTAGGTCTGGAGTGCATGTCTGATTAATTATTGCAGGTGCAAGAAGCCACATAGGAAAATGATGTGGTGGTGCTAATTGAGACATGGCTTAGAAAAGAGGATTGGATGCTTAATATTCCTGGATACAAAGTATTCAGGAAAGATAAGGAAGAGAAAAACAGGAAGAGGGGTAGCAGTTTTGATTAAGGAAATTTTTTTTAAAAATTTGTTCGGGGGATGTGGCATCGCTGGCTTTTTTTTTTCTTTGGACTCCTTATCTCGACAGACAATGGATACGCGCCTGGAGGTGGTCAGTGGTTTGTGAAGCAGCGCCTGGAGTGGCTATAAAGGCCAATTCTAGAGTGACAGGCTCTTCCACAGGTGCTGCAGAGAAATTTGTTTGTCGGGGCTGTTGCACAGTTGGCTCTCCCCTTGCGCCTCTGTCTTTTTTGGCTATGCCAGATTAATTGCCCATCCCTATTGCCCTCGAGAAGGTGGTGGCGAGCTGCCTTCTTGAACCGCTGCAGTCCTTTGTAGGTACACCAACAGTGCTGTTAGAAAGGGAGTTCCAGGATTTTGACCCAGCTACAGTGATAGAACGGCGATATAGTTCAAACTCAGGATGGTGTGTGGCTTGGAGGGAACTTGCAGGTAGTGGTGTTCCCATGCATCTGCTGCCCTTGTCCTTCTTGATGGTAGAGGTTGCAGGTTTGGAAGGTGCTGTCAAAGGAGCCTTGATGAGTTGCTGCAGTGCATCTTGTAGATGGTACACACTGCTGCCACTGTGTGTTGGTGTGGAGGGAGTGAATGTTTGTGCATGGGGTGACAATCAAGCAGGTTGCTTTGTCCTCGATGGTGTCGAGCTTCTTGAGTGTTTTGGAGCTGCACCCATCCAGGCAAGTGGAGAATATTCCATCACACTCCTGACTTGTGCTTTGTAGATGGTGGTGCTCGATACTAAGAATGTCCTTAAGCGGCCAAAGAAAGAATTTATTTGTTTGGAGATAAGAAACAATAAAGGAGCTATTACACAACTTGGTGTATTTTATAGGCCATCAAATAATGGGAAGGAGATAGAGGAGCAGATTTCCAAAGAAATTACTGCGAGGTGTAAGAACTATAGTGTTATTGGGAGACTTCAACTACCCCAATATTGAATGGGACAGTAACTTTATTAAGTGAGGAGAAGGGGAAGAGTTTCTGAAGACTGTTCAGGAGAATTTTCTTGGTCAATCTGTTTTCTACCCTATCAAGAAGAAGGCATTGGTGAATCTAGGCCGAGGGAATGAAGGAGGTCAAGTGGAGAATATCAGTCAGGCAGCACCACTGGAGTAGTGATCATAGTTTCATAAGGTTTAGATTAGTTATGGAGGAGGATAAGGAACAATAGAGAATAAAAGGGATAGAAATTTGTTTGCCCTGATTTTCAGCATGAGGATTGTAATTCGTGACGTGTCCAGATCAAGTTGGGCAACAAGCAAAACCCATCTGAATCATTCTGGAGCTAGTTGGTACACTTCCAATGTTGATCTCTGCTTCTTAATGCTGCCAGCAAGCTTTGCACACGGTAGGAGGCCCCGGTAGCATTGTTTGCCAATCACATGGGACAGGCAACCTGCCTCTTAAATGGAAGCTGCAATGTAAATTCTTGGAAACTGAACACCAGGGTAGACAAAAAGATCCACAGTGACAGTTGTGGCACTCGAGGCATTAGTGGTGCAGGTGAGCAGAAGGAGAGATGCCATGGTCCCGGAGAAGGCCTGGGGACGCTCAAGGACCAATTTTAGAAGGCAATGGGAGCAGGTGAGTCTGGACCCAAGGGCATTGCAGCAAGAAGTGCCAGAAGATGTCCAATGAACTCACGCGGGTGCTGAACGTCAGTGAATACATCTTCACCTGATATTTCCTACCCATCGCTCCACCAGCCTCTCATGCTGCTCAAAGCACCACACACCCATCACTCACCCATCAGCACTCCCTGGCACTCAGGACACACGCCTAACAGCCAAATACTCCACCTTACCCTCAGCCTCCCCCCACCAAAGCTGCCAGCCTCACACTCACCTCCCACTGCCTTTACATAACCTCAGCTATTCAGTTATGGCAGACAAATCACCCATGGTGTGATACAGCCACTGACATTCTGCTCTCTCTTTTGCAGGACAAGGTGGCACACAATAGAAGGGAGCAGAGCAGAGCCTGGGGGGTACCTCTCCTGACCCTTACAGTGGAGATGGTTCTCTGCCTCACGGTACCTGCTGTGACGCGGTTCTTAGCAATTGACCTCACTGAGAAATCAAGGATGATGGCATGTTCCTGCCTTATTCCCCTTCTCAACTCCCAGCACACTCTCATCCTGCTATCTCGCATGAGAGTGTGACCATGGACCTCCTGCTTCCCACCTCAAATCTCTCCCCTCACACCAACCTTTCCCTTCTAAGTTCCTGTTTCAGATACCCAAGAACTGTCACCTGTGCAGCCACAGGAGGCGGAAAGACAGCAACAGCAGAGCAGTGATGAAGGGGCCCTGTCACTTGATCTGACACTCACAGCAACCAGCTCAGATACTAGCACTGCACTTAAATTGGAGGCTACTACAGAGTTGAAATGGTGAGCTACTGGGCACAAGTGGGCTGCAACCAGACAGGGGTAAAGGATAGTTTGTTTGCCAGCTCACTGGAGGGTGAGGTCACAGTTGAGTTCTGCTGCAGAGAACTCAGATAAGGACCTCGATGGGACAGCAAATAAGAGAGCGCTGAATGGGCATGCACACTCAGATGCTGGGTGCATTGGCTGGCCTGCCAGACCCGGCCTCCTTTTGCTGTCAAGGAGCATGAAGTAGTCCAGCTCCAACTTGGCAGAGGGGATGGCAGGGAACTTGCCCTCTTTGCAGCCTCTGCTCCAACTCCCTGTCGTTCTGCAGACACAGATAAACAGCCACTGCCACTCCTATACCTCTTGCAACATGTGTGCGCACAGGTCTGGACCTGCATTGCCCAAATTTGGAATCCTGGTGTCACATCAGCTGTTTGGGCTGTGTAACATCGGTATGCTGCTAAATCAACGTGCTTGGGCACACACAGGCGATTACAGACCAGTCCGTTTAACACTGATGGTGGGAAAGCTTTTAGAAACAATAATCCGAGAGAAAATTAACAGTCACTTGGACAAGGAGGGACTAATAAAGGAGAACCAGCATGGACTTAAGAGAAAATTATGTTTGATTAATTGATAAGGTGTTTTGCTGAGGTAGCAGAGAGGGTGGATGAAGGCAGTGCAGTTGTTGTTGCGCATATGGACTTTCAAAAGGCATTTAATGAAGTACTATATATTAGGCATATTAGGATAAAAAGGAGCAGTAGCAGCATGGATACAAAATTGGCTAATGCATAGAAATCAGAGAGTTGTGGTGAATGGCTGTTTTACGGACTAATGGGAGATTGATATTGGAGTTCCTCAAAGTTCAGTACTAGGACCACTGTTGTTTTGATATACATTAGTGACTTGGACTTGGGGCTACAGGGCAACAGTATCTTTTGAAATCTACAGATGACATGAAACTTGGAAGTGTAGTAAACATTGAGAAAGTTAGTAATAGATTTCAAGAGGACATAGACAGGCTGGTGGAATGAGCAGATATATGGCAGAAGAAATTCAACACAGAAAATTGTGATGTGATGCATTTTGGTAGGAAGAATGAGGAGTGACAATACATGCTAAATGATACAACTTTAAGGGCAGTGCAAGAAGAGACAGACCTGGGTGCTTGTGCACAAATCTTTGAAAGTGGCAGGACAAGTTAACAAAGCAGTTAATAAAGCATATGGGATCCTAGGCTTTATAAAATAGAAGCATAGAATACAAAAGCTAGGAAGTTATACTAATCTTACATAAAACATTGGTTCAGCACCAGCTGGAGTGTTGTGTTCAATTCTGGGCATCACACTTTCAGAAGGATGCAAAGAGATTTACTAGAATGCTTCCAGGATTGAGGAATTACAGGTAAGTAGATAGACTGGAGAAGCTGGGGTTGTTGGTCTTAGAGCAGAGAAGGCTGAGAAGATTTAATAGAGGTGTTTAAAATCATGAATGGTTTAAAATAAGGAGATACTGTTTCCAATGCTTGAAGGGTCGATAACCAGAGGGTGCAGATTTAAGGTTTTTATCAAAAGAATCAGAGGCAACATGAGGAAAAACTTTGATGCAACAAGTGGTTAGGATTTGGATTGTACTGCCTGATAGGGTGGTGGAGACAGATTCAATAGTAGTCGACAAAATGCTTGAAGGAGGAAAAATTGCGAAGAAATAGGGAAAGAACAAGAGAGCATGACTAACTGGCTGTTCAAAAGAGCCAGCGCAGGCTCCATGGGTCAACAGGCCTCCTTCTGTGCTGTACTCTTCTATGATTATATGCATCTACAAAAGAATGTCAATGCTGACAATGAAAGATTTTATTGTTTCTCTGTTCAGGAATCCCAGCTCAGATAAAGCATGGATTGCATGCAGAGTAAATATCTTTTCACGTGGCTCAATCATGCATTTGCAGGTCAGGTTATAATACTGCTAAATACAGCATATAACTCCTTCTTTCATTTACAATCAAGGATCTCTAGCTCAGGTACTTACTGAGTTAAAGCAGAGTAAAGAGGCCTGATTCCACAAAATTATTTCATTACCAAGCACTGAACTTCCTTATTTTGATGAGTAAAATAAAAATCACTAATGAATACTGTACATTCAGTAAAGTTTCTGGTTCTTACTCTACTGTCCTTTTCATACTCAAGATGATACTTTTTATTCCACTTTTACACGGATTAATGCATAACAGTGATACATAGCCACCCACAAAGTATAATTTACACTCCCCCGAGTGAATGGCGCAGCAGGCTCGAAAGGCCAAATGGCCTACTCCTGCTCCTATTTCTTATGTTCTTAAGGAGATATCTTCAAAAAATTAATATATGAACATAAAAATAAAATGTAATAAGTGAGAAAAGCAATGACATCCAAGTTATGTAGGATATAATCTATATCTGGCAGGTCAACAGACATACTCCCAACTGAATCTTTTATTTAATCACAGTGGTATACAGTCAGGAGTTGCCCAGGGAGTTCTCAACATCGACTCCAGACCCCATGAAGTCTCATGGCATCAGGTCAAACATAGGCAAGGAAACTTCCTGCTGATTACCACTTACCACCCTCCCTCAGCTGATGAATCAGTACTCCTCCATGTTGATCACCACTTGGAGGAAGCACTGAGGGTGGCAAGGGCGCAGAATGTACTCTGGGTGGGGGACTTTAATGTCCATTAAAGTGGCTCGGTAGCACCACTAATGACCGAGCTGGCTGAGTCCTAAAGGACATAGCTGCTAGACTGGGCATGCGGCAGGTGGTAAGGGAGCCAACAAGAGGGAAAAACATACTTGACCTTGTCCTCACCAATCTGCCTGCCACAGATGCACCTGTCCACGACAGTATTGGTAGGAGTGACCACAGCACATCCTTGTGGAGACAAAGTCCCATTTTCACATTGAGGATACCCTCCATCGTGTTGTGGGCACTATTACTGTGCTAAATGGGATAGTTTTCGAACAGATCTAGCAATGCAAAACTGGGCGTCCATGAGGCGCTGTGGGCCATCAGGAGCAGCAGCATTGTACTCAACCACAATCTGTAACCTCATGGCCCAGCATATCCCCCACTCTACCATTACCATCAAGCTGGGGGGCCAATCCTGGTGCAATGAAGAGTGCAGGAGGGCATGCCAGGAGCAGCACCAGGCATACCTCAAAGTGAGGTGTCAACCTCATGAAGCTACAACACAGGACTACGTGCGTGAGAAACTGTGTAAGCAGCATGCGATAGACAGAGCTAAGTGATCCCATAACCAACGGATCAGATCTAAGCTCTGCAGTCCTGCCACACCCAGCTGTGAATGGTGGTGGACAATTAAACAACTAACTGGGGAAGGTGGCTCCACAAATATCCCCATTCTCAATGATGGGGGAACCCAGCACATCAGTGCGAAAGATAAGGCTGAAGCATTTGCAACAATCTTCAGACAGAAGTGTCGAGTTGATGATCCATCTCGGCCTCCTCCTGAAGTCCCCAGCATCACAGGTGCCAGACTTCAGCCAATTCAATTCACTCCGCATGACATCAAGAAACGACTGAAGGCACTGGATACTGCAAAGGCTATGGGCCCTGACAACATTCCGGCAATAGTACTGAAGACCTGTGCTCCAGAACTTGCCGTGCCCCTAGCCAAGCTGTTCCAGTATAGCTACAACACTGGCATCTACCCGGCAATGTGGAAAATTGCCCAGGTATGTCCTGTACACAAAACACAGGACAAGTCCAAATCGGCCAATTACCACCCATCAATCTACTCTCAATCATCAGTAAAGTGATGGAAGGTGTCATCAACAATGCTATCAAGTGGCACTTGCTTAGCAATAACCTGCTCACTGACGCTCAGTTTGGGTTCTGCCAAGGCCACTCAGCTCCTGACCTCATTACATCCTTGGTTCAAACATGGACAAAAGCGCTGAACTCAAGAGGTGAGGTGAGAGTCACTGCCCTTGCCATCAAGGCAGCATTTGACCGAGTATGGCATCAAGGGGTCCTAGCAAAACTGAAGTCAATGGGAATCAGGGGGAAACCTCTCCGCTGGTTGGAGTCATACCTAGCGCAAAGGAAGATGGTTGTGGTTACTGGAGGTCAATCATCTCAGCTCCAGGATATCACTGCAGGAGTTCCTCAGGATAGTGTCTGAGGCCCAACTATCTTCAGCTGCTTCATCAATGGCCTTCCTTCAATCATAAGTTCAGAAGTGGGGAGGTTGGCTGATGATTGCACAATGTTCAGCAACATTCGCAACTCCTCAGATAGTAAAGCAGTCCATGTAGAAATGCAGCAAGACCTGGACAATATCCAGGTTTGGGCTGATAAGTGGCAGGTAACATTCGCGCCACACAAGTGCCAGGCAATGACCATCTCCAACAAAAGAGAATCTAACCATCTTCTCCTGACATTCAATGGCATTACAATCACTGAATTCCCCATTATCAACATCCTAGGGGTTACCATTGACCAGAAACTGAACTGGAGTAGCCGTATAAATACCGTGGCTACAAGAGCAGGTCAAAAGCTAGGAATCCTGCAGCAAGTAACTCCCCTCCTGACTCCACAAAGCCTGTCCACCATCTACAAGGCACAAGTCAGGAGTGTGATGGAATACTCTCCACTTGCCTGGATGGGTGCAGCTCCAACAACACTCAAGAAGCTCGACACCATCCAGGACAAAGCAGCCCGCTTGATTGGCATCCCATCCACAAACGTTCACTCCCGCCACCACCGATGCACAGTGGCAGCAGTGTGTACCATTTACTAGATGCACTGCAGCAATGCACGAAGGCTCCTTAGACAGCACCTTCCAAACCCGCGACCTCTACCAACTAGAAGAACAAGGGCAGCAAATGCATGGGAACACCACCACCTGCAAATTCCCCTCCAAGTCACACACCATTCTGACTTGGAACTACATCGCCATTCCTTCACTGTCGCTAGGTCAAAATCCAGGAACTCCCTTCCTAACAGCACTGTGGATGTACCTACCTCACATGGACTGCAGCGCTTCAAGAAGGCAGCTCACCACCACCTTCTCAAGGGCAGTTAGGGATGGGCAATAAATGCTGGCCTAGCCAGTGACGCCCACATCCCATGAATGAATGAATAAAAAAGAACTCACAACTTGGTCAAGTCTATCTGCTAAGTAAACATATTGGCCCCGATATTAACAGGGAGGCAGGTACGGTGCGGGGTTATATGTTTGCTGGGGGTGTGGAGGGGTGAGGTGTGGAAACTTGTTAATAGTGAACACAAAGTTTCTCCCAAACTTAACGGCTGAACCTCATGATCAGTTTCTTACTCCATTTTCCACCAGACAACCAGCAGATTTGACAGGCTGGCCAGCTGCTTGGCGGGAAAGCCAGCGGTAGAAGGCTATAGACTGGAATCGTTCCCAACAGCCAGGAAATTATGGTTTGGAGGTGTGGGGGATGGGGGGGGGGGGGAATGAGTGAGTCGTGGGGCAAGGGTCAGTGTCAGACCATTAACGAAGAGGGGTGAAGACCAGGAATCATTAAGTTGGTGGGGGGAGTTGGACTAGCAATCAAGAGGGAGGGGGTACCAGGAGAGATCACGGGGTTGGTATCCAACCACCATCTGCAGGAAGGGAGTACTGGGAGAGATCGTGGGGTTATTGTGGGAAGAGGGGGTGGTCAGAACGGCAATTTGGAGGGATGGGGAACCAGAAGAGATCACAGTTTTGGGGGTAAGCTGAATGCAGCAGCAGATTTTCTTGAGGGGCCAGGGGAAACACTTCTGTTCCTACAGGCACATAAGCAGCGCTATAAAACGTACTTACCTCCTGGATCTGACTGCCTCTGCTTTCTCATAGCTGCGGAGTTTCCCAGACCCTGGGAAAACCAGTCTGCCAGTGTTAAATTTAAATGACTATCAAAGTATCAGAAGCAGTCTCATTTATTTATTATAATTATGAACACGCCTCCCCAGAGTTAGACACCCCAAACCCGCCACAGTTAAGAATGGAAGCTGGTGTGTTTGCGGCGATGACGAGTTTCCCACATTTGCCAATTCAAACCCCACCCCAATCCTACCTTGCCCATTGTGGGGAGAGAGGTTTCAAATTCTCTCCATTGGGTTAGACTTCTGGGATTTTCCTAGTTTTTCCACCATGATAGGTAATAGCAAAAAAAAAGAGCCCAAAGCTTCTAACATCACTTCTCAAAATTCCCAAGATTCTGCTCAAAGTACAGCATCTCACTCAATGAGAGCACAGATTGGAGGATCTTTGCTCATTATACCTGATACTTGTTACTCCCAATTTGCTGGTTTTGATTTTAATGCCTGAAAATTAGGAGCCCCATAAAACAGGTGTGCTCCTCTCAGTGCCAATGTTCCCTCCAACTTCTACTTGCTATGTACAGCCAGCTTATTGCACTGCATGTACAGATGAAAGAACTTGTTAAGTAGGTCGTCATGAACACAAAATAGTAACTTTTGAATTGGGAGTGATTACAATACATTTGGTAGAATATCAACATATAATTGACTGGTTCTAACAGCTTTCAGTCCTGCCCTCCAATTGATTTGACTGGTTTATGTTGATAACTTCCAACCCCAAGGAAAAACACTGAGGTTTCCTATAAAACACTGACCAGGCTGATAGTGGTGAAATGCTGACTCTAAGCTTAAAAAGCACATATATTCTTGGCAAGTGTGTTCTCGGTTTGTATAGCTCAGCATACACATAATATATTTACCCACTGAGTCATCTGGGAACCACTCTGGCGTCTATATCTTTAAGACCCAGTTCCAATGATGGCAACCACATTCTCCTTCTCCAGTGATAAGATACTTTAAAATGGCTGAGTGGTTGTTCAATTATTTCCCTGAAAGCACTTCTTTATATACAGTGACGTACATCATAACTAACTCTTCATCTTACCTTGTTTGCCTGCACTTATTTTGACCTGTTTCTGTGCTTTTTTTTTCTGCTTGGCCTCTGGGTCCAGGATAAGCTGTATCTGGTGACGCTCTTGTTGATAGGTAACTAGGCAGGACAGACCTTGCTCAAAGGGGCCATAAAATTTAGTCACTGTCACACAGAGAAATCTGAATGAAAAGAAACATTTGCACCTTAGAAGCTATGCTAAAGGAAATGAAGGTCTTCTCTACTGTTAATTATAAGCCCATTATGAGCGGAACCATATAAAACTATTTAGAATGGTGCAAGTGCCCATTAAAATTGAAACCCCTTGGAATGAAGTGTGAATCTTTGAAGACTCTGAGGTCAATTTTAAGACCTCACTTCCACTACAGTGGGAATGCAGATAAAGAAACCAGATGCAGACCCAATTCACGGCACTCCCTAATGCCTGGTCATTAAAATTAATCATTGGAAAATCAGGAGCACCACAAATAGGTTGCACAAACTTTCACATCTGATCAGAATTGCAGTTGAATGAAGTTCTGCACCAGGAGGCGAGCCTCAACATTCATCCTTATATATTAGTCTTAGCGTCAACAATCTCTAAAACTAAAACTAAAAAAAACTAAAAACTGGTTAGTAACCTGGAACTAGGTGAATATCTGAGCTCTACTGACTATTGTGAAATTAGATTTGTTATTGTGTCAAAGAGTAAGGCCAAAAATAACATTATAGAGGTGGACAACTTTAGGAGAACAACTTTTGAAGCTTTCAGCAGAGTTCTGGAGAGGATTCTTAGAAGCAGAACTAGATAATATTTCACATAACTGGATGGAGCTCATGTTTATTCAGCAGGGTAAGGGTTACTCACTGTGAAACTTTACAGAGTTCCTGTTGATAATGGTAACTTCCCACGTAAAGAGTTTCTCTTTAATCAGCAGGGTAAGGGATACAATGCTGTGCAATTCTATGAAGTTCATGTTTATTCAGCAGGGGAAGAATCACTCACTGTACAACTATATGGGAATTCCTCTTTGTTTAGCATGTTTCAGTTCGATGGTTGCTAACAAGTTAATTGCTCTTTCTGTACAGATTCTCTTACCTGTGGTGGACAGGGTCACCCGTCCAGGTCCCCTGCTCCTCTGTCTGTCCTTCAGTCTGCGCTTCTCCATCAGTCGTGTCCTTCTTTAAAAGAGCATCCTCACCCTCCCATGCAAACTGCAAAGAAAGGTGAACAAGCATGAACAAAACTGGTAATAGGCAGGAAGGAAACCGTTGAATGAGAACGTTAACGTCAGGGTGAGCAGAGAAATGTCGAGTTGTTCTAACATCAGTGCTTTAGTGTTGGGGTCAGTGCATGAATGATGTGAAGTTACTTTGACTTGATTCAGGGAATCAAGTGTAAGGAACAATACAAATTTACTGATCTAACCACTGTATATGACCACTGTGATGGAAACAGGGCTGCATTCTATTTCAAACAGTAAAATTCAGCATTTAATTTTGGTTTTGTTGACATGACTTGGAAAGCCAGAAATAAGTCGTTTAAACATTGACTTCAGGTTACTGTATTATTTGATCAAGAGATATCCATACCAGAATTCCTGGACCTGGGATGGCACGCTACTTTAAATGGGAGGCTATAATTTGAAGCAAGACACAGTTCTGCTGGTCTCTGCTGCTTTTTATTGATCAGTGAAAATTCTTGCACCACTCCTTCTGTCCTGAGATCACTGCAAGAGGTAGGATTAGTGGAATAACATTCCTGACCAGAAATTTAGCAGTCCTGCATTCCTGTTGCCTGCACAATGCAAGCGGTCTCTGTGAATGTAAACAAAGGTGTTCACAAGTTATACGTCTGTGAGGGCATCACTGACAAACCAATCCTCTTGTCACTCAATATCCATATGTGCACTTTCCAGTACTAGATGATGATCAGGAGTGGAATCCTAGCCATTTCTCCACCATGGCCCCTCAAGAGTTGAGCATAATAATAGCACCGAAACTGCCAATTCAGGTGAGATCAGCTAATTCACTGTAGGCCAAGGAAATTATGGCCTAGTTGGTTTATTGCCTTCAGGTGTCAGCCTAGGCTGTATCGCCTCTGAATCAGAGGGTCATGGGCTCAACCCACAGTCCAGAGATGCGGGGCCGGATTTTCAAAGGACCGCGTTGTCAGGAGCCAGTGTGGACGCAATTCGCAAATCACAATCTCAGGAGAGAGAGAGAAAACGGAGAACTACAGACCTGTTAGACTAACATCTATAGTAGGGAAAATGCTAGAATCTATTATAAAGGATGTGATAACAGGATACTTAGAAAATGATGGTCAATTGGGCAGAGTCGACATGGATTTATGAAAAGGAAATCATGCTCGACAATCCTTTTGGAGTTTTTTTAAGGATGTAACTAGTGTAATAAATAAGGGGGAAGCCAGTGGATGTGGTGTATTTAGATTTTCACATGGGATTGAGAGTAATATATTGGCATGGATTGAGAATTAGTCAACGGACAGAAAAGAGAGAATAGGAATAAACGGGTCATTCTCAGGTTGGCAGATTGTGACAAATGGGGTACTGCAAGGATCAATGCTTGGGCCCCAGCTATTCACAATCTATATCAATGACTTGGATATGGGGATCAAAAGTAATATTTCCAAGTTTGCTGATGACACAAATCTAGGTGGGAACGTGAGTTGTGAGGAGGATGCAAAGAGGCTTCAAGGGGATTTAGACAGGCTAAGTGAGTGGGCAAGAACATGGCAGATGGAATATAATGTGGAAAAATGTGAAGTTAACCACTTTGGTCGGAAAAACAGAAATGCAGAGTATTTCTGAAATGGTGAGTGTTAAGACCCGGTGAGAAAGAGGTCAAGGGTTCTCTTTCAGCCATCACCTGGTCTTACTATAACAGGGTTTAATTTTAAACACACCGTGTTTTTAGTTCCCCCTTGGTGAATCCTTATTCACCGCTTTCCAATTATAAGGCAAAGAAACCAGCACAAACAGTTTTTTTCGGTTTAAAGTTGAAATTTATTAAACTTAAACTCTAATTCGGTTAATGCCTACGGATCCACGACGCGCCCACACTAGCATGCATACGTGATACATACATGCAAATAGAGACAGAAAAGAGCAGAACAAAAATAAAGCGGAAACGTCTGAGGCAATATCTGAACAGTTTTTGTTACCGTTCTTCAAGCTCACTGTAGAGTCCATGATTGTAGTAGATCTTGCTTTTTGTTGGGGCCCCGTATTCTTCTTAAACCATGTTCGCTGTAGGAGACTTTTCTCTCTTGGGATTCATGTGTCCTCAGTGGATTCAGAGGCTTGTGAGAAAGAGATGGGAGCAGGAAGACAGGAGAGGCAATGGCGAGCCAGCCAGGAGAGGTCTTCTCAGTCCAGGAGCATTCTGCTTTCTGCCCAAACTGTTCGTACAAATTCAAAAACTCAGGTTGCCCACAGGTTAGTCATGTGACTAGTTGGTTTGACCATGTCCGTTTGTGTATTCAGCCATCAGTCAACCTGGAATGCGAGCTCCCCCACCTTCAACGTCTGGTGATCAAAAGTCCATTGTCGGTTGAATGTGTCAGGGATGGCTGCTTTGTCCTTCCAAACACTGTCTGTTAATATGCAAATGTCTTTCCAGCCAAGATCTGGCAATTTTTAATGCAAATCCTTTCTTCATTTCTACTACAGTTTGAAATTTAATGACCATGTGACAAAATTAATATGCCTCATACTTGGCAGGTGGGAGCCTGCTTGACTGTGAGATATTGGGAATTGTTGATGTCCAAAGGGGCCTGGGTGCCCTGATTCACGTCACTGAAAGCTAACATGCAGGTGCAGCAAGCAATTAGGAAAGCAAATGGTATGTTGGCCTTTATTGCAAGAGAATTTGAGTATAGGAGTAAAGAAATCTTGCTGCAATTGTATAGCGCTTTGGTGAGTCCACACCTGTAGTATCATGTACAGTTTTGGTCTCTTTACCTAAGAAAGAGTAAATTGTCATACAGGGAGTGCAACAAAGGTTCACTAGACTGATTCCTGGGATAGCAGGATTGTCCAATGAGGAGAGAGTTTGAGGAGACTGGGCCTATATTCTCTAGAGTTTAGAAGAATGTGAGGTGATCGCATTGAAGCATACAAAATTCTTACAGGGCTGGACAGGGTAGATGAAGGAAGGACATTTCCCTTGGTTGGTGAGTCTAGAACCAGGGGACGCAGTCGCAGAATAAGAGCTTGGCCATTTAGCACTGAGATGAGGAGGAATTTCTTCACTCAGAGGCTGGTGAATCTGTGGAAATTCTCTACTCCAGAGGGCTGTGGAGTCTCAGTCATTCAGTATGTTCAAGACAGAGATCGACAGATTTCTAGATTTAAAGATATCAAGGGATATGGGGATAGTGCAGGAAAATGGCGTTAAGGAAGATGATCGACTATGATCTAGTTGAATGGCGGAGCAGGCGCGAAGGGCCGAATGGCTTACTCCTTCTGCTATTTTCTATTTCCCAGAGGTCGCCTCCGGGACAGTCTGCATCTGCAATGTGACAGCAGTGGGGAGGGTTCGGGGAAGCCACTCGCCTCCAATTAACGGCCCATTAAGCTCATTGAGGAGGTTATTAAGGGGCCGGGTGGGGGGAGCTCAGACAACAATTTTCAATCAGGATTCTGGCAAACCTGACCAGTCTGGAGCACGATAGTGCACGGCCGTCGGGCTCGCAGTGGGTAGTTGGCAAACATTTTTGGTGGCAGATGAAATGTTTTGGGCCCACAGGAATCTTGTGCCAGGCCCAGCAAAGGACTTTTTTTTGTTTATCTTGGAAGCGCTGCCTCATCTTTTTATTCCACAAGCCGTCTATGGAGCTGCCTGCTCTCATCGACAAGGCAGCAGCAGGCCCCATCATAACGGTTGCCTGCCTTTGCCACTCACGCATTGCAGGCAGCTCCGCCTCCTGCAGATGCACAGCTGAGGCACGGGGTTGGGACCTGGAAATCACCCAGGCATTGGGTTCCTGACCCGTTTTGAAAATTCAGCCTGTGAGCTCATAATCTAGAGTGGCAATTCAGTGAAGTAGCGAGGGAGTGCTGCAGTGATGAAGATGCTGTCTTTTGAATGAGGCACGAAACTAAGGTCTTTCTGTCCTCTAAAACACACTACTCGACGAGTGGGGAGTTCTCCAGTGCCCTGGTCGATATTAATCCCTCAACCAACATTACTAAAACTGGTCATTTATCTCATTGCTGTCTCTGACAGCTTGTAAATTGACAGTGTGTATTTTTACATTTCAACAGAGATTAACCTTCAAAAGTACTTCACTGGTTGCAAAACATTTTGGACATCCCGAGGTTGTGAAAGATAGTATATTAATGCAAGTTTTTTCTTTACTGTCTTTGCTCAGTACATCATCAAAGCTTCTTTAAGTTCTGCAAAGTACTTACTCTCTCTGTTGGGACCTCAGCTTCCTCCAAGTCACTGTCCTCCTTCTGCTTCTCCTCTTCCTCATCTTTGTTTCTTTCCTCTGCATCAGCTTCTTGATCTTCACTGCTCATCAGGCTCTGTAGGGATTCCTTCATGGGGCAGTAATACCGATCTACTTATTCATTATACACCACAAAAATTGCAACACACTCTCATGCAGAGGAAGCCTTCAGTCTGGCAGTGAGATATAATTAATGTCTGTCACAGAAAAGATGACTAGGTGCCTCACATAAACAGAAGTCATTACATCAGTCTCTTGAGTCAAGTGAAAATTGTATCACTTGCTGGTCATGAAAGTTTGATTTTATTCCATATTTTATTTGAAATGTTTGTTTAATAGTTTTTTAAATTCAATATTAATCACTCCTCTCTCACACTATGCCAACTAGTAGTGCCAACTATCTTTTGTTATTTTGTCAAGCTGCCAATCTTGATGTGAGCCAAGATGGTGAATGCTGCCAGGTTATTAGACTGTGAAGGGAATGTCACAACCAAACTTGATACTATCCTCATCCAATGACTGCATACATTTTTCCAGCAGATTAAAGAAGCTGATAGAGATCAGGACTGAAAATCTTAGCTAATTATCTTCTATAAAGCCAAGGAATAATTCAGGCCAATTACAGTGCTTCTATTTCGGTCCTAGTAGAGATCGAATAACTCAAGACAGACACGGAATTGAGCCTGGTTCTTTCTTGTCTGTGTGGTTCAGTACCTCAATAGACAATGAGTCTACCCATTTATCCATCAAGAGTACTTTACATATAATTTTCAACTGAACCATCTTTTTTTGAATTATTATCAAAAGATACAACAAGGAAATGGTGCAAGGAATATAAGTTTAACCAAGCTGAGTAAAAGTCACTTAAAGATTAACCATTGCATGATGAATAAGTTTTACTACAAATATATGTCAGTCTCAGCAATTTCAGAAATGCTGGGTGGACATGGAGGAAAATCTCCATTACTGCAAGCCCAGAGACCCTGAAAAATTTCAGGGCAAACGGGATGCTAGGCCCAGGCCCAAGCCCAAGCTCCGTCTGAGAGAACATAAGCCTGACCAGGCCAATCTTCACATTCCCTCCTTTCTCCTTCCAACAACCAACCCACAAGAATCTGGGAAGAGCAACTGCCACCAAACAGAAAAGGGCTGAAACCAAAGCATTTAGAGATGTAACTGAACGTAATCAGAAGAGAAGGGAGAGGGGAAACTTGAAGGGATAGTATCTTGAAGGTTTGGTTTAGAAACCACCCCCCCCACTTTGGAACAAAATCCAGAACACACAACAATCTTGTCCTTGATTAGTTCTGCCGGCACAGTACTAGGGGAATTTCCACAGGGCCCCACAATCAGGGACTCACTGAAGTAGGGCACGTGTTATAATGCATAGCCACAGGACCCAGCGAAGTAAGTTGGGCACCATCATAATATGATAACGGCCTGTAATTGTCCATTAAAACAAAAAATTAATTTGACTTTACAAATTTCATTTTAATGGCTCTCTTTTTAGTTCTATCACACTGCCAGTATATATAGTTCTGCCAATAGCAGACACATGGCTTCAGACAGCCAGACAATACTAGCTGTCTCTTTAGCAATTTTATTTTATTTTCCCATTTTTCTCCTCCTTTGAAGGCTTATGAGTGAATCCAACTGCATATTGCTCCACAGTTTCCAGCAGCTGATCAGAACCTCATCTAAATGAGGAGGGGAGAAAGTAAACGATAATAGTCCTGAAGGCTCAAAATGCAGAACTGTCAACACTCCATTTCTTGATAAATCCTACTGTGGACATTATCAGAATTTTCAGAGACACCTACCCAAGGTCAATGATTAATTGGTATGTCCCACAAATGGTACGTACAATGAGGTTAGTTGGGTACCTGTACAATACCAAGTCATCATTCTTCATGTCTGAACTTAGAAAATGGGTGTCAGCTGACTATTCAACCATGGGTGTATTACAGCCAGCCCTATCATACCACCAGGGATCACTGAAAAACAGTCAGGATCAGGAACCCTGAGTGATTTTCTCTTCCCAAGCCCAGGGACACTGAAACCAATTGTGGCACCCTTATTATCACCTCGTCTGAAATCAACCTACAGTGATGGCACAGTCCTGTTTGTGTGGTTTACTTGCATAGAATTATACTTTTTATTAAAGTTTTGTTAATTTCAATTTGAGATGTACCTCACCAAGTTCTCAGTATGATGCAGTCTCCCACTAGTTGTCAATAATATAAACATGGCCTCTGACAAGCAGAGGATAATTAACTCGGTTTTATCAGTTTTTTGATTAAATAATTCCACTTACTGCCTCTTTAGATACAATGTGCAGCTCTGAATCGATCTGTCCATCCCTCGCCTCAGACTGAACTGGACTCCCTGTGAACCACTGCGATTCTCGGCTGTAACAGTAACAAGAAAACATCTTCAAATCCCAGCCACAATAGCACTGCAACCAATAATGACTGAATGTGATAGTCAGATTGCTTCCAACTACCTACCTCAATGTACCTTTCTTCTTCATATATTCTACTCGAAATTTCCACCGTCGCCCATGAGTCTTTGCAGTCTGTACACAGCGAGGAAATAGATTGCCACAGGATCAAAAGGAATGGCTCATTTGGTCTAGTACAATATATAATGTCACTACATATTTATTCACTGTAATTATTATTACACTGTTCAGTTCATGTATGTTTTTGTTTCATCACTAGTACTTTAGAGTACTGTGAACCTAACTGGCTCAGATACTGGATTACTTGATATAATGGATTTCAGTCTGGATGGATGAATGGAAGATTTAAATTTCACCTCTGGACCTGGATTATGCCCAGGCTTTTTTACTATCTGCATATACTCCACAGAAATACAAAAATCACATACCATCAGCTTGCCAAACAACTTCTCCCAGTTCAAGATTTGGCGTTCCCGAGCAACCCACCTAGCCTAAAAAAAGAGAAAATTGTAAGAGATTACCAAAAAGTAATTGAGGACCAGAATAACAATCACTGTGTCAGGGTGACTGACTCCCCAAAAGTTCTCAGGATTCTTTGTATTCTCATGGAAAATGGGTGCACTGATAATAAAGGACAATGGAACCATTCAGGGGCACACAGGATTCACAATATTCCATATGGCAAGTACACTGCTGCAGACAGGATCAGTATCTAACCGACAATATCCATTGTTAAATTACCATCCTTTTATATGTGGGTCCTGAACTCAGAAGCAGACAATTTAGAAGGCACGAAGGTCACTGGACTGTTCCACGAGTTCCAACAGTAATCTTTCACCTCATATCCTGAATTCAGCCCAGACAATAGGACGAATTAGCAAAACTTTTTTTTTTAAAGTTCCTTACTTTCCTCTGAGTCTTCAGGTTCCACTAGTCTGTCTCACATCCATCTATTTGGAGGCTGATATGCTTCACCTCACTTGGAGGTATTGACTTCCAGAGATGTGTTGTACTCTGACTGAGCTTCTGAAGTGGGACCTCTGGCAAGGGATATCCCTACCTTTGCCCTTCCAACAATATAGCCTTGTAAGGAATGGGCAGAGGTTCGCCATTTCCAAGGGAAGTCAGAAACAATGGGAGACTAATGGGACTCCTGAGAAATTTTGGCCCCAGTGATATTTAGCTCAGTTGCATGGAAGTTCTATATTACAATAAATCCCATGGGACGTAAAATATATACTGGAAGATGCTAAATGAGATCAGGGAGAAAAACTACATAAAGTATTGACAATATGATAAGGAAATGAAAACAAGGGAGTCGCAATGGATTGGAAAAAAACCCAGTGTGGTCCAATTTTCAAAAAACACAGGAAAACACACCCAGGTAATCACAGAACCTTTAGTCTTACATCGCTAATAATGGGATTGATAATGAGGAATAAACTTGAGAATTATCTATTTGAAAATAACCTAGTAAATGGCAGTTTCAGGAGGTATAAATTAAAAAGGAGGTCTGGTATGATGCTATACTGCTTTTGAAGACTGAAGTGAGAACCTTTGCTGTTAATTTATTGTGCATGTTAATATAGCTTACAGATTCCAAGCCAAGAATGGATGCTCTTGAGCATATGGGGTTTTGGGACTTGCACAGGATAGCGATCCAATATATGAAAGCCAAAATAATCTAAGGTAAGAACATTTATGAAATCATAACAGAAGGTTAATCTGAAGCACAATTCATTCACGATTCTAGGACAAGAGGACACAGGTACAAACTAATAAAAGGTATCCCAGAATGGCATGCTGTAGTCTACGAATGTAAAATTTTTTTCTCCCACAGCAGCCTTTCTTGTTGTCCAAATACCAGGGATACCAAAGCCAATCTGAGCACTCATATAGCTGAGACCAGCTATTTCAGCACAGAACAAAGAATGAACCTGGGTCCTTCTGGTTTGTATGGCTCAGATACACAGTCTTGATGGACGAACTGGCATTGTCTGGCACCCTCGTCTCCCCCAACTCTAATGAACTTTATGGGGGAAACTTACATGACCATCAAGTAGCTGCAGTCGCCTCACTGCCACACCCAGCTGATGCTTTTTCCTGAAAACATAAAACAGAAAGATTTTATTAAAAGAATTATGTAGCAACTACTTGCACCACTGGAAGCAGGCATGAAAAATAAGATTGCCTTTTGGATCTTATCTGTAGAGTGGCATGGTGCTACCACGATATTCAGCATGCGATTTGGGGTGAGCTATGGGCATGGGCCCCATCTGTGCAATTTTAGACTGATGGGGTACCTGCCCTGCCACATTTAAGCTGGCATTGCGAGGCCTGTGACTTTGTCTCTAAGCCATCTTTAAGCCAAAGTCCACTGCTTCAGAGTTACAGACCAACTGTCCTGTATATTGGTGGCATGTTACAGTTCTGCATTTACTCTCTTTCAGTCTGCCTTGCATAGTGCCACACTGGAGGTGGTATCTTTGCCCATCAGACCAGTGAAGGAGTGATCAACCTGTCACACTTTTTCATTATATGGAAAACAGGCATTCATACCTCTCACGATCTGCATGCAACAACTCCAGGATTTCTTTCTTCTGTTCCCATGGAGTAGCGTAGAAACGTACAAGGCGGACCAATTCAGTAGTCGGAGTGTACATGTCAGAAGCACTGGGTCATCAAAAACACAAAAGGGGGATTGTTAAAAAGGAGAATGAAAGCAATGTTGTTGAGTTTTAGCTGCCCTCTGAAAGGGCCCAGCAAGCTACTCAATTGTACCAAACCGCTCAAAAAAGGTTGAGTAAAAATAAAACCACACAGACCACCCGGCATCAACTGAGGCACCAGAAACAACAACATCACACCATATCCAGTCAACCCTGTAAAGTCCTCCTTACTAACATTTGGGGACTTGTGCCAAAATTGGGAGAGCTGTCCCACAGACTAGGCAAGCAACAACCTGACACAGTCATACTCACCGAATCACACCTTACAGCGAATGTCCCAGTCTCCTACATCACCAGCCCTGGGTATATCCTGTCCCACCAGCAAGACAGACCCACCCAGAGGTGGTGGCACAGTGGTATACAGTCATGAGGGAGTTGCCCTGGGAGTCCTCAATATTGACTCCGGACCCCATGAAGTCTCATGGCATCATGTCAAACATGGGCAAGGAAACCACCTGCTGATTACTACCCACTGTCCTCCCTCAGCTGATGAATCAGTACTCCTCCATGCTGAACACTTGGAAGAAACACTGAGGGTGGCAAGGGCACAGAATGTACTCTGGGTGGGGGACTTTAGTGCCCATCACCAAGAGTGGCTCGGTAGCACCTCTACTGACTGAGCTGGCCGAGTTTTGAACGACTTATCTGCCAGACAGGGCCTACGGCAAGTGGTGAGGAAACCAACAAGGGGGAAAAACCTGCTTGAATTCGTCCTCACCAATCTACCTGTTGCATATGCATCTCTCTAAGAGTATTGGTAGGAGTGACCATTACACAGTCCTTGTGGAGACGAAGTCCCGTCTTCACATTGAGGATACCATCCATCATGTTATGTGGCACTACCACCATGCTAAATGGGATAGACTTCGAATAGATCTAGAAGCTCAGTCTGGGCATCCATGAGGCACTGTGGGCCATCAATAGCAGTAGAATTGTATTCAACCACAATCTGTAACCTCATGGCCCGGCATATCCCTCATTCTACCATTACCATCAAGCCAGGAAGTCACCCCTAGTTCCATGAGGAGTGCAGGAGAGCATACCAAAAGCAGCACCAAGCAATCCTAAAAATGAGGTGCCAACCTGGTGAAGCTACAACACGGGACTACATACATACTAAACAGCAGATGCAGATTGCAATAGACAGAGTAAAGCCATCCCACAAGCAACGGATCAGATCAAAGCTCTGCTGTCCTGCCACATCCAGTCGTGAATGGTGGTGGACACTTAAACAACTAACAGGAGGAGGAGAGTCCACAAACATCAACATCCTCAATGATGGGGGAGCCCAGCACGTCAGTGCAAAAAACAAGGCTAAAGCATTTTCAACCATCTTCAGCCAGAAGTGTCACATGGGTCATCCATCTCGGCCTCCTCCTGACTTCCCCAGCATCACAGATGAGAGTCTTCAGCCCAGTCGATTCACTCCACGTAATATCAAGAAATGGCTGAAGGCACTGGATACTGCAAAGGCTACAGGCCCTGACAACATCACAGCTGTGGCACTGAAGACTTGTGGTCCAGAACTAGCCGCACCCTGAGCCAAGCTGTTCCAGTCCAGCTACAACACTGATAATGTGGAATATTGCTCAGGTATGTTCAGTCCCCAAAAGCAGGACAAATCCAATCTGGCTAATTACTGCCCATCAGTCTGCTCTCCATCATCAGCAAAGTGATGAAAGGTGTCAATGACAGTGCTATCAAGCAGGTTATTGCTCAGTGATGCTCAGTCTGGGTTCCACCAGGCTCTAGACCTCATTACAGCCTTGGTCCAAACATGGACAAAAGAGCTGATTTCAGGTGAGGTGAGGTGAGAGTTACTGCCCTTGACATCAAGGCAGCATTTGACTGAGTATAGCATCAAAGAGCCCTAGCAAAATTGAAGTCAATGGGATTCAGGGGGAAAACACTCCACTGGTTGGAGTCATACCTAGCGCCATTCCCTACCAGGATGGTATAAGGGCTCTGCATTTCTTCCTAGAACAGAGGCCCAACCAGTCCCCATCCACCACCACCCTCCTCCACCTGGCTGAACTTGTTCTCACATTGAACAACTTCTCCTTCAACTCCACTCACTTCCTTCAAGTAAAAGGTGTTGCTATGGGTACCCGCATGGGTCCTAGTTATGCCTGTCTTTTTGTGGGATATGTCGAGCATTCTTTGTTCCAGTCCTACTCAGGCCCCCTCCCCCAACTCTTTTTCCAGTACATTGATGACTGTATCGGTGCAGGTTCCTGCTCCCGCCCCGAACTGGAAAACTTTATCAACTTTGCTTCCAATTTCCACCCTTCTCTCACCTTTACACGGTCCATCTCTGACACTTCCCTTCCCTTCCTCGACTTCTCTGTCTCCATCTCTGGGGATAGGTTGTCTACTAATATCCATTATAAGCCCACCGACTCCCACAGCTACCTCGACTACACTTCTTTACACCCTACCTCCTATAAGGACTCCATTCCATTCTCCCAGTTTCTCCGTCTCCGTCGCATCTGCTTTGATGATGCTACCTTCCATGACAGTGCTTCTGATATGACCTCCTTTTTCCTCAACCGAGGATCCCCCCCCACTGTTGTTGACAGGGCCCTCAACTGTGTCCGGCCCATTTCCCGCACCTCTACCCTCACCCCTTCCCCTCCCTCCCAGAACCATGACAGGGTTCCCCTTGTCCTCACTTTCCACCCCATCAGCCTCCATATCCAAAGGATCATCCTCCGCCATTTCCGCCACCTCCAGCGTGATGCCACTACCAAACACATCTTCCCCTCCCTTCCCCTGTCAGCATTCCAAAGGGATCATTCCCTCCGCGACACCATGGTCCACTCCTCCATTACCCCCACCACCTCGTCCCCGTCCCATGGCACCTTCCCCTGCAATCGCAGGAGGTGTAATACCTGCCCATTTACCTCCTCTCTCCTCACTATCCCAGGCCCCAAACACTCCTTTCAGGTGAAGCAGCGATTTACTTGTACTTCTTTCAATGTAGTATACTGTATTCGCTGCTCGCAATGTGGTCTCTTCTACATTGGGGAGACCAAACGCAGACTGGGTGACTGGTTTGCGGAACACCTCCGCTCAGTCCGCAAGCAGGACCCTGAGCTTCCGGTTGCTTGCCATTTCAACACTCCCCCCTGCTCTCATGCTCACATCTCTGTCCTGGGATTGCTGCAATGTTCCAGTGAACATCAACGCAAGCTCGAGGAACAGCATCTCATTTACCGATTAGTCACACTACAGCCTGCCGGACTGAACATTGAGTTCAATCATTTCAGAGCATGAGTTGCCCCCCATTTTACTTCTATTTTTAGTTATTTTTTCTTTTTTTCTTTTTTACATTTTTTACAACTTTTTTTTATGTTTATTTCATTTCATCTTAGTTTGTTCAGTTTGCTTACCCACTGTTTTTTTCATGTTTGTACTTGCTGCTGTTCAACCTTCAGTCCGTTAACACCCTATTTGTACTAATGCTTTGTCTTTCAACACACCATTAACATATTGTTTGCCTTTGCTCCATGACCTTTTGGTCAGCTATGTGGCCTTGTCCAATCTACACCTTCTCCTTTGTTATCTCTTGCCCCACCCCCGCATCACTTGCTTATAATCTTTGACATTTCTTATATTTGTTAGTTCCGAAGAAGGGTCACTGACCCGAAACGTTAACTCTGCTTCTCTTTCCACAGATGCTGCCAGACCTGCTGAGTGGTTCCAGCATTTCTTGTTTTTATTTCAGATTTCCAGCATCCGCAGTATTTTGCTTTTATTATAGCAAAGGAAGATGGTTGTGTTTGTTGGAGGCCAAACACGTAGGCCCCAAGACATTGCTGCAGGAGTTCCTCAGGGTAGTGTCCTCAGCCCAACCATCTTCAGCTGCTTCATCAATGACCTTCCCTCTATCATAAGGTCAGAAGTGGGGATGTTCACTGATGATTGCAGAGTGTTCAGTACTATTTGCAACTCCTCAGATACTGAAGCAGTCCATGTCCACATTCAGCAAAACCTGGACAACATTCAGACTCGGGTTGATAAGTAGCAAGTAACATTTCCGCCACAAAAGTGCCAGGCAATGACCATCTCCAACAAGAGAGAAGCGTTTACCATTACTGAATTCCCCCAACCATTAACGTCCTGGGGGTTACCAATGACCAGAAACTTAACTGGACCAGCGATATAAATACTGTGGACAGAAGTGAAGGTAAGAGGCTGGGAATTCTGCGGTGAGTAGCTAATTTCCTGAATCCCCTAAGCCAGTCCACCATCTATAAAGCACAAGTCAGGAGTGTGATGGAATACTCTCCACTTGTCTGGATGAGTGCAACTCCAACAATACTCAAGAAGCTCAACACCATTCAAGATAAAGCAGCCAGCTTGATCAGCACCCCATCCATCACCTTAAACATTCACTCCCTCCACCACTGGCGCACAGTGGCAACAATGTGTACCATACAAGATGCATTGCAACAACTCGCCAAGACTCCTAACCCGCGACCTCTACCACCGAGAAGGACAAGGACAGCTGACGCATGGGAACACCATCACCTGCAAAGTCCCCTCCAAGCCACACACCAACCTGACTTGGAACTATATCACTGTTCCTTCAATGTAGCTGGGTCAAAAACCTGAAATTCCCTTCCTAACAGCACAGTGGGTATAACTACACCAGATGGACTGCAGCGCTTCAAGAAGGCAGCTCACCACCACCTTCTCAAGGGCCATTCGGGATGGGCAATAAATTCTGGCCTTGCCAGCAATGCTCACATCCCATGAAAGAATGAGGAAAGGAAGCAAGCAAACTGCTGCTGCCTCATCAAATAATTCCTCCTTGCAGAAAACAAACAAAAGGATCAGGGCTGCGTATATTGTATTTGAGTGAGCCATGTGAAGGGCCAAGATGCACAGTGAAGGGACCTTAGTAAGGTTGAAAAGAGTAGGATTAGAAATGAGGTAAATCAAAAGTAGGTAATACAGAGTTTTATAAGCCTGTCGCCTGGATGAAAAAGAAAAGATTGAAGAAGGTAAGGAGTTCCAGAGTTTAGAAATCCAGTGAGAAAATGGGATGAATTTTCACTTTATCACCAGATGGAAAATGAGAAGTAGCAGATGGCCTGCCCGGTTTACATATAGCTTGATCTTCATTTCTATTAACTGCAATGTAAAAGAAAACTGGACGGTGTGTAAAAAGGACAGCTGAACCCCTATCACCAGCTAGTCTAACGGTGACCATGAACCCATTGTCAATTGTTGTAAAAACCCATCTGGTTCACTAATGTCCTTCAGGGAAGGAAATCTGCTGTCCTTACCTGGTCTGGCCTACACGTGACTCCAGACCCACACCACTGTGGGTGACTCTTAACTGCCCTCTGACACGGCCTAGCAAGCCACTCAGTTCAATTGCAATTGTGGATGGCCAACAAAGCTGTCCTTTCCAGCAATGCCCACATCCCATGAAAGAATTTTGAAAAATCCTCCAATCAAGCAGTAGGTCCATGAACATCCCTAAGGTTGGAATTCTGCCAAGGCGATATGACGCAGGAGGCACAAGCACGTCACCCCATCCTTTGTGGAAGTGAGCAGACAATGCAAATCAGTGTCACAGGTCACTAACATTTTTTTCTGCTTTGCACCTGGGAAATAAATGTACTTCAGGCACAAAACAGAAGAAATTTGGTCCCCCTGTCTTCAATGGAAAAATCTAATACTGAAGTGAACTATCCGATAGCTTGTCAAGATAGAGAGGAAACAAGGTACAAAAAGAGCTACACCATTAAAAACTAGAGTTGATTCTATGGATGTCGAACGCCTCAAGTACCTTACCCAAATGGCCATTCATTATATATGAGGCTGGACAGTAAGGGGGCAATTTTCCATGGATGCCAGCCTGTTTAATAACATTAATATGAGCACTAAGATCCTGAAAGTAGAGCTGCAGTCTCGTTTGCCTGTTCCATGCAGAAACAATGTCATTTTGGGTCAGGCATCCTCTTAGACATCTAATGCTGCCACCTGAAATTGGTAGGTGCCAATTTAATATATGCAAATGAGGGTATTGCACTTGTTTATGAACTCAAATACAATTTTAGCTTGCTATTCGCCAGTTCTACAATATACCCAAAAATCATTGGTGAGAATAGTTGCAAGGGGGCTATTTACAATATTATTTAAAGGTATTCTCAGCTGCTTTCAAATAAATCACTGGTTTTAACATTTTGACTGCTTAGCATTTTGCTTTGCTATTTTGGCTGCTGTAGCTGGCATTAAACTTTCCGAAATGTTATCTGGCTGAATCTACACTGAAATTTTGACCAGGGGCTTCTGGTAAACTCAGGTTAGCTTTTTGGCTTCAATGATTGGGATGCTTTTGTGGCTGGAAGTAGAGGAGGAGCAGGAGCACAAGGCAAAGGTTCAGAGACCTGCAGCTATCAAGAGGCAGAAGGAAGGAAGTTTACAGGAAGCACAGACAATAAAATGGCGGGTATCTAACATCAGCAGGTTCAGGTGGGCATAGCGGCTACCCCCATCCACCTCACATCCATTTTGGACACTACCTGAGAATTATTCCGATATCAACAGGCTATGTCGGAGATGGTACAGCCGAGCCCAATCCTGTTCTCACTTGATGGCCATACAAATGCACCGCCCAATAGAGTTCACTTGTTTAATGAGAGGAGCTGGAACCCTGGCCAAGTTTTAGCCTTCCTAGTCCATGTGTCCTCAGGCCAATTGTAGGCTTCTTAAGCAACCCCAGATGAGATCAGCTAACTCAGTACAAATCAGAGATTGAACCTAGAGTCAAATTCAAGCCTTCCTACTATGTATAGCTCAGTAACATGCCAGAGTGTGCCTTTATCTGCTGAACCTTTGGGGAGCTCACCATATGGGCTTGAATAACAATGTGGAGCATTCAAAGTTTAAGGGAACACTCACTCTTTACTTGGTGATTTCTTGCCTTTTTTTTATTGAGATTCCTTGGTGAAGGACCAAGGTTCACTGTGCAGGACAGCAGATTAGGAGAGAAGATAAGGTAAATCAGGAAGTAGTAGTTATGCAATGCCAAGCTTGGGTTTTAAAAGTCTCTAGATAGAAGAATGAGGAGACAACCAGCAGTAGTTAGGATCTTGTCATGCAGGCCCCCCCCCCCCCCCACCTGCCAAGAATGAGGCACATTGATTTGGTCATATGAACATTGATTTTGAACTGTTGCTGGAGTGAGGAAATGACTTGTTGAACAGATCAGCCGTGGCTGGAAAAAACATCTGCATACTAACGGACTGTGCTTGTGTAGACAAAGGACCATTCCCTGACACATTCAATCCACAATGGATGTTGATCACTGGACAGTGAGGGGGTGGGGAAGCACATTCCAGGGCCTGCTGGGGTGATGCAATCCACAGAGGGCAGGACTGGTTGGACCAGCTGGTCACATGACTAACTAGCTGTTCCAGGGTTTTCTGAACTAGCCACAGAGAGTTTGAACTGAAAAAAAAGACTGTTTGCTGCTGAACTGAGAAGATCTCTCCTGTCTGCTGCCATCTCTTTCTCATGAGTGTCTGAATCCACTGAAGACACATGAACCCCAAGAGAGAGAAAAGTCTCCTACAGCGAACAAGATTTAAGAAGAATACTGGGCCCCAACGAAAAGCAAGATCTACCTATAATCAAGGACTCTACAGTGAGCTCGAAGAACCATAACAAAAACTCTTCAGATATTGCCTCAAACTTTTCCATTTTATTTTTGTTCTGCTCTTTTCTGTCTCTATTTGCATGTGTGTATCGTGTATGCATGCTAACTTGAACGCGTCGTATATCCGTAGGAGTCAACCAAATTAGAGTTTAAGTTCAGGTTTTCTTAGGTTTAAAGAAGAAAAGTTAAAATTTAAGAAAACCTGTTTGAGCTGGTTTCTTTGCCTTATAATTGGAAAGCAGTGAACAAGGATTCACCAAGGGGGAGTTAAAAACACAGTGTGTTTAAAATTAAACCCTGTTACAATAAGACCAGGTGAAGGCTGTGAGGGACCCCTAGACACCTTTCTCACCTGGTCGTAACAATCTGTACAGTTTTGAGTCCTTGGGAAAGAATGAGCTAGAGTAGGAGATGCTATAATGAGCTTGACTTCAACACAGTTGTTTGAGATACCTGCGGAAAAGACGTCCTGTGGTAATGACCAAATGGGCTAAGAGGCTGGTGGGAAGAGCATGGTTCATCAGTTGATCTTTGAAATCCAGAAGCTATTAGAAAACCAGAGAGAGAAGAAGCAGTAAATAACAGATGCTGATTTATGCTGCGTAACAGTTTGTGGGGGAGGGGGGGGGGGAGGTCTAGTCCATTTAATCGGATTCAAAAAGTATTATTGAAATTTAAGCACCAATTTTAACTCTTGTAGCATTGATAGGTTTGTGCCAGCAGCAGGGAAGGTTAGCCTCACTGAATTTTGCAAGGCTGGCCGCATCTAATGTAAACGGCTCCTTGTGTATGGAAAACAGACACTGGGGTTCTGGCCAATAGCATGGTTAGGGTGGAAAGTCCAGCAAGACAGTTGCTCCTATAGGCTGCGGCTTGCCATGAAAGAGAGCTTTTTTT
The DNA here is from genome assembly GCF_036365525.1 of Heterodontus francisci. Taxonomy (NCBI): domain Eukaryota; kingdom Metazoa; phylum Chordata; class Chondrichthyes; order Heterodontiformes; family Heterodontidae; genus Heterodontus; species Heterodontus francisci. The sequence goes on along the minus strand of NC_090384.1, from coordinate 46,211,617 downwards.
TTGTTTGTCTGAACCAATCCTTTTCTGGCAAGAATAATGGAGATAAGGATGAAAACACTTCCTTTTGATGATGGAGACTTAAGCATCCGACTACAGTAGGTGCCACAAAAGCGGGTGGCTTCATTTGGTGGAGATGGTCACCATGCAGTCAAAGCAGAGGTTAAACTGTTTAGACTGGAGGTTGTAGACACAGGGAATGGAGTCTCCCAAACAGGAGGAAGCTTAGAGGTATGAGCAAGCATGCTAAAGTAACTGTACCCATGTGCCCACACATTACTCTGGCAGCATAGTTCACAAGGCACAAACCCACACTTGGAGGGGCAGAACCTTCAGCCAGGTAGGATTCAAAGCATGGCGGTAACGGAGTCAGATAGTCAGCTAACAGACAAACTTATTTCATGTTAAACAGGTAAATGAACAATATTCAATACAAACATTAATGGATATTTTCCCGTGTCTGTTCCTAGGAGCATGGATGGCCTCGATGCAGCAAATATTGGAAAATTGTTAAGCACATACCTGTAAAGGAGCTGGCTAATTTTCTGATATTTGTTGTGTCCAGAAATCAGGTCAGCACAGGTCCAGGTAAAAATCTCCTCTATTTTGTTTACAGCAGTTACAATTATTACTGTTTTTTGTTTGAAATGTCTAAACAACAATGTAAAGTTGATCTTTGAAAGATGGTCGCTCATTTCTTTTGTGGTTAAGCATTGACACAAGCCACTGATTTATCTCACTCCCTCTGTTGGGACTAACTGCTAATCCGAGCCCAAATAGCCCAATACATCCATAATTGGAATCACACAGTCACAGAGCTGTATATCAAAGGGACTATAAATAATCTTCAGCAATGCTCCTCTCGTAAGCCCAACCCATGTCGTCACCCCAGACCCACCTATCAATCAAACCCACTACTGTAAATCATTTAATCTGTCTGTAATTGAATGGAATAGCTTGATTCATTTATCTGTGTCAAATACTTTGAATGCTTCCTGTCTTCATTTAACTTCTGCGTACCAAGGAAATTAGTGAAATTAGTAAACATTTCTTCATGCAAAGGATGGTAGAAGTTTGGAACTCTTTACCGCCAACGGTAATTGATGATAGATCAATTCTTAATTTTAAAATCTGAGATTGATAGATTTTTGTTAGCAAAAGGTATTAAGGGATATGAAACAAAGACAGGTTATATGGAATAAAACCAGAAAACCAGAACAGGTTCTGATGAAAGGTCACAGATCTGACATGTTAACTCTGCTTCTCTTTCCACAGATGCTGCCAGACCTGCTGAGTATTTCCAGCACTTTCTGTTTTTATTTCAGATTTCCAGCATCTGCAGTATTTTGCTTTTATTGCAGGATATATGGAGTTAGGTTGCAAATCAGTCATCATCTCATTGAATGGCAGAACAGGTTTGAGGGGCTAAATGGCCTACTTCTGTTCCTATGTTCTTATTAGGAATTCCTCAACTACACAAATGTTTTGCCTAGCCCTGATGTGCAAAATTTAGCCACGATCCAATGTAAATTCCCTATAGGTTGAAGAAAACAGCTAGCCATCACTGTCTTAAACCTGTGTGCGCACTATGGCCAACAGTAAAGAAATCATCTAACAGAAACCAAGAAAACTTCATTTCTGTGCCAATGGGCTTGGACATCTCTTACTGCCGTTATTGACCTCTTGCTGAGGTACAGTTCTGCTGATGGTGAATTCCAGGACATAAAATTAGATCAATCTGCTGAGGCTGGCTTCAATTTTCCTTGATTATGGAGCAGGTTTTTCTTTTAGTCTTCTGTGTCAACCAAGTACAGGGTTTCATCTGCTTTTTCAGACACAAATGGCCAATCTTTGTGTATGACACCAGATGATGATTATAAATAGGCTATTCAACAGAGGCAAGGCATTACAGGGACTAACTCAACATACACAGAAGCATACTTTCCAACAGGAGGCATTGGATAATACTTGTAGTGACCGAGGGACTAAATGCTGTGATGATGTGGTACTGAGGCATGTAGACCAGGAAGATCACAGTTTCAACCTCCTGGCTGTGCTGGAATAGCTGATATGGGCCAGAGGAGCAGTAATTGATTCCAATGTCCTGGAAAAATCAGTCCCAGTTCCTCTTGTTGATCACAAGAAAGTGTACACATGGCACTGTTATATGAGGACAGGATCAGGTTCTGTTCTGATGTCCTCCATAGTCAAAACAAATTGCCAACAATCACCCATGCACCTACCTCAGCAAGAGTGAAAGAAGAGGATGAGAGAAAACATACACAAAAAGGGTTACAGCGCTGCATCGGACACTGCAATTAAAAGGCAGATCTCAGGGATACACTTTGTGAAGAAGTTATGAATAGACAATTTTCGGGGTACCTCACTGATGCTGCTCTGCAGTAGTGCTAGTGATGATAGCACAGTGTCACATAGTGTCTCAAACAGTGTGTAATCCTTTGTCTCCATCGTCTTTGCATCCTTCCAACAAAACAGAAAACAGTTTTTAACACCATCACTGACTTATTCATACTGAGGACTCCATTTAGGTAGGGTCTCATGTTCAGAATCCATTTTCACAAAACAGTCTCACCTTCAGAATCCACTTTGAATAGGAAGCTTCTCTATCAAGGTATTTTTAAGGATGGAGTGTTATGGACAGGTGGAAAGGAGTGTGGGTGGTTCCCACTGTTCACGTCCCAACTTACCGCAATTGTGTTTTGTTAAAAATGGTGAGTTAGTCCCTGAGTGTTTTTTAAGGTCAAATAAACAGACAAATTATAGGCTTTCTCGTAGGTTTAAAACAAAACTATTTATTTTTACACAATTCCCGAAATGGTGTTAACCTCATTCACACAGATGGACTGGACGGGAGTGAAGGGGAGGGGAGGAGAGGTGACGGACAACCTCATTCACACACACATACACAAGAATAGATAGAGAGACAGAGAAAGAGAGAGAGAGAAGGGTAGGATGTAGTTCAAAGTGAGGTAGGTGTTCGTGGTTTAAGGTAAACTGTTGAATCTTCTAAGGAGGACAGTTTCTTTTAAAGCTGTAGGCCAGGGTGCTTGTAGTCTTGAACTTGTTGAGGTGTTGTAGATTTCTGGTGGTTAAGACTTCGGACTGGAGGTGGTGGTCACTTACAGTTCTCTGCTGCAGCAAGTTGAAGTGTAGAAATAGCAGGAGGGCTTCTTCTTGCTGGGCTGGATCTCTTTCCACAGCCTCTTGCTGGACTGCTTTCTGAAGGTGTTGGCATGATCTCACTCTCTCTCTCCAGAGGGCTACAAAATTCATCACATTAGAGCTTCTGTTAGTTGACACATGTCCTTCTCCCCCAGTGTGACTGCACAATGGACCAAGATGTGGAATCCATGGCTAGTTATTGATGTCTGGATTGGTACCATTCTGTAATGATGTGGTTACTTCATACCTATTCATTTTGGTTTAGGCCTGCATCTGTCGGTCTCCAGAACCCTTTGTTAGTGAATTCATGTATCTAGAAGTCATCAATATGCAATAGTGCTCTTTTCAATTTCAAAAGAGTTCTCCCCAGAGCTATTTCAGGTGAAGTTAGCAAGTTCAATTGTTGTAGACAAGTTTGTTGATTCCAATACATGAAGGGTCACATGACTGCTACTCCATTTTGACTGTGGTACCAGTGTCCATGTTTTTGTGGTTTTGTTTAACAGTTGACTTTTTAATTCATAATTCTTCCGTTTCATTGTTTATTTCATCATGGCTCCTTCTGTGCATGACACCTCCCCACAAAAGGGAAAAAATTGAAATTCCTTCGGTGTTTCACTTTTGTCGGGTTTTTTTTGGTTTCTCTCAGAAAGAAGAAAAGTAAGATATAGGATAGCACACATGTACACATTCATCCCATGCTTTCCTCCAGCTTCCACTCACGACTTCTGTACAGGCTTTTTGATTTTGCAATGTTTTTACATTCTGGACAAGGCATCAGCTTTAATGATGTTCTTTCCAGCTACATGTACAATTTTCAGGTTGAATGGCTGGAGAAGCAGGCTCCATCGAAACAATGTAGAATTTTTAACTATGAATTTTTCCAGGAATGTTAGGGGCTTGTGGTCAGTGTAAATTTGAATTTCTCAACGTCCGTTACTGGCATAGGCTTTGAAATGTTGACGGGCAAGTAGGAGCCCTAATACCTCCTTTTCTACGGTGGAATATTTTTGATTTTTGTTTAATTTTTTGGAAAAATAGCCAATTGGTCTTTCTAGGCCTGAATCATCATCTTGGAGTAGGATGGCTCCCACTCCAACATCACTGGCATCAATAGCCATTTTAACAGACTTGTTGAAATTTGGGTCTGCCAGTACTTGGTCACTTTTTGATTGCCTTCAACTTTTCGAAAGCCTCTTGGCACCACTCTGGCCACACCACTTTTATACTTTTCTTCAACAAGTCAGCTAAAAGGTGCAGCTATGATGCTGAAATTTGGAAACATTTTCAGTAAAACCCACACATTCCCAGGAAACACATTATTTCCCTCTTTGTTTTGGGAATGGGAGATCTACCGGGGCTTGCACTTTTGCTGCCCTTGGCCAACACTTGACCTTGGCCTAAATAGGTTACTTTAGTTTTAGTGAAGTCGCTCTTTGCTAGATTGGTCACCAGGTGGGCTATCTGTAAACCTCTGAAGAGCTCTCTTCGATGGTTCAGGTGGTCGTTCCATGAATCAATGTAAACGAACAGGTTATCCAGGTATACAACACAATTGTTTAAACCAGCTACTACTCGGTTCATCAGTCTTTGGAAAATTGCTGGGGCGTTCTTTAAATCAAATCAACTTTACATTGGTATAAGCCATCGGGGGTAACAAATGCTGAAATTTCTTTTGCTCGGGTGGTCATGGAAACTTGCCAATATCCTTTCAATAAGTCAATTTTACCAATGCAGTCCTCAATACGGGGGATTGGATAAGAGTCTGCTTGGATTACTGCATTAATTTTGCGGTAATCAAGGCAAAGTCTGGTTGATCTATCAGGTTTGGGAGCTCCAGCTGCTTTGGCAGGGTTCAATTAAATTGCTGTCCAGCATATATTTGATTTCTGTGCAGACCTGAGCCAATTTGTTAGGGCTCAGTCTATATGGGTGTTGTTTTATTGGTGGGGTCTCTCCTACATCTACATGGTGTATTAAGGATGTGCGACACGGTTTGTCCCTATAAATTTCCTCGAACTCCCTTAGCAGTGTGGCTAGGTCCTGTCTATGCTGGTCAGATAGTTGAATATGATGACTAGTTTCCTTAATATTTCTATGTTCTCCAATTTTATGGTGGGGGGTTCAATTTGAGAGTTCTCTGGGTTCTCTTCCTCCTCTAGTTCATATTCACTAGGGCTGTCTTCCTCTATTGCTCTCACTGTTTGGCATACTCTTACTGGTCTATCTGGTTCTCAGCTGTGATATTGTTTTAACAGATTGATGTGACACAGTTTTTGCTTTTTTCTCCTGTCTGGGGTATTAATCAAGTAATTCACATCATGCACCCTTTTTCTACTCTGTATGGGCTACTGAATCTGGCTTTTAGGGGTTTGCCTTGGTAACAGTTAATGGTAACAATACCAGAAACTGGTCCCCTGGTTTGACTTCTCAGGCTGCAGCCTGTCTGTCTGCTTGCCTTTTCATGTTTTGTTGAGCTGTTTTTAGATGTTCTTTTGCTACAGCACAGGCTTTACAAGTCTCTCACGAAAGATGGACACATGATTTAGTAGTGAGGTTTCCTCTCTTTGATCCAGGAATTTTTTTAAAAATCAGTTTCAGGGGGCCTCTCACTTCATGTCCAAAAACCAATTCAAATGGACTGAAACCTTTAGATTCATTTGGTGAATCTTTAGTAGCAAACAACAAGAAAATTATTCCTTTATCCCAGTCATGTGGGTAATCACAGCAATATGCCCTGATTACGGTTTTCAGGATTTGATGGTATCGTTCCAGAGTCCCTTGAGACTGTGGGTGCTATGCTGAAGATTTCAGCTGGTCAATACCAAGGCTGTGTACTACTTCTTGGAATATTTGGGATATGAAATTAGTACTTTGATCGGACTGAATTTCTTTGGGCAAGCCGTTTCATGTGCAAAATTGCATCAGCCCCTCGCCTGTAGCTTTGGCAGTAATTTTCCTTAAGGATATGGCTTCTGGGAATTGGGTGGCCATATCCATGATGGTTAAAAGGTATTGATAACCTGTCCTGGTTTTGGGTAGGTGTCCTACATAATGGATTAGAACTCTACTGAAAGGTTCCTTGAAAGCAGGAATGGGGATCAGCGGAGCAGGTTTTATTGTAGTAAAAGCAAAATACTGCGGATGCTGGAAATCTGAAACAAAAACAAGAAATGCTGGAATCACTCAGCAGGTCTGGCAGCATCTGTGGAAAGAGAAGCAGAGTTAACGTTTCGGGTCAATGACCCTTCTTCGGAACTGACAAATATTAGAAAAGTCACAGATTATAAACAAGTGAGGTGGGGGTTGGGCAAGAGATAACAAAGGAGAAGGTGCAGATTGGACCAGGCCACATAGCTGACCAAAAGGTCACGGAGCAAAGGCAAACAATATGTTAATGGTGTGTTGAAAGACAAAGCATTAGTACAGATTAGGTGTGAATATACTGAATATTGAACAGCAGCAAGTGCAAACCTGAAGAAAAACAACCTGAAAAAAACAGTGGGTAAGCAAACTGAACAAACTAAGATGAAATGAAATAAATGCAAAAAAAGATTGTAAAAAATGTAAAAAGGAATGTAAAAAAAATGAAGAAAAAATAACTAAAAATGACTAAAAATGAAAGTAAAGTGGGGGGCTGTCATGCTCTGAAATTATTGAGTTCAATAATTTCAGAGAATGTTGCCCCCCACTTTACTTTCATTTTTAGTCATTTTTAGTTATTTTTTCTTCATTTTTTTTACATTCCTTTTTACATTTTTTACAATCTTTTTTTGCATTTATTTCATTTCATCTTAGTTTGTTCAGTTTGCTTACCCACTGTTTTTTTCAGGTTGTTTTTCTTCAGGTTTGCACTTGCTGCTGTTCAATATTCAGCATATTCACACCTAATCTGTACTAATGCTTTGTCTTTCAACACACCATTAACATATTGTTTGCCTTTGCTCCGTGACCTTTTGGTCAGCTATGTGGCCTGGTCCAATCTGCACCTTCTCCTTTGTTATCTCTTGCCCAACCCCCACCTCACTTGTTTATAATCTGTGACTTTTCTAATATTTGTCAGTTCCGAAGAAGGGTCACTGACCCGAAACGTTAACTCTGCTTCTCTTTCCACAGATGCTGCCAGACCTGCTGAGGTTTTATTGTAGGTTGTGGTTTCCCAACAATCTGGCAGGTATGACAGGTCTGACACAATTTAACCACATCGTTGTGGATTTGTGGCCATTAAAAGTGCCGGCTTGTCCGGTCCTGGGTCTTTTTGATACTCACATGCCCATCCATAGGGATTTCAAGGGCAAGCCTCAAAATCTCCCTTTGATATTTAGGGATAACTACAATTTGGTGAACTACTATCCACTCCTCCTCTGCGGATCGCTGTGGGGTCTCCATTTTCTCATTAGGATTTCATTTTTTAAATATTAACACTCAGGCAGTTTCTTTGCCTCTTCCTTAGAATAGGCTGTCAGTACTGTCCTTTTTAAATCAGGGTCTGTTTGGTGGGCTTCAGTTAAGGAGGGCCTGTTGTATACCTCTCCTAAATCTCCAAAGAATGTTTCAGCCATCTGACTGAATTACTGGCTCAGCTTGCTTTGTTAGAGCTTGCTTAGCCATGGACCGGGCTACTACACAGGCAGCAAAGATTCCAGGGACTTCCTCCTGTATTTGTTTTGTCTCCCTGGCCTCATTTAGCTGGTGGGAGCTGCTACCACTTTACCTCCAGCCAAATCATTGCCTAGCAGCAAATCCATTCTGGCCATCGGCAGATTATAAATAATCTTTACTGTAACTGGTACAGATACCAGATCACACTGCAGGCGGAATTGATACAAGGACAATGACACCTTTCCCTTTGAAACAAAAACTTGATAACCTTCAGGAATCTTTTCTATTTCTGCCACATTTAGGGCAGTATTCATTGAGGGGTCCAACACTGTGGTTAGGGTCACAGGCTTGCCTGCCTTGTTGCCTGCTTGGACATCCTTTTTTAGGCTAGCCTTGTGAGCTCCTACAACATTTATTGTTTTTCCTTTTAACTTCCAGCAGTCAGCTTTTACATGCCCTGCTATACCGCAATAGGAAGACACAGGTCTGTGGGACACATTCCTGCCCTCTGTACTTCTTTTCCTTACTGGTTGAGGGCTTCTTGCATTCTCACTTTTGGTTCTTTTTTCATTAGCATCCCATCTTTTATCATTATTATCCCACTTTCTGTCCCTCCCGGTAAAGCATGGCTACCCAACCCGAACCCAACCAGACCCAATGACATGTGTCAGGTTCGGGTCGGGTCGGATCCAGCATTCGGACTCGGGTCAGGTCAGGCTGGACATGGACAGTGCTGCCTGGCTCCGGGAAGTAATCTTCAAATGAACATTCAGGATGTCAAGGCAGGAAATGTGCAGTTCGGACTGCACTCTGCAGTAAAGCCTGGCTAGCCGACCAAACCTGACTACATGTGTCGGGCTCCGATCGGGCATTTAAAAAAGTTAAAGGACTCGGGCCCAGGTCGGGTTCGGGTTGGCTGTTGTCGGGTCAGGCCTGGGTCGGGTTTTAATTTTATACCCAAGCCAGGCTTTACCACCACCCACCCACCGCCACCCCCCCTCCTCCCCCGCCGACCTCTGGGGATTGTTATAAAAGGGTTTTCCCTGAAAAAAAGGATTTTTGAGTAAGCTCATTATCGTCTGCCCTCGCAGCTGCTTCTTTTACCCTTGTAATTCTTTGTTCTTCAATAGGCGTCTTTATGTTAAGGAGAATGCTACTTTTAAATTCTTCTAGCAAAATCACTTCTCTAAAATTTTCACATGAGAGGTCTAGCTTACGAGATCGGATCCAGTGATTGGAAGCCATGTTTATTTATTTATTTAGAGATACAGCACTGAAACAGGCCCTTCGGCCCACCAAGTCTGTGCTGACCATCAACCACGCATTAATACGAATCCTACATGCCGCGAACAACAGATGCCCCTCTACATTGCTTTCATTGATCTCACCAAAGCCTTTAACCTCGTCAGCAGACGTGGTCTCTTCAGACCACTAGAAAAGATCGGATGTCCACCAAAGCTACTAAGTATCATCACCTCATTCCATGACAATATGAAAGGCACAATTCAACATGGCGGCTCCTCATCAGACCCCTTTCCTATCCTGAGTGGCGTGAAACAGGGCTGTGTTCTCGCACTCACACTTTTTGGGATTTTCTTCTCCCTGCTGCTTTCACATGCGTTCAAGTCTTCTGAAGAAGGAATTTTCCTCCACACAAGATCAGGGAGCAGGTTGTTCAATCTTGCCCGTCTAAGAGCAAAGTCCAAAGTACGGAAAGTCCTCATCAGGGAACTCCTCTTTGCTGACGATGCTGCATGAACATCTCACACTGAAGAGTGCCTGCAGAGTCTCATCGACAGGTTTGCGGCTGCCTGCAACGAATTTGGCCATACCATCAGCCTCAAGAAAACGAACATCATGGGGCAGGACGTCAGAAATGCTCCATCCATCAATACTGGCGACCACGCTCTGGAAGTGGTTCAAGAGTTCACCTACCTAAGCTCAACTATCACCAGTAACCTGTCTCTAGATGCAGAAATCAACAAGCGTATGGGGAAGGCTTCCACTGCTATGTCCAGACTGGCCAAGAGAGTGTGGGAAAATGGCGCACTGACACGGAACACAAAAGTCCGAGTGTATCAAGCCTGTGTCCTCAGTACCTTGCTCTATGGCAGCAAGGCCTGGACAACGTATGTCAGCCAAGAGCGACGTCTCAATTCATTCCATCTTCGCTGCCTCCGGAGAATACTTGGCATCAGGTGGCAGGACCGTATCTCCAACACAGAAGTCCTCGAGGTGGCCAACATCCCCAGCTTATACACACTACTGAGTCAGCGGCGCTTGAGATGGCTTGGCCATATGAGCCGCATGGAAGATGGCAGGATCCCCAAAGACACATTGTACAGCGAGCTCGCCACTGGTATCAGACCCACCGGCCGTCCATGTCTTCGCTTTAAAGACGTCTGCAAACGCGACATGAAGTCCTGTGACATTGATCACAAGTCGTGGGAGTCAGTTGCCAGCGTTCGCCAGAGCTGGCGGGCAGCCATAAAGGCGGGGCTAAAGTGTGGCAAGTCGAAGAGACTTAGCAGTTGGCAGGAAAAAAGACAAAAGCGCAAGGGGAGAGCCAACTGTGTAACAGCCCCGACAAACAAATTTTTCTGCAGCACCTGTGGAAGAGCCTGTCACTCTAGAATTGGCCTTTATAGCCACTCCAGGCGCTGCTCCACACACCACTGACCACCTCCAGGCGCTTACCCATTGTCTGTCGAGATAAGGAGGCCAAAGAAGAAGACATTAATCCCATATTCCTACCCATCCCCACCCGTCCCTATATTTCCCTACCACCTACCTATACTAGGGGCAATTTATAATGGCCAATTTACCTATCAACCTGCAAGTCTTTGGCTGTGGGAGGAAACCAGAGCACCCGGTGAAACCCCACACAGTCACAGGGAGAACTTGCAAACTCCACACAGGCAATACCCAGAATCAAACCCGGGTCGCTGGAGCTGTGAGGCTGTGGTGCTAACCACTACGCCACTGTGCCGCCCCAATTCTTAATTCTTTCAAATTCAATGTAGTTTGGGCAGGTCGCTTCCTAGCTTTTCAAAACTGTTGCCGATAGGCTTCAGGAACTAACTCATATGCATTTAATATAGCAGCTTTAGTCTGCTCATAATCAAGGGAACTTTCTTCTGATAACATGGACTGAGCTTTGCGAGCTCTACCCACCAATTCGCTTTCTAAGAGCTTTGTCTAACAATCTTTCAGCTAGTTTAACCTGTCAACTATTTTCTCAAAGGATATAAAATAGGACTTGACCTCTTCCTCATTAAATTTTGGCACTAACCATGAGTGTCTTATTACATCAAAGTTCTGCTCTGAATTGGGGATAAGGTTTGAGTGGCTGGTGGCATTCTCACCCTGTGCTTGCAGCCTTTCTAACTCAACTTTTCTTGCTGCGTCCTGTCTTTACATCTCTATTTCCGCTGCCTCTTGCTTCATTCACAACTCAAACTCTAATTCCAATTTTCACATCACAAGGTCCCTTTCTACTTGAATCTTAGCTAGTGTAATTTTATCCATTTCATGTTCCATTCCTGTTTCGTCTGGTTCAGCGGCAAGATTAAAATGACTAGCTAAATTCTTCACTATTTCAGGTTTCTTTGTTTTTTGTCTGAAAGTGACTCCCGCCTGAGCAGCTAAGGTTTTTAAATCTTCAATACTTAATTTATTTAACTTATCATAGGATATGTCTCCCCTGCTCTACAAACACTTCAGCATTAAATGTGGCCATACTTTTTCTTTCTAGCACCTTGGAGAAGAAAAGAATGGCATGGGAAAACCTGATTGTTCAATTTTCCACAGTTTTAGGGGTCAATTTTCCTCCCTTTTCCAAATCTCTCACTTAATCTAATTGTTCAGAATCTCGGCTTCAAGCCCCCAGTTTGTTACGGACAGGTGGAAAGGGGCGTGGGCGGTTCCCACCGTTCACGTCCCATCTGACTGCAATCGTGTTTTGTTAAAAATGGTGAATTAGTCCCTGAGCATTTTTTAGGGTCAAATAAACAGACAAATTATTTTTTTTTAAACCTACGAGAAAACCTACCTATTTATTTTTACACAATTCCCAAAATGGTCACTATCTTACTCAGACACACATTCACTCATACACACATACACAAGAATGGATAGATAGAGAGAGAAGGGTAGGATGTAGTTCAAAGTGAGGTAGGTATTCGTGATTTACAGTAAACCTGCCGAATCTTCTAAGGAGGACAGTCTCTTTTAAAGCTGCAGGCCTGGGGTTTTGTAGTGTTGAACTTGTTGAGGTGTTGTAGATTTCTAGTGGTTAAGACTTTGGACTGGAGGTGGTGGTCACTTTCAGTTCTCTGCTGCAGCAAGTTGAAGTGTAGAATTAGCAGGAGGGCTTCTTTGGGCTGGGCTGGATTTCTTTCCACAGCCTCTCACTGGACTGCTTTCTGAAGATGTTGGCATGATCTCCTTCTCTCTCTCTCTCACTCTCGCTCCAGAGGGCTACAAAATTCATCACATTAGAGCTTCTGTTAGTTGACACATGTCTTTCTCCCCTGGTGTGACCACACAATGGAGCAGGATGTGGAATCCATGGCTATCTACTGATGTCTGGATGGGTACCATTCTGTTAAGATGTGACTACTTCACACCTACTCATTTTGATTTGGGCCGTTAGTCCATCTGCTTCCAGAACCCTCTGTTAGTTAATTCATGTATCTAGAAGTCGTCAATATGCAATAGTGTTCCTTTCAATTTCAAAAGGGTTTTTACCAGATCTATTTTAGACAAGGGTAATGAGTTCCATCATTGCAGACAAGTTTGTTGATTCCTAGTACAAGAGGTCACCTGACTGCTACTCCATTTTGACAGTGGTACCAGTGTCCATATTTTGTTTAGCAGTTGACTTTTTTAATTCATAATTTTTCCATTTCATTATTAATTTCATTACGGCTCCTTCCATGCATGACAGCAGTGTCACCAATAGAACCTCCCTTTTGATGGAATATTACCTTCTAGTTTGCCTCCATTTATCTTCACCTCAGGTATTGCCCAGATCTGCACCATTTATTACTACATGCAACCCATTAGCAACTCTCACCTCCATTTTTAATTCCTCCCGCTGAAGACATTCTTGTCCTTCAGTTCCCTCATTTGGGGGTTTAATGGAGTCAGGACAATCTCTACACCCAAAGCATGGGGAAGAGGAGGAAGAGGGAGAACCAGGGCGGAGATATGGCAGGGGAGATAACTGGGGGAGGAAGAAAAAAGACAGGGCTAATAACTGAAGGAGATGCAGAACAGACAGTTGAGATGACTGGGAACAGACAGACAAGAAGGTAAAGGAAGGTAACAATGAGGGGAGGGAGGGGAGACACAAAAGGGAGAGTAACAACTGAGGGAGGGCAGCGACACAGATAAGGTGAATTGTGGTGACATTTCATGCAGGATGTGAGGGTGCTTAAAAACAGTTCAAAATTGTTTTGAAAACTTTGTGATACTGCAAGGTAAAACTGAGATTTTTGAAAATTGGCATTGTACCTGGAAAATCCCAAACGGCATGGAGCTGGTGTTAAAACATGAATTTTACTCAGAAATGACAGAAAGCATGAGAAAGAAAGAAAGAAAGAGTGGAGTAGAGAATGTCCTTGTGAACTTCAGCTTCATGCCTAGATATTACCAGGGAAACTCAATGGCATGTCAAAGAGACAGCTATAACCCATCACCTGGCCTGCCGTGCATTGATGCTGCAATTTGGTGAAAACGGACAGACACAAACCGGTCTTCATTGTACCTCTTCTGCAGGCCCTTCTGTCTCTTTGTATGCCCCCTCTTCTCCAGTCCTGAACAGGAGGTCTGCAGAATCAACATTACCTGCAGCATCAGAAAGAAAATCATCACCATAAACACCCAGAATGGAGCCACACCAGCAGGTTGAACACTCCTAAACCATCAGTGTTGTTTTATTTCGTCCCAACAAGACAACGAATGAGATCTAACTTGTAAATATTTAACAGAATAGAACAATTAATTCCTGAATACTACTTCATGTTAAGACATGAAGCTCAAAAAGAAAATAAGTTCAGGATTGACTTCAGGAGGTACTTCTTCATAAAGACTGATTTGAGACCTAGAATGGTTTGCTGAGTAAGCCTGTGGAGGCAAAAACTCCAGAACCATTCAAGAGGCAGTTAGATGGTGTGGTGGAGGAGAACCATCAGTTTCTATGGAAGGTGAGCAATTAGCTCTACAGGTCTCTCACATCTGTACTTATCTGAGAAAGTGGCTGATCCATAAATCTGACATTCTTTATTTTTGCATTTATGAATGGGAAATTATGTTTGATGAACCTGTTGGGGTTTTTTGAGGATGTTACTAACAGAATTGATAAAAGGGAGTAGGTGGACGTGGTATACTTAGATTTTCAGAAGGCTTTTGATAAAGCCCCCCGCAGGAGATTAGTTCGCAAAGTTAAAGAACATGGGATAGGAGGTAATATACTGGCATGGATTAAGGATTGGTTAACAGTCAGAAAGCAGACAGTAGGAATAAACAGGTCATTCTCGCATTGGCAGGCTGTGACTAGTGGGGTACCGCAGGGATCAGTGCTTGGGTCCCAGCTGTTCACAATATAAATCAATGATTTGGATGTGGGGACCAAATGTAGTATTTCTGAGTTCACGGATGACACTAAACTAGGTGGGAATGCGTGTGTGAGGAAGATGCAAAGCAGCTTCAAGACAATTTGGACAGACTTAGTGAGTGGCAAGAATGTGGTAAACGGAATATGATTAGGAAAAATTTAAGGTTATCGACTTTGGTAAAAGGAATAGATGTGCAGAGTATTTCTTAAATGGTAAGAGATTAAAAACTACAGATGTACAAAGGGACCTGGGTGTCCTTGCCAATAAGTCACTGAAAGCTAACATGCAGGTGTATCAAGCAATGAGGAAGGCTAATGGTATGTTAGCCCTTATCGCAAGAGGATTTGAGTACAGGGGTAGTAAAGTCTTGCTTCAATTGTTTGGATGAAGGGTCACTGACCCGAAACGTTAACTCTGCTTCTCTTTCCACAGATGCTGCCAGACCTGCTGAGTGATTCCAGCATTTCTTGTTTTTATTTCAATTGTTTGGAACCTTGGTTAGACCGCACTTGGAATACGGTGTGCAGTTTTGGTCCCCTTACCTTAGGAAGGATATTATTGCCATAGAGGGAGTGCAACGAAGATTCACCAGACTTGTTCCTGGGATGGCAGGACTGTCCTATGAAGAGAGATTGAGGAAACTGGGCCTGTATTCTCTAGAGTTTTGAAGAATGAGAGGTGATCTCATTGAAACCTACAATATACTTAAAGGGATAGACAGGGTAGAAGCAGCTGTTTCCCTTGGTTGGGGAGTCTAGAAGCAGAGGACACAATTTCAAAATAAGGGGGAAGCCACTGAGGACAGAGATGAGGAGAAATTTCTTTACTCAGAGGGTTGTGAATCTTTGGAATTCTCTACCCCAGAGGGCTGTGGAAGCTCAGTCACTGAGTATGTTTAAAGCAGAGATTGACAGATTTCTAAATACAAATGACATAAGGGGATATGGGAACAGTGTGGGAAAAAAGCATTGAGGTGGGATGATCGCCCATGATCATATTGAATGGCGGGGTAGGCACGATGGGCTGAATGGCCTACTCCTGTTCCTATGTTCCCCACCTTTAGCCCTCTCCTTCCTGAAAGTACTGGCTCTTGCTGTGGTTTAATTCCCAAGCACCTTCTGGTACCTCACCCAAGTGATTATTCTTCATGTGTGAGTTTAGACAGTGAATATCAACAGGCTATTTAATTGAGGCAAGCATTACAACTGAACCTGATCCTGTCCTCACTCAATTTCTGCACCCTTGCACTTTCCAGGAAGGAATAACTGGACAGCTATCCATATACAGGGATAACAAAGGGAAGCAAGTGGGGAATAATGTTTTTTTTAAAAAACAAGAATTCCTTGGATAGCTTACCCAAAAACCACACAATCTGGACTGACAAAACAATGAATAATGTCAGCATGCTAGGATCTAATTGACTGGAAACTTCAGACAAGGGAGTGAGAAGTCAGATAATGCCGGAATTTTACGGCCCCCAAACGAGCAGTCTGGTGGTGGTAGGGGGCCGTAAACTTGAGTGGGAGGCGCGGGGGCTGTTCCCATCCCTGTCCCGCCCCCGCTGCAACTTCATGCGGTGCAGCAACAGTGAGAAACATCCCACCTGCCCCAGGCCAATCAGAGCCTTAAGTGGCCAATTAACTGGCACTTAAAGGCCTCCTCCCGCCGCGGGTATTTTATTCTCTGCAGCCAGATGGCAAAAGCCTCAAGAACCCAGCCTGATAAAACCAGGCGGCCTTCTTGCAGGCTGGGGAAGGCACCCTGTGGCCCATGGAGGGCCGCCCCCGAAGCCCAACCGCCCCCAACGCATAACACTCTCCCGGCACCCCCATAACTGACCCCCCTTGCCTCGCTGGAGCCCAGCTGATTGTCCCCGGTGAGGCCCTAAAAACTTACCTGTCTTCTGGGGCCATCCTTCACCTTAAAGCCTGGCGACCTGACCCAGACCCAACTACACCCAAGTACATGTGTCGGGTTTGGGGGGGGTCGGGTCTATATTTTGCACCCAGCATTCGGGCTCGGGTCAGGTTGGGCTGGACTGTACTAGCTCTGTGTTTTATAAATAAATACATCATTGCATTTTATCAAGTGTTTTTTCCATTTTTCGGTGTGTAAATGGCTCCTATAATTACTTCCGATTACTGTGGATTCCATTCATTGCGATAGTCAGGTCGGGTCGGGCAAGAAAAAAAAAATTAAAGGTCGCGGGCTCCAGTCAGGTTCGGTTTGGCTGTGGGCGGGTCGAGCCCAGATTGGGTTTTAATTTTATACCCAAAGCAGGCCTTTACTTCACCATGCTTGCGATGGCTGGGTGTAGTCCCTAAAGTGGCCACCGCTTCTGGTGGCGCTGCTGTGTCTAAGAGCTGCCAGCCCGTTGATTGGCCGGCAGCTCCATTAGGCAGGACTTCCTGCCTCAAGGAGGTGGAAGTCCCACCCAAGACCAATTAAGGTTCTGGGCAACGGAAAATCACGGCCTAGCTCCCAGGTCCGGTGAGGCGGGCTCGCCACTGACTTTTTGGCCGGTGGGCGGGACATCCCGCCCAACGAAAAATTCCAGCCAATGAGCCATTTCTAAATACACCGTGCTTGTCTTGTCCAAAAATTAAGCATGGTAAAAAAAAGACCAAAAGGGGCAGAGTGAGAAATGGTGATTTGGATGTAAGCAATGAAACAGATTTTAAAAGGTCCTGGCAAAAAAAAGTATAGAAAAAAACTAAGATTCCAATCCTGAAATTAGTGTGGGCCTTCCCAGTTCCCAAAATACACATGGTATCTTTGTAGCACATGATCAAAATAGAACATTAGGAGATTTTCCCAAGTTATCTTCCTCCAATGACCTCTGGTTTGGGTCAACGTGCATCCAGTTTTCAGCTGGACATTCTCATTTCTGAGTGAGCATTCCCAGAGTTTGTTTTAAAAAATAAACTTGTAGTTTTCTTGTGACGCTACTCATTAAATCGGAGACTGCAAGTTGAAGGGTTGCTGGAGCAGGGAGGGATAAGAACATAAGAAATAGGAGCAGAAGTAGGCCATTCAGCCCCTCAAGCCTGCCCTGCCATTCAATAAGATCATGGCTGATCTGTCCCAGGCCTCAACTCCTCTTTCGGGCCTGCTTTGCATAACCCTCAACTCCCCGAGATTTCAAAAATCTGTCTAGTCCTCCTTAAATACATTCAGTGATCTAGCCTCCACAACTCTCTGAGGTAGAGAATTCCAGAGATTCAACACCCTCTGAGAGGAGAAATTCCTTGCATTTCAGTTTTAAATGTGTGACCCCTTATTCTGTAACCATGTCCCCTAATTCGAGATTCCCCCCCAGTGGAAACATATTCTCAACATCTATCCTATCAAGCCCCCTTAGAATCTTATATGTTTCAATAAGATCACCTCTCATTCTTCTAAACGCCAATGAATAAAGGCCTAACCTGTTTGATAAGACAACCCCTTCATCCCAGGAATCAGCCTAGTGAACCTTTTCTGAACTGCCTCCAATGCTAGTTTATCCTTCCTTAAATACGGGGACCAAAACTGTATGCAGTACTCCAGGTGTGGCCTCACCAACACCCTGTACAGTTGTAACAAGACTTCCCTATTTTTAAACTCTAACCCCCTAGCAATAAAGGCCAAAATTCCATTTGCCTTCCTAATTACTTGCTGCACCTGCATGCTAACTTTTTGTGTTTCATGTACAAGAACACCCAGATCCCTCTGTACTGCAGTATTTTGTAGTCTTTCTCCATCTAAATAATAACCTGCCTTTTTATTCTTCCTAGCAAAGTGGATGACCTCATGCTTTCCCACATTGAACTCCATCTGCCAAGTTTTTGCCCACTCACTTAACCTATCTATTGTAAGGCAGGCGGGGGTGGGGGGGTCACATGGTCACTGGAGGAATTTGGAAAGAAATTGGTGAGAGATGCACTCAGAGACAGGGAAGTGCCTAATTTTGATTGGCTTAAATATTCAAGAAAGATTAGAAATTTTCTACGATGGACATTTCACATGTATGACACACACCAAATGTGAGGTTTTTTTATATACGAGAAAATTCACAATTCGCACTGATCACAATGCCAGGGGATTCATTGATTTATAATGACAGGAACATTATAACATGTAAAACACAATGAGGCAGACTTTCCTCCATTTGCACCAGGACGCAGCACATACAGAAAATTTGGACACGCACGTGCATTGTCCAAACCTGCCTGCCCAAATTTCCTCCAAGTGATGCACCTGGCAACATTTATACCATTTATGATCATTTATGCCCAAACACAAGTAGAGGAAAATTCACTCCAATGTGTTATCCTGCTGCTGGATTGTTAGTGTATGGCAATTTAAGGCTAACAAGTTTAACTCGCATTAAGCAAACACTGGAGAAGTCCATTCAAAAATTAAGGCTCAAAATCTGTCTTTGTTTACATCAATTAACAGCCTGTAGATGTTGTGACTCTAATATTTTCTGTTCATAGAGAATTTCATACTTCTCTTTCTCTTTACGGGCAGAACCCTTAGGAGTATTGACAGGCAGAGAACTGGGCGTACAGGTCCACAGGTCACTGAAAGTGGCAACGCAGGTGGATAAGGTAGACAAGAAGGCGTACGGCATGCTTGCCTTCATCGGTCAGGGCATAGAGTATAAAAATTGGCAAGTCAAGCTGCAGCTGTACAGAACTTTAGTTAGGCCACACTTCGAATATTGCGTGCAATTCTGGTCGCCACACTATCAGAAGGACGTGGAGGCTTTGGAGAGGGTACAGAAGAGGTTTACCAGGATGTTGCCTGGTCTGGAGGGCATTAGCTATGAGGAGAGGTTGGATAAACTTGGATTGTTGTCACTGGAATGACGGAGGTGGAGGGGCGACATGATAGAGGTTTACAAAGTTATGAGCGGCGTGGACAGAGTGAAAACAGACCCTTTTCCCAGGGTGGAAGAGTCAGTTACTAGGGGACATAGGTTTAAGGTGAGAGGGGCAAAGTTTAGAGGGGATGTGCGAGGCAAGTTCTTTACACAGAGGGTGGCGAGTGCCTGGAACTTGCTCCCGGGGGAGGTGGTGGAAGCAGGTACGATAGCGACGTTTAAGAGGCATCTTGACAAATACATGAATAGGATGGGAATAGAGGGATACGGTTACCCGGAAGTGCAGAAGGTTTTAGTTTAGGCAGGCATCAAGATCGGCGCAGGCTTGGTGGGCCGAATGGCCTGTTCCTGTGCTGTACTGTTCTTTGTTCTTTGTTCTTTCCAACATCCAGATCTCGAGTTACTGGAGCTTCTCACCTTTATTAGTCTGAAACAATTCCCACAGCTGAATGAAGAGGCTCAACCAGCTTGCAGACTACAACTTTCAGGATACGCCAGACATTGCGGACTAAATTCCTCCAAATTCAGATTAAGCAACCTCCTTTCTGAATCCAATGAAAACTACCTTACTTGAGGAAGGGCGTTAAATATATCAGGAAGTTTTTTTTATGATTAACAGTAAAACTCGTCATTCATGCAGTTTGCTAGGACTTGTTGATTATATGCCCCAGCCCCATCCTGTATACCGTATTCAGCAACTAAAAAGGACCGACAATCCAAAATCCATAAAGATATTTATTGGGATGAATGAATAAAGTGAAGGTAAGTGTAGGTTTGTTTTTGTTATTTTAAAAACATAAAATAAAC
Source organism: Heterodontus francisci (assembly GCF_036365525.1). NCBI lineage: Eukaryota > Metazoa > Chordata > Chondrichthyes > Heterodontiformes > Heterodontidae > Heterodontus > Heterodontus francisci. Next base: position 46,191,544 of record NC_090384.1, on the reverse strand, counting down.
TAAGCTTGAGCTTTCTGAACTCGGAGGTAACTTTGACAGGACAAACGATACAATTAACCAGATACAAGGGGTTATTATTTATTTACATAATTACAGCATATAATCAACACTTGGAAGAATTGCCACTGACGGAAAGTACTGACACCTATGAAACCTACACCCCGTCCAGAGGAGAGAAAATTAGTGGCTGGGGAGGAGTAAAGAAATAATACAATCCTACTAAAACTACAGGGCAGAAAGAAGTTCCATTCTGGCGCAGTCAATGCATGACCCTTCAAGCAGGAGCTATCCATTTCCCAACCCCAAAAACACCTTTCCTTTTCCTCCTCACGATGAAACCTTCCCTTCAATAATTCCCCTTTGATAAGAATTCAGGAATACAGTTGGAGAGTGGACCCATTCCTCAGTCCCATCATAACTGTGGACGCTACCTGACAGTCACCAGCCTTTTCGAATCGGATTAAATCTCCTCTCTCAGCAGTGCGCTACTCCCGTCCTTACCTGGGGCGCTCTCCATATTCAGCCTGACTGCTTCGCTCTGCTGTGTGCGGTCTCGGGTTGCCTGGAGACCGGAGGTTGGAGGCCTGTGGTCCTCCCGGCCTGCAGGTGGCGCTGGAGGAGCTGAGCTGCAGATTCACCCACCGGGCATCTGGAGCCTCTCACTGGCTTCTTTGCGGGGAAAGAGCTTTCACTGAAAATGCACACAATCAGGATAAGCTTATTCAGACAATATTACAGCACCAACTGAGTGTTTTTAAGATTTCACACAATTCTGGCTATTCCACTTTTTTCTCAAAAATATACTTTATTCATAAAAATCTGTTAAAAAAAATTACAAAACAGTACCAAGCTGATATTCCAGAAAGTGCAAAGGAAATCAGTTTTGTTCAATACAGGAGTGAGTTGCCTCACAACCCTTCCATTCCATTTTATATACAATGTACATTTTACAGCAAAACCATATTTGCTCTATACAGCCCGAGGGGTTTCCATGGTTCCAGCCCCTCGGTTCACTATGGCGGGAAGACCTTACACAGTGGTCTTTCCCCATTGAGCCTTTGCAGCAGCTGCCCCAAGCTTTAGTACGTCCGTCAGCACATAGCCCTGGACCTTGGAATGTGCCAGTCTGCAACACTAGGTCGTGGACAACTTTTTGCACTGGAAGACCAGCAAGTTTTGGGCAGACCAAAGAGCGTCTTTCACCAAATTGATGGTCCTCCAGTAGCAGTAGATGTTTATCTCGGTGTGCGTCCCTGGGAACAGCCCGTAGAGCACAGACTCCTGTTTTAAAGCTGCTTGGGATGAACTTTGACAAAAACCACTGCATCTCTTTCCACACCTGCTTTGCAAAGGCACATTCCAGAAGGAGGTGGGCAACAGTCTCTTCCCCACCACAGCCACCTCCAGGGCAGCATGCAGAGCTGGTGAGATTCCGAGCATGCAGGAAGGATCTGACGGGGAGGGCCCTTCTCACCACCAGCCAAGCTACGTCTTGGTGCTTGTTTGAAAGTTCTGGTGATGAGGCATTCTGCCGAATGACTTTGGCTGTCTGCTTGGGGAACCATTCGATAGGATCCACCATCTTCTTTTCCCATAGGACCTTGAGGACATTCCATGCAGACCACTGCCTGATGGTTTGGTGGTCAAAGGTGTTTTTCTGCACAAACTTTTCCACGAAGGATAGGTGGTATGGCATAGTCCAACTGGATGGAGCGTTCCATGGCAATGTGGCCTTTGCAACACCAGGGACAGATAGAACCTCAGCACGTAATGACACTTGGTGTTTGCGTACTGGGGCTCTATGCACAGCATGATACAGCCGCACACGATGGTGGTCATCAGGATGACGTCAACGTTTTTTCTGCCTTTATCCAGAGGTTTGAACATTGTGTCCCTCCAGACCCAATCCATTTTGCATCTCCAGATAAAGTGGAAAATGGCTCGGGTGACCGCCATGGCACAGGAGTGGGGTATGGGCCAGACCTGCGCCACATACAGCAACAATGTGATCGCCTTGCATCTGATGACCAGGTTCTTAACCACAATGGAGAGAGATCGCTGCTCCCACATGTTCAGTTTATGGTGTATCCTGGCTACTCGCTCCTTCCAGGTTTTGGCGCACGCCCCAGTCCTTCCAAACCATATCCCCAGCACCTTCAGGTAGTCTGACCTGATGGTGAAGGGGACAAAGGATCGGTCAGTTCAGTTCCAAAAGAACATGGCCTCGCTCTTGCCGCAATTTACTTTGGCTCCCGAGGCCCGTTTGAACTGGTTGCAGATGCTTATCAGTCTGCGAACGGACAGCGGATCCGAGCAGAAGATGGCGACGTCGTCCATGTACAGGGAGACTTTGACCTGAGTGCCTCCGCTGCTTGGGATTGTCGCTCCTCTTATGCCCGCATCCTTCCTAATGGACTCAGCAAAGGGCTCAATACAGCAAACAAACAAGGCAGGAAAGAGAGGACAGCCCAGTTTGACCCCAGATTGGATCGGGAAACTTTCTGATTCCCACCCATTGATTGAGACTGCACTGCTGATGTTTGTGTGGAGCAGTTTGATCCAATTGCGGGTTCCCTCCCCAAACCCCATTTTGGAGAGCACGTCCATCATGTATGTGTGTGATATCCTGTCAAAAGCCTTCTCCTGGTCCAAGCTGATGAGGCAGGTGTCCACCCCCCTATCCCATACATAGGCTATCATATCCCTGAGTAGCGCAAGACTACCAGAGATCTTCCTGCCGGTACAGTGCAGGTCTGGTCAGGGTGAATCACCAATTCCAGAGCAGACTTGACCTGACTGGCTATGACTTTGGACAGAATCTTGTAGTCTACATTAAACAATGAGATGGGCCGCCAATATCTGATTTCCGCCCTCTCCCCCTTCCGCTTGTAGATGAGGGTGATGATGCCTTTCCTCATGGATTCTGACATGCTGCCAGCCAGAAGCATACTCTCGTATACTTCCAGCAGGCCTGGGCCGATCCAGTCCCACAGGGCCGAATACAACTCAACCAGTAAGCCATCGCTTCCGGGAGTTTTACTCGTCTCGAAGGACCTGACGGCCTTTGTCAGCTCGTCCAGAGTTAGCGGTTTGTCCAGACTCTCCCACATGCTGCCATCTAAGACCTCCGTGATAGATGACAGGAAGGATTGGGAGGCCATGCTGTCCATGGGCTTCACGTCATACAGCCCAGCACAAAAAGATTTGTTAATCTTTAGTATTTCAGACTGCAAAGACGTTACCGAGCCATCCTCTTCTTTTCACAAGTTATTAGTTTTGTTATGAAATTCTAAAATGGTGACATCTATTTGATATTGGTCTTGACCAGCATCCCTCCACTCCCCACAAAGTAAAGGTAACTGGTTTGTGATTTTAGAGAAGGTAATAGTCATCTTGCATCCAAGGAGGATACACCGGAAGTATTAACCTGCCCTTTCTCTTTACAAATACTGAGAAATCTGATCAGTATTTCCAGTATTTTGCTTTTTTTGGTTGAACCTACCGTTTGTATCGTTTCCCTGCATCATTGCCTCTCTTCCTTCTGGTTCTGTTTATACAAAGTATCTGCTTCTTGCTTTCTCTTCAGGTAAGTGAACCCAGTTACTCTGCAGCCCCACTGCTTGGAAGGTGGTCATCTGTCCTTTTTGCCCAAAGAGCAAGGAGCAGAAAGAGAATGGTTGAAGAAGGAAAACAGATGGTGGAGAGAGAGAGAGAAGGAAGGAAAATTAAGGCTGGATTGGAAGTGTGACGGCAAATCATGAAAGTGAAAGTACATTAAACAGTCAATCCTAGTTGGATAAAGGTATTATTGGGAGCAAGTCTAAGTTTAATATGAACAGACTTGACTGTGGTTGTACAGTAACCATTTGTAAGATATTCAATACTGGATATAGAATGGAAAGCCCTGAGGACAAGCAAAAGGCTGTGGATACTTCTGGGAGTTCAGGGCCAAGTGGGAAGCTGAGAAGATAATGTACAGTCACTTAAAATGTCAGGATAAAAATGTAGATTAAAAGGTTGGTTAACAAAAGTTAAACATTCTGGAAGAAATATTGCATACATTTTGGGTGCTCTTTGTGTCATTTTTTTGCAATTTGCAATTACATAAACTGAGTCAGGTTGAGTTGGGAAAGAAACAGAATTTTTTATTGAATTGTTACTAATAGGTTTCCTACTGCACTGGACATGGTCATAAAAGGCCTAAAGCACAGTATGTTGCAATTCTACGCCTTAATTCTGGACACCTCTCCTGCAGTCACTTGAGTTGGCAGGGATCACAACATTCTCATGTGCTACTGGTCCACATGCCAATAACTATTATGGATATAGAATCATAGAATTATAGAAATTTATGGCACAGAAGGAGGTCATTCGGCCCATCGTGACTGTGCCGGCAGAAAAGGCTGTCCAGCCTTATACTTTTCAACTCTTGGTCCGCAGCCTTATAGGTTACCACACTTCAATTGCATATCCAAGTACTTTACAAAACAATGAGGGGTTTCTGCCTCTAACACCCTTTCAGGTACTGAGTTCCAGATCCTCACCACCTTTTGGGTAAAAACATTTCTCCTCAACATTAATCCTTCCACCAATTACTTAAAATCTATGCCCCCTAGTTATTCACCTCTCTGCTAAGGGAAATATATCTTTCTTATCCACTCAAGGGCCCTCATTATTTTGTACACCTCAATTAAATCTCCCCTCAGCCTCATTTGTTATAAAGAAAATAACTTAGGACTATCACTGTTTCTTCACACATAGCATTTTTCAGTCATGCAACATCCTCATAAATCTCCTCTGTAAGTGCGATAACACCCTTCTTTTAACATGATGAGCAGAACTGTGCACAGTACTCTAGCTGTGGCCTAACTAGTCTTTTATACATTTCTAGCATAGCCTCTCTGCTTTTATATTCTATACCTCAAATAATAAAGGGAAGTATCCCATATGTCTTCTGATGTTATGGCAATGTTTTCCCTCTAGTTCTGTAAGCTGATTGATTACAGCTGCAATCAATCAGAAAGCAAAGAGGGACACTACAAACTGAGAATCGTACTGACCATATTTTATCATATAGACAGACAGATAAATAAATAGCCAGATGGATAGGACTGAATATCTTTTTTATGCCAATTACCATCTATTCATTAAGTAAAGCACTAGCAAGCAATATGTAGAGTTTAGAGTAAACGCTTATGCTTTAGGCACAGAAATTAGCTGATGCTTGTTGAATGTATGATGTATGCTTTTATTAACTGGATACATACTACATGTGGCGCAATGTTATGGCCCTGAACTGGCTTTTCCAGTTGTATATTTAAAATGAAAAAAAAATGTATTTTATAAGACATATAAACAATTGGTATCTTTTTGAGAAAAACTAATTTCTCTCATCCCTTCTTGACAGACATCCTCACAACACATTTCCTCTTCATTTTCTTTTATTCTAAACAAAACTCACAAAGGATTGTTTAAGTAGAAAGCATTGTGTGTTTTAATTCATTTGCCATTGTTTTGCACAATGAGATTACATTTGTCAAAGCCTTTTACAGGTATTAACAGGCACTGATCTTTTTAAATTTCTATTATCTTAAGCCAATTATTGGTGCCTTGACTGGGTTCAGCTAAGTCAGAACAGAGAAAGGGTCAAACTGGGACCTTGTTGGTCTTTAAGAGGGGGCGCGATTCTAGATTTAGTCTTCGGTATTTTGGAGATAGTGACCATAATAAAGTTAGTTTTAGCACAATCATGGAAATGGACAGAGATAAAACAGGAATAAAAGTGCTAAATTGGGGGAAGGCAAATTTTACAAAGCTGAGAGGTGATCTAGCAGCAGTGGACTGGATACAGCTACTTGAAGGAAAAACAGTGGCAAATCAGTGGGAGGCATTCAAAAGCGAGATTCTACAGGCACAGAGTTGACATGTCCCCATAAAGATAAAGGGTGGAACGGCCAAATCTAGAGCCCCCTGGTTATCTAGAAGCATACAGGGTAAGATAAAGCAGAAAAAGCAAGCTTATGACGGTCACAAAAAACGTAAAACTTTAGAAAGCCTAGAGGAGTATAGAAAGTGCAGGGATGAAGTAAAAAAGGAAATGAGGAAAGCAAAGAGAGGACATGAAAAAATATTGGCAGGTAAAATCAAGGAAAACCCAAAGATGATTTATCAGTACTTTAAGGGCAAGAAGATAACTAAGGAAAGGGTAGGACCTATCAGAGATGTACAAGGGAACTTATGTGTGGATGCAGAAGATGTGGGCAGGGTTCTTAATGAGTTTTTTGTCTCTGTCTTCACAAAGGAGAGGGATGATGCAGACATTGTAGTGAAAGAAGAGTGTGAAATATTAGATGCGATAAGCATAATGAGAGAGGAAGTATTAGAAGGTCTGACATCCTTGAAAGTGACTAAGTTGCCCGGGCTGAATGGATTGTATCCCAGGTTAAAGGAAGCCAGGGAGAAAATAGCATATGCTCTAAGGGTCATTTTCAAATCCTCACTAGATAGAGGGGAGATACCAGAGGGTTGGAGGTCTGCAAATGTTGTACCATTGTTTAAAAAGGGTATGAGGGATAGGCCAAATAATTACAGGCCTGTCAGTCTGACCTTGGTGGTGGGTAAATTATTAGAATCAATTCTGAGAGACAGGATAAACTGCCACTTAGAAAGGCACGGATTAATCAGGGATATTCAGCAAGGATTTGTTAAGGGAAGGTCGTGTCTTTTTTTTAAAATTCATTCACGGGATGTGGGCATCGCTGGCCAGGCCAGCATTTATTGCCCATCCCTAATTGCCCTTGAGAAGGTGGTGGTGAGCTACCTTCTTGAACTGCTGCAGTCCATGTGGGCTAGGTACATCCACAGTGCTGTTAGGATGGGAGTTCCAGGATTTTGACTCAGCGACAGTGAAGGAATGGCGATATAGTTCCAAGTCAGGATGGTGTGTGGCTTGGAGTGGAACTTGCAAGTAGTGGTGTTCCCATGCATCTGCTGCTCTCATCCTTATAGGTGGTAGAGGTTGCGGGTTTGGAAGGTGTTGGCTAAGGAGCCTTGGTGCATTGCTGCAGTGCATTTTGTAGATGGTACACACTGCTGCCACTGTGCGCCAGTGGTGGAGGGAGTGAATGTTTGTGGATGGGGTTCCAATCAAGCGGGCTACTTTGTCCTGGATGTTCGAGCTTCTTGAGCGTTGTTGGAGTTGCACCCATCCAGGCAAGGGGAGAGTATTCCATCACACACCTGACTTGTGCCTTGTAGATGGTGAACAGGCTTTGGGGAGATCGGAGGTGAGTTACTCGCTGCAGGGTTCCTAGCTGCTGACCTGCTCTGGCAGCCACAGTATTTATATGGTTACTCCAGTTCAGTTTCTGGTCAATGGTAACCCTCAGAATGTTGATAGTGGGGGATTCAGAGATCGTAATGACATTGAATGTCAAGGGGAGAAGGTTAGACTCTCTCTTATTGGAGATGGTCATTGCCTGGCACTTTTAGTTTTGGTTGCAGCAGCTTTGACAGAAGCGGAGGTACGGAGTGAACTTGCAGCTGGGAGGTCAATTTCAGTGCAAGTTAAAAGTTAATTCCCTTTTGTTTTCGGAGGACCAGGGGACTGCTGGGTAAGTAAAAACTATATATTTGGGCGGTTTAAAATCAATTTCTTTTAGTTTTGGTTGCAGCAGCTTTGACAGAAGCGGAGGTACGGAGCGAACTTGCAGCTGGGAGGTCAATTTCAGTGTAAGTTAAAAGTTAATTCCCTTTTGTTTTCGGAGGACCAGGGGACTGCTGGGTAAATAAAAACTATATATTTGGGCGGTGGCTGTACCTGAGACACTACACATGTAGTGTCTCCCACCCACCCTCCTCCTCTAACCAAAAAAAAAGGACTCTGGTGTGTTGATAAGGTAAACTTTTTATTTAAAAAGTTCTGTCCGTCGGATTGCTAAGCTAACAAGTTTTGACTTTTTTTTTGGTTTTTCAGTAGATTTGTTGGGAATTTAGAATAGTGGGAATGGAGGGAAAGGCAGTTGTATGTTCCTCCTGTAGAATGTGGGAGGTAAGGGTCGCCAAGAGTGTCCCTGCTGACTGCATCTGCGGGAAGTGCACCCAACTCCAGCTCCTCGAGAATCGCGTTAGGGAACTGGAGCTGGAGCTGGATGGATGAACTTCGGATCATTCGGGAGGCGGAGGGGGTTATTGAGAGGAGTTATGGGGAGGTAGTCACACCTCAGGTAAAAGAGGTAGGTAGATGGGTTACCGTCAGGGGAAGGAGAGGGAACCAGCAGGCAGTGCAGGGATCCCCTGTGGCCATTTCCCTCAACAACAGGTATACCGTTTTGGATACGGTTGCGGGGGACGACTTACCAGGGGTAAGCAATGGGGTACAGGTCTCTGGCACAGAGTCTGTCCCTGTTGCTCAGAAGGGAAGGGGGAAGAGGAGCAGAACATTAGTCATTGGGGACTCCATAGTTAGGGGAACAGATAGGAGGTTCTGTGGGAACGAGAGAGACTCACGGTTGGTGTGTTGCCTCCCAGGTGCCAGGGTTCGTGATGTCTCGGATCGTGTTTTTGGGATCCTTAAGGGGGAGGGGGGAGCAGCCCCAAGTCGTGGTCCACATAGGCACCAACGCGGTCAGAAGAGAGATGGGGATTTAAGGCAGAAATTCAGGGAGCTAGGATGGAAGCTTAGAGCGAGAACAAACAGAGTTGTTATCTCTGGGTTGTTGCCCGTGCCACGTGATAGCGAAGCGAGGAATAGGGAGAGAGAGGAGTTGAACACGTGGCTGCAGGGATGGTGTAGGAGGGAGGGTTTTGGTTTCCTGGATAATTGGGGCTCTTTCTGGGGTAGGTGGGACCTCTACAAACAGGATGGTCTTCACCTGAACCAGAGGGGTACCAATATCCTGGGGGGGAGATTTGCTAGTGCTCTTTGGGGGGGTTTAAACTAATTCAGCAGGGGAATGGGAACCTAAATTGTAGTTCCAGTGTACAGGATGTTGAGAGTAGTGAGGTCAGGGATAAGGTTACAAGGACGCAAGAGGGCACTGGCAAGCAAGAACTTGGTTTAAAGTGTGTCTACTTCAACGCCAGGAGCATCCGGAATAAGGTGGGTGAGCTTGCAGCATGGGTTGGTACCTGGGATCTCGATGTAGTGGCCATTTCGGAGACATGGGTAGAGCAGGGGCAGGAATGGATGTTGCAGGTTCCAGGATTTAGATGTTTCAGTAAGAACAGAGAAGATGGTAAAAGGAGGGGGGGGGGGGTGGCATTGTTAATCAAGGAGAGTATTACGGCGGCAGAAAGGACGTTTGAGGACTCGTCTACTGAGGTAGTATGGGCCGAGGTTAGAAACAGGAGAGGAGAGGTCACCCTGTTGGGAGTTTTCTATAGACCTCCGAATAGTTCCAGAGATGTAGAGGAAAGGATAGCGAAGATGATTCTCGACAGGGGCGAGAGTAACAGGGTAGTTGTTATGGGGGACTTTAACTTTCCAAATATTGACTGGAAATACTATAGTTCGAGTACTTTAGATGGGTCAGTTTTTGTCCAGTGTGTGCAGGAGGGTTTTCTGACACAGTATGTAGACAGGCCAACCAGGGGCGATGCCATATTGGATTTGGTACTGGGAAATGAACCCGGCCAGGTGTTAGATTTAGATGTAGGTGAGCACTTTGGTGATAGTGATCACAATTCAGTTAGGTTTATCTTAGCGATGGGCAGGGGCAGGTATATACCGCAGGGCAAGAATTATAGCTGGGGGAAAGGAAATTATGATGCGATTAGGCAAGATTTAGGATGCGTAGGATGGGGAAGGAAACTGCAGGGGATGGGCACAATCAAAATGTGGAGCTTATTCAAGGAGCAGCTACTGCGTGTCCTTGATAAGTATGTACCTGTCAGGCAGGGAGGAAGTTGTCGAGCCGTGGTTTACTAAAGAAGTTGAAGCTCTTGTCAAGAGGAAGAAGAAGGCTTATGTTAGGATGAGACGTGAAGGCTCAGTTAGGGCGCTTGAGAGTTACAAGCTAGCCAGGAAGGATCTAAAGGGAGAGCTAAGAAGAGCAAGGAGAGGACACGAGAAGTCATTGGCGGATAGGATCAGGGAAAACCCTAAGGCTTTCTATAGGTATATCAGGAATAAAAGAATGACTAGAGTTAGATTAGGGCCAATCAAGGATAGTAGTGGGAAGTTGTGTGTGGAATCAGAGGAGATAGGGGAAGCGTTAAATGAATATTTTTCGTCAGTATTACAGTAGAGAAAGAAAATGTTGTTGAGGAGAAACTGAGATTCAGACTACTAGGCTAGATGGGATTGAGGTTCACAAGGAGGAGGTGTTAGCAATTTTGGAAAGTGTGAAAATAGATAAGTCCCCTGGGCCAGATGGGATTTATCCTAGGATTCTCTGGGAAGCCAGGGAGGAGATTGCAGAGCCTTTGTCCTTGATCTTTATGTCGTCATTGTCGACAGGAATAGTGCCGGAAGACTGGAGGATAGCAAATGTTGTCCCCTTGTTCAAGAAGGGGAGTAGAGACAGCCCTGGTAATTATAGACCTGTGAGCCTTACTTCGGTTGTGGGTAAAATGTTGGAAAAGGTTATAAGAGACAGGATTTATAATCATCTTGAAAAGAATAAGTTCATTAGCGATAGTCAGCACGGTTTTGTGAAGGGTAGGTCGTGCCTCACAAACCTTATTGAGTTTTTTGAGAAGGTGACCAAACAGGTGGATGAGGGTAAAGCAGTGGATGTGGTGTATATGGATTTCAGTAAGGCGTTTGATAAGGTTCCCCACGGTAGGCTATTGCAGAAAATACGTAAGTATGGGGTTGAAGGTGATTTACAGCTTTGGATCAGAAATTGGCTAGCTGAAAGAAGACAGAGGGTGGTGGTTGATGGCAAATGTTCATCCTGGAGTTTAGTTACTAGTGGTGTACCGCAAGGATCTGTTTTGGGGACACTGCTGTTTGTCATTTTTATAAATGACCTGGAAGAGGGTGTAGAAGGGTGGGTTAGTAAATTTGCGGATGACACAAAGGTCGGTGGAGTTGTGGATAGTGCCGAAGGATGTTGTAGGGTACAGAGGGACATAGATAGGCTGCAGAGCTGGGCTGAGAGATGGCAAATGGAGTTTAATGCGGAAAAGTGTGAGGTGATTCACTTTGGAAGGAGTAACAGGAATGCAGAGTACTGGGCTAATGGGAAGATTCTTGGTAGTGTAGATGAACAGAGAGATCTTGGTGTCCAGGTACATAAATCCCTGAAAGTTGCTACCCAGGTTAATAGGACTGTTAAGAAGGCATATGGTGTGTTAGCTTTTATTAGTAGGGGGATCGAGTTTCGGAGCCACGAGGTCATGCTGCAGCTGTACAAAACTCTGGTGAGACCGCACCTGGAGTATTGCGTGCAGTTCTGGTCACCGCATTATAGGAAGGATGTGGAAGCTTTGGAAAGGGTGCAGAGGAGATTTACTAGGATGTTGCCTGGTATGGAGGGAAGGTCTTGCGAGGAAAGGCTGAGGGACTTGAGGTTGTTTTCGTTGGAGAGAAGGAGGAGGAGAGGTGACTTAATAAAGACATATAAGATAATCAGAGGGTTAGATAGGGTGGATAGTGAGAGTCTTTTTCCTCGGATGGTGATGGCAAACACGAGGGGACATAGCTTTAAGTTGAGGGGTGATAGATATAGGACAGATGTCAGAGGTAGTTTCTTTACTCAGAGAGTAGTAGGGGCGTGGAACGCCCTGCCTGCAACAGTAGTAGACTTGCCAACTTTAAGGGCATTTAAGTGGTCATTGGATAAACATATGGATGAAAATGGAATAGTGTAGGTCAGATGGTTTCACAGGTCGGCGCAACATCGAGGGCCGAAGGGCCTGTACTGCGCTGTAATGTTCTAATCTAATCTAATCTAAACTTGTGTGGCACAAATGTTACTTGCCACTTATCAGCCCAAGCCTGGATATTGTCCAGGTTTTGCTCCATTTCTACACGGACTGCTTCAGTATCTGAGGAGTCGCGAATGGTGCTGAACATTGTGCAATCATCAGTGAACATCCCCACTTCTGACCTTATGAGTGGAGGAAGGTCATTGATGAAGCAGCTGAAGATGGTTGGGTCGAGGAGACGACCCTGAGGAACTCATGCAGTGATGTCCAGGAGCTCAGATGACTGGCCTCCAACAACCACAACCATCTTCCTTTGAGCTAGGTATGACTCCAACCAGCGGGGAATTTTCCCCCTGATTCCCATTGACTCCAGTTTTCCTAGAGCTCCTTGGCGCCATACTCATTCAAATGCTGCCTTGATGTCAAGGGCAGTCACTCGCACCTCACCTCTTGAGGTCAGCTCTTTTGTCCATGTTTGAACCAAGGCTGTAATGAGGTCAGGAGCTGAGTGGCCCTGGCGGAACACAAACTGATGGCTGATAGGGCGGTAATTGACCGGGTTGGATTTTTCCTGCTTTTTGGTGTACAGGACATAGTTGGGCAATTTTCCACATTGCCAGGTAGATGCCAGTGTTGTAGCTGTACTGGAACAGCTTAGCTATGGGTGTGGCAAATTCTGGAGCACAGGTCTTCAGTATTATTTCCATATCTTACAAACTTGATTGAATTTTTTGAGGAAGTAACAAGGAGAATCATTGAGGGTAGTGCAGTGGATGTGGTCTACATGGATTTTAGTAAGGCATTTGACAAGGTCCCACATAGCAGACTGGTCAGAAAAATGAAAACCCAAGGGATACAGGGAAATGTGGCAAGTTGGATCCAAGATTGGCTCAGTGACAGGAAACAAAGGATAGTAATCGACTGATGTTTTTGCAAATGGAAAGCAGTTTCCAGTGGCATTCCACAGGGCTCAGTGTTGGGTCCCTTACTGTTTGTGGTATATATTAATGATTTTGAGCTAAATGTGGGAGACATGATTGGGAAATTTGCAGATGGCACAAAAAGCGGCCATGTAGTTGATAGTGAAGCGGATAGCTGTAGACTCCAGAATGATATCAATGGTTTAGTTGAGTGGGCGGGAAAGTGTCAAATGGAATTCAATCTGGAGAAGTGTGAGGTAATTTATTTGGGGAAGGCAAACAAAGCAAGGGAATACACAATAAAAGGGGTATTGAGCGGGGTTGAAGATGTGAGAGGTCTTGGAGTGCACGTCCATAGGTCCCTGAAGCTGGCAGGACAGGTCGATAGAGTGGTTAAGAAGGCATATGGAATGCTTTCCTTTATTGGCCGAGGTATAGAATACAAAAGCAGGGATGTAATGCTGGAACTGTATAAAGCGCTGGTTAGGCCACAGCTGGAGTATTGCGTACAATTCTGGTCACCACGTTACATGAAGGACATAATTGCTCTGGAGAGAGTACTGAGAAGATTTACAAGAGTGTTGCCAGGGCTTGACAGTTGCAGCTATGAAGAAAGATTGGATAGGCTGGGGTTGTTTTCCTTGGAACAGAGGAAGCTGAGGGGTGACTTAATTGAGGTGTACAAAATTATGAGGGGCCTATAAAAAGTAGACAGGAAGGACCTGTTTCCCCCAGCGGAGAGGTCAATTACCAGGGGGCACAGATTTAAGGTGATTGGTAGAAGGATTAGAGGGGACATGAGGAAAAATGTTTTCACCCAGAGGGTGGTGTGTGTCTGGAATTCACTGCCAGGAACAGTGGTGGAGGCAGAAACTCTCAACTCTTTTAAAAGGTACCTGGACATGCACCTGAAGTGCTGTAACCTGCAAGGCCACGGACCAGGTGCTGGAAAGTGGAATTAGATTGGGCGGCTAGTTTTTGTAGCCGGCGCAGACATGATGGGCTGAATGGCCTCCTTCTGTGCTGTAACATTTCTATGATTCTATGATTTATGGCTCAACTGCTCACTGGATAAGCTGTTTTGGGGAAGCCCTCTCTGTGCTCCTCTAAACAAGAACTGGGACTTCCCAAACCCATGTTCATGGTTATCTAACTCTCTCTCTAATTGGGTTGTCAGTACTACAGCTCAAGCTTTGTCCTTTCACTCTTTCTGTTGACTCTCTTCTTGCTCCAGAGCAATAACTTTCTGCACTGCCACAACCCTAATTACTGTTTTGACAATCATCGTGACTATGTTAAAATCAAGAACTTTACACTAGCTCCTATTCTAATCATGCATAGGATCTCAAAACTAAAATTCCTTACCTTCCACCATCTTTTCCTTTTACATTCTGCAAAATTTCAAACACAACCTTTGTTCATCTAATGATTATTTCATCTGCTTGCTTACTATTTCGAGCATTAGTGCATTTTGAAGAGTAGATCTTGATCTTACAGTTGGTCTCTCAATTTAAAAGTTGTGTTACTAAGCAAATGTAAATCAATTGCTTACCCATCAAAATGGCTATCACAAACCAAATGTTGACCAATAAAGAAAGGAAGACATTTAAAGCATAATATATATAATTTATTCTAGCTATTCATATAGACTTATTCAAGGTTTTAATGTGTTTGTTTTGATTCAAGTTCAGATCTTCCAAAGTTGATCAGTAAAGGAACATTGTGGCAGACTTAGCATCTTCCCCTATTGCTTTGAAGTCTCCGCTCTGTTGTGCTATCATGTATTTGCCATTGGGTGCCTTGAGGATCAGAACATTGGAACCGACCAGCTGGATAATGAAGTTGTTTGGCTGCTCTCCAGTACCGTTGATAAAGCCGTCTTTATCCATTTCCCAGTACTTGTCTGTGGACACTGAACCGGAACATACAGACAGAGATTAACCAAAGATTTACCAGAATTCAGATAAAAGAGTCATTCAAGAGGAGTTTTAATTGAGTGTTTGGAAAGAAAAGTCCATGGGACTGGTGTGACACAGGAGCGTAAAATTAAAAGGGCAAAGGTAATCTGTTGGAATTCTCAAATAACCCTCAATGTTATAAAGGGAGAACTCTGTGCATTTATTGTTGTCCATTAATCACCTCTTGTTTGAGAGTTTCATGTGGCAGTTTCACCTGCCTGAGGATTGCGGTGTTCTGCATGATTTCTGTCTGCTACCATTCCCAGTTTTAATAGGGGTGAGGGTGTTTCACCACATCTATAAATACTGCGATAGCCCAGCCTTCATTGCTGTCTCATGCCTTGTTTCACTTTCCAGCAACAGAAAACAAGACAGAACACTTGCAAATCCCAGAGAGGATGATAAATATAGAACAAGGCACACAGAAAGAGAGAAACAGAAGAGAGAGAAACAGGGATAAGAAAGAGGAGAGAAAAATACTGTGATGAAAATTAAATAATTTGATCATGGTAAATATTCTTATTTTCTTTACAGTATTTCTGTAATGAAGATAATTTCTCTTTGAAATAACTCAGTTTAGGAACAGAACATTTCATTAAACAGTAGATTCACCG
This sequence comes from Heterodontus francisci, assembly GCF_036365525.1. Taxonomy (NCBI): domain Eukaryota; kingdom Metazoa; phylum Chordata; class Chondrichthyes; order Heterodontiformes; family Heterodontidae; genus Heterodontus; species Heterodontus francisci. The sequence continues at coordinate 46,176,178 of NC_090384.1, read as the reverse complement.
CTGGAGCCAAACCAGCTCTGCTGAACAGCGTGCTGTGAGTATATTAATGGACTCATTGGTTCCTTGTTTGTACTGTTTTTAAAATAGTCAACTAAGATAATTGCTCAATAAATGAGAAAAAAATCTCAGTCTAAGTATTTCATTAGTTCCACTGGAAGGAACAAAGTCATATAATTTAAATCTGTTAGAACACAGGAAGAGTGGGCTATGGACCCCAGACAACCAATATTTTAAATTGTATGGATCTTTTGCATCTTTACACAATTGTGAAAGATATATGAAAGCAAAATACTGCAGATGCTGGAAATCTGGGATAAAAACAGCAAATGCTGGAAATACTCAGCAGGTCTGGCAGCATCTGTGGAGAGAGAAACAGATGTGAAAGATATATATTTGGTTTACTTTGTTCTTGGTTGAACTTCAGAGATGATGGAAAATATACTTTGAAAAGATTAACTGGAGTTATTCTTGTATTACTGTATTGCAGCCTTGTGGATGTGCCATGAAGATACTCCATGATGGTTACATGAAATCCCATGTATAGTTTAATGTTAAAGATGCTGGTGCAGATTTAGTATCAAGCGATTTAGCAAAGTGTTACCTGTTTTGTTATTTTATATCTGAGTAAGTGATATATTTCTTCTACAATTAAGTGAAATCTCACACTATGACCTTAAGTTACTCTTTACACTTTTCTTTTAATAAACCTGATTCATAGTTTGTAGTCTAAATCACACTGTCTGATAGTTTTTTTTATATTCGTTTCATGGCTAGGCCAGCATTTACTGCCCTTAGGAAGGTGGTGGTCTAAGAGAACACAAGAGGGCTCATTCCAAATCCAGAAAGTTAATAAAGGGGTTTCAGTTGAATTCCAGGAATGTGATATTAGCAGATATTGGGGTAATTTTCGATTTCACTGCCAGATGGCAAAACCTAGGGAATGGATCGCTTACCTATCATGGAACCCACCCAGTTTGAATCCCTTTGATTTCAATAGGATGAAAATCAGGCAGGATCTACAAGGAGTGGTCAATCCTCTCCAGTTGGTTATCACCCATAGATGAATTTGAAAATCACTTCCATTGTGTGCAAAGGTCATAGTCTGGTTGGTAACAGGTAAGAGCTCATTCGTGGGAGTGGTCTTTGTCTTGTGCATGAGAGAAATATCTGGTAGAAGCCTAAAATTTTGACCAAGTACATTAATGCCATTTTGCTAACCCCTGAAACCTACCTGAAAGATACAGTTTGGCTGTTTTAACCACATTTATGTTTTAGGAATTGAAAGGTACACAGCTTGTAAGTGAAAAATCGCGAGCGTGGGATTTGTCCAACATTAACAGTTCTACTTGCTGCCCTCCTTTACCGCAGCTGCTTTGAGGTAAGAAGGGGCAAAGTTTTTAGCTAAAATGCTTGCTCATGTGACCTCATGAATGGAGAATGTTGTCTTACAGTTCACTGTTCCCTTCTTATGATCACTGAAGCAGAACTTGAGGATTGAACAGGTGGGAGGACTGGAAGACAAAATGTCTGTTAAGCCAGAAGTTCTAAAGCCTCAAACAGTGAATCTATGGGTGACTAAATAACACCATTGGCATCTGCCTTTATGACGTATAAGAAAATGGGGCAATTCAGTAGATTGTGTCATTTAAAAGGAGTAATTTCGCTATCAAGCCCCTTTTCAAAAAGTTTCACTAGAGATTTGATAACAGGAACACTTTGAAAGGGAGAATCTAGCAATCAGGACTCTTTTTAAAATCACATGTGCAACTAATCAACCTTTTCTTTGATGCTGAATCTCCTTTAAAGCATTCTTGTATTTTCTCATCATCTTTGGTTCATTGGATTCCTCATCTCATTAGGGGAGGTGGGCATCCTGCTGTTGCACTGGGTGAGCACAGGATTGGGCTTGGTTGTGGTACCCCACACAGTTGAATTGACTGCTGACATTAATAACTAGGCCAGCACATGAAGAAAGGCTACTTGGGTGAAGTTCTGGAGGTTGGCTCACAGCCACAAAACTGTATCTCTGCAAGAATCACTTCAGGAGTAAAGAAGAGAAAACCTGAAAAAACCCGAATTGTCTCTGGTTTACAAAATAGCTCTAATTAAATCCAAGCTAAAATTATTTATCTTTGAGAGACAATTAGGGTTCTTTCAAAAGGGTTATTGCACTATATTGATGATAAACTTACCAAGTTTGAATTGGTAGTAGCCATTTTCATCCGAAGTCACCCTACTTGCTTCACACATGGGTCTATTGCCATCTAATCTTTGTGTCCCAGAACCAAACGCAACAAAGCCAAAATCACTTTGCAGAATTAGGAGAGGTCGGTTGGTGAGTTTTAGAATGAATTCTTGAGAACTATCTGTGAACCAACAGACCATGATATAACTACTGAAACTCACCGTTTAAGTCCTCCTCAAGAGGTTTCCTTTATTCAACTATTATCAGTTGAATAATTTTTAGTAGGAAGGCACAGAACCTAGGCAGACTACCATATATTTATTGAAGTATTTGGATATTTCTCCTTTTATTGCTTATACTTCTATCCCTTTTTCTTTTGTTCAGTGATCAGTAGAGTTAACATGTTCCCTGATCACAGACCACCGGCCACAGTAGCAGGTTTCCAGAATGTGCCAGGGACTAACAGATTCCTGCTTCTCTTCTGTCTAATGTTAATTTCACTTCCTTCCCCTTCTGCCCTTCCCCACACCCAAAGCTGGAAGATACTACAGCCACTGCTTGGCCCTGCCTGCTTGCTATAATAAAGATCAGGCATTGATTGGAGTGGAACTCTATAGAGATTGTCACTTCTTCACCATGACCTTTTGCTACACAATTGATAATGTTGTGCTTAATTGTCAGCTGGACATCAAGTCATGGATAAGCAAGAACTTTCTCAAGATTAATACTGGCAAGATGAAAGCCATCTTGTTCAGTAATAGGGGATTTGATGAAGGTTGATGTTGCCTACATTATTGCATTTGATAAAGTACCATAGTAGACTTATTAGCAAAATTGAAGCAAAATCACATGAGCTACATCGATACAAAATTGGCTTAGGGACAGAAAGCCTAGATTTATGGTGAATGGTTGTTTTTCAGACTGGAGGGAAGTATACAGTGGCATTCCCCAGGGATTGGTAATGGTACCAGAGATAGTTTTGACACATATTAATGACAGGGCATAATTTTAAAGTCTGCAGATGACATAAAACTTGAAAATGTAGTAAACAATGAGGAGGATAATTAAAGACTTCAGAAGAGCATAGACAGAAGGGAGAAATTGGCAGATGTGAAGTGATTAATTTTGGTAGGCAGAATGAGAAGAGGCAATATAAACTAAATGGTACAATTTTAAAGGACGTGCAGAAACAGAGACCTGGGGAGGTAAGTGCACAAGGCTTTAAAGGTGGTAGGACAATTTGAAAAGGCTGTTAAAAAAGCATATGGAATCGTTCACATAGAGTAAAATTGCAAGGGGCTTATGCTAAACCTTTATAAAACGGGGGTTAGGCCCCAGTTGAAGTATTGTGTACAATTCTGGGCACCACACTTTAGGAAGGATGTCAAGGTATTAGAGAGGGTGCAAAGGAGATGTACTAGGTATACCAGGTATGAAAGACTTGTTACATGGAGAGACTAGAGAAATTGTTTTTCTTAGAGCAGGGGTGGTTAAGGTGAGATTTGATAGAGGTGTTGAAAATCATGAGGGATTTTGCTGGAGTAAGGAAGGAAAAATTGTTTCCACTGGCAAAAATGTCAGTAACCAGAGGACACAGATTTAAAGTAATTGGCAAAAAAAAAGAGGCAACATGAGGAATACGTTTTTTATGCGGCCAGTTATTACAATCTGGAAAGGATCAGATTGAATAACTTTCAAAGGGGAATTGACCCTACTTGGAAAGGAAACATATATATATCCACCTACATACATCCCCCATTTATCCCCTTGCCATTCAAAACCTTCATCTATGTCTGTCAACTGAAGACTTGATTTCTCCCAATGCCCTTCTCACTGGCTTCCTAAATTCCAATTTACATAAACTGAAACTTATTCAGAATTCTGCTGTCTGATCCTGTCCCACATGCTTGTCTTTGTTCATTTCTGGCTCTCCCACCTTCACTGCACTGACTATGAAATTCTTGTAATAAAAACAGAAAATACTCAGCAGGTCAGGCAGCATCTGTGGAGAGAGAAACAGAGTTAACATTTCAGGCCAATGACCTTTCATCAGAACAGTCATCAACTTGAAACATTAACTCTGTTTCTCTCTCCACAGATGCTGCCTGACCTGCTGAGTATTACCGGCATTTTCTGATTTTATTTCAAATTTTCAGCATCTGCCATATTTTGCTTTCGTATGAAATTCTTGTTCTTGATTTCAGATTGCTCCATGGTCTCAGTCTGCAACCTTCTCCAGCCTTAGCACGCACCCTGTGCTTACAACTTTTATCCACGTATCGTTCCCCCCATCCCCACTGCACTATCAATGGTGTGCCCTGCTGTTGCTAAACTCTTCACCCTTTACACCTTGCCCCTCTCTCCCAACCAAAATCTACCTGTGCAATCACAGCGTGCATAGCTTCTCTCACCTCCAGCTAAATGTCTTCCAATCTCCTGTAAAACGTCCCACAAAAGGCACCATATAAGAGTACAGTGTTGTCAAATTGGAATTTGAATCCATCCTTGCTCTGTTTTACTGAGTGTTATGTGATCAATCTCCAGCCTTCCCCACAGGACACAAAAATCCTTAGAATGTACTGGGTTTCACAAAGTTAATGTTGTAGGTTTTTTTTTAAACAGGTACTTAGGGATTCTTGAAACTGGTGCTGCCAGTTTCCCAAGACTAAGACAGTGGCTGCGTCTTAATTCATATAATGGTCATCATACGTGCCCAACTGCTACCACCCAGCTGAGATCTGCCAGCACAGCGTATTGCAAACTAGGAATCAGACCAGCTACCTGCTGTGTTTATGGCTTTATATTACTTGGGCCAGTGTCTTTGCCCGCTCGGCCATCAGAGCAGCAACCTTACAGCAGCTATTAACCCAGAAGTACATGCATTTACACAGGTGAGGGTGTATGAGTGACTGAATGAAGAGTAAATTGTAACTCACCATCTGTCAAGTATCCCACCACAAGCTGACCAGTGCATTTTGTGGTGAGGAATTTTCCATCTCCTGTCTTCATAGTCACCTTAGGCCCATTGTACACAATATTAAACCAACAATCATCAGTCAGGATTGAGCTGGCCACAATGACATTTTGAGGGCCCTTGAAGGTAAAAGAGTAGAAATAGAAATTAGATGAAGGGTCCAACTGAATGCTTTCACTCCATTTTTACAAACATTTTCACATCTCCTCTCTTGAAGGTACTGACTCGCACTGGGGTATGATTTCACAGGCACTGAAAACCTTTCAGTATTTCCTTCAAGTGCCCATTCTTTGTGCGAACCTCACTAGAGTATTGGCAGATTCCTTGACATCATGAAATGACAGTGGACATCATAGCCAAGCTTAAATCTGTCCTTAACCGATATCTGCATATGGAAATCACTGGATAGCCCAGGGGTGCTGACGCAATCACAGAACTCCAACTGCCCAGGCACCCAACCTTACTGATAGCATCTCTACCAGGTCTTAGTGAGAATTCTTAACTGGCACCCCAATGAACCATCATGCACTTCCCATAATTAGCTATTCTTTTTGAGATTTTGGTGTGCAACCAATTCGTCACTGAATGCACACAGATATCTGCTGCTTCTGCATTAATGCATAGAGCCTTTAAAGAAGAGTATACAAAAAAAAGCGAAGTTATTATAGAACCGTGCCAAGGAAATACACCCAGGTTTGTCAATTCAGTAGCTAAGGTGCAAATCATAGCATGATATAGCACAGAACTAGGCCATTAAGTGCATCATGCCAGTGCCGACGCTTTGAAAGAGCCATCCAATTAGTTCCATTCTCCTGCCCTTTTCCCAAAACCCTGCATATTTTTCCCATTCAAGGACTTAGCCAATTCCCTTTTGAAACATAGTGTTGAATCTACTTCCACCAAAACTTTCAGGCATCGCATTGCAGATCATCAAAATTCACTGCATAAAAACATTTCCTCTCCTCTTGCCTCTGGTTCCTTTGCCAATTATCTTAGACCTGTTACCAAACTGTCTCACTTGAAACAATTTCTCCTTATTTACACTATCAAAACTATTCATGATTTTGAACACCTTTATCTAATCTCCCATAAACCTTCTCTGCTCTAAGGAGAAAAACTCCAGCTTCAGTAATCTCTCCACATAACTGAAGTTCCACATCCCTGGTACCATTCCAGTAAATCTCCTCTGCACCCAATCTAAAGCCTTGACAGCCTATTATTTGCCCAGAATTATACACAATACTCCATCTGAGGCCTAACCAGTATTGTATAAAAGTTTAGTATAACTTCCTTGTTTTTGTATTCTATGCCTCTGTTTAGAAAGCCAACAATCCCATACACGTTAACAGCCTTTCAGCATTTTCAAATTGTCCCAGCACCTTCAAAGACTTGTGTACTTACCACTCCTGGTATCTTTGTTTCTGTACCCCCTTTAAAATTGTACCGTTAAGTTTATATTGCCTCTTCATTCTTCTTACCAAAATGCATCACTTCCTACTCCTCTGCATTAAATTTCACCTGCTATGTACCTGCCCATTTCAACAATCTCTTAGCCGATTTCGTATCTACGCAGCCACTGCCCCTATAATCCCATGAACTTCAATTTTGCAACAAGTCAATTGTGTGGTACTTTATCAAATGCCTTTTGAAAGTCCATATACACAACATCAACTGCAATACCTTCCTCAATCCTTTCCATTACTTCATCAAAGAACTCGAGCAATTTAGTGGAACATGATTTGCCTTTAACAAATCAGTGCTGACTTTTATTTGTTAACCCATATTTTTCCAAGTGACAATCAGTTTTGTCTTAGATTATTATCTCTAAAAGTTTCCCAACCTTAGACATTGGGTTAATGAGCCTGTAGTTTCCAGGTTTATCCCTCTCACCTTTTTTGTTAAAACAGGAATGTTAACATTTGCAATCCTCCATTCCTCTGATATTGCTCCCATATCTAAAGAGAATTAGAAGATTGTGGCCAGGACCTCTGCTACCTCACCTTGACTTCCCTCAGCAACCTTGGATGCATCACATCCAGATTGCATGACCTATCTACTTTTGAGTGCTGCCAACCTTTTAATTACCTCCTTTTTATCCAATTTAATCCTATACAATTTCTCTATTATCTCCTCCTTAACGTTAACATTGGCAGCATCCACTTATTTCGTAAATACAGATGCAAAGTACTCATTTATAGTTTATAAAAGACTTTGGGGTTCCCTTTTATATTATCCACTATCCCATACAGATACATGGAGTAGGGAAAGGAAGGTATCTGCTTGGCACTGCAGGGCACTAGCCCACCTGAGAGTCATAGAGTCATAATGGTACAGAAGGAGGCCATTTGGCCTATCGAGTCCATGCCAACTCTCTGCAGAGCAATCCAATGAGTACCATTCCTCAGCTCTATCCCTCAAGTGCCCATCCAATTTCCTTTTGAAATCATTCATCATCTCCACTTCCACCATCCTCGTAGGCAGTCACTGCATTAAAAAAATTCTTCCTCACATTTCCCCTGCATCTCTTGCTCAATCTGTATCCCCTAGAGCTGTACCATCAGCTGATGGGAACAGCATTTTTTGTCTACCCTATCCAAACTTGTCAGAATCTTGTACATCTCTATCAAATCTCTCCTCAATAACCTTTGCTCCAAGGAGAACAACTACTCCAACCTAACCTTGTAACTAAAATCCCTCATCCCTGTAACCATTGTGGTAAATCTCCTCTGCACCCTCTCAAGGACCCTCACATCCTTCCTGGACACAATACTCTAGCTGTGGCCTAACCAGAGCTTTATGAAGGTTCAGCATAACTTCCCTGCTTTTGTACTCGATACCTCTATTTATGAAGCCCAAGATCCCATATGCTTTCCTAACTACTCTGTTAATAAGTCCTGCCACCTTCAAAGATCTATGCACTTGAACCCCCAGGTCCCTCTGTCCCTGTACACTCTTCACAGCTATACTATTCAGTCTATATTGCCTCTCCTTATCCCTTTTATGAAAATTCATCACCTCACATTTCTCAGTATTGAATTCCATCTGCCAACCGTTTGCCCATTTGGCTAGTCTGCCTGTGCCCTGTTGCAGTTTATTGGTATCCTCCTCACTGTCTGCTACACCTCCAAGTTTGGTATCATTGGCAAATTTTGAAATTTTATTCTGTATTCCAATATCCAAGTCATTTATGTACATCAAAAGAAACGGTGGTCTTAGTGCTGAACCTTGGGGAACACCACTGTCTACCATCCTCCAGTCTGAAAAACAACCATTTACCATGCCTCACTGTTTTCTGTCCATAAGTCAATTTTTTATCCAATTGGACACTAACCTATTCCATGGTCCTCAATTTTGATAACTAGCCTTTTATGCAGTACTTTGTCAAAAGCTTTCCTAAAATTCATATAGACCAAATCCATTGCTTTCCCTTCAACAACTTCAGTAATTTCATTAAAAAATCAATTAGATTAGTCAAGCATGATCTGCTTTTTATAAATCCCTGCTGATTTAACACAAGCCCCTCCAAGTGTCTGATGCTTTATTTTCTCTGATCATTGTTTCTAAAACCTTATCCACCACAGATTTTAAACTGACTGGCTATAGTTACTAGGAATGTCCTTAGACCCTTTCTTGAACATGTGCCATGCTCCAATCCTCTGGCACCTCCCCCATATCTACACAAGATTGGAAGATAATGGCAAACCCTTCTGCTATCTCCATTCCCACTTCCTTTAGCAACCAGGGATGCAAGCCATTTGGACCAGGCTACTTATCCGTTCTAAGTGTAGCCAGCCTTTCCAGTACATACTGCCTATCAATTTTCACCTCATCCATTACCTTTACCATCCCTGCTTCTACCGGTATTTTGTCAGTATCCTCTTCCTTAGTAAACACTGATACTAAGTACTCATTAAATATTCTAGCCTTACCCTGTGCCTCTAAGCATATATCACCCTCATTGTCCCTAATAGGCCCACCGCACCTCTTACTACCTGCTTACTATTTACATGCCAGTAGAAGATTTTTGTGTTCCTTTTTATGTTAACTGCCATTCTGTTCTCATATCCACTCTTTGCCAGTCGTATTTTCCTCTTCACTCCCCCTCTCAACTTATTGTATTTGGACTGGTTCTTGCTTGAAGAATTCACCTGACATGCATCATACACCATTTTTTTTTTGTTTCATCATAATCTCTATCTCCCTCGTCATCCAAGGAGCCCTGACTTTGCTTCCCTTACCTTTCGCCATTGTTCGAATGTACCTAGCCTGTACCTGAAACATCTCCTCCTTAAAGATCACCCATTGCTCCGTTACAGTTTTTCCTGTCAATCTTTGATTCCATTTTATCCTGGCTGGATCCCCTCTCATCCCATTGAAGTTAGCTCTCTTCCAATTTAGATTGTTCCTTACACTTCTCCATTGCTAATCTAAATCTTAGATACAATGATCACTCTTACCCAAGTGTTCCCCCACAGACACTTGGGTACATTTGGCCTACCCCATTTCCCAGTACCATATCCAGCAATTTCTTCTTCCTAGTTGAACTGAGAACATACTGGTCAAGGAGGTTCTCCTGAACACATTTCAGGAACTCCTGCTCCTCCTTCCTCTCGAGTGCTTGTGCAGAAGGTGGAACAGTGCAGAAATAGAAACAATATGCTGTGTGTCATAAGCAAATGAGTGATTGCAGCAAAAGTAACAGGAGAAGGATGTTACCAGTCTTGAGCTTGGGAATGCATATGGCTTTATCCTCCCCATTCAAATCTAAAGATGTAGGCCAAAATTTTACCTTGTGCCAGAGGCCCGCCCACTGGCAAAAAGTCCAGGGCAAGCCTGCCACCACTGGGCCTGGAAGCCATGCAGTGATTTTGTGTGGCCCAGGCCCTTATTTGGTAGAGGTCGGTCTTCAGACCCTGTGAGGCAGTAGGTCCCGCCTCCAAGAGCTGCTGGCCAATCAGCGGGCCGGCAGCTCCTCAGTCCCAGCAGCTCCACTGGGAGCAGGACTGGCAAGATGGAAGAGGCACTGGAATAGAGGTAAGCATGTGGGACCTCACCAGGGACAATCAGCTCGGCCCCAGCAAGGGGGGTAGCGGTCGCTAGAGAGGCTAGGGGGAGGTGTTGCCACAGTGGTGGCTTGTGCCACGGGGGGAGTGCTCTGGGGGGCACAGGGTGCCCAATGAGGAGGCCCCCCCCTCCCCAGCTCGCAAGAAAGCCACCACGTTTAACTAAGCAATCTCCCCAGGTGGCGAAGTGGCCGTCCGCCACTGCTAATATACTAACGGCAGCTAGAGGAAACCCTTAAGTAACAATTAATTGGCCACTTATAGGCCTTAATTGGCCAGGGGCGAGCGAGCTGTTTGCTACCTCCCCCACCACTGGTAAAATTGCAGCAGGGCCAGGTAGGCAATCGGAACAGCAGCCCCTGCTTCCCACTCAATTTTATGCCCTCCCCTCCACCTCCAGCCTGCTCCCGGGGTGGTGGGGGGATGTAAAATTCTGGCCATAGAGTCTGGCCTCTTTGGGCTTTAATTTGAGGAATGCTCCTCCCATGAGGGTATCCCCCTCCTATTTTGTGCCTTGTTCTGCAAGCAAAGTAGTAGTCTTGAAATGTTGGAAGTGTTGGGATCACATTCAATGGTGCCCAAGTGTTCATCCTATATTTCATAATTTATGTGAATTAATAAACATGGACATTCACTAGGTTTTAAAAGTAGAATTTTTTGCATGCCCATCTTTAAAAGTGTGACACGAGTGCTCGTGCAAAGTCTGCCCTGCTGTAGTATGGCCTTACATATCTATTAAGAAGCTGTAAGGTTGTCTGAGTGTTTTGCGTGGGGCAGCAGTCAATGTGTAACAGGTTATGAAGAAACACTTTATGGTATCACTATTATTTAAAGGCAAATTTTGTCTGACTAATTTGACCAAATTATTTTATGAAGGAACAAAGGGGGTTGATAAAGATAGTGCAGCGGATGCATATATATACTTTCAAAAGCATTTGATAAAATACCACATAACATATTGATTTGGAAGATAGAAACTCATGGTATTAAAGAGATGGTGGGGTTTGGAGGCAGAGAGTAATGGTGAATGGATGTTTTTCTGATTGGAGAGAAGTATGCAATGGGGTTCCACCTAGGGATTACTATTAAAACCATTGCTTGTCTTGTTATATACAAACAACCTAGACTTAGATATAGGGAGTACAAATTTGAAGTTTGCAAATGATACAAAACTTAGCAAAGTATTTAATAGTGAGCAGGATAGCAGCAGACTTCTTGAGGATGTAGGCAGCCTGGTGAAATGGGCAGAAACATGGCAGATGCCATTTAATGCAGATAGGTATCAAGCAATGCACTTTGGAAGAAACAACATGGAGAGGCAGTATAATCTAAATGGTACTATTTTGGGTTGCAAGAGCAGTGGGACCTGGGGGGTGGGTGCATATTCACATATCTTTGAAGTGGTAGAGCAAATTAATAAGGTGATTAAGAAACTATATGGGATACTTGGCTTTGTAAATAGGGACATTGAATACAAAAACAAGGAAATTATGCTGAACTTTTACAAATTACTGGTTAGGCCTCAGTTGGAACATTGTGTATAATTCTGGACAACATACTTTCGGAAGGATGTCATGGAGAAGGTGCAGAGGAGGTTTATCAGGATGATATCAAGGATGAGGGACTTCAGTTACTTGGAGAGATTGGAGAGCTGGAATTGTTTTCCTTAGAGCAGAGAAGGTTAAGGAGAGATTTGATAAAGATACTCGTAATCATTAAGGGTTTTGAAGAGAAATAGGAGAAACTATTTCCGCTGGAAAATGGGTCTGTAACCAGAGCTGAAAGATTTAAAACAATTGGTTTAAAAGACCTAGAGGGGAAACAGGGAGAGTTTTTTTCACAGTGTTGTTAAGATCTGGAACTCACTACCTGAAAGGGTGGTGGAAGCAGATTCCATAGGAACTTTCAGAAGGGAATTAGACGTGTACTTGAAGACGTACTTTGTCCTTTAGCCTTAGCTTGGCAAATTTTCTCAGGTTGACGATTGCAGATGAGAACTCCTTTCAGTGTTGGAAAGAGCATTCACTCTTTCCACCACTTCCTCTCAAGCACATCACACTGTTCTCCTGTGGGGAGGCTGCACTGGAGTGCCAAATAGGGCACCCCCCCCCACCACGCTCCCTTTCAACCACTTTCTGCAGCAGCACCTTTACTTCTGCATCTGTGAAGCAGCTTGTTCTTTGTAGGTGCTGTTTGATAAATTCACCAGAAATGATTGTTTGTCTGTCCATTACTTTGTGTTTCCAAAAGGACACTTGTTTTAAATTATTGCTGCAACCCTTTAAATAGCTGTAACAGTTCAAGAAAACCTGCCCCTACTGTGCAAGCTTCTGGTAGTGGATGGATCGAAATCCTATTGGACTCATACGTTATGACAGTGATGACACTTCAAAAGTACTTCATTGGCTGTAAACAACTTTGCGTGTCCTGAGGTTCTTGAAGGTGCTATACAAGTACAAGTCTCTTTTCCTAACTAATGATGTTGACTGCAAGCTTTGCTTATCGTATATGATGCATAGGCAAGCACATTGCCGAATGTGCACTGTTCCTGTGGCTGGCATTCTGCTAATGGAAAATCCTTTCTTATAACTCTAACAATATTAATCTAGTTCCCTTGCACTGTTGGCGCAGTAACTCTTCACTACCAGCATTCTGCATGACTGACTATCTCAACAACAACTTACATTGATAAAGCATTTTTAACCTAGTAAAATGTCCCAATGTGTTTCACATGTGTGATTATCAAACAAAATTTAAAACTCAGCCACATAAGCAGTTATTAGGGCAGGTGACCAAAAACTTGGTCAAAGAGTTTTTAAGGACTGTCATAAAGGAGGAGAGAGGGAGGTAGAGCGGTGGAGAGGTTTAGAGAGGGAATTCCAGACCTTAGGGCCTAGGTAACTGAAGGCACAGCCACTAATGGTGAGAGCAAAGACAATCATGGATGCACAAGAGGCCAGAGTTGAAGGAGCGCAGAGATCTCAAAGGGCTGTAAGGCTGGAGGAGGTTACAGAGATAGGAATGAGCGAGTCACCAAGCTGAAACGTTAACTCTGCTTCTCTTTCCACAGATGCTGCCATACCTGCTGAGTATTTCCGGCACTTTCTATTTTTATTTCAGTATCCCAGGGTGTTGGCTAGCTCCTGGACAATACATGGGAACTGAACTAACATCCAAAATCTTGCTTCCCATGTCCTAACTTGCACCAAGTCCCATTCATCCATCACCCCTGTGCTCACTGACCTACCTTTGGTCGCAGTTCAGCAATGCCATGATTTTAAAATTATTCTCAAATCTCCCAGTTTAGGCAGGTATTTCATGTTTGTGCTTTTGGCTAGGGCTGCTCATTATTCAGTCATTAACACTCTCTCTGCACTAATGCTTTGTCTTTCACTACACCATTAGCACACTCTCTTTTCCATTGCCCCATGACCAGTCAGTTAATCTCTCCAGCCCTCTGTCCTATCACACAGCTTCCCTTTGTTCTTTTTCCCCCCACCCCCGCTTTACTTGCTTAAAACCTATTACATTTCTAATCTTTGCCAGTTCTGATGAAAGGTCACTAACCTGAAACATTAACTCTGCTTCTCTGTCCATAGATGCTGCAAGACTTGCTGAGTATTTTCAACACTTCCTGTTTTTATTTCAGATTTCCAGCATCTGCAGTATTTTGCTTTTATTTTACCCAGGGATACTGATTGTCTCTGCCCTGATATCAGTTCAGCTCTCTTAAACTGTTGGGACAACCCATTGATATCTTTACCAGCTCTGTACCCATTGATATCTTTACCAGCTCTGTGAAGTTCCACAATGTATCAGATCAGATAAGTAACACTGACATCAAATTCCCCCACTTATACTCAGTATATGTGCAGAGTACTCCACTCCATTACATCAAGATTCATGAGTCAGACAGTTGAAAAGATTACTTACCACTGCAAGATAGTCCTTTGAAATACCACGGAAGCAAGCTTTCCTAGTCGTGTTATTGATGATAATCTGAAAGATCTCAGAGACTGTCACTTGCGAGTGATGTGCACAGACATCTGCACCTAACAAAGAAATACAGCAATACTCTACTTTAAATTAACAGGCTGTGATGCGTATCCGATTTTAAAATTCTGAAATTTCTTTATTTTCTCACCGGTTTTCTGTTTCCCTCCTCAGGATGTTGACTCATTCCTGGAGTATGCTTCCATGCAGTTTATCATTGAAGTGTGAGCCTTGACAATAAGTATCAACAAGCTATTTGACTGGGGCCATCACAGCCAAACCCCATTTAAAGCTTGCACGTGCACACACACACATACACTTCTTGCAGGGGTTCCTGGATCATGATCAGCAGTGTGAACTCTAGTGAATTTTCCTACCCAAGCACAAGAGTGTTGAGTCCAACTGCAGAACTGCCACTGCTGCTCTGATTGAGATCAGTTTATTTAGTGTAGACCAGGGATTAAACCAAGGATTTTTTGGTATTAGGGCTCAGCTATTCACTGTATAAATTCGGTTAGTGCTTGGACACAGATCAGAAAGGCTTTATTGTCACTGGGTCAAAATCCTGGAATTTCCGATCTAACAACATTGTAGAAGCACCACCAGTGTAAGTAGTTTAAGAATAAAGTCCACTTTCTCAGCTGGTTAAAGTTATGAAAGATTTGGGCAAATTGAATCTAAGTAATATTTTCAGCCATGTACAGAACTTAAGCACAAGGGGTCATATTTACAAATTAAAAACAGTGAAAGAAAATAAGAAATACAGAAGAAACCTTTTTACAAAAAGGGTGGTAAGCTTGTGAAACAGATTACTGGTACAGGTCGTGGAACAAGAAACCTTAGTGGGTTTCAAGAAGTAAGTAGACAGGTTCTTGTGAACAAATGGGATTCAGGATATTAGGAATGCACTAAGGGAATGCTTTAGATAGGTGGGCTAGATGGGCCAAAAGTCTTCTCATCCCTGAACACTGTTACTATGGGCTGGAATTTTACCTGGAGGTGGGGAGGAAGTGGGAGTGCTGGATTGAGGTCAGGGAACCCGGAAGAACAGGTTTCCCTCAGGCCTGCCGAACTTAACAGAGATCAAAGGCTGATGGAGAGTGGGCACAGTGGCTGGGGTTTGTGGGAGATCAGAGGCCTGAGGGATCAGAGGCTGGGAGAAGGGAGGGGTCAGAGGTCAGATGTCGAGTGTGGACGGGTGGTATTGGAGCCTGGGTGGGTGGTGGTTGGAGATCAGAGGCCTAGGAGATTGGAAGTTGGTTGGGGCAGATGTGGAAGATCGGTGGTGAAGATATGGAAGATCAGAAGCCTGGAAATTGGAGTGTGGGGCGAGTGGGGGAGGAGAATTCGGAGGCCAGGGGAAGTGATGAGAGATCAGAGGTCAGGAGTAGGGGGAGAGAGGTGGGAGGGAGTACGAGCCTGGCAGGATCAAAGGCCGGGGCCAGGGGTGTGTGGGTGGGTGCATGGGAGATCAGAGGTCTCATGGAGGAGGTCGGAATATTGGAAGTGTCGGGAAGGAGGTGCAAGGTGGTGGAGGAGGGCAGTGAGGTGGATACACACTAGATGCAGCAGGTAAAGTGGAAAGGCACTTACCTCCTGAATCAAGCAGTCCTCAGCTTCCTTTTTTTCCCAGTTTCCCAAGACCTGGGAAACCTGGCCAGCCAGAGTTCAGTTTGAAATTGTGCATCAATATGAGGCTGCCAGACTCATTATAATATTTAAATTACCAACCGATCTCTTGGGAACAGGTTGGTTGCCCGCTCCCCTCCCACCTCCGTTAAAACTGGGAGTGGGTGGATTGAAGTTAGGATTCAGATTTTCACACTTCAAGCTTCCACCTGACCCAAACATGCCCATTTTTTGGGGTTAAAATTTCCCCATGTCTCTAATGGGTTATTCAGCCAGGGAAGGACTCTAGAGTTAGGTACCCCAACAGGGAGTACACTCTACAAATGCATTTGCAGCAATAATAAGTGAGGACCCAGCTGCTCTGTCATTAACCATTGCTGGTTTGGACATAATTTTGACTACCTGGAAGCATGTAACTATAATGATGGTCATAAGGGCAGTCTTGCCAGTATCAGCCACATCCTATGAATAAATATATTGCAAAAAATACCTTGGCATAGAGTTTTGTTAAATATTTTTCTTTTGTTCTCATTAGACTCTTGCACCTCCTCCCACCACCTCAAATGATTATATGACATTAGCATTTGGTTCAAAGCAGCTGATTGATTACATAGCAGGTTGGTCAATTGGATCAGTGTAAAAACTGTTGCTTGTTAAACAGCAGGCTTTTCTTGAGAGAGAAAAGGAAAAATGAAGGGAGAGAATGAAAAGAAACCCCAGAGACAGAGAAGAAGGAAAACTGGGAGAAAGGGATAGAAATGAGGAGGAGGAAGAGAAGAGAAGTAAGAAATAATAAAGAAACAGAGCAGTAAATGGAAAAGGCCAGTGTGTGTCATGTTTTGGATCTTTTTTCATTTTTCTATGAATGCATTTGAAAAACAAAGTTATTTTAAACATTACTTTAAAGCATATTTAACTTGTGCAAGTTAAAATAGGGTTTGAGGCAATAGATTGTTAAGATGCTAATAAGCTGGTTTTGATATGTTCTCAGACTGTAAATAAGCAATTTATTAACCTGTCTTCACAATATGAAAATGCCATCCTATCCATTGTAACTGAAAGTTCCTGATCCCTTTTTGTGACAGTGAACAATGGGATAGAAACAAGAACATGGGAAAACAATGGCGTTTTTGGAATCAGAAAAGCTGCAAAGGCAGTCAAGTTTGTTAAAGGGAAAACTTATCAGAGTTTTTTGAGGATGTAATTAGTCGGGTAGATAAAGGGGAACCAGTAGATATAGTATACTTGGATTTTCAAAAGGCATTCCATAAGGTGCCACATAAAAGATTAATAGCCAAGATAAGGGCTCATGGTGTTGGGGGTATTATATTAACATGGATAGAGGATTGGTTAACGGACAGGAAGCAGAGAGTGGGCATAAATGGGGCATTTTCAAGTTGGCAGTCAGTGAATAGTGGGGTGGCGCAAGGATCAGTGCTGGGGCCTCAGCTACTAACACTATATTAATAACTTGGATGAAGAGACAGAGAGTAATGTATCTAAATTTGCTGATCATACAAAGCTCGGTGGAAAGGTAAACTACGGGGAGTATGTAGAGAGGCTGCAAAGAGATATAGACAGGTTAAGTGAGTGGGCAATAAGATGGCAAATGGAGTATAATGTAGGGAAGTGTGAAGTTGTTCACTTTGGTCATAAAAATAGAAAAGCAGAATTTTAAAAAAAGTTGTGTAACTGGTAAGTGTTGATGTTCAGAGAGATTTGGGGGTACTCGTACAAGGAACACACAAAGTTAACATGTAGGTGCAGCAGGCCATAGGAAGGCAAATGGCATGTTGGCCTTTATTGCAAGGGGAATGGAGCACAGGAATAAAGAAGTCTTACTAAACTTGTACACAGCTTTGGTGAGACTGCACCTGGAATACTGTGTGCTGTTTTGGTCTTCACATTTAAGAAAGGATATACCTGCACTGGAGGCAGTGCAGCGAAGATTTACTAAATTGGTCCTGGGATGAGGGGTTTGTCCTATGATGAGAGGCTGAGTAAATTGGGCCTATATTCTCTGGAGTTTAGAAGAATGAGTGGCGATCTAATTGAGACATACAAGATTTTGAAAGGGCTTGATAGGGTAGAAGCTGAGAGATTGTTCCCACTGGTCAGGGAATCTAGAACATGGGGACACAGTCTCAGGATAAGGGGCCAATCATTCAGGACTGAGATGAGGAGAAATTACTTCACTCAAAGGGTTGTGAATCTTTGGAATTCTCTACCCCAGAGGGTTGTGGATGCTCCATCATTGAATACATTTAAGGCTGGGATAGACAGATTTTTGATCTCGTAGGGAATCAAGGGATATGGGAGTGCGCAGGAAAGTGGAATTGAAGCTCAAGGTCAGCCATGATATTGAATGGTGGAGCAAGACCGATGGGCCATATGAGCTACTTCTACTCCTATTTCTTGTGTTCTTGTGAAAGCTGTGAGGTCTTTTATTAAGGCATAGAGATCAGAAATGCTGATGGATAGTAGTATGGAGTTTTCTTTATTTTGAATCATTACACAAGGTTAAATTGTTTGGTTTGAATTTAGTGAGTCTGAACAGGACAATTGTTTGGAATGCTCATCTTACAATGAAGTAAAGCAGGTTAATGATTTGAGTCTGGCCTTGTCTCACCAAGTGTTTGCTAGGTTAGCCTTCAGATAGTCATAGAGTCATAGAGTCGTACAGCATAGAAACAGGCCCTTTGGCCCACTGCGTCCATGCCAACCATAATGCCTATCTATACTAATCCCACCTGCCTGCATTAATTCCATATCCCTCTATGCCTTGCTCATTTAAGTACCTGTCCAGATGCCTCTTAAATGTCGCTACTGTTCCTGCCTCCACCATCTCCTCAGGCAGCTCATTCCAGATACCCACTATTCTTTGTGTGAAAAGTTTACCCCTTTGATCCCTTTAAACCTCCTCCCTCTCACCTTAAATCTATGCCCTCTAGTTTTAGTCACCCCTACCATGGGAAACAGACTCTGGCTATCTACCCTATCTATGCCTCTCATAATTTATATATACCTCTATCATGTCCCCTCTCAGCCTCCTTCGCTCCAGGGAAAACAGACCCAGCCTATCCAATCTCTCTTTATAACTCAAGCCCTCTAAACCAGGCAACATCCTTGTGAATCTTTTCTGCACCCTCTCTAGCTTAATCACATCTTTCCTATGGTGCGGCGACCAGAACTGCACACACTACTCCAAATGCGGCCTAACCAACATTATGTACAACTGTAACATGACGTCCCAACTCCTGTACTCAATGCCTCAGCCGATGAAGGCAAGCATGCCATATGCCTTCTTCACCACCCTGTCTACCTGTGTTGCCACTTTCAGGGAACTATGTACTTGCACCCCAAGGTCTCTCTGCTGAAGATCACTCCCCAGGGCTCTGCTATTCACTGTATATGTCCTGCCCTGGTTTAACTTCCCAAAATGCATCACTTCACACTTGTCTGTGTTAAATTCCATTTGCCACTCCCTTGCCCACTTTCCCAGTTGATCTGTATCCTGTTGTAACCTTAGACAACCTTCTTCACTGTCCACTATACCACCAATTTTGGTGTCATCCGCAAACTTACTAATCATGCCCTTTACATTCACATCCAAGTCATTAATATATATGACAAACAACGGAGGGCCCAGCACCGATCCCTGCAGCACACCACTGGTCACCGGCCTCCAATCTGAAAAACAACCCTCCACTACCACCCTCTGCCTCCTATCACCAAGCCAATTTTGTATCCAATTGGCTAGCTCACCCTGGATCCCATGTGATCGAACCTTCTGGACCAGCCTACCATGCGGGACCTTGTCAAAGGCCTTGCTAAAGTCCATGTAGACAACGTCCATCGCCCTGCCCTCGTCAATCCTCTTGGCCACCTCCTCGAAAAACTCAATCAAATTCGTGAGACATGATTTCCCACGCACAAAGCCATGCTGACTATCCCTAATCGGACCATACTTTTCCAGATGCATATAAATCCTGTCTCTCAGAATCCCTTCCAATAACTTTCCCACCACTGATGTAAGGCTCACCAGCCTGTAGTTCCCTGGCTTATCCCTGCTGCCCTTCTTAAATAAAGGCACAACATTAGCTATCCTCCAGTCTTCTGGTACCTCACCCGTGGCTAACGATGATACAAAAATCTCTGCCAGGGCCCCAGCAATCTCCTCCCTTGCTTCCCATAGCATCCTAGGATACACCTGGTCAGGCCCTGGGGATTTATCCACCTTAATGCGAGATTGAAGTAAATGTATGAAAGAAGTGAATATCCTGTTCAGGTCACAAAGATGTATCATTATAACATCCCTGGATTATGATTTCGTATGAGTAGATGGGGATCAAGGGTTAGGAAGGCCCAGGATGGAGAAGGGAGTTGAGATGCTTCTCATTTACAAAATGTATCTCAAATATCTTCTAATCAAATTCCTGCGGGGCTAAAGCGTGGCGAGTCGAAGAGACTTAGCAGTTGGCAGGAAAAAAGACAGAAGCACAAGGAGAGAGCCAACTGTGTAACAGCCCCAACAACCAGTTTTATCTGCAACGCCTGTGAAAGAGTCTGTCACTCTAGAAATGGCCTTTATAGCCACTCCAGGCGCTGCTTCACAAACCACTGACCACCTCCAGGCGCTTACTCATTGTCTCTCAAGACAAGGAGGCCAAAGATGAGATGAAGATGCTTTCGTACAGCCTGCTTTCATATGCCGATCCCTATTTAGAACTCTGGGCAGAGGTGTGAAGGTGAGTGTCTGGCACCTAGAAAACCATATAGCTCCAGGCAGGTCTACCTTGGTTGGCAGCCCACCTAGGAAAAGGAAAACTCTGACTTTAAATCCCCAGCTATGGGCTAAATAGTAAAATTGTCATCGGCTGACAGTGTATAAGAACATAGATAGTGCCAACGGACTGGATGGTGATGTAGAAAGGGCAGGTGAGGCTCTTCTGCTTGCTTAGCAGCTCATCCAGGAGAACAATTCCAAAATTAAAACGTGCATCCTTTTAGCTGCTGCACTTGTGGCACATGTTGTACCAGAGCAGTATGAGCTACCTTGGACAAGAGAGTGGGAGAAGTTCTGCACAAACCTCATCCATTTAAATATAATCATTGTGCAGGTGCGTTCAGCAACAAGTAACTAACAGGCCCTGTGGTGATGGGGAAGTGGTGATAGGGACAGGTAGAGAATGCTACTGGCATCTTCAGTCATAATCCTGGCATGCAGGCAGCCTCAGGGTGATGGTCAATCTCCACAGATTGGGCAGATGTGGAGTTCATATCCTCCTAAGGTGACAGAGCAGACCTTTTTCGGTACAGCGCTGCTCTCCCCAATCCAGGAAAGGAGAAGAAAAGGAATCCTAAACACATCCTACCCTCCCTGCACCTGCCAGGTGACTGCTCCTGGCTGGTCACCAATCACTATGGTAGAAACATAAAGAAAACTCAAATTCAAAGGAGATCTATCGGATGAAACTCAGTTCATGGAATGTCAGAACTCTTTTAGACAATAATACAAGACCTGAGTGTAGAACAGCCCTCATAGCCTCAACACTGGGCAAGTACAATATCGATAAAGTAAGTGAAAAGTAAGTAAATGACAGAAAGTTAGTAGAGGAGTCTCAACTTGAGGAAGTAGGCTACACATTCTATTGGATTGGCAAGTCCAAGAACCAGCATCGACAGGTGTGGGCTTTGCCATTCAATCTGAATTGACATGTATGGTCAACTCTCTTCTCAAGGGTCTCAACAACCGACTCGTGGTACTTCAAATAAGTCTCGCCAGAAACCAGTATACAACACTCATCAGTGCCAATGACACACACAGACGAGGTCCAAGAAGCATTCTATGATGATCTCAGTAGGATCATCAGAGTACCACACCATGACAAACTCATCCTCCTTGGTGATTTCAATTCCCGTGTTGGTACAGACTGAAATACATGGAGGGGAACACTGGGACAACATGGCAATGGTAGAGTAAACTCCAACGGCCAGCTTCTTCTTGTTAAGTGCAGCAAGTTTGACCTCACCATCATAAACACAATCTTCCAACAAGGTGATAAATTAAAAACAACATGAATGCAAGGATCGGTGCTAGGACCCCAGCTATTCACAATATTCATTAATGATTTAGATGAGGGAACTAAATGTAATATCTCCACATTTGCAGATGACACAAAACTGCGTGGGAGGGTGAGTTGTGAGGAGGATATAGAGAGGCTTCAGGGTGATTTGGACAAGTTGCCTTTCCTGTCACTAATGGCACCAGACAAGGCTGCGTAATAGCTCCAGTTCTGTTTTCCATCTACTTTTTGGCCATGCTCTTGTATGCACTCAGCGATCTTGACATAGAAGCACACATTCAACTCAGGACAGACGGCAACCTCTTCAATCTGCTAAAGCTCAAGGCTCGCACAAAGATCAAAGAACAGATATTAAGTGAACTCTTGTTTGCCGATGACTGTGATCACATATCACACACTCCAGAGGACATCCAGCTGCTTGTTGGCTGCTTTGCCCAAGCCTTGGAACGCTTCGGCCTTACAATAAGTCTGAAAAAGACTTATCTTGTACCATCCTGCCCCTGGCCACAAATTCCAAGACCCCATAGTCACAATCAACAGTACACCCATCAATTCAGTTCAGAAGTTCTGCTATCTTGGGAATATCCTCTCCATCAACACCATGTTGAATGATTAAATCACCCATCGCCTGGCAAAAGCAAGCTCAGCATTCAGCAGGCTCAGCCACAGACTTTGGAGAGAGCATGGAGTCTGTCTCAAAGATCAAAGTCTACCAGGCTGTGGTTCTCACATCACTTCTCTATGGCTGTGAGACCTGGACAATCTACTGGCATCATATAAGCAACTAGATGCAATCCACCTTCACTGCTTGAGATCTATCTGCAACATCAAATGGCAGGACAAAATGCCTAACATCAAAGTTCTTGCAAGGTGTCATAAACCTGGTATTGAGAGCATGCTCATCAGAGCTCGGCTTCGCTTGGTCGGCCATGTGATTCACATGGAGAACTCCCCCGTACCAAAGATAGTATTCTACAGCCATCTGAGCATGGGAACCAGCACCAAAGGACGTTCCAAACTTAGATATAAAGACATTCTGAAAGTCAGTCTCAGAGTTTGTACTTTGGCACCCACCACATGGAAATAATCAACCATGGACAGATCCAAATGGAGAAGTCGCCGTCATCAAGCAATCTCAACATTTAAGGAGAACAGAGTCATCTTCCTAAAGGACAAGTGAGCACACCACAAAGCCAATGCCTTCACCTACCCCTCCAACAGTGACTTCATAGGTAATATTTGCAGTTGGATCTGCACATCAAGATTTGATTTAACATCACATTTGAGATGACACCAACCTAGGCAGGGAACTACCAGCCTTCTTAGTGAACGTTCATCCATTGAAGTGATGGGAGTATCCATAAATAAACATAAGTAGATTTAGAACAGTGTGAGCCAATTCCCACAGCTCAGACAGCTTATGGGAATGAAGGGTGCCATTGAATCTGACCAGATGCCGAGGACAGACATGAATTTGTAACAGTGAGTGAGATTATTGAAAAGTTCAGATCAGGCAGGGAGGGACTCCAGACTTAGAGAATATATTTTAAATCCCTTAGAGAGGAAGCACTCTCTACAGATACAATGGCAATGATAGTAAGTGAGAATCTAGCTGCTCTGCCATTTATAGTTGCTGATTTAGGACATAATTTGCTCCAAGGAGGCTTGTCTGTTCACAGGAATATCAGAAATACTTTGACCCCTAGAAAGAATGGTCATGTTTGGTGCAACAATTTCCGCACCTGTAACATGAACTTGCACGAATGCTAACTAATCTGCTGAATGTTTCCAACATTTTCTGTTTTTATTTCAGATTTCCAACATTTGCAGTTTTGTTTTGTTGGGCTAATAGGAGACAGGACATTAAACTTATACTTGGTGGTAAATTCAAAATGGTTAACATTCCCGTACCTAAGCTTTTAAAGCTGTTTCCACTACTGGTGTCACTTGATGCTTTTTGCTTCTTACCTGGTCTAAGACTGACATATTTGCTATTTAATGTTGATTGAATGGTGACTTGCCCAGGGCTCGAGTCAGGAGAGAAGAGTTCATCCAGGCTGGGACTGTTAGTTTTGAAGGTTCTAATATAGTTGTCCCTTCCAGTCAGAAATCTTCCTTCATTGTCCTTTAAGCAAATCATTCCACACCTTATCTCTGGGATGTACAAGGATCTTGATGACTGATATGCCTCAAGTTTCCCATTCCAGGCAATAAGATCTCCACTACTTGTCCTTATGCTGTATTTCTTCTCTTTAAGAACAAAATAAGAGGCATTGAACTTTTTATATCACATCAAAATTTCAATGTCATAAAAGATTAACAACTCTTTGTAAGATGGAAAACTAAGAGGTTTGCTGGATCTGCTGTAGCCATTATCACAAATTTGTGTTATTGCTGTCATTACAACCCTCCTGAAAAAACCTATCCTTGACCCCTCTGCCCTTGCAAACTACTGCCCCTTCTCCAACCTCCCTTCCCTTCCAAAGTCCTTGAGCGTGACATTGTCTCCCAAATCTGTCTCATTCTTTCCCGTAGCTCCATGTTTGAACTCCTGCAATCAGGCTTCCAGCCCCACCACAGCACTAAAATAACCATTACCAAAGTCACAAATTTGATCCTATGTAGCAACAAGCATAGTGCACTATCCCTTCTCATCCCTGCTGATCTGTCTGCAGTCTTTGACACTGGTGACTACAATGTTATCTGAACACCTCTCTTCCATTGTCTGGCTGAGTGGGATTGCTCTTGCTGGTTCCCAGTCAGAGCCAGAAAATCATCTTCTCTTCCCAATTCTGCACCGTTACCTCTGGAATCCCCCAAGGATCTATTCTTGTCCCCCTCCTATTTCTATCTGCATTCTATCCATCTGATGCTGAAACTCCCATTCATACTTTTGTTATCTCCTGACTCAACTATTCCAGTGGTCTCCTGGTTGGCCTCCCATCTTTCAGTCTCCATAAATCTGACCTAAAACTCTGCTGCCTGTATCCTAACTCACACCAAGCCCTATTCATCCATCACCCCTGTTCTCGTTGGCCTACATTGGCTCCAGTGAGCTATGTATTCAAATCGCTCCATGGCCTTGCTCTTCCCTATCTCTCTCTAACCTCCTCTAACCCTCCAACTCTTTGGCCTTGTTTCCTCCGATTTCCTTTGGCCCATCATTGGCAACTGTGTCTTCAGCTGTCTAGATCCTAAGCTCTGGAATTCTCTTCTCCTCTGCACTTGCCTTCTTTTAAAACAATACTTAAAACCTACCTTTTTGACCAAGCTTTTGGTCACCTGTCCAATATATCTCATATGGCATGGTATCAAATTTTGTAACATAATGCTCCTGAGAGGTGCCTTAGAATGTTTTACTGTGTTAAAGGTGCTATATAAATGCAAGTTGTTCTTGTTCATCTCAACCATGGCAGCAGTTGGAGTGCTATAAATTACTTCACTTCCTCTGGCCTAGGATTCAAGCTTCAGTATCTCCTGGTGAAAAGCCCTTAGGTGTCAATGTCAGGCTGAGCACCCCGCATCATTGAATGGCCTTCTAACACTCATGGAGAATTGTAGAGTCATTTATGGCACAGAAGGAGGCCATTTGGATAATCAAGCCCATACCGACTCCCTGCAGAGCATTTCAGCCACTCCCACTCCCCTGCTCAATTCCCCGTCGCCCTGCAAGTTCATTTCCTTCAAGTGGCCATCCAATTTCCTTTTGAAATCATTGATTGTCTCTGCTTCAACCACCCTTGTGGGCAGCAAGTTCCAGGTCATTACCACCCACTGCATAAAAAAGTTCTTCCTCGCATTCCCCTGCATCTTTTCTTCAATCTGTGTCCCCTATCCTTGTACCATTAGCTAATGGGAACAGTTTTCCTTGTCTAACTTATTTAAGCCTCATAATCTTGTTTGTACACCTCTATCAAATCTCCCCTCAACCTCCTTTGCTCCAAAGAGAACAACCCCAACTTTTCCAACCTAACTTTGTAACTAAAATCCCTCATGCCTAGATCCATTCTGGTAAATCTCCTCTGCACCCTCTCAAGGACTCTCACACCAGAACTAGATGCAATACACCAGTTGGGGCCTAACCAGAGCTTTATAAAGGTTCAGCATAACTTCCCTGCTTTTGTACTCAATTTATTTATAAAGCTCAAGATCCCATATGCTTTGCTAATCATTCTCTCAATATGCCCTGCCATCTTCAAAGATCGATGCACATGCAGGCTCCAGGGCCCCTCCCCTCCCCCACCAGGTCCCTCTGTTCCTGCACATTCTTTGGAACTGTGCTATTAAGTATATATTGCCTCTCCCTATCCCTTCTGCCAAAATATATTACCTCACACTTGTCAGTATTAAATTCCATCTGCCATCAATCTGCCCATTCTGCTGGCCTATCTATGTCCTGTTGCAGGCGGCTCATATCATTTTTGCTGTTTGCCACACCGACAAGTTTGATGTCATTGGCAAATTTTGAAATTCTAACCTGTATTCCAAGATCCAGGTCAGTTACATATAGCAGAAAAAGCAGTGATCCTACCACTGTCTACCATCCTCCAGACTGAAAAACAACCATTTACCTCGACTTGCTGTTTTCTGTCCTTAAGCCAATTTTTTTTATCCAATTGGACACTGACCCTCCTATTCCATGAGCCTCAGTTTTGTTAGCCAGCCTTTTATATTGTACTTTATCAAATGCTTTTTTAAAATCCATATAGACAACATCCACTGCGTTCCCTTCATCAACTTTCTCTGTTACTTCATCAAAACATTCAATTAGATTCATCAAGCATGATCTCCCTTTTACAAATCTGTTCTGGCTTCCTTAATTAATTCAAACCTGTCCAAGTGTCTGCTGATTTTTTCCCCTGATTATTGTTTCATAAATCTTGCCCACCACTGATGTTAAACTAACTGGCCTGTAGTTGCTCGGACTGTCCTTACACCCTTTCTTGAATAAGGGTGTCACATTTGTCACTTTTCAATCTTCTGGCACCTCCCCCATATCCAGGGAAGACTGGAAGATTATGGTAAGCCCTTGCACTATCGCCACCCCCACTTCCTTGAGCAACCTGGGATGCAAGCCATCCGGACCAGGTGACTTATGTACCTGAAGCATACTCAGCCTTTCTAGGAGCTCCCCACTCTCAATTTTTACCCCATCCATTGCCTCTGCTCTCTCCGCTTCTACTGATATTTTGTCAGATTCCTCTTCCTTAGCATACACTGATACAAAGTACTTATTAAGTATTCTAACCTTGCCCTGCGCCTCTAGCATATATTACCCTCTTTGTCCGTAAAAGGCCCTACTCCATTCTTACTATCCGTTTATATTACATGCTGGTGGAAGATCTTTGGGTTCCCTTTTATATTGACTGCCATTCTGTTCTCATGTTCTCTCTTTGCCAGTCTTATTTTCCTGTTCATCTCTCCTCTCAATTTATTGTATATGGCCTGTTTCTCACTTGAAATATTCACCTAACATGCATCATACACCCTCTTTTTTTGTTTCGTCATAATGTCTATCTCCCTCATCATCCAAGGAGCCCTGTTTTTGGTTCCCCTACCTTTCGCCCTTGTTGGAATGTACCTAGCCTTTCTTCCTTAAAGATAACCCATTGTTCCATTACAGCTTTTCCTGTCAGTCTTTGGTTCCAATTTACCTTGGCTAGATCCCTTCGGATTGCGTTGAAATTAGCCCTCTTCCAATCTAGACCTTCAACCTTATTTCACTCATTGCTTTTCTGCATAACTAGTCTAAACCTTATGATACAATAATAATTCTTAACCAAGTGCTCCCAGACAGACACTTTGTCCACTTGACCCACCTCACTTCCTGGGAACAGATCCAGCAATGCCTCCTTTCGAGTTGGGCTGAGAACATACAGATCAAGGAAGTTCTCCTGAACACGTTTCAGAAATTCCTCCCCCTCCTTACCCTTTACTCTAACATTATCCCAATTGATATTTGGATAATTAAAGTCCCCAAATATCACCACTTTATAGTTCTTGCACATCTCTGTGATTTCCCTGCAGATTTGCTCCTCTATCTCTTTCACTATTTGGAGGTCTATAGAATACCCCCAGTAGCATGATGATACCATTTTTGCTTCTCAACTCTAATCAAATGGATTCTGTTTTTGCCCCCTCAAGAACATCCTCCCTTTCCAACACTACAATGTCTTCAGTACTGCCACCCCATCTCACCTCCCTTTTTTCCTTCTCTATCTTTTCTGAACACTTTATATCCTTGTATATTAAGCACCCAGTCCTCGCCATTTTTAAGCTCTGCTATCAACTTGCAGATTAAGAATGGCACTGGAGTGAGGTAATAGAAGACTGTTGGTGCCTGTGTAATTGTGGCCCTGCAAAAAAATTAGCAGCCATAGGAGATGAAAGGAGAAAATTAGAAGGAAAATATTTATGCTTAAACACTATTGCCTGAAATTCAACCTTCTCGCCTTCCTCAAGCAAGGTACATTGTTGGGCATATCACTGGGGATGTACAGAGGGGATGACAGAAAGAACTATCAACAGGTGATTTAACCTCTGCTTTTCTTATACACCTCCCATCAATCAGAGTTGCGGTGCAGAAGCCTGGAGGAAATTGGGGAAAATACAGAATACAGGCAGGGTACTAAGAAGTGTGTAAATTCACTTTTAAAGGTTGATTGTACCTTTGATGTTAAAGATGAGTGTCATAACACAGTCTCGACCCCAGGGTAATTCGCTGTCACATTGTACTATGTTCTCATTGGCATCATAGCGTAGGTATTTCTTCTTGCCTTGGTTGAACATGTTGATGTTGGGATGGATGGCTAGATGCAGCACCCATTTCTCACTTTCTGTGATTGCCTGGGCAAAGCAAGTGATATTGTCCTCTGCTCCTCCCAAGTACCGTTTAGTCTCCTCAGACTGAAAGGAGACTTTGCCGTCTGGATGTGTAATCATTATAAACTTATGATAAGGATTGGGCACCTCCCGATCACAGGTGATCTTTCCATTATTATCTCCAGCTAAGTACCTCCTCAGAGAGCTCCTGATGTGGACCATAGGGGAATTTTCCTTCAAAAACTCTATCGTCCAGATCTGTTTGATCTTCAAGATGGTACTGGTAGCATTCACCCTGAAATTGAAGTTCTCTGCTGTCAGGTATTTCTGGGCTGAGTTGATCAGACCAACTGGAAGCACTCTGAAAACCATCTTCCCTTGTTCACACTTTAAGCTGCAAGTGTTACCAGCAGAGTGTTACTTTTGTACCTCTGTGACATCATCAGTATACTGGAGCAGGGTAACTACAGTGACATAACATATCTTTATGACATCAGGGAAAATCACTGTGGACATAGTGAATGAAATAACGATAAAGGATGTGGCTTGGGCAGTAGTATATGACAAACTCACTGTTACTGAGCAAATATTTCCAATTTCCTTTTCCCAATTCCAAAGATAAGGATTCTGCAAATAAGAAAAGTGATTTTACGTATCCTAACTGGTTGACGTTTACCGCACACTTGGAGCAGTTTCTCCAGTAAGTTGAAATTAGTCTGCTGCTCCACAAAGATAGAAAAAAAGCACAAACTTTGCCAAAGAAAATCATATTCGGCCCCAGCGTCCAACAGAATCGTGCATTACATAAGGAAAAAAAACACATATGGCTGTCAGAAATGGGCACATGAAACAACAAAATAGCTAACAGGAGATGTCCTGCTGTACTCCAGAAGAATGAGATAATTTGATTCTAATGGAAAATTAATTTCTCAGTTATATTTCCCCATTTTCCTACCCACAAAAAGAAAGCGAATTGCCAGCTGTTCTCATACTTCAGCCACACTCTTCTGAAACTGGCTACCTACCAGAAGACACACAAGGATTGTCCAAGCTCTTCCTCTCTCCGATTCTCATTCTCAGCTTGTAGGAAATTACTGACCTCAAAGTGGTATGACAGAGATGAGAGTGTGCACACTGGGGGTCCTAGTATTGTGGCACAGCCCCTCAAGGCTTTGATGACCTGTATTCAATTCATCTAAAAATATCTCCTATTTTTAAAACTTTTGTTTGTGAATTCTGTGCTCATCATATTGAAGAATATTGGTATGAAGAGTGGAACACTTTACATTTTGAGCAGTTAATGTGAAGCAGGTCTAGTGTAACATGATTAGCACCATAGGATGGAATTTTACAGGCCCCCACACAAGCAGGCTGGCTGTGGGGGTAGGGGGGGCGGGGGGGTGGCCGTAAAATTGAGTGGGAGGTGCCATTCCCAATGGCTTCCCACCCCCGCTGCAATTTTACAAGAGGGAGGTGGCGGCAGTGAGAAACGGCCCACCTGCCCCAGGCCAATCAAGACCCTTAAGTGGCCAATTAACCACCACTTAAAGGCCTCCTCCCCCCAGAACACTGCCAGGCCTTGTTTCAGGCTGGGGGGCCCCTGCTGATCGGGCACCCTGTACCTCACCGAGGGCACCCCATGGCCCAACAGCCGCCACTGCACAGCACTATCAACCCCCCTTGCCACACTGGGGCCTGGCCGATTGTCCCTGGAGAGGCCCCAAAAACCTACCTTGATTCCGGGGTCATCGTCCCTTTAGCTTCTATTGTCTGGGGTGTAGTCCCAGCGGTGGCCGCTGCTCCTGGTGGCGCTGCTGGGACTGAGAGCTTCCGGTCCACTGATTGGCCGGCAGTTCTATTAGGCAGGACCTCCTGTCTCAGAGAGGTGGAAGTCCCGCCCAAAGCCAATTAAGGGCCTGGGGAGTGTAAAATCCCAGCATGGCTCCCCAAGCTCGGTGGAGGCGGGCTTGCTCCTGACTATTTGGCCAGTGGACGGGGCCTCCTGCCCAATGTAAAATTCCGGCCATTGTGTGGTTCTCTGCATTCTATCCTCAGCTCCAATCACAAAGGCTACTTCTTTCCACCTGTATTTCCAGACCTCACACACAGACACACCTTTCTGAGTGAGATCCTAAATTAGAGGCAGTTTTTTTTTTGCTGCGGTCCAAGATCCATTAGGGACTGGATTGAAACTGTCCAAACTTATTTCACTGCTAGCTGTAAATGTCCTAAAACTGATACTGTCATTCTATTAGTCTGGGTTGGAAAGCCTGGAAACCCACTGTACCACTGGGACTACTTTTAAAAGCTTAAGAAGAATCAGTGCATAACCCACCTGTACTTTTATAAATGACAAGAAAATGGTAAAACTGTTAGCTGTGAGATGCACCTGTGTGTAATGATACATCCATTTAAGGTCACACGATCTTATCTGCTGTATAGGCACAGCCTGAGGTCAGTTAGTGTCTAATTGCTCTCGGGTATCTCCAGAGATCAGTTTGAGGGTAACTCTGTCTACATACATTATAAAGTATTTACAGCACAGAAATAGACCATTCCAGCCATCAGATCCATGCTGATGTTTATGTTCCACACAAGCTTCCTCCCACCATCCTTCATCTAATCCCATCAATGTATCCTTCTTCCTCATGTACTTATCTAGCTCCTGCTTAAATGCATCTATACTATTCACCTGAACTAGTCCTTGTGGTAGCAAATTCCATATTCTAACCACTCACTGGGTAAAGAATTGCTCCTGAATTTTCTATCAAATTTATGAGTGGCCATCTTAAATTTATGGGAGTTCCGAAGAAGGGTCACTGACCCGAAACGTTAACTCTGCTTCTCTTTCCACAGATGCTGCCAGACCTGCTGAGTGGTTCCAGTATTTCTTGTTTTTATTTCAGATTTCCAGCATCCGCAGTATTTTGCTTTTATTAAATTTATGGCCCCTAGTTCTGGTCTTGTCTGAATGAAAACATCTTCTCTACATCTACCCTGTCAAACCCTTTCATAGTCTTAAAGTGTAAACTCATCAGATCACCCTCAGCTTTTTTTCTCGAGAAAAAAGCCTCAGCCTGTTCAACCTTTTCTGATAGGAATAACCTCTCAGTTTTGGTATAATTCTAGTAAATCTCATTTGCACCTTCTCCAGTGCCCGAGCTCATCTTGCCCATGAGACCCACTTCCTGCTCCCTCGATCCTATTTCCACTAAACCGCTGACCCAACTTTTCCTCCTGGTCACCATGTTAGCTAATATTGTAATCAGTTCTCTCTCTTTAGCTGTTGTCTCCCTCTCCTTTGAATCTGCCGTCATCACCCCCTCCTCAAAATAAAACCCTTGACCACACCAACTTACAAACTACTGTCCCATCTCCAACCCCCGTTTGCTCTCCAAAGTCCTTAAAATTGTTTTGTAGCCTCCCAAATCCATGTTTGAACTTCATGTTTCCACCCCTGCCACAGTACCGGAGAGATCTTATCAAAGCCACAAATACATCCTATGTGACTGTGACAAAGGTAAACTTTCCCTCCTCATCCTTCTCGACCCATTTGCAGCCTTTGACATGGTTGACCACATTATCCTCCTTCAATGCCTCTCCACTGTCGTCCAGCTGGGTGGGGCTGCTCTCACCTGGTTCCATTCTTATCTGTCTAATCGTGACCAGAGAATCACTTTACAATGGCTTCTCTTCCTACTCCTGCACCATTACCTCTGGTGTCCCCCAAGGATCTATCCTTGGCCCCCTCCTATTTCTCATCTACATGCTACCCCTTGGCAACATCATCCAAAAGCACAGTGTTAGTTTTCACTTGTACACTGATGACGCCCAGCTCCACCTCCCCATCACCTCTCTTGATTCCTCAACTGTTGCTAAATTATCAGATTGCTTATCTAACATCCAGTACTGGATGAGCAAAAATTTCCTCTAATTAAATCTTGGCAAGACTGAAGCCATTATTTTTGGTCCCTGCTTCAAATTTTGCTCCCGAGCGACCGACTCCATTCCTCTCCCTGGCAACAGTCTGAGATTAAACCAGTCTGTTCGCAACCTTGGTGTCACATTTGCCCGAGATAAGCTTCTGACCTCATATTCATGCCATCACTAAGATTGCCGATTTCCATCTCTGTAACATCATCTAACTTCGCCCGTCCCAGCTCATCTACTGCTGAAACCCTCATTCAGTCTTTGTTACCTCTAGACTTGACAATTCTAATGGTTTTTCACATCCTACATTTCTTAAAAATGAGGTCATCCAAAACTCTGCTGCCCACATCTTAACTCACACCAAATCCCATTCTCCCTTGTGCTTGCTGACCTACATTGGCTTCCTGTCAAGCAACATCTTGCTTTTAAAATTCTCATCCTTATTTTCAAATCCCTGCACGTCCTCGCCCCTCCCTATCTCTGTAATCTTCTCCAGCCCCACAACCCTCTGAGCTATCTGCGCTCTTCTAATTCTGGCCTCTTATGCATTTCCAATTTTAATCATTCCCCCATTGATGGCCACACCTTCAGTTGTCTAGGCCCTAAGCTCTGGAATACCTTCCAGACACCCCTCTGCCTCTCCACCTCACTTTCCTCCATAAAACCTACCTCTTTGACCAAGCTTTTGGTCATCTGACCTAATATCTCCTTATGTGGCTTGGTTTCATATTTAGATTTATAATGCTCCTGTGAAACGCCTTGGGACATTTTATTATGCTAAGGGTGCTATATAAATACATGTTGTGGTGATGGTCCTTGTTGTGGTGATTGTTGTCATTGTCGTCGCCAACTCTATATCCTTTTTATAATATGGGACCAGAACTGTCCACAGTACAGGTGTGATCTGATCAAGGTTCCATACAAGTTTAACACAACATCTCTGCTTTTCAATTTTATCCCTCTAGAAATGAACCCCAGTGCTTTTTTATGGTCTTATTAACCTGTACTGCTACTTTTATTTTCGTCTCTGTACCCTCCAGGCCCCTTTGTTCTTCTACCCCATTTAGACACACTTATTTTCCAAGGGGTATGTGACCTCTTTATTCTTCCTACCAAAATGTACTACCTCACACCTATCTATTTTAGAGCTAATTTGCCAAATACATACTATCCTGCAAGTTTATTAATGTCTTCTTGTATTTTGTCACAGTCCTCCTTTGTATTAACTGTACCCCCCATTTGGTGTCATCCACAAATTTTGAAATTGTGCTTGATTCCCAAGTCCAAATTGGTTTTGTAAGTGCTGAACAACAATGGTCCCAGGAGTGATCGTTGTGGGATACAACTTGCCACCTTTTGCCAATCTGCATAACTACCTTTAGCCAGTTTGCTATCCATTCTGCTACCTGCCCCCCCCCCCCCCCCCCCCGACTCTACATATTCTGATTTTAGTTATGTAGTTATACTACTACAATAAGTACCTTACTGAAGGAATTTTGGAAATCCACATATATTATGTACATTGTAAATCCCTAGTTACACCCCAAGATTAGAAGAAACCAGCAAAAAGTGACATGCTTTCTTTTTCCTTGTAATTCGTTTTTTAAAAGTGTGCAGAAACTTTCATGTGTGACACTTGAAGTATAACTGTGCCATCTCAAAATTATTTGGAACTACAAAAGTGTCTATATAAAAAGCAAATAAATGACTGTGTATTTAACATAATTATTCAGTTGTAGGCTTCTTCAAATGTCCGTACACTATCCGCATGTTTTGGTCTCTGTTGAAATCAAAACTCACTGAACCAGGTTTTATTCTAAATCATTCTTTGTCAGGACCTCAAAACTGCAGAACTCATCAGCTTCAGCTCCTCTAACTCCCACTGTCTGCAGGTTTTTAAAATCCAAGCTGTTAACCTTCTTGATTTGATTTACCTTCTCTCCTCCTGTTTTTATCCTTTGTGTACCATGAACCTTTGTCATACACCAGCAAGGCAGATACATTGCTGTCTAATACAGTGTCAGACATGAAGTATTTTGTACTTAACAGATCCCTATATATTCAACAGTTAACATAATTGTAAAACATTTCCACTTTTAACTTCAAATGGTGAGACTAAAATGAGAATGGCCAAAGGTCACAGAAATATGTAGTCAACTATCAGAAGTTCAATGTTTTGCCAGCTTTTATTTACCTGAACGTTAATAATCTGTTGAGAAACTAAATGCCAATTCCATGTTTTTTTTTATATGACTTTTATTTCTTCTCTTCCAAAGGTATTTATTCCATGCCAGTCACTCTCCTGTGCTTCATCACAAGTTGCCTCTTTCATAAAAAGCTTCAATAGTGAATGGCAGCATGCTATTCCTTCATTGTGGGCATCACAGTCAGGCTCAATCTTATTCTCATTCGATGTCCACACATATGCATAGGTTACTGGATAGTGAGAACATTGGAAACCCTGTTTGATTTTTTTTTTCATTGAGCCAATTATAGTGCTGCCCTTGAGATCTTTCCTCCTTACAGGAACATGAAGCAACATTGTCACAGCAACAAAGTGTACAGTTAGGAATTCTACTTGTTTGATGGTGATTGCAGAACAATTCCATTTTTAACTCCATCTAAATGTGAGACCAAATTAATTTGAGAATTAATTAACTCAGAGATGTGAGCAAGTCTAGAATCAGGAAATTAATTTACAAGATGTAAGCTTTTTCAGGCACACCTTTACTGATTATTGAAATTTTAATTTGAACTATTTTTTCTTACACATTGGCCTCAATTTTCAAAGGGTGGGGTGGTGGGGGGTGTGGGGAGGGTGAGGTGGGAAGGGTGTAGGGAAGCCTGGTGGCAGGTGATGACTTGGGAGGCCCCGACATTCTTAAAGAAAGAGCCTCATTTAAATAAAACAAGAGTCTCGCCCAACAAATGGCCAGATTGACAATCTGGTTGGTAGGTGAATGTGGGTATCCGGCAGCAGGAGTCTGGGATTGGTGAGAATTGTTCCCAAAAGTGAGTGCGGTGGGGAAACAGAAGGTTGTTGCAGTGATCAGGTGGGATGAGAAGCCTCTGTCCACAATTAGGGTGGGGGCAGCCTCTGTCCAGGATCAGAGGAGGGGAAGGGGTGAATCCTTTGGCCAGCAGCAGAAGGGGGACAGATCTGTCAGAGATCAGGGTGGGCGAGTAGCACGGGATAGCCTAGGTTGCCCTGTGAGGCCTTGCAGAACCTTGCTGCTCCACAAGGAAGTTAAAATAAAACTTTCAAACTTACTTTCTGGCCCAGGATTCAGCTCCCAATAGGTTTGCCTAACAGGGAGCTGGCACTGCCCCACCATTCAGACTTCAGTTTGAAGTGGCAGATCTGGTCCTGATGACATCTTTGGACATGATGTCCATATTTAAAGTAGAACCCCGCTTCTTTCCTGTGGGTGTCCTGCCCACCTCCTCAAAAGAGAAGGTTAATACTGGCACATGGTGGGAAGGCAGCAGAATCCGAGGGGATAAGTGACTCACGCTATTTTTATTGCCCCCCTGCTTCGTATCCACTGAATGGGGGCAGTTAAAATAAAGGCTACTGCTTTATCACAGATGTGTATGTCATGAGTCTGAACCTCATGTTGCTCAGCGTTAATGTAGATGCCTTAGAGATAAGACACCTATAAATAAACTCCTGTTGCTTGACCCAAAGTCTACTATCCTCATTTAATATTAATGGCATACTGACAGTATAGTACATGGTGGCAGTGGTAAAAACAACTTTTGTAGGGTAAAGACAGAAGATATTGAAAACATTAAAGAGAAGCATGGAAAGGTTGATACCCTTACCGGAGAGCTTCAAGCAAGCGTCAGGGCCCAACCAGGCCAAGGCATGGCTGAGATGGATTCAGACATTCGACAGGTACCATTCTGCGTTGGGTCTAGTAGCATGACTGGACAAGAAACAGATCAGTGTTTTACTTTGCACCATGGGAGACAGTGCAGACAACATTTTAACTACCCTGGGGATTAATGAAAAGAAAACCCTGTATGGCAAAGTAATAAAAGCCTTGGAGGGACACTTTAAGATCAGAAAGAATGTTATCGTGGCAGGGACAAAATTCAACAAATGTACTCAAAAAGATGAAGAAAGTATCAATTCATTCATTAATGATCTATATAAAATAGCTGAGGATTACGACTACGGGTGCTTGCAAGAAGGACTGATTCAAGATAGAATAGTAGTCAGGGTCATAGATGAAGTGCTGTCAGACCAGCTTCAGTCAAAAGAGGGTTTGACTTTGCAAAAAGCCATTCTGTTGAGCAGGCAGGCAGAGGTCCAAAAGTTTAATCGACTACTAGTTTGGGGGGGTTCGGGGGAGTCCAATCAGTTGAGTCTGTGGAGAAGACAGAGAATAATGGTGCCAGAAAACGCGAGAGGCAGGAAAGATATCTACAGGCAGCAACATTGAATTGCAGGAGGTGTGGCCAGGAGTGGCACTGGCAGGAAATTTGCTCAGCCCGGGAAGCTGCATGTTTCTGGTGCAAGAAAAGGGGGCACTTTCAGCAGGTCTGTCATAGCAGGAAACAAACAGTGCAGACATGCAAAAAATAGAGGAAATAAAAGAGAAACAAATGATCAATACTCCCTTCCTTAGGGAAGTGCAAGAGAAAAATGAAGATTGTTGGGAAGCAAAAATCTTAGTGGGGAAACATAAAACCAACTTCAAGTTAGATACAGGAGCAAAAGTTTCTGTCCTATCCAATAAAACACCATGGCTGAGGAAAACCCAACAAGAAATTATACGGGCTGGGAGGGATTCAATTAAAGGTTGTGGGAGACTACAAACTACCTTAACACACAGAAATAACACCATTCCAGAAACCCTATATGTTATAAAGCCTGTTCACTACTCAGTAAAAAAAAACTTGTTTAACCTTCCAACTGTTATACAGGGTGGAAGAGAGCAAGAGGCAAGAGAATCAGCTCAGCAATTTTAGAGCTGAATTCCCCAAATTATTTGAAGGTTTAGGGAAACTAAAAACAGAGCATCACATTACTCTCAACCAAGAGGCAGAACTGGTATGTTTGTTCACACTGTGAAAAGTCCCACACCCACTCCTGGAAAAGGTAAAGAAGGAGATCAATGCCATGCTAAACTAAGGAGTTATTTCCACAGTAACTATATCCACTAGGTGGTGCTCTGGGATGGTTCCAGTAAAGAAACCAAACGGGTCTATTAGGATTTGTGTGGACCTTACCCAACTCAATAAAGCTGTAGAGAGATTCACCCTATGGCATCAGTCGACAACAGCCTTGCCAAATTAGGAAAAACTCCATATTCACCAAATCAGATGCAAGTAGTGGGTTCTGGCAGTTGCCTTTAGCTGAGGTGTCTAAATTGTTAACTACCTTTATCAGACCCTTTGGTAGATTCTGTTTCAACAGATTGCCATTCAGTATTGTGTCGGCACCACAGACATTCCAGCCGATGATGGCAACAATCCTAGAAGGCTTAGCGGGTATTATTTGCCATATGGATGATGTTCTGATTCATGGAGCAAACCAAGAAGAACACAACACAAGGGTAAGAGCTGTATTGCACAGATTAACAGGCCAGTCTCACACTATATGAGAAGTGTGTATTCTCACAGTTGACAGTAAGGTTCCTTGACCACATAATTGATGGATCTGGCATGAGATAGATCTACAGAAGACAAAGGCAATAAAACATTTCCCAGAGCCAAAGAACATAACAGATTTACAGTGATTCATGGGTATGGTTAACCAGGTAGGGAAATTCCTACCAAATCTAGCCACTGTTAACGAGCCTTTACAACAACCGCTAAAGAGCAGCAATGCCTGGTACTGGGGAGACTGCCAGAAAAATTCTTGAGAAGATCAAGGAAATGTTAACTTCATCAGAAGTGTTGGTGCATTATGATCTGGAGCTAGTGACCATTATTGCAGCAAATGCATCGTCAACAGGATTAGGTGCAGTCCTGTTCCAGATTCAGAAAGATGAACGATGCAGGCCTGTATACTTTGCCTCTCGTTCGTTGACAAAGACAGAAAGAAGGTAGGTAGTGATCGAAAAGGAAGCATTAGCAGCAACAGGGGCATATGAAAAATTTTCAGACTAGGTACTGGGCCTCAAGGTCAAGATCAAAACTGACCACAAACCACTAGTGATGTTGCACAGTTCAAGAGTTATCTAAATGACCTCCAGGGGTACAGAGATTTCAGGTGCGACTAATGAGATATGACACAACAACTGAGTATGGTCCAGGGAAATATCAGGTGACAGCTGATGTGTTATCAAAAACATCAAGTGGGAGATGTCTCATTCCTGGAGGAAGTGGAAGCTTTTGCTTTGGCTATAACCAATGACTTGCTGGCAACTGCTCAAAGATTACGCCAAATTAGAAACCTACAGAAAGAGGACGAAGTCTGTGAAAAAGTGATATAGTTTTGCCAAGACGGTTGGCCAGAGTATATGTCTAATAACCCAGTTTTAAAAAGTATCATGAGCAACAAAGCCATCTTACTATGGTGGACGACTTACGACCAAAGGCTAGTAATTCCATGGGCTTTAAGGTTAGATATCCTAGAGAAACTACACCAAGGGCACTTAGGAATAGCGAGGAACACAATATGGTGGCTGGGGATTTCCAAGGAGATCGAAGACATGATTTCCAGGTGTATCACATGTGTTACTACCAGACAAGACTCTAGAGAGCCACTGATGTTGTCTTCGTTTCCGTCCAGGCCATGGGAACGCCTGGGAATGAACCTGTTTGAACATAAAGGGAAGATTTTCCTTAATGTTGTTTTGACTTCAACCCATCTGGAGTAATTTCAATACATGGCCAGAGTTTTGAAGCTGTAAGCAAATCGCAAAGAGATTTTCGCCACACATGCATTCCAGACCTAGTCATCTCTGATAATGTTCCACAATTTGCGAATAAAGCCTTCATAGATTTCACAGAAACGTATGGGATTGTCAATGTTACAAGTTCAGCAAGGTATTCCCAGGGCAATGGAGAGAGGTGTTCAAATCATGAAAATGCTACTGAAAAAGCATGAAGATTTTCAGCTGGCACTATTAAACTATTGATCAATGCCACTCCGGAATGGGTTGTCCCCATGTGAGTTGCTAATGGGTAGGAGATTGAGGACACAACTACCCACACTCCCAAGCACCCTTCAGCTACGAATCGGTGCAGAAGGCCAGGAAAGGGTGAGGGTGAGAGAAGACAAAGAGAGGTCAATTCAAACAGAGAATCGTGATAGATGCTACAGAGCAAAAACTCAAACAAACTATGCCCTGGAGATTTGATTTGGAATAAAGATCAGGGTCAATATAGGGATGTGATGGAGAAATCTCCATATCATCGATCCTATATTGTCCAGACAGAACAGGGATGGATAAGGAGAAATAGAAGATCTTTAGTACTAACATTTCAGAAAAAACAAATGGGGAAAAAAATCAAGAAAATCAGCTACCAGAGAGCGCTGATAAACCAGTGATACAACTAACAATAGATCATCCAGATGACAGTGAAAACAGAGAACCTGAGTCATCCAGTAGATCCACTCACCTACAGGAAAGTGAGGAGGAAGAACTGAAAGATCCAATACCCCAAACGAGTGAAAGAAGAACACGCGATGGCAGAGTCTTGAGAATCTCACAGTATTACAGACCTGATGAATGAAGTCAGAGACTTGGGGGGGAAATGTAGTATAATATGCATAAGCTGATGCTGGGTAGATTATGTATATAGACCTTAAGGATCATCAAAGGATGTGATGTTATGAGTTGCTCAGTGTTAATGTAGATGCCTTAGAGATAAGACCCCTGTCAATGAACACTTGTTACTTTGACCCAAATTCTACTATCCTCATTTAATATTAATTGATCAGTATAGTACACTGGATACAGAATATAAACCACTTTGTGCCTTGTCACAAGTCGAGAACTATGCAACATAAGGCTCCAATTACATGAACACTGCTTATCAATCAATTCCTTACATATCACCTGGAAAGCTTTATGCTCGATGCAGTTATCAAATAAGTGCCAATTGTTATACTTCCAGGGCAATAGCAGAGAACTTTGCCTCCCGCAATCTAAAGTTTGACAAACAAATGAATATAGGCTGATGTACATTTTTGCTTGGACAATCCAAATTTTACTAGTAATCCATTTCCTGTAATTGTATCCAAAGCCTAATCTATTTTTACATGGATTTCCAAAGCCCAACAACTCCCCATGCTTCCTCACTCAGCTCTCACATTAATTATCTCTTCCTATCACCCCTTTTTAAATTGTAATGTCTTGGTTGAACAAATCTTAAATCTGGTTAGTCCATGTCATATCTCCATTACCTCCTGATTTGCAACCATTTCTATCTGTTCTTCTCCAGGCCAGGTTGAGAGATTTAAAAAGTGTTTACAATCCACTGGGCTATTGAGGTGCCTAGCTTTAGTAAGGATTAGGTTTATGAACACACTGTGCAGTAAAACAGAGCACATAGCTCAAAAATGCAAGGCAATGTGCCAGTCTTGGACTCCCCAAGACTTCAATCCAATGCATTACTTCATGTTCTACAAATAAGAACATAAGAAATCGGAGCAGGAGTAGGCCATTTGGCCCCTCGAGCCTACTTCATGATTCAATAAGATCATGGCTGATCTGATTGTGGCCTTAACTCCACTTTCCTCTCTTGTAGATTAAAAAACTGTCTAGCTCAGCCTTGAATATATTCAATGACCCAGCCTCCATTGCTCTCTGGGGCAGAGAATTCCAAAGATTAATGACCCTCTGGGAGAAGAAATGTTTCTCAACTGTAAGCCATTCCTCTATATATGGGGTTCTTAAAAAAAGACAGCAAGGCATCAGGAATCTACATTTTAATGCATTGGAGCGTATTTTGTGTCACTAAAATATACATAGTAACAAGCTACAAAAAACACAACAGTTTTTTTTATTTCACAGTAAACGCACAAGCACAATACAAAGTCACCGACAAATCTTCCTTTTCCCCCATAAATTGGTACAACTAAAAAAAAATACTTTTTTCCATTTTAAAAAAACAGAAAACTGCCACAAGTGAAGAAAGATTCAAATTCTGCATGGAATGCTAAAGCTCATCCATCATTTTTCCTGTTTCCGCCCCCCCATCCCCTACTTCGCCCAGAGGTGTTGGCACCAACTGTAGTAGCACCAAGCCAGCAGGTGCCAACCCAGCTGTAAGTCCTACAAGTTACGGTATTCCCTTTTCTAACTCTTCAAAATGAAAAGCACTAAAAGATTTAAATCAAAAACTTGAAAGAGAGGTCTAGCCTGCTTCAGGGACTGAAAGAAAATCGAGCTGCAGAGCTCGCTGCCAAACTTCAGAGATTCTCACCATTGATCCCACATGTGTAACACAACGTCATCAAGGTGGGGTTTGAAGTGAATGCCTTGATTAGCCGGTAACTTTTACGCAGAACTCAGTTAGTCTCAATTGCTCTTTACAAATCCTTCATGGTCTGCACTGTATGCGTTCCCATGTAGCAACGTCCATTCAAGTACCTAAATAAAACTCAGATTCTAGTCAAAATGACCATCACTAACCTCCTCGATTGTGTCACCATTAAAGCCATTATTGCGCAATATGCTCTTTAGTCTTTTAGCCCACTTGTACTTACAGCTGCTGAAAAGCACGTCACTCTGAAGCTGGGCATGTGCAGGCAACACCTGCACACAATTCAAAACAACCAGTAGTCTTGGGATTAGAAGAGCCAGGAGCAAACAAATGTTGAAGGCTGCAGTACTCATTTCCCATCACCAGATGTCACTAACATTCACTATTTCTATGGTATATTGGATTCAGAGTGCACTAGGGACATCTAGTGACAAGTACCAGATTTGCTGTACAAACAAAAGGATTTTGGTGGCTTAATGTTAATCCTTTAACATTTCTCATCACCCAACAGTGGCAAAACTGCAGCCAGTGTTGTTGCAATACGGTTAATAATGTGGAGGTTCTGGAGACTAAACAAAGTCTCAATTTATTTTGATACTTTTTTTCAGGGACGCGGGATTTGGCTTGT
Organism: Heterodontus francisci; assembly: GCF_036365525.1. Taxonomy (NCBI): domain Eukaryota; kingdom Metazoa; phylum Chordata; class Chondrichthyes; order Heterodontiformes; family Heterodontidae; genus Heterodontus; species Heterodontus francisci. The sequence goes on along the minus strand of NC_090384.1, from coordinate 46,133,421 downwards.
CTACTGAATTATCTACTCCCCAACATTGTTGTCAACAGGTTCCCAGTAATTCTTAATTTATTCCCACACTCCAAACCAGTTAAGCTAATCATTGTAAACATGGCTCTTTGCTAATATTTATTTAAAAATGGTACATCCAGTGAGTTTTTCTTTAATGTAGCAGTGATGTGGAGCAGCACTGGGCTCAGCTAAGTGAGTTTGCAGTGTATTCTGAGAACCAAGGAAGTCACACATTGGGGAAAACTGTCCAGCGGGGAGGGATGTAAAGCACATTTCTGTTACTCTAACAAATCTAAGATAGTACTTCAATTTTTTTTTAAAAAGCTCAACAAATGAGAGATTTTGCAGCTGGCACAAGTAGTTGTAGGGGTCTCTCTCTTGCACTGTTTTGACTACAAAACGTGTATTATCTCGTAAAAGATATTAAAAAAACTTCATTTTTCTATTTTAAATTTACAACTAAAATACTTTTGCAATTCTAGCATCACAACGAAAAATGCATTCTGCTGCTTGGATGTGATCCAAGCTGACATTACGATGCACACAGAGGGATCTGGACAACACCGCAACTGCTCTACACACGTAGAAAAAAAGAAAGTCTTCATCAGGCTGCACCTAACCATTTGCAGGTCGTGGCACATAGATGCAAAAATTTATTTTTCCTGCACCCTGCTTTCACCCAAATACAAAAGAATTAAAAAAGCATTTACGCCATGACAGTGTGATAATGGTCACTATCCACTTGTACATTTGCAACATGGAAAGTGTTAAAACATGTAGTGGGAAGATTTCCCTTGATTGCTATTTCCAGTGAAATCATAAATTTCTTCACTTAGAACTTAGCTCGGAACAGTGAGTGGCCAGAGGAAATGTTCCAATGTTATCCATAGAAAACAAAACAGGTATTGTTAGTTACAGGATCTTATTCAAGATGATGCACCCTACTGATGACATTTTACCCCTTAAAGGTTTTACATGTTAGGGCTCAGGCTGAGTGCCCTCAGTGGGCAATGAAAAGACTGGCATGGATAATTACTGCAACCAGGCAAACATGTGGCCTCCTACTGAAGACTCCCTCCCAGTCATCTGCACCTCATAGTAAAAAGATCTTCCCAGCCAGCAACTTTTAAAGAAACTGAGAAAGTAAAAAAAAAATGTTTAATATATAATTGTTGAACAAAACAAGTTGTTCGACATAATAGCAGGTTTGTGTTCCAGAACGCCACTCCCAACTGGAGAAATTCTTCAAGTTGCAGCTCTGTGTGTACTAACGCTTCACTTTCTACAGCCCATGGTGTGCACACACCTCTCCCAAGAATGCAGCTCCTTTCTTCACTCATTTCAAAATGTCTTCCTGATTTATCTTTTTAAATTTTTCTCCTGATCCAGGATCTGTACAAAGGTGAAAACTGTTCTCTGCAGATTAAGGGGGGGGTGGGGGGGGGGGGGGGGGGGGGAGAGAGAGAGGAAGAGAAAGAATAAGAGACATTAATTTAACCAGCTAGGAGCTTTAGGCATAAGGGCTCAAGCAGTGATATCTACCATATTTATATCCACTCTCGCCCTACACAGTCAGAATGATATTTTATTCCCCTCCCCTCCAAACTTCTCCTCTTCTGAAGGCACTGACTCTTGTTGGAATATAGTTTCACAGGCATTGGTACCACTGGTATCTTGCCCAATTGATCATTCTATAAGTGTAAGCCCAGGCAGTTAATGTCAGGCGCTTTTTAATTGGGGGAGGTAGGGGCATCACAATCTGACCTCACTAGATGTCCAAGCATTTGCACTTTCCAGCAGGGGTCATTGAATTGTGACAAGGAACAGGAAAACAGGTTGATTTTTCTGCTCCCCAATGTGTAGGTCAGAGAGGTCAACTGCGGTGTTCATGTTGCTGCAAACAGCAAAATACAAACTGTCATTTAATTTTCAAATGTTCTGAGAGTCATTTTTATGACGATTCATTCTACTAACTTCTCCCAGTTACTGTTATTTCAAGCTCGCAGTTTCATAGTCCTACACTTACCCTGTGCAAACATAGGCACTTCCTTTACAATCGTCGCTTTACACCCGTACTTCCTAGTACAGGGTCTAACTGGCCTAAATTTTAAATAATTTCTTGTAGAAAATTAATGTAGTGAACAGCAGTAATTGAATCTAACAATGGAAGGACACCTCATCTTTATCCAAAGGGTTTGAGTTTATAATCCAGGATCGTATTCCATGTAGAATGGAGGCAGCATTGCAATTTCAAAGGTACATTCTTCAGAATTGGCATCAGACCAAATTTCCATCCACCCGTTGGAGCAGACGTTCAAGATTCCATGTAGCTCTTTGAAGACAGGAATTGGCCAAAATTTCACACTCAAGCAACACCATCTTCATTGCCGTTTATGGGATACTGCTGGATAGAGTAGTTGCTTTATTTGCCCAAGTAACAAGGCAGGATTTTCCCTGCGGGCTTCAGGACCTTGCCGTTAGGCTCAAATGGGGGTCAGAGCCCGCACTGTGTGGGTAACAGTCACGCACCTGTGATTTTCCCCAAATTGGCCAACTAATGGGCAATAGGAGGGCCTTCAGCTTGAAAGTAGCAGCAGGATGCCATGGCAGTTAAGTGGAGGTGCGCTCTCTCCAAAGTTTGGGGGGGTGGGGGGGAGGAAAGAGAAACTCTACAGGGAAGCCTGTGGCTGCAGATGCCCCCAAAGCAGGCAGAGACTGCCTCTAAACCTGCCTGGAGCTTTGGACCCTTCGGTGTGCTGCCAGGAGGCCACCTCAGGCAGCTGCACTGTCCCCCAACGCCTCTGGGGACCTGGAGGCCAACTGGAAAACTGCAATTGGTTTCTGACCTTTAACAAGGTGAATTGGTTACCTGTCGTTTGCGGGTGGGTAACCCTGCTGCCCCCACCCCAATCCCATCCTGCCTCCGGGAAAATGGCCGGGAACATGATGGTGCTAGGGAACCAGTACGCTGGTTGGCGGCACTATTTTTAGTGCCCGCCCACCCTGGCAGGGCCCATTCAGCTCCAAGAGTCCCTACATTTCATGTAGAATTCATTGTGGGAAGTATTTTAAGACAGTGAAATGTAATACGGCAATAATTCTGTTTTTTAACAAGCAAGTTTTCCAAGCATACCTTAGCGATGCCTATACTCTCTCTCCCGATCTCTTTCTTTGTCGCGGTCCCGGTCTCTATGCCGGTCCCGTTCTCTGCTTCTCTCACGATAATAATCTTCATGTCGATCCTCACTATGAGAGCGCTCCCTGTGTCTACGGCTCCTGTCGTGGGAGCGGCTGTACTCTCGGTCTCGCGATCGATCTCTCTTTCTGTAAATAGAAATACAATCAAGCCAATCATTTCAGCAGCTTCCATTCAGGATGCACGTTTGGATGTACTTTTAGTAATAGTGTGCTAATCACTTAAAGGACAAATATTAAATAATTATTTTGCCTCAGTATTTACCAGGGAGACCAACATGGTGAGCAAGACATTAGAAAAACATAAAAACATAAGAAATAAGAGCTGGAGTAGACCATCTGGCCCTTCGAGCCTGCTCCGCCATTTATTATGATCATGCCTGGATCATTAACCTCAACTTCACTCACCTGCCTGATGCCTTGATTCCCTTAGAGTCCAAAAATCTATTGATCTCAGCTTCGAATATACTCAATGATTGTGCATCCACAGCCCTTTGGGATAGAGAATTCCAAAGATACCTAACCCTTTAAGTGAAGAAATTTCTCGTCATCTCTGTTCAAAATGGCCATCTCTTTATCCCAAGACTATGGCCCCTAGTTCTACAGCCTCCAACCAGGGGAAACAACTTCTTAGCATCCATCCTGTCAAACCCTCTCAGAATCTTATATGTCTCACGTCTCCTTCTTCTAAACTCCAAACAGCTTAAGCCCATTCTACTCAATCTCTCCTCATAGGACAACCCTTTCATCCGAGGAATCAATCCAGTGAACCTTCAGTGCACCCTGTCTAAGGCAAGTATATCAAACTGTGTACTCCAGGTGTGATCTCACCAAAGCCCTGTACAATTGCAGCAAGACTTCCTTACTCCTGCAATTGCACTTTCCAGCATGATCAAAAAATATATAAAGACATTTAAGATGGAAAGGGGGGGGGGGAGGGGGAAGGGGGTGGTGGGGGGGGGGGGGGGTGAGGGGAGATAATTGATAAAGTAATCAAATTTAGAGAGGATAAATCTCCTGATCCAGATGGATTACATCCGTTCACATTAAAACAAGTTAGGGAAGAGATAGCAGAGGAACTGTCACATATCTTTAAAAAAATTATTAGAAAACAGAATGCCAGAGGACCGACAGACAGATATTATAATTCCTATATTTAAAAAGGAAGATAGAGCAATTCCAGGGAACATAGACCAATTAACTCAATGTCAGTGGTAGCAAAGATAATAAAATCCTTACTGAAAGATGTAACAGAAAAATATCTAGAAACTGAAAATATAAAGAATAATCAGCACAGATTTCAAAGGGAAAGTCATGCTTGACCAATATTATTGAATTCTTTTGAGCTGGCAACAGAAAGGATAGACAAAGGTAATGTAGGAGGTGTAATATATTTGGATTTCTAAAAGGCCTTTGATAAGGTACTGCACAGTAAGACTCACAACTAAGGTCACAACATGTGGATTCAGGGGACAAGTAGCAGAAAGGGATAGCAAGCTGGATATAAAACAGAAAAAAGAGAGGATAAGAGTTAAAGGTAGTTACTCAGACGGGCAAAAGTTGGAACATAGTGTTCCACAACAATAAATGCTGGGACCACTGTCATGCAACATTTACATAAATTATTCAGACTTAGGGTTGGATGTACAATTTTAACATTTGTGGACGACATCAAATTAGGGGGTGTATTTAGTACAGAAGAGGACTAGGACAAAATACAGGAAGACATTAATAAGCACGCAGAATGGGTGTGCAATCGGTAAATGAACTTCAATATAGATAAATGTAAAGTTGTACAATTTGGTAGGAAGAATAAGGAGAGCACATACTATTTTGAAAATAAGTGTCCAAATAGGGGAAAGAGACAGAGGGATCTGGGAGTACAGATATTAAAATTCACTAGAAGTAGCAGTGCAGGTTCATGAGGCCATTTAGAAAAAAAGCAAACAAACCAGTAGGACTCATTTCTAGAGGGATAGAATTGAAAAGCAGAGAAGTTATGTTAAACTTCTATAGAAGAAGATTGGTAAGACCACACTTCAGTATTGTGAACAAATTATAAATATGAAGTGTCCATATTTTAAAAAGGATATACAGGCACTGGAGTAAATGCAAAAAAGATTTACTAGAATGATACAGAACTGAGAGGTTATACATATCAGGTAAGATTCAACAGGCTGGAGTTCTTTTCTTTCGGAAAAAGACGACTGACAGGTGACGTAATTATGATTATCATTTAAGATTATGAGAGGGTTTGATAAAGTAGACATAGAGAAAGTGTTTCCACTTGCTGAGACCACAACTAGGGGCCATAAATATAAGACAGTCACTAATAAATCCAATAGGGAATTCAGGAGAAACTTTTTATCTAGAGAGCTATTAGAATGTGGAACTTGCTACCACAAGGAGTAGTTGAGGCGACTAGCACAGATTTAAGAAGCAGCTAGATAAACCTGTGAGGGAGGGAGAAATAGAAGGATATGTTGATACGGTTAAATGAAGAAGGGTGGGAGGAGACCCGTGGTACATAAACACCAGCATGGACCTGTTGGGCCAAATGGCCTGTTTCTTTGCTGTAAAAATACTATATTATACGAAGTGATGTATCCTTTTGTTGTAATGTGCTCCCCCCCTCACAGATAAAACATTTTTCATTTCCTCCTTTTTCCATTCCTTTCCAGAAGGCAGTGACTGTTGCTGTGATACAATATCATGGCACCCATGTCCCTCTAGTACCTCAACCAAGCAGTCCTTCATGTTTAAAAGTAAGCAATGAATGTTAGCAAGTTATTCAATTGTGAAATGTGTGGAGCCCGATGGTCTTGTCGCTTGACGTATGCTTTCCACAAGTTATAGCAGTTTAAACTAAGACAACAGAGGTGATGCTTATTATCTGCTTACCTGGATCCTGACCCATATGACTTGGACTCAATCCCGTGGAGGCAGTCCTGCAGGGAGCTGACCAGAACCTTGCAGCGGTCATCTGCAGCGACTTTCGACTGTCTAATCAGGGCAATGGCTGTAAGCAACGTCTCGATCGCATTCCCATAGTCACCTGTATAATACAAATATTGAAAATCTGATTCCACTTCAAAACTCTACACCAATGCACTAATTGCTGCATCAAAAGCATTATCCTGGTTGCAGTCTGTGGGCCAGATGTGGTATTAACAAGTGGATGTGGGCAGATCATTATTCTTGTGTGATGGCACCGATATGGGCACGAAGATTCCTACTATTCTTGTCCAGAAAAAAATCTAGAAGGTTAAGGGATAATCTGATCGAAGATTTCAAGATATTAAGGGGAACAGAAACTATTTCTGCTAGTTGGGGAATCTAGGACAAAGAGGCATAGTCAAAAAATTACAGTCGTCTTTCAGGAGTGATATTAGGAAATGCTTCTTCACACCAAGAGTGGTAGAAGTTTGGAACATTCTTCCACAAACGTCAATTGATGCTAGTTCAATTGTTAATTTTAAAACTGAGATTGATAGACTTTGTTAGTGAATAGTATTAAGGGATTATGAGCCCTGGAAGTACATTCATAAAGCCCAGATAGGTCAGTCCTATTTGTGCTTATATTTTATTTCCCTATTCATTCCATTTAAACGTTGTGGTTCTGCAAGTTTGAAAGGATTATTCTTAGTATTGTTGCCTCATTGGTGGTCAAATCATAAACCAGAAAGTCAAGGTCTGTAGTTAACTAGAGAAATATGCAAATTAATTAGAACACAGACCGTCCTCATTCAATGCCTCTCTACTGTCCAGCTCGGTGGGACTACCTTCACCTGGTTCCGCCCTACCTACCTATTAACAGGCACAGCAGCCTCTGCACCGTCACCCAGGGAGTTCCCCAATGACTAGTCCTTAGCCACCTCCTCTTCCTCATCTACATGCTGCCTCTCAGTTAAATTATCCATAGACATGGGGTCAACTTGCACCTATACACTGCTGGTACCTAGTTCTACCCCTCCACCACCTTCACAACCCCTCCTCTGCGCTGTTAGGCTACTTGTCCAACATTCAGCCTTGGATGAGCCATAATTTTGTTCAGCTAGACACTGGGAAAACTGAAACCATCGTTTTCAGCCCCCTGCTACAAATTCTGTAACCTCACCATCAACTGCAATCCCCTCCCTAGTCACCATCTCAGGCAGAACCAGACTGTTCACAGCCTTGCACACAGTTCAAAGCTGAGCTGAACCTTTTATCCCATATCCTCTCCAACACAAAGACCGTCTACTTCTACCTCTTAACTCATCCCATCTGCTACAACCCTCATTCATGCCTTTATCACCTCCTGATTCAACATTCTCCTAGCTGGCCTCCCTTATTCAACCTTATATAATCTTCAGCTGATCCAAAATTCTACTGTAAATATTCTACCACCATTACCCTGTCCCAACTTACTTACATTGGATCCTGGTCTCTCAGCACCTCTAATTCAAAATTCCCATCCTTGTTGTTAAATCCCTCCATGCCTCACCCTCCCTATCTCCTTAACATCCTCCAGCCCTACAATGTGCATCCACCCCAAAGTGTCCATTCCTTTGGCTCAGGGTCTTTTGCATCTTCCTTCACTGCGTCATTGGCCTTCAGCTGCTTAGACTCGCGAATACTCTGTCTAAACCCTTCTGCCTCTTCTCCTTAAGACCCAACTAAAAAAAACCAACTCTTTGATCAAGTTTTTGGTCATCTCTCCTAATTTCTCCTTCTTTGACTCTTTTAAGTTACGCCGCTGTGAAGTGCCCTGGGACATTTTCCTATCATAAAGTCACTATACAAATGTGCATTGTTGTGTCCTCAAAGCTCAATGGTACACGCCTACATGGTCCATAAAGTCAAAGGCTTGGACATCTCTATCTTAACCAACCCACTTTCTTTCAGAGGCTGAAACAAGTTTTTGGTGCTTTGTTGTTCCAACTGGGCTTATTCACAAACTGACAAAACATAACCATGTCCTCATTTACACTGCACATGGAACTTGCCTGCAGAATGCTACATATAGGACCTCATTAAGCGTGGGTATTTTGCTGGCACATATTGGGCAGCTTTCATCAGTGTTATTCCACCAAACCTTCCTTTCTTGTTCCTCCTAAGCTCCAGATACATCATCATACACACACTGCCTCCTCTTTACATCCTCACAGTGTTGAAATCAAGGCTCATCACAATGACCCCGAATGGAGTTTTACAATATACCCAAGGAACCACATCCCTGCATGGATCGCCACCTGTGGCAGGCAGGGTGAGAGCACAGGGAAATTGGGAGGTTTTATTGATACTTCTACTCTGAACTCCTCATAGATGAGTACAGTTTTGTAGCTATCAAGTTATTCTGTGCATAGGAATTGGGCAGAAAGACCTGCACCTGCTGAAACACTAACCTGTGCTGGCTCCAGCCACAGCTTTGGAGATGGCACTACTAGAGATTGCTCGGTTCTTGTTCATCATCTCTTCAAACTCTGCCTCACTCAGAGGAGGACTACTGGGGTCAGGATCTCTGCAAGGAAAGGACAAGACATCTCATTGTTGACATATAAATCAAAACAAAGCAGTTGGCAATCAGCTCAGACATCATGCTGCACAAATGTCACATCCACAACCTGATAACTCAGAACATTTGACTGTTATAGGGGCAGAAAATAAATTCTAAGTCATCGATGGGCTAGTGGCCCACTTCTTCAGTGTATAAGATAATCACTTGGCAGCCCTGATGCTCTATGAGTCTATGGGTCTCCATTCATAGCTTGTCTGGCTGGCTGTGGGGTGTTACCCAGCTGATATCAAAGCTGATCCCTCTCTTATGGGAATAGCAGGAAACACTTTTTTAAGTAGCGGGTGGTAATGACCTGGGACTTGCTGCCCACAAGGATGGTGGAAGCGAAGACGTTCAATAACTTCAAGAGGAAGTTGGATGGCCACCTGAGAGAAATAGACTTACAGGGCTATGGGGATCGAGCTGGGAAGTGGGACTGACTGCATAGCTCTGTGGAAAGCCGGCATAAACTCAATGGGCTGAATGGCCTCCTTCTGTGCCGTAAATGACTCTATTCTTGCTTTCCACCAAAAGAAAACAAAGAAATTCTATTAAGAGGGAAGATTATCCCAGCCTGCTTACAGCAAACAAAAGCATTGGATTAAAATATTTGATAGATTTATTGGTGCTGTTGTTTTATTCACTCCTTGCAGAACATTTACACTCCAAAGTGGTATGACTAAAATTAGGAGCTTACAGTGTGCAAGAATTGCAGGCTCAGGCCTGAGACTCATCACTCCATCCTGCAGCACAGAGCTTTCTGGGCGAAAGACCTACCGCACTGCAAAATTCCACAATTCGTTGTCCTGTTTGTCTGTCACACTTCAGACATCACACTTTGTATGAAGTACCAGAAATAACAACTGAACCAAAACCGTGGACACAAAGAGAAAGAATACCCATTATTTCATGCTGATTTTTCTGATCCTGAGAGAACCTTACCTCTCCCCAAACAGAGAAGCCAAACAACTGATAATCTAGAGAAATTTCCAATGTCATCATCAACTAGCCTCACACTAATTAACCATGAGATGCCTATTTAGACCATTTTTACATAGGGACGGGGCAGGTTAGTATCTAAACGATCACAAATATGCACCAAATCCCAGATTACATGTGAGCAATGCCACAGGAGATTAGTTAATATATCTTGAGACATGTCCCTTCCACTCTGAGCATCACATGAATATTACTGTATCACCCTTAACAAAAGTACAAAAGAGAAAGAAAGGCACTGATTTCTTGCTGGTTTCAGATAAACTCTAGTGACAAAAATGGTCTTTAACTGACTTCAAAATGTGTCCAAGAACAAATATGACCTCAGCATGTGTCGACTTCCAGCAATAAGACCATGTGACCTTAAAGGGACATGCCAAATTATCTATGGATTACCCTTAATAACAGAGCATTACATCGCACATAAAATGGTTTAATTTTCCTGTCAATATTAAACAGTGCATCCTGTGAATTACACAAGCAAATGAGAAATCTGCTAGATATTAGATAGATATTAAAAATATTAATGGCTTCATTCCTGTAGTTTTAAGCAATAAATTTATCAACTGATTTTTGCTATAATCATTCATTCCCAATCACCCACAATTTTTTGCACCTCACTGTAAGAGAATCTTGTAGTTACAGGTGGTAATCTTATTTTCAGTGTCCTGTATAGATATTTCATTCCATCAGAAATAAGAAATTTTATGTGTAAATGCTGGCAAACCAACTCTACTGTGTTCAGTTACCTATCTCTCAACCGGCAAACCTGAAATAAGGGGCACAGATTTGAAATAATCATAGAATGGTTACAGCACAGAAGGAGGCCATTCGGCTCGTCTCATCTAGGCCGGCTCTCTGCAAGATCAACTCAGCTAGGCCCACTCCCAAGCCCTTTCCCCATAGGCCTGCAAATTTTTTCCCTTCAGGTGCTTATCTGATTCCCTTTTGAAAGCCCTGATTCTATCTGCCTCCACCATACTCTCAGGCAGGGCATTCCAGATCCTAACCACTCGCTGCATAAAAAAAGTTTTTCCTCATGTCACCGTTAGTTCTTTTGGCAATCACTTTAGATCTATGTTCTCTGTTTCTTGACCCTTCCTCCATTGAGAACAGATTCTCTCTATCCACCCTGTCCAGACCCCTCAAGATTTTGAACACCTCTATCAAATTTCTTAGAGTCACAGTCATAGAGAGATACAGCACCGAAACAGGCCCTTCTGCCCACCGAGTCTGTGCCGACCATCAATCATCCATTTACACCAATCCTACATTAATCCCATTTTTCCCCTCTCACATCCCCACCTTCCCTCAATTCTCCTACCACCTAACTACACTAGGGGCAATTTTTACAATGGCCAATTTACCTATCAACCCACAAGTCTTTAGCATGTGGGAGGAAACCGGAGTACCCGGAGGAAACCCACGCGGTCACAAGGAGAACTTGCAAACTCCGCACAGGCAGTACCCAGAACCGTACCCGGGTCGCTGGAGCTGTGAGGCTGCAGTGCTAGCCACTGCGCCGCCGTTCTCTAAGGAGAACAACCCCAGCTTTTCTAATCTATCCACATAACTGAAGTCCCTCATCCCTGAAACCATTCTTGTGAATCTTCCTGCACTCTCTAAAGACTTCACATCCTTCCAAAAGTGCGCTGTCCAGTTACAATATTCCAGTTGAGGTTGAACCAGAGTTTTATAAAGGTTCATCATAACTTCCTTGCTTTTGTACTCTATGCCTCTATTTATAGAGCCCAGGATCCCGTATGCCTTTTTAACCACTTTCTTAACCTGCCCTGCCACCAATTTGTGCACATATACTCCCAGGTCTCTCTGATCTGCACCCCCATTAGGAATTGTATGTACCTTTCATTTTATATTGTGTCTCCTAGTCCTTCCTAACAAAATATACCACCGCACTTCTCTGCATTTAATTTCATCTGCAACACGTCTGCCCATTCCACCAGCCTGTCTATGTCCTCTTGAAGTCTATCACTATCCCCCTCACAGTTCACAGTACTTCCAAGTTTTGTGGCATCTGCAAATTTAAAATTGTGCTTTGCACACCCATGTCTAGGTCACTAATATATATCAAGAAAAGCAGTGGTCCTAGTATTGACCCTAGGTAACCCCACTGTATTCCTTCCTCCAGTCTGAAAAACAGCCATTCACCACTATTCTCTTTCCTGTCACTCAGCCAACTTTGTATTCATGTTGCCACTGTCCCCTTTATTTCATGGGCTTCAACTTTGGTGGCAAGTCTATTATGTGGCAGTTTATCAAACTCTTTTTGGAAGTCCATATACCCCATATCAACCATGTTACCCTCATCAACCATCTCTGTCACCTCATCAAAAAACTCAATCAAGTTAGTTAAACATGATTTACCTTTAACAAATCCATGCTGGCGTCCCTTAATCCACATTTGCCCAGGTTACAATTTTGTTCCAGACTTTCGTTTCTAAAAGCTTTCTCACCACCGAGGTTAAACTGACTGGCCTGTAGTTGCTGGGTTTATTCTTATAGCCTTTTTTGAATAAGGGTGTAGCATTTGCCATTCTCCAGTCTTCTGGCACCAACCCCCGTATTTAAGGAGATTGGAAGATTATGGCTCGTACCTCTGCAATTTCCTCCCTTACTTCCCTCAGTATCTTTGGATGCATCTGATGCAGTCTTAGTGATTTACCAACTTTATGTACAGCCAGCCTTTCTAATACCTCCTCTTTATCAATTTTAGGCCATCCAGTGTTTCAACTACCTCCTCTTTCACTATGACTTTGGCAGCATCTCCTACCTTGGTAAAGACAGATGCAAAGTACTCATTTAGTACCTCAGCCATACCCCTTGCCTCCATGCATAGATCCTTTTGGTCCCTAATTGGCCCCACCTCTCCTCTTACTACCCTTTTACTATTTATATGCCTATAGAAGACATATGGATTCCCTTTTATGTTAGCTGTTAGTCTTTCCTCATACTCTCTTTTTGTCTCAGAGTTCCTTTTTTACTTCCTCCTCTGAAATTTCAATATTCAGCCTGGTTCTCAATTGTATTATCAATCTGACATCTGTCATACGCACCCTTTTTCTGCTTCATCTTACTCTCTATCGCTCGTCATCCAAGGAGCTCTGGCATTGCTTGCCCTACCTTTCCCCTTTGTGGGAACATAGCTCAACTGTACCTGAACTATCTCCTCTTTAAAGACAGCCCATTATTCTGTTACAATTTTGCCTGCCGATCTTTGATTCCAGTTTAACTGGGACAGATCTGTTCTCACTCCATTAAAATCAGCCCTCCTCCAATCTAGTATTTTTTTTACTTTAGATTGTTCCTTGTTCTTTTCCATAAAGGACAGTTTATTTTATTACACTTGGCACCACAAATATTCAATAACCTAATATTGTTACTATTATTTATGTACTTCTAATAAGTTTATTCCATTGCTACAGTTTCCACAAATCCAAATCCAAAGTGAGGCTGTGTCAGTCAGCTATGTGCCGAAATGTATTTTTCTGCAATATTTCTCTACAAGAAGGATTAGCCCCTGAATATATTTTTAGAGTGAAAACAAAAAGAACTTGCATTTACGGCCTCTTTTCATGGCTCTGGATGTCTCAAAACACTTCACATTCAATGAACTACCAGAGGGGAAAATGGCAGCCAATTGCAAATAGCAGTCTGACAAAGTCTTAATTTCAACAGAGTGGGATTTCCACTTCCAGTACTCATTGATGTCAATTCAATTAATTCATTTTGGTGCAGATTCCAAATAATCCTTGGAGATTTTGCCCTTTTTACCCACTGTGTACAAATTGTAAACTGCAGCATGTAAAGAGAGAACTAAAAGCAGCATGCACAGTTAGCCAATGATGCCTGGAGGGGAGGGACGTGTCTCAAGATATATTTGCAAATCTCCTGTAGCATTGCTCACATGTAATTTGGAACATATTTATGCTGTTTAGATTCTAACCTGCCCTGTCCCTGTGTCAGACAGTAAGGCCTGCTGGTTATATCTAAATCTCATTAACTGCCAGTCTTGTAACTTACTCCTCAAGCTCACATTATACCACAGCTGAGCCCAATTCTGTCCTCACCCAACATCCAATCGACCCAGCAAATGTCACTGGATAGGAATCAGAACACTTACTGGTCATTCCCTTCAATCTCAATTGCAGCAATGAAGTAAATCAGGATAGAATAGAGCGCAAACCTGGGATTCTTCTCCATCTATACAGTTCAGTGCTATATCCATTTACCCATTGAGCTAGAAAAGTAGCTACAAACATAAGATGATGCAGCTCAGCTGGACAAACCTTAACAATGTTCAATTCCTACCTTCCACGTTTGAATTCCTCTCTGTTGTACTGAGATGGTGACGGTCTGCCATAGGCATCTGTTGGCGGTGGTGGGAGTCCTCTGTTATCAATTGGTGGAGGCAAGCCGGCATTTGGGGGTATAAAGAAGGCTGGGTTGATGTGGGGTGCAGGTGGAACAGCACCTGGGGGGGGCACTGCTAAGTGGGGAGGGAGTCCTGGTGGCAATGGGGGTACAATAGATCCTGGAGGGCCAGGTCGGGCTAAGAATGCACCTGGTGGGGGCAGAGGGCCTGGCTGTACCTGAAGTGGTGGTCCGTATCCAGAGTTGAGAGCAAGTGACATAGGAGGGGGCAGAAGGCCTGGGGGTGGAATTCCATGTGGAATTTCACCATATGGAGGCCGACCAGGCAACTGAAAGGAAGGTGGTAACTTATCCCTCCTGGGAGGTGCTGCTGCATTTTCAGCTGGTGATGGTCCTCTCCGTGGCAATGGGGAATCTCGTTGGTCTGGAGAATTCATTGAGTCATGAGATTGGCTTCTCTGAGGATTCTGTCCTGTGGAAACATTTATAAAACAATGTCAGCAGTTAAATTGTGAACAAGTATTAATTTGGTAAATATGCTCCCAAAAGTGTGGCCATTTGCATGCTGGAAAATAAGAACATTCAACTTAAGGTGCATTGTCTGATGGTCTAGCAGCAATGCTGATTTGCCACTTTCAAAACAGCACCACCTGCTGGCCCAACAACTACTTTTCTTCATGGCTTGAGACTTGGTGCCAAATTGAAACTAGTTGTACATCTCGTACTGTTAGCTCTTGGGATCTGGGTACAGATTCCCCAAACACTCAAATTTTAACTTGTGTCTATTGCCTCAGTGTGGGATGGGTGCAAGCTCCAGTCACAGGGTGGAAGAATAGAAATCAGGCCTTTGTTCCTATCTTCCCAATAAAATACCTTGAGGAAATTCTACATAAGAAAAAAATGGGAGAATGCCTGCTTTTCTTTGTAATTAATGACCCACTAACAAGATCACTTCAAAGCTACATTTTCCTGCAATTTCAATACTGTCTTTTCAATTTAGAGGGCATTATTTTGTTTTCTTCAGTAAAGATGAATTTCATCCTACAAATGTGGTTGAAGAGTCGTGCTTGTTTCTGGTAGTCCTGATTCCAGAATCCACTTGCACCAGGATTGAAAAAAGTTCCAGTGATAAAAATAGAAAATACTGGAAGGTGCAGCCATCCTTGGTAATTGGGGTATCTTTATTCCCACTGCCTGAGTTTACCCACTGTTCTACGAGGGAACATGGTTTCCATTTGTTTTATTAACGAATCAGCAAGGACACTGGTTTTCAGTTTTCATATAAAATTAGAAGAACTGCAGAATGCATTTCACAAAACACTGGCAAAAACCCATGCAATAAAAACAAAATCTGACTTGTTCAGTTACCATAAACCAGTGATCCTCAGAATCAATAATTCACAGTAAAATATTAGTAAGAACTTTCGTGTGCACTGTTAATTCAACATCGAACTGTAATGATACACTGTCCAAAATGGGAAGTGCTTCATGTGATTATGTCTAAAGTACAATGTGTAACAAGAATGCAGAGAAACAATTAAGGTCAAAGACACTGAGCACAAAGAAATATAAGCTGTTTAGAGAGGGCCAACATGGATTTATAATGGTTGGTCATTTCTAATGAACCTAATTTAATTTTTTGAGGAAGTAAAATAGTAGACAGGGGAATGTCTATGGCGGTAGTTTATACAAAGAACAAAGAACAAAGATAATTACAGCACAGGAACAGGCCCTTCGGCCCTCCAAGCCTGCGCCGATCCAGATCCTCTCTCTAAACATGTCGCCTATTTTCTAAGGTTCTGTATCTCTTTTCTTCCTGCCCATTCATGTATCTGTCTAGATACATCTTAAAAGACTCCATCGTGCCCGCATCTACCACCTCCGCTGGCAATGCGTTCCAGGTGCCCACCACCCTCTGCGTAAAGAACTTTCCACGCATATCCCCCCTAAACTTTTCCCCTTTCACTTTGAACTCGTGTCCTCTAGTAATTGAAACCCCCACTCTGGGAAAAAGCCTCTTGCTATCCACCCTGTCTGTACCTCTCATAATTTTGTACACCTCAATCAGGTCCCCCCTCAACCTCCGTCTTTCTAATGAAAATAATCCTAATCTGCTCAACCTCTCTTCATAGCTAGCGCCCTCCATACCAGGCAACATCCTGGTGAACCTCCTCTGCACCCTCTCCAAAGCATCCACATCCTTTTGATAATGTGGCGACCAGAACTGTACGCAGTATTCCAAATGTGGCCGAACCAAAGTCCTATACAACTGTAACATGACCTGCCAACTCTTGTACTCAATGCCCCGTCCGATGAAGGAAAGCATGCCGTATGCCTTCTTGACCACTCTATTTACCTGCGTTGCCACCTTCAGGGAACAGTGGACCTGAACACCCAAATCTCTCTGGACATCAATTTTCCCCAGGACTTTTCCATTTACTGTATAGTTCACTCTTGAATTGGATCTTCCAAAATGCATCACCTCGCATTTGCCCTGATTGAACTCCATCTGCCATTTCTCTGCCCAACTCTCCAATCTATCTATATTCTGCTGTATTCTCTGACAGTCCCCTTCACTATCTGCTACTCCACCAATCTTAGTGTCGTCTGCAAACTTGCTAATCAGTCCACCTATACTTTCCTCCAAATCATTAATGTATATCACAAACAACAGTGGTCCCAGCACGGACTGAAATACAGAGGCATTTGATAATGCTCCACTTGAGAGACTGTTAACTAAAATTAAAGCTCATGGAATTGAAGGCAAATTATTGACCTGGTTAAGAGATTGGTAGGCAGTAGAAAACGCGAGTAGGAATATTGTGAATGTACTCAAATTGGAAGGAAGTGACTAGTGGTGTCCCACAGGATCTCTGCTGGGGCCTCAACTATTCAATATATTTATTAATGACATAGATAATATAAAAGAGAGCCATATATCCAGGTTTGCAGATGGCACCAAGATAGGTGGCATAGTAAGTACTGTAGATGGGAGCATAAAATTACAAAGAGACATTGATAGACTAACTGAGTGGCAAAAACCATTGCAGATGGATTTCAATGCAGCAAATGGAGGTTATCCATTTTGGACCAAAAATGGACAGATGAGTATTTTGAAATGGCGAAAAGCTAAGAACAGTGGAAGTCCAAAGACATTTAGGGGTCCATGAGCAAACATCTAAAATGTCAGATACAAAAAGAAATCAATAGGCTAATGGAATGTTAGCCTTAAAACTGGAGGTCTAGAATATAAAGGGAAAAAAGTTTTACTACTGCTATACAAAGGCCTGGTTAGACCACATCTGGAGTGCTGTGTACAGTTCTGGACACTGCATCTTAGAAAGGTTATATTGGCCTGTAGCAAAGATTCACCAGAATATTATTAGGGCTTCAAGTGTTAAGTTATGAGGAGTGATTACATAAACTAGGTTTGTATTCCCTGGAATATAGGTTTGTATTCCCTGGAACATAGGTTAAGATGTATTTGATTGAGGTTTTTAGGATTTTGAAAGGAACTGATGGGGTCAATAGAAACTTTTTCCACTGGTAAAGGAGTCTAGGACAAGAGGACATAACCACAAAATCAGATCCAGGCCATTCAGAAGAGAAGTTAGGAAACACTTCTTCAGGCAAAGGGTCATAGAAGTATGGAACGCTCACCCACAAAAAAAAGTAGATGCTAGCTCAATTAATAATTTTAAAGCTGAGATCGATTGATTTTTGCCAGCCAAAGATAGTAAGGGATTATGCAGCCAAAGCAAGTAGATGGAGTTAGGATACCGATGGATGATGCAATAGGTTCAAGGGGTTGAATAGCCTACTCCTTTTCCTATGTTCCAAAGAATTCTTTCTATATAAAATTATTCTTGAAAGGTAACCTAAATGTCTCTTGCCTGGCAGGGCAATCCTTACTTTGATATTTTTAGCTCATTGTGCAGGACACCACCAATGTTGAAAAGAGTAGGGAAGATGGTGAGCTAAATCAGGAAGTAATGAGTAAGTGATGCCAAACTTGGGTTTTAAAACTTCAGAGACTGTATGATGAAGTGAAGAATGAGGGAGGTAAGCAGTGCTTGTTAGGATGCTACTGTGCAATGACTCAAAGTTAAATCCCAATTTCTCTTCATTCTTATCACAGCTGTAACTGCTTGTTGCTCTTAGACAGATAGGACTGTTTTAGGAACTTTGAAACTCATTGATCAACAAGACGACTTAATGGGGATAGAATAACCAGGCAATGACCCTTTCTCCTACTTCCCCAACCTCCAAGGAGATAGAAAGGTCCACCCTCATACATTCAATGGCTTGACCAAACACTGCCAACATTTTATCTCAGATGAAACACTAGAAAGCCACTTTGCTGACATCCAAGAGAGAAATTCCTAGAGATCAGCATTCAGAACCAGCAATGATAGAATGCAGCAACTTAAAAGGAAGTTAATATTGACCAAGCATGCAGCAAAACTCAGCTAGAGACTCTGCAAGGGAAGAGGTGAAGTTTTTTTAAAAACGCAATTACTGCTGACCTCTCAATGAGAGTTCAGATGTAGTAACCATTGCTGTCTGTAAAGCACCATCATCACATGTACTCTTAGTGGAGCAGAGGCCCTGGCTGATCAAAGGATGAAATGGCTTCTCCAAAGGGGGAAAAATGACCATTGCAAGAGCTGAAAAAATACTTTAAGATTTTGAGTATCGTTTTCATTTTTAAAAAATATACAAAGGCATAATTTTTGATTAAGCACTTGAGGATAAAATTCTAGGGCCTCACCTAGAATTAGCAGTGCAGGACAGTACAAAGACCTGAATTTACACAATGCAACAACTTATATGTATTTTGCTCACCGCTCAAAATTTATCACATTTCTAACTTCTCAGTTCTGATGAAAGGTCAGAGACCTGAAACGTTACACTCTGTTTCTCTCTTCACAGATGCTGCCAGATCTGCCGAGCGTTTCCAACATTTTCTGTTTTTGTTTCAGATTTCCAGCATCTGTAGTATTTTGCTTTTGCATTTATTTTGCACCTTTCATGTAGTTAAAAGTCCCACTGTGCTTCACAGGAGTAGTATCAGACAAAATTTGAC
Source organism: Heterodontus francisci (assembly GCF_036365525.1). Taxonomy (NCBI): domain Eukaryota; kingdom Metazoa; phylum Chordata; class Chondrichthyes; order Heterodontiformes; family Heterodontidae; genus Heterodontus; species Heterodontus francisci. The sequence goes on along the minus strand of NC_090384.1, from coordinate 46,114,213 downwards.
ACAGAGCCACATTAGGATTATTAGGACAGGTGACCAAAAGCTTGGTCAAAGAAGTAGTTTTTGAGAGCTAGTATGTGATGTACAAACGCTAGTGAAATTGGATCAATTAGAAGAGATTTGATTGATTTGTAAAAATGTTTCGATTTACTCTTTGCCGTCGATACAGTGTGGCTGCGAGGACTAAAATGCCTACTAGCCACCAATGTTTCATTGCAGCCTGTTTATTGCTCTACATAGTACATTCAAGACTGATGTGTGGTGACACAGCTTAGGGGGAATGTTGCTCGCCACGGAGTAGTAATGAACAGAACATTTCTTCCAGTTATTTAACAGGAAAAGACTGCATCCACAGGTTTCCACAAATGTCTTTTATAATAGCCACTAACGATCGTGATAAGTCATAACTCAATTTATAAAGACACTGATAAAGGTTAGAGATTAGAAAACTCCTGCAACAGAGGACAGAAGATATGTGGAAAAGACTCCAAGAGAAATTAATTTATGCCTCTTGAGTCATAGAGTCAAAATCATAGTCACTTATGGCACAGTAGGCCATCATTCAGTCCGAGTCCATGCTGGCTCTCCACGGCATAATAGTCAGTCCCGCTCAATTCCCCCATTGCCCTGCAAGCCTATTTCTTTCAAGTGTACATCCAATTTCCTTTTGAAATCAGGGGTTGCTTCCGTTTCCACCACCCTCTTTCCAGGTCATTACCACTTGCTGCGTAAAAATGTTCCTCCTCACATTCCCTCTGAATCTCTTGCCTAAAACCTTCAATCTGTGCCCCCTAGTCCTTGTACCATCAGTTAATGACAAACAATAAATCAGAAGCAGGGTTGAAGATTTTAGTAAGTAGAAGGAACTTAGTGTTCCTTAACGTAGGGAATCAATGGGTGGTGGTAGAAGAACACTCATATAAGGACCCTGAATGGACCAAGCTTGATGGGTTGAATGTTCTTTTTTCACTCCAGATTTTATATTTTAATGATCATAAACTACAAAAAAGATAAATACAACAAAAACAGCAAAGTTTTAAAGTATAAAGTTTTATATGAAGTTATATTAATGACACTTCATAATAAAGCAATATTGAAACAAAGCGGAATCATACATGCTTCCTACTGCTGAACCCTGAATAACGATGAATGCCACATAATAGATTAATGTACGCAACTAAGCCAAGTAATAGGATAAACACTGAGCAAGACTCCCGGCGATAAGCTGCAGTATTGAGACTGACAAAAAGTGTTTCTGAATTTAGCTCCATCCTCCAGATCCCTCTAAGTCACAAGCCTCCACATCCTAGTGAAGGAAATGTAGGCAGTCTAGTACCACTAATATCAGGAGTGACACAGTACTGGATGATAGTCTCCCATGGGAATGGAGAACCTCCATTTCATAACATGGTCAAAACTGGACACAAACATGCATGGGGGATTTGTGGGAGTGAGCTTGCTTGCTGACACTTTGGGGTAAGCGGCACTACGTCATCACATTAAGAGTTATTTCTATTGGACTCCTGCATCATACGCAGGTACTCCACCAGGAGACTGCTCTTTCCACTATTTGCTTTAAGACACAACTGTGTACACAGTGCAATTTGTACCAAAAATGTAAATGGAAAGGGGCAGGGTTATAGGAGAGGGGATTCTGGAAGGTTAAGCGGGATCATGAATGGATGGCCTTTTCCTGTTGCTAAAATGTCCGGCAAAAATGCAAACCATCATCAAGCAGTACAAGACAGGTGTCAGAAAAGGAGCGAGTTACATATTTTCTCATGCTGCAGTATTTATTTCCTCCATATCTGATTACATCCAAGCTAGCACTTCTACCAAGACTGCATAATGTATTAATTTTCAACAATTTACAGTTAATAATGCTGCGGTGATTATAGACCGAGGCCATGTGACATTGAAGTTACCGTGATTACAAATTCACTGACACCAAGCAGGAGGCAGTCAGATATGACAGGAAGCCAAAAGCTCAATTAGAAGTATAGGATTTTTTGTTAGAGAGATTTTCAAAGGTGGGTACAAAAATGGCAAGAGGGAAAAAAATCAAGAGGGCTTTGGGAAAATTCCACAGCAAAAACATTTTGCCACCAACAGTGAAGCATACAATGGATGCAGGGATGAGGCATGGGTTTGACATCTCCTAATTCAGAGCTTCAATCCTACTGCTGTAGAGGGAGAGAACTTTGAGCAGAAGCTAGGCACTTCCCCACTATCAGAGGAATAAACATTGGAGGCTGGTTTATTATCAGGCTGCTCTTGGGACATCCTTGTGACTAATTCAGAACAGCGCCTGGCTCAAGATGGATTCAAAAAAATGTGAACCACAACATGAGTTCTTCAAAGAACTCCAATAAATTGGTTAAGCATGATTTCTCTTTCACAAAACCATGTTGACTCTGCCTGATTACCTTGAATTTTTCTATGTGCCCTGCTATAATGTCTTTAATAATAGCTTCTAACATTTTCCCTGAGACAGATGTTAAGCTAACTGGTCCGTAGTTTCCTGCTTTCTGTCTCCCTCCCTTTTTGAATAAAGGAGTTACATTGTCTATTTTCCAATCTAATGGAACCTTCCCCAAATCTAGGGAATTTTGGAAAATCAAAACCAACACATCAAATATCTCACTAGCCAGTTCTTTTAAGACTCTAGGATGAAGTCCATCAGGACCCAGGGACTTGTCAGCCCACAGATACAACAATTTGTTCAGTCCCACTTCCCTGGTATTTATAATTTTCTTCAGTTCCTCCCTCCCTTCCATTTCCTGATTTACAGCTATTTCTGGGATGTTATTTGTATTCTCTATGGTGAAGACTGATGCAAAATACCTGTTCAATTCATCTGCTATCTCCTTATTTTTCCTTATTAATTCCCCAGTGTCACATTCTATAGGACCAACGCTCACTTTGTTAATTCTTTTTGTTTTTAAATATCTATAGAAACTCTTACTGTCTTTATATTTCTCGCCAGCTTTCTCTCATACTCTAATTTTTCCCTCCTTATTAATCTTTAAGTTGTTCTTTGCTGCTTTTTATATCCTGTCCAATCTTCTGATCTGCCACCCATCTTTGCACAACTATATGCTTTTTCTTTATGTTTGATACTATCTTTAACCTTTTTAGTTAATCACGGATGATGAGTCCTCCCCTCCGTGGTTAACTGTAATAGGTTTGTCACACCAATTAATTGAAGTGGGGCAACGGAATTTCACATTAAACTTAAGTTCTGCTATAAGCTGAACCAAGGAAAACCAACTGGACGTATGAACCATTAAAAAAAAAATTGGTTTTAAAACCATTTTGTACCTTCCCACCAACAATCATATTGTTACAAAAAATGGTTAGGAGAAATAAGAGTAATCAGATGTTTTTTCTTTGTCCCACCACAAAACAGAATAGAGTCATAGTCATTTATGGCACAGAAGGTCATTCGGCCCATTGAGTCCATGCTGGCACTCCACGGCATAATAGTCAGTCCCACTCGCATGCTCAATTCCCCCGTTGCCCTGCAAGTCTATTTCCTTCAAGTACACATCCAATTTCCTTTGAAATCATTGATTGTTTCTGTTTCCACCAACCTCTTTCCAGTTCATTACCACTCGCTGCGTAAAAAAGCTCTTCCTCACATTCCACCTGCATCTTTTGCCTAAAACTTTCAATCTGTGTCCCCTAGTCCTTGTACCATCAGTTAATGGGAACAGTAAATCTCATTTGTTTTTGTAGGGCTCCCGCAGCGCGTAGTGAGAGAAGACACAAAGCCATATAGATCAAAAAGCCCCTGGTTTAATTCCTGGTCTACATTGCGTTAGTAAAGCTTAGCCAGGGCAGCAGTAGGGCTGTTACAATTAGTGCCAGTGCCACTGGATTAAGAAAGATGGAGGGTGGCGGGGAGGGGTCAGGGAAATCAGCCAGAACTCCTGCTACTGACAGCTGTTCAGTGACCCGATCTGGAAAGCAAGTGGATGTATGTTCACATCTGCATGAACATCCAGTGAAAACAGGATCAGGCCCCACTGTGAAGACCTGCACAGTGGAAAAGCCTGCTGATACTCACCATAAAGATTCAAGAAGAATGGTCACTTGGGCAGCCCCAAAAAGAGTCGGCACTTTCATGAAGGGCGGGGAAAGCTGACAAAACAAAGGACTCTGTTGTGAAGGTAGGCTGTTAGCTTCAAAAGAAAATTTTTTTAAATCCATGAATTCAATTAAATTTTTCTATTTAATAACACCAGTTTTATACTGGAACTATTTCTGATTTGAATATTGAAAGGGCACAATCACCTTTAGCACACCATTTAAAGGCACAAGGAACTATGGATACTTAGCAAAACCTAGGAGAGATATGACTTGCTTTGCAATCTTCAGTGATTCACAGGCACAGAATCTGGGTTCAATAGATCTTCTTACTTCATTTTAATTTGATTCTTCTATTTTTTCTCAGAACATATGATTCACCTTTCCCTCTCTATGGTTATGCCCACTTTTGGAATTAGTCTTCTTCATCCATTTGTCTCCTTTCTCTCTTCTACTCCCATCTCTCTCTCTTTTCGTTCTCTTTTGTCTGCCTTCTTTGTGTAGATTTGAGGTTCATAATGCAAGTCTGATTTTTACACATTCCAAAATCAAGGATGAGACTTTAACTCACTCAAAACCCACCCATTTGCACAGTTAAAATCAGGACCTAAGTGTTTAAAACCAGAACGTGGCCAGAATTTTGACCCTACTGGAACTGCAAACTTCTACAGAATCGTACTGATAATGGTGAGCCTGAAACATTCTTTCACTGATATGAAGATTATCTGAACCTGGCTGCGTATTCCAAATGGCAGAGCTTTCTACCATGCCAGGTTTCATTTCCTTCTGCAGCTCTCCTTTCCTTTCACCAATCTTTCCTCAGCTAAAGAGCATAGGAACAATTTGTAACCCCAGTCACTATAAGCTTATACCAGACTCAGAACAATTTGGTGAATTTTACTTAAATGAAATCTCATGGGAAGCTTTCACACACCTATACACATTTACTTAAAACAAAATACTCTTTTAACTCACCGAGTCACACTCCTGCAATATAAATATAGGACACAGATGTGCCATCTGTGTGTCTGATCTTGACTGCCACTTTGCAAGTGTATTTTCACACTTATTAACTATCTACAGCTAAAAGCTGACCAAGACTTTAATAGTGCCATATTTGGTGACAGTCTTCCAACACCTTTTTGGACGCCTGGACAGGTTACAGGAGAAAGCTTCACACGTGACAGGCAACGCCTCACTCATCTCTAGCCTTTAATCTGTCTCAAAATTTATCTTTATCTTATTGATACTACTATAGTTATTATTGCTCTGACTTTTGCACTCTTCTTCCTTGCAAGCTACAAATACACCAGTCTTAATGGCCTTTCTCCCCCCTGCATCCTTGGTGTCGAAATCAATATTTAATTGTTCTATATACTATTTTACCTCATTCTTTACTAGGACCTCAAAACATACTTCCAAACAAGCTTTTAAAACATACGTTTAGCAACAATTCCCACTAGATTTGGATTGGACACCAGTAGGAATTGGAATTGGAAAGTGAATTACGGGAGGTGATGAAGGCATGGTTGAAAAGGTAAGTTTTAAGGAAGCTACTGAAGATGGATAGAGAAGTAGCAAGATAAAGGGATTTATTGGCAATTCTCAAGTTCAAACGCATAATAGCTGATGGCTCTACCAGAGATTATGAAGCAGAGATGGGACACCAGGTAGCAGGGAACAAAACACAATGGACCAGTGTTGGAAAAGCAGAGGAAGCAAATGGTAAGGAGGGCTGAAGACCATAGTAGGTTGGAGCAAATCCATGAAAAGATTTGAAATTGATTAGAATTTTGAAATCAATGTGCAAGAGATGGAGTGCCAATGGAAATTACATGGACAAGGCTGATAGATAAATAAGATAATGCATTTACCTGATAACAGAATATGGGCAGCAGAAGCTGGATCAGTTGAAGTTAGTAGAAAGTGAAACTCAGGAAACCAGCATTAGTAAAACCAAGCCTGGAAGTGATGAAAGCATTGGATGAGGGTTTTGGCCACAGTGAGGAATAGCTGGTGCATATGAAAATAGGCACTCTTGCTGTTGGACCAGATGTGGGGGTTTGAAGTTCAGCTCAGAGTCGAAGAGGACACTGAGCATGTCCATCATCCGGAGCAAACATTGGGGTGAGTAAGGAATTGGAGATTTGTACCCAATGTTTCTGTTGGGAGCTGAAGAGGATGCTTACACACAAAACATCTGTGGCTCATCCATGATTTGATGTTGTCAGGCTGCACCACAACAATCGCGGAGGCAGTAGTGATGTTGAAGAGGTAAAGCTGGGCGTTATTAGTGTACACAAGGAAATTGATTCGATGTTTGAGGAACATGTAGGTAAGAATAGGAAGGGTCTAGATGATTGACACCTTCTATCTAATTCATCTCATCTCTAATTTTACTTTGAATACCTGCACTGTAAGCCTTGAACATCTTTGGTGAGACAGCTCATCTCAGCCAGGGGAGCAATAGGGTAGTCATACCTCTGGGTTAGTGAGGGGATAATTAGGTCAGGGCTCTGTTCTACGTCGATATCTAGCAACTCTTGTCGGAAAGTACATGCACAGCTGTCAGGGCAGGATCAGGTTCAAGTGTGATGTCCTCACAATCAAGTAGCTGGTAGGCATGCCGGGCTCATATACCATCCAAGAGACCTTAATTCATACATCAAAAGATTGCCAGCATCTTTGGAATTGTACCAGCACAAGTCTTCAGGAGGAAGGTGGGAAAATAGCAGCCATTTTGCAACCATGACAGCACAGCACCAAAAATTATGAGGTCAAAACCTACTATTTTACAGTTTAGTAATCACCAAATATAAGTTTGCTAATAGGAAAAAAAAGGACAAAGCCTTGATTTAAATGCTGATATTGTGTTTGAAAGCATGGGATGTGCAAATTTCAACATAAAAGCTCAATGATTTCCACCAAACCTGGCTACTAGCTTGGTACCCAGGGAATAATAGGGATATCCATTTATCAATCTGACAAGCTCCTGCTCTCCAAGGTCAGATTCATGTTACAGTTCACTTTCATTCAAAGGTGAACACCAGAGCTTTTATTTCTTCTTGTACCGTAATGTTGGGATTACTGATGAGGATAAAGGATAGAGTTGGCAGGCATAGAAACAATAATAACCTATCCCCCCTCTAATCATGGTTTATTTATTTTTGAAACTACTTATGCTCTGATATATCAGATTTTCTGGGAATCAAAAGATTGCGAATAAAAATGGTTGAGGTAGGTCACTCAATGACAGAGGATAAACACCACGTCATGTGATAAAAGTTCCAGGTTCAATTTGAGATTTACTCAGTTGATTTATCTCAGCCATGGAAGTGGTAGGAGCACTATGGTATCTCTGCTAATCACAATCCAGTGAGGCCTGTCGCAAGTGCATGTGTGGACCTCAGCTGAGGACATAGTTACGCTCAGCTGCAATGCTTTCCAGACACCCAATGTATAGGGTCCACAAGAGGATCCAATCTGGTTGCTGCAGTCATCAAACTTCTATCCGCAGATAATCAGTTTCTGTATTTATTGGAATATGATAGCAAAATGGTTACGTTACTGGACTGGATCCAGAGGTTTGGACAAATGATCCAGAGACACAGGTCAAATTCCACCAAACAGTTGGAGGAATTTAAATTCAGTTAATGAAATAAATCTGGAATAAAAAGCTAGTATCAGAAATGGTGACCATAAAGTGACCAGATTCCCATAAAAACTCATCTAATGTCCTTTAGGGAAGGAAATCTACCATCCTTACCTGATCTGGCCTACATGTGATTCCACACCCACAGCAGTGTGGTTGACTCTCAACTGCCCCCTGAAATGGCCTAGCAAACCACTCAGTTGTACCAAATTGCTACAAAAAAACTATAGTAAGAATAAAATTATAGACTGCAGCATGTCAAGAATGCGGCTCAACGCCACCTTCTTGAAGGCAATTAGGGATAAGCAATGAATGCTGGCCTTGCTAGCGACACTCACATTTCATGAATGAATTAAAAAAATCTGTACTGCATGTTATTTCTGTTTCCGTGGTTTAATAAAACAAGTGTTCTGCAATGATAGAACTACTTTTCTTTGGGAGGCTATCAGTGCCATTGGAAAGTGGGCAGGGGTCCCTGAAGATTTATCAATATTTCTAAGTGATTCCCCTACACAGAAAGATTTGAAAACCTGCAGAACAGTCGCTTGGGTGAGATGCCGGAAGGCTGCCGATATCCATGGAACTGTATGTCATTATGAGTCAGTTCCTTTAGTTTAGGACGGAGGGACAATGCTGAACACTCAAAATCGACAAAAGTTAATTTTTAAGCAATAAACAACCTCCAGGTTGGTAGGTTCTTAAACAAGAACCCTGTTTAACTAAATGGATTCAGTGCTTATGCAGTTCAGAACATTCCTGAGTCACACTCTGTTCTTCCATTTATTACAAGTTTGCAAATTTCTCCCTCCTCCTCCTCAACCCCTTAATTTAACTGCTGTCACATATTGTTCAAAAGCAAGTTACTGAAATGACGTTGGACTTGATTGGTTCAAGATTTCAAATCATTTAAGTAAATTGCACAATCATTATTGTAACACTAAGTCATATAGGCCAGAAGAGTCCCAGGTTCAAACTCTGTCTGAATCAGATGATCTCAGGGGCTGTGATTGGGATTAAAATGATAACAGTGCCCTGTGCTAGGGACGCTAACCGTCTGGACTCACAAGAAGAATGAGGGCTGTGGGTGCCCACAGGAATGTACCCCAGCAAGAGCTGGCAGTTTCAGAGAGGAAACTAGAGGATAAGAAGGGAAGGTGGGAAAAGTAGAAAGGGAGAGGGGGCAGGAGGGGTAGAAAGGGAGAGGGGGCAGGAGGGGTAGAAAGGGAGAGGGGGCAGGAGGGGTAGAAAGGGAGAGGGGGCAGGAGGGGTAGAAAGGGAGAGGGGGCAGGAGGGGTAGAAAGGGAGAGGGGGCAGGAGGGGTAGAAAGGGAGAGGGGGCAGGAGGGGTAGAAAGGGAGAGGGGGCAGGAGGGGTAGAAAGGGAGAGGGGGCAGGAGGGGTAGCAAGGGAGAGGGGGCAGGAGGGGTAGAAAGGGAGAGGGGGCAGGAGGGGTAGAAAGGGAGAGGGGGCAGGAGGGGTAGAAACGGAGAGGGGGAAGGGTAGAAAGGGAGGGAAAGGAGGGGTAGAAAGGGGGAATGGAGGAAAGGAGGGGTAGAAAGGGGGAATGGGGGAACAGGGGAAGGGGAGGAAGCAAGGTGCAAAAGGGAAAGCAGGGAATATGTGGGGAAGGGGTATTGGGGAAAGCAAGAAGCTCGGTGGGAGGAAAGCAGCTCAGCAAGGGGAAAGCAGGAGGGCTCAGCGGGAGAGGGGCAGGGGGGCACTGCGGGAGAGGGGCAGGGGGGCTTGGAGGGAGAGGGGCAGGGGGGCTCTGCGGGAGAGGGGCAGGAGGGCTCGGCGGGAGAGGGGCAGGAGGGCTCGGCGGGAGAGGGGCAGGAGGGCTCTGCCGGGGAGTAAGCAGGAAGTAAGCGATGAACAGGTGGGCTAGGGTAGGGGAAGCAGGACATGTCAGGGGAAAAGGAGGATGGATGGAGACCAGAGGGGTTGGGAAAGAGGATGGGTGGATGGAGGAAGTGACGGCAGGGCAAAAAGAGAGGCAAAGTGGGAAAGATGATGGCAAAAGGACAGGGAGGGGACCAAGGAGGCTGGGAGGAGCAGAAGAGGGTGAGAAAATTAAATCAATGTCTGATGGTCAAGTCCTATTATTCAATTTCAATTACATACAAGCAGTAATAGATAAGAATAGATCAGTAACATAAACAGTCAGGCAAGCAACATCCCAATCCTGAAAAATCTTATTTTCAGGAGAATAAGGACCAAAGGAATATTCAACACTTAAGGAAAACAGGATCCAACTGGATCCCAGTCAAGTCACTTTCTGCTGGTTGGCATTGTGATAGAAAGTAAAAAGACCTCACAATTCCAGGACTTGTTAAGGATAACAATCCCGACAGCAAAAATTGGAAACTTCTGCTAGTTTTTCGTCAGCTAACAATCTTGTGCTAAATCCTTCTGATGTTAAAGTGCCTATGGTATATGATGCAGATTTTAAAAATTAAATTTTCACTGATAATTTACCAGCTGTATGTAGATGATTTTCTCAACTTACCAGAAATTCCAGAATCTCAGATGGAACGTTGCAAAGTAAAATCAAAGAGGGTGTCTTTATAACATTAGCGTAGCATCAGGCCTCATTGTAGATTGGTGCGATCAACGTGTTTTATTTTAAAGATACAATAATTATCACACACGGGTACACAAACAGTCTAAAAGATAAGTACGTTATTGGTGCTGGGGGGAAAATACTAATATTTGTTCAGTACTCCAAAACGGATAGAGACTGAGTCTGACAGTGTGAGGGAGCAGAATTAACACAATGAAAAATATCATCACTACCTTTGCCTTGAGTAACTTTATAAAGGGTGGGCGGCAAGGGGCTGCTGCAGACTGAATTTTTTTTTTAATTGTTTCATTCAGAAACTAGGCAAAGGGCCACGTTACAGGACACCACCAAGGTTGAAAAAAAGTAGGAATCAGGAAATGGTAGTTAGGTACGGTCAAGCTTGGGTTTTTAAAACCTGTAGATTTTACAAGGAAACAAAGGCTGAAGGAGATGCGGAGTTCCATGTTTCTGAAGTATTGAGGAAAAAAACAGTTGGAATTGAAATCTAATTCAAGATCGTTGCACACACACAATAAAGATGCAGGAAGGGAGAGTATACAGAATGGAACTTGCAGCTTAGTGGAGCAAAAGGGAAGCTCGAGGAGCACTGATCATAGTAGCATTGATAAAATAGATTCAAGTTAACTGCATGCTAATTTAGTCTCCTCACACCGTTGGACCCAGTAACTCTTCCTAGCCAGTTCCCAATGTCAACAGCACTTGCCATTCAAAGGTATTACAAAAATTTACAAAAACCATTAATAAAAAATTAGTGTGATTTATAAATCAGCAGGATCTGATCTGGATTCTGCCCCTTTAAGGGGTTATATTTACAAAGTATTTATAAAGTGCATAAGAAAGACAAAGTTAATCCTGCTGAAAGCTTTAGGAATGTGGCAGACATTGAAGTGGAGTAGACAAATAAAGCCATTGGACTGGTAAGCAGCTCTGAAGTCTGTGGGTTGATACACAGAAATGCAAAGTCAGCATATTTTATAACGGTACAACAGATTTTTCCGGCCTTTGGAGAAGGGCATTCCCCTAACCCTTGAAGGGGTAAAGAGAAATGATGCACAACATGCAAGACGTCACCCGTCAATCAGTTTGAAGTCTCACCAGTTGTCATAATGAAGTTCTTTGTTTCTCTTCCCCCTCAAATGCACAGCACAGATAGACCTCATTGTGCAGTGAATTGCACAAATACAAGATTTTATTGCGACACAACATGCAGGAGATCATGGACTCTGGGAACACTGATGGCAATGGGCAACACAGTCACATCACAACAAGAAATCTCTTGAAAGAATATACGATATTATGCACTGTTCCTTCCATCATATTTCCAATAAGATCCATTTAAAAACATGTTTACAGTTAACAAATATGAAAATAGAAACATTTGTCATATTAAACTGTTGGGAAGGAGGCAGTGAAAACAATAGTGAGTCCAAGAGTTAATACCCCTAATTATATTCCTGCTAAGAAAAATTGTCAGCCCAATTGTGTAATATACCCACAACTGAAGTACTTCTCTTAACCCACCTGGTAGCATCTGCACTTTCTATAGCAGCAGTGGATATTTAGTGGAAACAATTTTTCCTCGAAAAATTTTACCTTTTGCTTTCCCATTGGTTATCAGCTGTTTCAGAATGTTTTCCTGCCCCTGTAAAACTTAATATGACAAAGGCATGGAGCTGAATTTAGTATCCATTGAACTAGTTCAGTTCATTACCTAATGACAATACTTCCATTTAATTTTGTGTTTGTTGGAGTAACCAAATGGAAACATATTGTGCCACATAAAGCCAGTGTTAGTAACTGGCTTACTAGCAAGTGACCAGAGTAATTCCTGTCATAACTGGATATGAAAAAGTTATCCATCATTCCACTGCTACAGGTATTACTCTGGCTCACAAACACACAGGTCTGCAAAGAGGTTAATGAAGATCTAATGTAGTGTAGAATTTCCAAAGATTTACTTTTCTTGGATTGCGCTTCAAACTGGTTGAGATTCTGTTTGTTGCAAGGCATGACCTCCGGTCTCAGTCCATGAAGTTCTCTTTGTGGAAGCAGCTCCATGAGGCGTTGGACGGAACTTTCAGAGCCCAGATATACTTCAGCAAACCTGGTCAGTAAGTAGAGGAAGACAAAAAAAAATCTCTATTACTCATATAAGCACAGCAATTTGACAACCTATTCCCATTTTTTGCCCATTTTTCCTGAAGGCCCAACTCTTGCTAGGTACTGTTTCTTGGGTCCAAAAGTCTTGCGTTATCTTGGCCCAATGCCAATTCTGCATGCACAAGCCCAGAAAATGGGTGTCAGTTAACTATTCAACCTTGGAGAACATCAGAGCCAAATTTGATCCTGTTTTGACACATCATCTATATATGCACTCTCTCACAGAAGGTACTGGAGAGGGATCAAGAGTTGTGACCGTCGCTGATTTTCCCTTCCCTAAACCAAGAACTCTGAGCGTGCCTCTGAAATGCAACCCCAAATGACATCAGTCAGGTCAGCAAAAACATATCAGAAACAAACCAGGGAGAAAATCTGGGACGCTCCAAGTCTGTTTGTCTTTCTGTTATACCACTTGCCATCTTTACCCACGAAACTGTTTGAAAACCATCACTGACATAAGTGCTCTTGGGATGGGTAGGGAGAGAAAATTAATAATTAGACACCATTCCTGTTGCTGACTGCAATCCAGTGAGACGCTGGTGGAAAGTGCACAAGGCCAGGGTCAAGCATGATGTGATGCACAAATATCCTGCACCTTGGCAAGGCACTGGAGCATAGACAATGCCCTACGGAGTCTGTGTGAGAGTGTGTGCGTGCGAGAGCGAGAGCGAGAGCGAGAGCGAGAGACAGAGACAGAGACAGAGACAGAGACAGAGACAGAGACAGAGACAGAGACAGAGACAGAGAGAGAGAGAGAGAGAGAGAGAGAGAGAGAGAGAGAGAGAGAGTGAGTGAGTGAGTGAGTGAGTGAGTGAGTGAGTGAGTGAGTGAGTGAGTGTGAGTGAGTGAGTGAGTGAGTGAGTGAGTGTGTGCGTGAGAGAGAGAGAGAGAGAGAGAGAGAGCGCGTGTGCGAGAGAGCGCGTGTGGGTGGGTGAGTGAGTGAGGAGAGAGTGTGAGTGAGTGAGGAGAGAGTGTGAGTGAGTGAGGAGAGAGTGTGAGTGAGTGAGGAGAGAGTGAGTGAGAGTGAGTGAGTGAAGAGTGAGTGAGAGTGTGAGTGAAGAGAGCGTGAGAGTGTGTGAGTGTGAGTGAGAGGGAGTGTGAGAGAGTGAGAGTGAGTGAGGAGAGAGTGTGAGTGAGTGAGGAGAGAGTGTGAGTGAGTGAGGAGAGAGTGTGAGTGAGTGAGGAGAGAGTGTGAGTGAGTGAGGAGAGAGTGTGAGTGAGTGAGGAGAGAGTGTGAGTGAGTGAGGAGAGAGTGTGAGTGAGTGAGGAGAGTGTGTGAGAGTGAGAGAGTGAGTGTGTGAGAGTGAGAGTGTGAGTGAGTGTGAGAGTGAGAGTGTGAGTGAGTGTGGAGTGAGTGAGGTGTGAGTGTAAGAGTGTGTGTGAGTGTGTGAGTGAGTGAGTGAGTGAGTGAGTGAGTGAGTGAGTGTGAGTGAGTGAGTGAGTGAGTGAGTGAGTGAGTGAGTGAGTGAGTGTGAGTGAGTGTGAGTGAGTGAGTGTGAGTGAGTGTGAGTGAGTGAGTGTGAGAGAGTGAGAGTGAGTGTGAGAGAGTGAGAGTGAGTGAGGAGAGAGTGTGAGTGAGTGAGGAGAGAGTGTGAGTGAGTGAGGAGAGAGTGTGAGTGAGTGAGGAGAGAGTGTGAGTGAGTGAGGAGAGAGTGTGAGTGAGTGAGGAGAGAGTGTGAGTGAGTGAGGAGAGAGTGTGAGTGAGTGAGGAGAGAGTGTGAGTGAGTGAGGAGAGAGTGTGAGTGAGTGAGGAGAGTGTGTGAGAGTGAGAGAGTGAGTGTGTGAGAGTGAGAGTGGAGTGAGTGAGGTGTGAGTGTAAGAGTGTGTGTGAGTGTGTGAGTGTGTGAGTGAGTGAGTGAGTGAGTGAGTGAGTGAGTGAGTGAGTGAGTGAGTGAGTGAGTGAGTGAGTGAGTGAGTGAGTGAGTGAGTGAGTGAGTGAGTGAGTGAGTGAGTGAGTGTGAGTGAGTGAGTGAGTGAGTGAGTGAGTGAGTGTGAGTGAGTGAGTGAGTGAGTGAGTGAGTGTGAGTGAGTGTGAGTGAGTGTGAGTGAGTGTGAGTGAGTGTGAGTGAGTGTGAGTGAGTGAGTGTGAGAGAGTGAGAGTGAGTGAGGAGAGAGTGTGAGTGAGTGAGGAGAGAGTGTGAGTGAGTGAGGAGAGAGTGTGAGTGAGTGAGGAGAGAGTGTGAGTGAGTGAGGAGAGTGTGTGAGAGTGAGTGAGTGAGTGTGTGGTGAGTGAGAGTGTGAGTGAGTGTGGAGTGAGTGAGGTGTGAGTGTAAGAGTGTGGGTGTGAGTGTGTGAGTGTGTGAGTGTGTGAGTGTGTGAGTGTGTGAGTGTGTGAGTGTGTGAGTGTGTGAGTGTGTGAGTGGTGTGAGTGTGTGAGTGTGTGAGGTGTGGAGTGTGAGTGTGAGTGAGTGAGTGAGTGAGTGTGTGAGTGAGTGAGTGTTGAGCGAGTGAGTGAGTGGGAGCGAGTGAGTGAGTGGGAGCGAGTGAGTGAGTGGGAGCGAGTGAGTGAGTGGGAGCGAGTGAGTGAGTGGGAGCGAGTGAGTGGGTGGGAGCGAGTGAGTGGGTGGGAGCGAGTGAGTGGGTGGGAGCGAGTGCGTGGGAGCGAGTGGGTGGGAGCGAGTGGGTGGGAGCGAGTGAGTGGGTGGGAGCGAGTGAGTGCGTGGGAGCGAGTGAGTGCGTGGGAGCGAGTGAGTGCGTGGGAGCGAGTGAGTGCGTGGGAGCGAGTGCGTGGGAGCGAGTGCGTGGGAGCGAGTGCGTGGGAGCGAGTGCGTGGGAGCGAGTGAGTGGGAGCGAGTGAGTGGGAGCGAGTGAGTGGGAGCGAGTGAGTGGGAGCGAGTGAGTGGGAGCGAGTGAGTGGGAGCGAGTGAGTGGGAGCGAGTGAGTGGGAGCGAGTGAGTGGGAGCGAGTGAGTGGGAGCGAGTGAGTGGGAGCGAGTGAGTGGGAGCGAGTGAGTGGGAGCGAGTGAGTGGGAGCGAGTGAGTGGGTGCGAGTGAGTGGGAGCGAGTGAGTGGGAGCGAGTGAGTGGGAGCGAGTGAGTGGGAGCGAGTGAGTGGGAGCGAGTGAGTGGGAGCGAGTGAGTGGGAGCGAGTGAGTGGGAGCGAGTGAGTGGGAGCGAGTGAGTGGGAGCGAGTGAGTGGGAGCGAGTGAGTGGGAGCGAGTGAGTGGGAGCGAGTGAGTGGGAGCGAGTGAGTGGGAGCGAGTGAGTGGGAGCGAGTGAGTGGGAGCGAGTGAGTGGGAGCGAGTGAGTGGGAGCGAGTGAGTGGGAGCGAGTGAGTGGGAGCGAGTGAGTGGGAGCGAGTGAGTGGGAGCGAGTGAGTGGGAGCGAGTGAGTGGGAGCGAGTGAGTGGGAGCGAGTGAGTGGGAGCGAGTGAGTGGGAGCGAGTGAGTGGGAGCGAGTGAGTGGGAGCGAGTGAGTGGGAGCGAGTGAGTGGGAGCGAGTGAGTGGGAGCGAGTGAGTGGGAGCGAGTGAGTGGGAGCGAGTGAGTGGGAGCGAGTGAGTGGGAGCGAGTGAGTGGGAGCGAGTGAGTGGGAGCGAGTGAGTGGGAGCGAGTGAGTGGGAGCGAGTGAGTGGGGAGCGAGTGAGTGGGAGGGAGTGAGTGGAGGGAGTGAGTGGGAGGGAGTGAGTGGGAGGGAGTGAGTGGGAGGGAGTGAGTGGGAGGGAGTGAGTGGGAGGGAGTGAGTGGGAGGGAGTGAGTGGGAGGGAGTGAGTGGGAGGGAGTGAGTGGGAGGGAGTGAGTGGGAGGGAGTGAGTGGGAGGGAGTGAGTGGGAGGGAGTGAGTGGGAGGGAGTGAGTGGGAGGGAGTGAGTGGGAGGGAGTGAGTGGGAGGGAGTGAGTGGGAGGGAGTGAGTGGGAGGGAGTGAGTGGGAGGGAGTGAGTGGGAGGGAGTGAGTGGGAGGGAGTGAGTGGGAGGGAGTGAGTGGGTGGGAGTGAGTGGGTGGGAGTGAGTGAGTGGGAGTGAGTGAGTGGGAGTGAGTGAGTGGGAGTGAGTGAGTGGGAGTGAGTGAGTGGGAGTGAGTGAGTGGAGTGAGTGAGTGGGAGTGAGTGAGTGGGAGTGAGTGAGTGGGAGTGAGTGAGTGGGAGTGAGTGAGTGGGAGTGAGTGAGTGGGAGTGAGTGAGTGGGAGTGAGTGAGTGGGAGTGAGTGAGTGGGAGTGAGTGAGTGGGAGTGAGTGAGTGGGAGTGAGTGAGTGGGAGTGAGTGAGTGGGAGTGAGTGAGTGGGAGTGAGTGAGTGGGAGTGAGTGAGTGGGAGTGAGTGAGTGGGAGTGAGTGAGTGGGAGTGAGTGAGTGGGAGTGAGTGAGTGGGAGTGAGTGAGTGGGTGAGTGAGTGGAGTGAGTGAGTGGGAGTGAGTGAGTGGGAGTGAGTGAGTGGGAGTGAGTGAGTGGGAGTGAGTGAGTGAGTGCGAGTGAGTGCGAGTGAGTGAGTGAGTGCGTGAGTGAGTGCGAGTGAGTGCGTGAGTGAGTGTGTGAGTGAGTGCGGGTGAGTGCGAGTGAGTGAGTGAGTGCGAGTGAGTGAGTGAGTGAGTGAGTGAGTTGAGAGAGTGAGTGTGTGAGTGAGTGAGTAGAGAGTGAGTGAGTAGAGAGTGAGTGAGTAGAGAGTGAGAGAGTGAGTGAGTAGAGAGTGAGAGTGAGTGAGTGTGTGAGTGAGAGTGTGAGTGAGAGTGTGAGTAGAGTGTGAGTGAGAGTGTGAGTGAGTGAGAGTGAGTGAGTGAGTGAGAGTGAGTGAGTGAGAGAGTGAGTGAGTGTGAGAGTGAGAGTGTGAGTGTGAGAGTGAGAGTGAGAGCGTGAGAGTGTGAGTGAGTGAGGATAGAGTGAGTGAGTGAGGATAGAGTGAGTGAGTGAGAGTGTGAGTGAGTGAGAGTGTGTGAGGGAGGAGAGAGTGTGTGAGGGAGGAGAGAGATTGAGAGAGTTTGAGAGAGTGAGAGAGTTGTGAGTGAGAGTGAGAGAGGTGTGGGGGTGAGTGTGTGAGGTGAGTGTGGTTGGTGTGTGTGGGAGTGAGTGTGTGGTGAGGGGTGTGTGTGTGGGGTGGTGTGGGTGGGTGTGTGTGGGGTGGTTGTGTGGGTGGGTGTGTGTGTGGTGGGTGGTGTGGTGTGGTGGTGGGTGTGGTGGTGTGTGTGGGGTGTGTTGGGTGTGTGGTTGTGGTGTGTGTGGGTGTTGTGTGTGTGGGGGTGTGGTGGGTTGGGTTGTGTGGTTGGGGTTGGGTGTTGTGTGGGGGTGTGTGTGTGGTTGTGGTGTGGGTGGGGTGGTGTGGGGGTGGTGTGGTGTGTGGGTGGTGGGGGGTTGTGTGGGGTGGGGGTGTGTTGGGTGGTGGGTGTGTGGGGGGTGGGTGGTGGTGGGTGTGGGTGTGTGTGGGTGTGTGTGGTGGTGGTGGTGTGGTGGGGTGGTGGGTGTGGTGGGGTGGGTGGTGGTTGTTGTGTGGGTGTTTGGGTGGTGTGTGGTTGTGGTGTGGTGTGGTTGGGGGTGGTTGTGGGGTGGGGTGTTGGGTGGTGGGGGGTGGTAGGGTGGGTGTTGTGTGGTGGTGGTGGTGTGTGGGTGGGGGTGGGTGTTGGGGGGTGTGTGGTTGTGGGTGTGGGTGGTGTGGTGGTGTGGTGGGGTGTGTGTTGGGGTGGTTTTGTGGGGTGGTGTTTGGGGTGGTGTGTTGTGGGTGGTGGTGTGGGTGGTGGTGTGTGGGGTTTGTGTGGGTGTGTGTTGGGGTGTGTTTGGGTGGTGTTTGGGTGGTGTGTGTGGGTGTTGGTGTGGTGTTGGGGGGTGTGTTTGGCGAGTGAGGTGAGTGTGCGTGTGGGTGTGTGCGTGTGAGGGTGAGAGTTGAGTGAGGAGAGAGTGAGTGGAGAGATGTGAGGGTGTGGTTGAGTGTGAGGTGTGTGTGGGTGGGTGTGTGTGTGTGGGGGTGGTGGAGTTGTTGGGTGGGGTGGGTGGGTGGTGTGGGGGGTGTGGGTGGTGGTGTTGGGTGGTGGGTGGTGTTTGTGGTGGGTGTGTGTGTGGGTGGGTGGTGGGTTGTGGTGGGGGGGTGTTTGGGGTGGTGTGTGGGTGTTTGGTGGTGTGTGTGGGTGGGGTGTTGTGGGTGTGGTTGTGTTGTGTGTGTGGTGGTGTGTGGGGGTTGTTGGTGGGTGTGTGTGGGTTTGTGGTGGTTGGTGTGGGTGTTGTGGGTTGGTGTGTTGTTGGTGGGGTTTTGGGTGTGTTGGTGTGGGGTGGTGTTGTGTGTGTGGTGGTTGTGTGGGGGGGTGGTTTTGGTGGGTTGTGGGTGGTGGTTTGGGGTGGTTTTGGGGGTGTGTTTTGGGGGGTGGTTTTGGGGTGGTGTTGGGTGTGTTGGGGGGGTGTGTTGGGGTGGGTGGGTGTTTGGGGGTGGTGTTTGGGGTGGTTTGTGGGGGTGGTGGTGTGGGGGGTGGTGTTTGTGTGGGGTTGGGGGGGGTGGGGTTTGGGGGGTGGGTTGGGTTGTGGGGGTGGGTTGTTGGGGGGGTGGTTTGGGGGGTTGGGTTTGTGATATAGGTGTGAGAGAGATTATTATTATTAGTGTGTGTTTTGTGTGTGATAGATTAGGGTGTGGAGATAGATATATAGAGAGAAGATAGATATATAGAGAAGATAGATATTATAAGAGAGAGATAGATATTATAGAGAGAAGATAGATATA